>NC_090321.1:5625000-6250000 GCF_040869045.1 Eurosta solidaginis
CAAATGTTTTAGTATGTTTAACGTCATGTTAACATTTATTTTTATTGACATACAAACATTCACTTATTGATTGCTTTGTTTCTAAAATTTTTTGATCTGCTTATTTGATATGCATCCATGCGCTGCTCATTGACTCAAAACTTTCTATAAGACTTTCTTGTTTTTCTTAATGAGCAATGTAAATATTTGTCTTAGTGAAAACTGGTAAAAAGTTTTATTTTTCCACATATTTTGAAGTATGGTCAGCTTTGACTGATTTCTAATGAAGAGCCCTTTTTATATTTGGTTTATACAATTTATTAAATTTTGAAGAGAAAACTATAACCGTTTTTAGTAAAAATTCATAGAAATGTATATCAACATATAGAGTTGTAGTTCTATTTTAACTATGGCCTTTATATCATTTGAGTGAAGGTTCGTACCTTTTTAAAGAAGAAGTGCTTTCAAGGGGAGTTGTTTTGAAAGACTTACAATCCTTTCCGTCATGAGCTGTAGCAGACATAAAGATGGTGCCCAAAGATTACGCCGATTTTATTCCTATAAGGGAGAAACTAAAATACATTTTTCAGTCTTAGAAAACATTTGCTCGATTACACAGGCCGACAAACTTTGAAAAAAAGTCAGAGCCAGAAATGAGCTAATAGTTTTCGAAAAGTCACCGGCTCATTTAATCAGCATATATAATCAGATTTAAGATTTTGGTTCTTGCTTTCGGGTTAATCTTTCGTAAAAGTACGAAATAACGTTTTTCGGTTGCTTTCAATACGTTATTATGTCACGAAAAGCACATGACATCAAAAGTCTAAATGACTTCTCTTACAAACGACGTTTAATTTCTCCTTAAATTCACTTGATTGATATATAGTACATCTCAAACGCCTTTTGATCGCTGCGCACAAAAGTAAAATAAGTAGCATACTTTCAGGCAGGCTTTCTTGCATTTAGTTTGGAGTTGTAAAGCAGATAGAGTAGCTGGTTTAATTCCTTTTAGCTTAAATGCTCAGCTTTGATAAATATCCATAATTTTATTTCGAATATACGTGGTTGTTAAACGCGGCTACACATGCAATATTAAGTATTAAAGAGAATAAAGTGCCTAAAAGTAGACCTTAAATTTTTGAAATGACGAAAACACGTATTGAGTATTTTTTAACAATGTTAGGTGCAAAAATCCCGTAAGTCAAAACGAGTTTAGAATTTTGAAACCGGATTCAAATTCAAGTTTTCGAAGGCCTTTAGGAATTTATAGGCACATTTCTGAATATTAAAATAGTCGCTATGTGCTTACTACTTTAGTGATATTCAAAAGATTTGCCTCTAAACGCAATAAAACATTTCTGAGATAACGCCCACTTTATTTGCATATTTGCTTACTGATCTTGGTTTAAGACTTTTATAATCGCACAGGTTTTTGTTCTTATTCAACCTCTTTTGGTATAAGCCTCTTCTCTTAGCTCACTTTCATACACACAACCAAGCAATTATGTAGCATTCAACATAGTCTACTTCTAGGGGCGCGGGCAAATCTATTTTCCATTTGATGAAAAACGCACACACTCACATGCTCGTTAAAATTGTTTCACTATTTTTATTTTAATAGTTATCTCCATACATAGTGAAGCTTCTGAAGCAGTTTTATGTACTCAATTTAGCTTGAATAAACTAGAAATTGTATGGAATGAAGTGGGAAGTCTTCAGCTGGTACAACTGCATACTATGAGTGAATGCAAAAATAACTGTGCATCAATGCATAAATGTATGCATATATATTTAGAATAAACAAAATAAATTATTCATATATCTTTCAGTCGAAAAGTTCAATAATTTTTCAATTTTCATATACAAATAGATAAATTTAACATAAATAATAGTTATTAAAAACTATAACGCACAGACGAAGTAAGGAAGAGAAAACTAGATTGAAATATTGATAGTAAATCTATATATATATATACATAAATTAAATTTTGTGTATGTGTGTGTTCCCTACGGAAACGTATTTTCCACACCTCAGTCATCACCAAGTTTTGGCTATAGGTTCCTTCAATCAAGACGATGGTTTTTCGTGTTTCAGAACTAGAATTTTAAACTTATTTATTTTTTTTTCCAATTTCACGTGCGCCACTGGGTGGTGTGACAAATTGTGTATGTCAGCAAAAGTAACTCATACGCCATGTACGTACTTAAGTGCAGAACTTTTGTTTTACCATAGCATTGAATCCACAAAAAGTTAAAGCGATTGCATTGAGTGATTTAAAAGTTTTCATTAAATTTAATAAGCATTCCATTGTAACAATAGCTGTCTATATGAGATGGTAGACAAAAATTGTGCAATTATAATATATTGATTAAGTTATGATATTTTGAGTATGAATTGTGTGTGACAAAATAAAATTTCAAAAATAAACTAAAGAATGATAAGTTAGGGGAATGAGGGATCTAAGAAAAAATAAGGAGACGTGGTAGAGGGTGTAAAAAAAGAAGAGGGAGAGATAAGGAAATTATAAAGGGTAAGATTGAAGAAAATTGGGAGACAAATTTTGAAGAATAATAATAAAATCTAATATACTGATTGCTTGACTTTGAGTAACGGGAAGGAATGCGTTAAAATACACCTTCTTATTTAGATTAGTATCCGCCCAGCCCGAGCAATGCCGGGTTCCTTGCTAGTATGTTAATAAAAATAAACCAGTAAAAGAACTTTACTGAAATTTGCTGTCGGAAAAAGTCTTGGCGAATGATAGCATTAAGGTTACATCGCAACCGACTTATCTCGCTTACTAGCAGGCTTTCAAGATTCCTAAAATTCTTTCCAGTGTAATAATACCACAAAAGCTGCGCTGGTTAGATCATGCAAAAGCTCTCAGCTTGGGGATAATCGATTTTTCACTCAGTTTAGGGGGTCATATTCTCCGCAATGTTTGTTGAAGGCAATAGAGGGTAATATTTCGCAACTACTGATTTTAAATACACAAATGTGTCCTTATCCAAAAACAGGAGAGAATTGACATGGACATAATGGGCTTCATACAAAAAAATCGAGAAACTGCTCAGATTCGATTTAAGTAAAAGGTAGCTTGTTTTTTTTTTTAATTTCTTCAGCATTGTAAATTGAAAAAAAAAAAAAAAAATGGACAAGAAATTCTATTCATTTTTTTATAGAACCCTCAATATGAATTTGTATAGCATCGTATACAGCATTTACCTGTCATCTACTCCCTGTTTATTTACTTTAGAAGTTTGTTTAGTATTTCAGATTTTTATACGCTGGTTTGGCTTAAAGCTTTACTACAATTTTACAGTTAATACAAAAACAAATACTTGTATATATAGCAGCAACACAAATATGCAGGTAAACAAACCATATTTGTTCGGATAATAACAACATACTTCCTATTACAATTTATTAAGGCAGATTGGTTATATATATGTACATTAGGGTGATGCTTATGCAATTTGTTCCAGACTCATCTTTTCAGACGGTAATATCGGGGTGAAAAATATGACATATACATTTTTTGTCCCGACGGTTATAGTCACACAAAAATTAGATATTATCGGTTCCGATTTGAAAACAAAAAAAAAAAAAAAACAAAAACCTGCCAAACTGCGTCTATAATTTTAATCTCGGAATAAAGAGGGCTGTTCTTTAAATTATTTTTTGCTTGTTCAAAATAATTCTGCCGTCTGTTTTCACTTCACATCCCAATTTTTAAATAGATAAGTAATTATTTTGGTGAGTGATATTTATGAGGTAACTGGCCCAACTATTTATGTCGATTTGATTTCAGAGCTCAGAAGTACATAAGAACAATATCCGCAGTGGGTTAGGTGGCTTAGTATATATATAGCCGCGGTAGGTATGTCTGTCGTAAGAGGCTACTAAAATACCAAATTGATTCAAGGGATTGTGAAGCGCAACATTCTCAAGAGGTTGCCAGCATATAGCTTCTCCAACCCAATTGTCAACTTCATCTACCCGTAATGAGTCCTCTTTCTTTAACAGCTGAGGCTATGGCGGTTCAAAAGGGGTGGGAGGGCAGTATGGCTTAGAAGGTTTCATGTGGTCATACCAAATCGTTCCCGGGATGGGCGGGCTAGTCCTTTAATGGTGCTGGTTACCGGAATGTACCGGACATGTATCTGACAAAGGACCACCAACATCGATAACACTACCACGGCCTTCGGGTAGTGTCCTTATCGCTACAACAACAACTACAACAACAATATATTGTAACGAATTTACTGCAATTCCCCTTATTTGCTAACGTTCGAATCACTAAACTGTTGAATAAATAACTCCACTATTCAATAATGCAAAATGGCATTTATTAAAGTACTTCACAATAACACTTCTATTGCTCGCCATATAGCGTCTTAAATCAAACTGATTATCGTGCCTCTACTGTTGCTGCCTTTTATACTGTCCGGTTTCCTCGTTGGATATTTCTAGGCTTTTCTATTACAGAATTTACTAGTTAGTTATCAGCTATAACTACGTTTAAAGCTTCTCATATGCGCGTGTATATGTGAGCATACTTGCACAAATTATTGTCTTCTTTTGTGAGCATCTCAGTTAAGATATATGCATGTGTTTGTGCGTCTCTTCTCCGCTGCTCGTATGGACATATGGGTAGACGTAACGACTGATTTGTTGATGTGCATACGAGTAACTGCTTAGTATCGGCTTAGTGATGATAGTACCCCTTAGTGTTGCTAGTATTCGGCACAATATGAAGTCTTTTAAGGCTGGAGTTTTAAAAGTCGAGCTTCAAATAACTAAATTGCACTAGCAAAACTGTTTTGGATAAAAATATATACATATCTCGTTCCGAGAACCTCCCAATATAAGCTTCAAATTTAGGGATGAACTTAAATAAAAAAAATTTCGACCCTGCCTAATATAAACATATGCGCCTAAAAATTGCAAAATGTTCAATCGCGTGAGATTAAAGTTTTTTGTAGCATTTTGCTATTCTACGAGCTTGTTATTTAATAATTTTTTTTACGCGCCAATTTAAATATGTTTGCAATAATTTTTTCTATGCACTGAATTTTTACATTTGTTCTTCTTTTCTCCTATTTTTCTTACTGCCGCATTGGCTGCCAATTTAAAATGGTAGTCAGTAAATAAATAGTACTCGCTAATGTCTTAATTGGGCTTAAGGATATTTTGCAACGTTGCACATTAATTACATTTTAAAACATACACCCACACATATTTGTTGGCATATTCCCTAAGATTTACATACCAACTACCACTACATCCGCTATGCAAATTCATGACCCTCATAGTCGGCTAGTTTTCCTTCCTCATTTTATTTGTAACAGACTTTTCTGCCAGCTGTGACAGTAATGCAGTTATCGCACTGCAGGAGGAAATAAAAAATTTGAAAAAAAAAAAAAATGTTAATGAAAATGCACCGTCGGCAGTCAGCTAATTCACTTAGCGCTTCGCTAACAATATTGCAGCCAATTTTGCTGGTGGCCTCATGCAGTCTCCCGTTCTAAAGGCTTTGGTCGGCATTTGCGTACTATGCCCGCTGGTGGATTTTTAAAAATTACTTTGTTTTTGTTACTGATGGTAGCTACTTGACTCAAAATACTGTTTATACCTTTCACGAACAGGAAATGGCAAATTAAATAATTTTGTAAAGTACCTGAAGAAAAAGAGTTAGAACCATTTCGGTCGACATTTTATGTTGCACAAATCTTTGTTTTGATATCGGTGCTCTTATACCAGGATTTACTCAGATATCATGAACTTTCTTCAAAACTTTCAGTAGCGCGCTTACATCAGATCAATTTTATAAACAAATATCAACTATCCTTCCCAGGTAGAATTAAGACAGTGCAGTTGTAGTTTGGGATCTCGCAGTATCTGGTTTCTGAAAAATTCCAATTATACTGCAATTATTTTGATGAAAGGTATATAGTACACGGCAGAGCTGAAATCTGTCCCGTTATTACTTATTCAAAATATCGTTATTGCCGTGTGGAACTGCACTCTCAAAATTAGGTTGGTATAGTTGTTGTTGGGGAGTGGTTACGCTGCACCATGTCAATAATTAATTTGCATAGAATTGGATTAAAACGTCAAAAGTAAATTTCAAAGTAATGTAGCGGATTAGTAAATGTTTGCAAGTGTTCAAAATGTTGTTGTGAGATTATCGATGCATGTCGAATTTTTTGGTGTGAAAAATTTACATCCTACAGGACAAGTTACTGGGACTGAATTAACTGCTAACTTCACCAGTTTTTGATGTGTCATCATCTTTGCGCATGGTGTGGGGATCCCAGGATGAAAGCATAATGTTTGTGTAAGCGTAAGCAGAGTCCTTGGAAGTGGTATGCTATTTGGTGGAATAACGAATGTAAGTGTGAGTTTGGTCACTACACTGTAGCATAACAATTTGGGAACAATGTTCGTGGTGGAGTTGATATAAGCGAAATCAGGCAGCAAAATGGGGCAAGGAAAGGAAAGGAAAGGGTTTGCAAGTGGAGTGTTATTGACGAGGTTTAAATGAGCTATCGATATGTTATCGAACTCTTTTTAATATGCAATTGATTATAACCGGTATCCATCAAAAAATATAGATTTATTATTGAAAAGTTAGTAACTATTTATAGAAAAGTTATTGTTTCGTTATCGGAGAGGTAATGGTATGTTATCGAAATTAAATTAGCGAAAAGTTATCGATTAACAATTTTTGTTGTTATATCGGTTATCGATTAACTTTCAAATTAGAAATGTGTTATCAAAAAGTGACCGATTAGTTATCGATATGTTATCAAAAAGTTATTGTTTTGCTGTCGAAAAACTTGATCTGTTACCGGAGTGTTACCAGTTTGTTATAAATTTGTTTTTGAAAAGTTACCGATGCACTCATCGGTTTTTTATCAGAACTTTATCGATTTGTTACCAAAAAAACTATCGTAGTTAATTAACAAAAATACCCTCAAGTTCATAACTGTTCAATGTAATAAATATAAATAAGGAAAGAGGTAGAGCTTCAGTCAGCTTAAGGGTTCATAGAAATTTGCATTTTCCAGCCGACATAATGTGCTGATACTGATATCATAATACTCGAATAAGACCACTTTTTTTTTGATGATAATCTTGACTTATCTTTCAAGGGCTGATACAAAGTTTGGTAGAAATCTACATCAAATGCATTGCATTAAAAGTAATAGAACGAAACAGTTAATGAACGGCGCCAAACATTTCTTGCTATAATGGTCATGTCAACAAGAAAAATCCCTGGCCCAAAAGGTTCAATGTGGTCATCTCAAATTGTTCCCGAGATGGTTGGACTAGCGACTTAATGGTGCTTATTACCCGAACGTTCAGGATCTGTATCCAGAAAAATAGCACTCCCCGGGATCTCCAGACTTTCCTAAACACCTTAGGAAGAGATAGAATACGTAAAAGAAGCCTATCTCGAATAAATACCGCTTATTTAGAGCTAACGTCCACTACAGATCGAGGATTATGTGGAGCTCCGATGACACGTATTCTGTACTGCGGATCCATCCCGATATACTCTAATAATGGTTGTAGCCTTGAAATTCCAAGTAACGAATGAAAGAGTCACCGATCTAACATATAGCAATTCGAACTGTGTTTTTTTATTGTTTTGATAATAATTCAAGAAATTTTTTTTGGAATTTCGGAGTCTACTGTTTCCACTCGAAACGTCATCTATGTTGACCGTTATACCTTTAAAAAGGAAATTAACATATACCTATAAGAACATCAATTAAATGCAATTTGCTTACATCTCTTTGACGTTACTGAAATATCGAGCTTGTAACCTTCGTACTGAACTTTGGAATGACGTATAATATGACTGTAAACAACCCCAACTATAATCGCCTTTTTGACAGGTTTGTTACACGAAGCGTAATAAACCAACTAGTCAACAACTTATAACGGTAATTTGCAAAAATATTTACTAGTCGCTTGTGCAAGAAATTTAAACCACAACGGCAGAAAAGTGCAAAAGTCAAAGGGCAAAGAAAGAAATGCGGCAGCAAAAGAAGTAACAAAACTTAAGTAGGTACGAGAAATAAGAATGTAGCAACGAATGGGTGCGGAAAAACAGGAAAACAAAGTTAGTTTTTTGCAGCGCAGCAAAATATTTCGTTTTTTTGTTTTTGTTTATAACTTTTGGTTGCGTAAATTAGTATGCGCGTGTGTCTGTGTGTGTGTAGAAATGTATATGAAAAAGTAACAAATATAATGCATGCCACGAAAAGCGACAATAAACAGAACAATAAATAACAGCAACAAAATATACAGTAATGCATAGCAACAAATAAAGAAGTAAAAAAGTTTATATGAAATGCTATTATTTTGAGTTTCTGTAACCACTTTTTCATTTCGGAAGCACTCATATATATATATATGTGTGTGTGTTTGCAATAATATAATGCAATTCTGCTCTACTCCTATACATACACATACATATGTATTGGTGTACCTTTAGCAAAGACTGATCGAAGAATAAAGATGTTGCATGCGCGAACTTCAGTGGAAAGCAGCGGATCGTAACAAAATTCTAGTAGGTCACTTCCACCACACCAAAGACTTTAATACAATTTTCAATATAATTTAAGCACACAAATACACTGATTGTAGTTTTAGAGAGTAAAAGTTAAAATTCTGAACACATTAGCTGAATAAAAAGTGCACAAATAATTGTCAAATAAAAAATACAGACAGTGGTAGTTTAACAAATTCTGCTGTGGTAAGTGGTGAATGTGACCTGCTGGAGGTTTTGTGAAGCTTGCTTCACACTATTTTTCGTCCCTGCAACATCTTTATTCTTCGATCAGTCTTTGCATTTAGTGGTGGTGTCGCTACTTTGGGGCTCAGCTTTGGATTTATGTTACACCGTCAATCGTTTATTTTAGTTAGCTATTTTAAGTGAGTCTGTAAATTATGGGTGGGTAAGGGAAAAACGTAAGAGCTGCAACGACTTTGTTAAAAAATGCAAAATATTTCATAGAAATGCACATAAAAATATGATACACTATTTGCAGCGACGATATATTCAAACTCATAAAACAAAGACTTTTGCACCAGCAGAGGCAGCAGCAGCGGCAACAATAATTCTTTGTGCTCGCGTAGCTACTTCCGTTTCCGTTTGCTTTTTATGCGTTGTCATGCATACTTTTTGCGTGTGTGACTTTTCGCAAAATATTTTAAGCTTATGTAGAAGTAAACGACTTTTTCGATATCGTCTTTGTACTTATATGCGCACTTCCTTCTGACTCGCTACTGTTTTTGAGATTTTAACCATCCTTTTAGGGTCTTACCAAAGTGTAATGGTTTTGATGCAAAATATCTTTACTTCATATATTTTGCATTTTTCGTATTATTATTCTTTTCCATTTTCTAAGAATGCATTAACTGCTAATACCCTCAGTCATCATTTTTCAAGATAAATTAAGCTTTCTTACTGATACATACTTATGTGCTTATACGTTTGTATTTCAATTTATGCTTAGACTGTAAATTAGACTTATATTGAGACTACTGAATATAAGACTCAGACTAAAATAGAGACTTAGAATAAAAGTGAGATAAAGGTCGCGGCTTTGACGGAAACTAAGTTTGAGATTGCAGGTAAATACGATTATTAAGACTGCTACCGAGGCTGCGACTGAGACTGTGCCTAGTATTGGAACTAAGACTGCGACTAAAACTGAGATTAAGGTCGAGATTGAGATTCTTACTCAGATTGAGACAAAAATAGGTAAAAGACTTAGGCTTAAACTAAAATTAACCAAGATCGGAACTAAGTTTAACACTGATACTTAGACCACAACTTATGTACAATGAGAGCGAGTTTTAGATTTGGACTAAGAGTGAGGCTACGACCGAGCCCAAGACAAAGGCTAAGATTTAAACTACGACTGAAATAAAGACTGATACTAAAGCTGAGACTAAGACTGTACCTGAATCCAAGACTGATACTGAGACTATGAATCATATTAAGGAAGAAGCTATAAATAATATTGGGACTGAGACTAGGACTGAGATTAAGACTGAGATTAGGACTGCGATTAAGACCGATACTAATATTGATACTAAAAGACTAAGAGCGACACCAAGAGATAAAGACTGATAAAAGAAGGCTTAAACAGAGCTCTTGCTATATGGATAGTTGCAAATTGATAGGCCGCTTCTTAGCGAGTCGGTTGAAATCCGTGTCCTACTGATGTTGCGATCAATATTATCGAGCTGGTTATGTTGGGCATTATTCCCATAAAGACTCCACGAAATTTATAAATTTTCCCTTCGACCGCTTTTAGTGGAAGTGGTCTTTAAAATTAAATTTTGAGTCTATGTTACCACAAAATATTTCAAGTCAGGCTTTTAAATTTATTGTTAATCTCCTATAATTAGGACTAACCCATCTAGAGTCCGCCTCGAAGTCACCAGCGCAACTTCTGTTTTATTGCAAGTCATCTCCAGCTCCATACTCGTCAGCCGTTTTTTATTCTTCCCTGAAAAAATAAAAATAAAATTTGTGCGCCTTCCAAAAGGTCGATTTGTAGCACACCGTCACATCACATTCCACGAGCTATGTTGAGAACTGTTTGTGTTGTATCTTTCGTAGATCTTGATTTACGAAATACAAATGTATTGTTTGCGAACCCACCCAGGCTGTCCACGGTATTCTGTAGGTACTCACATATAATGCAGTCCAGAATCTTTCCTAGTAAATCCAGCATACCAAGCGATCTGTACGAGGATGCATGGTAGGGCATCTTATCAGGTTTTAGTGCAAAGTCTTTGACGTTTTCATGAGCTAGGGAGGTTGCCAAGTTGTTGTTGATGCTGTAGTGATAAGGACACTCCCCGCCCATCTCAGGAAAGATTTAGTATCACCACATGGAGCCTTATAGGCCATACCTCCCCCCCTCTTTCTAATAGATCCATGAGTAACTTGGGGTCAATACAGCCTCGTCTGCTAAAGAAACAGGTTTTGTCGCGAGAAGGTGGGGTTTACAATTGGATTGGAGAAGCTATAAATTGCGCTATACAACCACTTGAATTAGTTTGGTAATTTAGTCTTTCTTACGGCAGTCATACCTGCCGCGGGTATAATCTATGCCCCCTAACCCGGTGGGGGAAAGGACACTCTTGGTTAAAAGCGTTGAAGAAATCAATGAGTACTGACTTTCCATATCGTAATGCTGTTTCAAATGCGACAAGACAAAAACCAAGACTAATACTGTGACTATTACTTATAAAAGTTTGAATCTTTTATTATCTGAATTTTTTTTAATTACAACTAAATTTCCCTTTTAATTTGCTTTCTTTAAACTTTTTCTCTCAATTGAATGCCTCCACATTTGTTGTCAGATTAATGGTATACATATAAACACATTTATGTTTACCCCAATCATTCGATGACTTTAAACAAATTAACTCAGCAACTTCCCGCCCGCTGAATGCTCATTTCCGTCCTCATAAAACAAAAATGCACAAATGGCGTACACGCACCAAATTCGCCACACTTTTTTATCTGTGTTTGACAACTTGCATACTAAGTTAATATGTATGTGTGTAGTACATCTGTATATGTAAATGTCTATACTGCTTGTGTGTACTATTGGTGCTGATGATGATGCGCAAAAAAGTTGACCGGATTTTATTTGCAGTTAATGTGGCAACATTGTTGCCAGAAACATTATCATGTTTCAACACCTGATTTTTATATTTTAATGTAATCGTGTTTTTACAAAAGGGGTGAGCACAATTTTTATGCTAACAGCTCATTGTCGTACAATGACATGATAGTCGCATAAATTTTCACAGTCTCACATACTTACGAACTGAGCTTACAGAATTGCGTGTTGTGGTGAGTGGACTATTGGAAGTGATGAAACTCTCAAAAATCGTAATGGTGAAAACTGTGAGCTTGCAATGTTCAGTGGGATTTTGGGTTTTATCATAATATTATATAAGCAATATTAAAAAAAAGTAAATAAAATGAAATAAAAAATTATTTAATTTAACAATAAAATAAAAGAAAAATAAAATAGAAAACAATAATGTAAAATAAAATATATACAACAAAAGAAATAAAATAAATTAAAATAAAATAAAATAAAATAAAATAAAATAAAATAAAATAAAATAAAATAAAATAAAATAAAACAAAATAAAATAAAATAAAATAAAATAAAGTAAAAAGAAATAAAATAAATCAAAATAAAATAAAATAAAAGAAAATTACGTAAAAAAATAAAATCAAATAAAATAAAATAAAACAAAATAAATAAAATACAATAACGTAAAATAAGAGGAAATAAATTAAAAAAATAAATAAAATAAAAAATAAAAACAAAAAAAATAAAATAAAAGAAAATAAAATAAAATGAAATAAAATAAATTAAAATAAAATAAAATGAGATAAAATAAAATAAAGGAATATAAAATAAAATAAAATAAAACAAAATAGAATAAAATAAGAGGAAAAAAAGTAAAATAAAATAAAAGAATATAAAAAAAAAATAAAATAAAATAAAATTAAGTAAGAAGAAATTAAATTAAAGAATAAAAATTAAAATAACCGAAAATAAAATAAAAAAAATAAAATAAAACGAAATAAAATAAAACAAAACAAAATAATATAAAAATAAAATTAAATAACATAAAGATTAAGTCAACAGTGTATCCGGTTGAGAAGGGCCAGATTCAAAATATGCTGCAGCCTTTCAACATCCGAAATAAGAACAGTGCGCATATGATCAAGTCTATGTTTAATAAAAGGAGAACGCACCACCGTTCAACTTTTCGCCCGTGAATACCCTCAATCACTGCAACAACCGTCACCATTTTCATGACCATTGCAACAGCTTTTCACTTTGTCATGAGCCATGCGACATTTTTTTGTTACACTCGTTTATTTGATAAGTTACTGCCTTGAAATGTCGTTGCCATATATCTTTCCGTTCCCTACCTGCAACGTGGTATACTCACACAGTCCCCACGCATTTTTATACATTTTAACTTTTGACTATGTGAATTTTTATAGCAACAATTTGATTGACAGATTTTATTACAAATACGCGATGTTATTTTTCAGCTACAAAAATTTCCACACCAATGAATTGTGGCAGGGGAGTGGAAAGGTGGGTGGAAATTTTTATGTTTTTGAAGCAAAAGGACGTGAGAACATTTCACGGTGGTGTGAGAATGCGTTCGGAACACGTCAACGTATACGCCTCGAAATAGTAAAATGTCATTGATCAAAGTGGAAATGACAGGAAAATGATAGCTTATCGGCAATATTGGGTAACCAAAAGAGAAAATGGAAGCTAGGGAGAGAGAAATAAAGGTGCTAAAAAGTGTGCTGACGGGTGGTATAGGTGAGGTGGGCATATCGAGTTTATATTTATGAAGTTGAAACTGAATAAATTCGAGTCTCTGCAAAATTTATGCACATACAGACACACAAACAAATGAATACAAACAAACGCATACATACACACACAAGCATACACCCACTCACCAATGCGCATATACAGACCTCGATTTGTGCGACCAAAGAAAAATCGCATAACCAATGTTGTATGACTTTTTTTTTTGAATACAAATACTTTCACCAAGTTTTTCGCATATTGCCAATAAATGGATAACGCAAAATATGCAAATAAATTAGTAGCATTAAGGGATTGCAATTTTTAACTATTCTTTTAAGTGGATTTTAATGTAGATTATGAACCGAAACTCAATTTTGTACATGAAGGAGGTGACAAGTCATTGGGAGACATTGTCATGAATATGAGAAATAAAAGAGTTAATATGTGATAACGTAATCAGTCTCAGGCTTAGTCCCACTCCCACTCTTATAGTCGGTTTCAAATACAAAGTAGGTATCAGCCTCCAAAGCAGTATTTGAAATATTCGCAAAAATATTCATCCCATTTTCAGAGTCAGAATTAATAACTTTTGTTTAAATTCGTAAACGTATTGGCTCGCGGTACAAAGGAATTCAAATAACAAAAATATAGAAAAGCTTATATACAAAAATATAACAACAAAATTAAAGAGAAATGTGAAAAGTATTTGGGGTATAGAAAAGAAGACGGAAAAGGTATGAGAAATGCAAAGAAGACAAAAAATGTGAAATGAAAATGAAAGATAAATATAATAAGTATATTATATGCATATCTATACCGCCTTAATGGACGTGTACCGGTGGGTATACGAAAATTGTTTTTTGTTGGAAAGACAGAAATAATTACATACATACGTACATACAAACATACAAGCGCAGATAATGTTAACGTGACAGGTAGGAAGATTCTTGACAGTGACTTTCAGCTGTGGGTGCGGTTTTTGTGGTTTAGGCTACGTTTTTGGCTACGGTTGCGGTTAAGGTTATGGTAACGCGAACTCTTACTGCTAAGGCCAGGATTGCAGCTATTGCTACGCCAACATAAACAGCTATGATAAAGGTTGTGGAAATAGCTTTGGTGTCTGTTACGGTTAAAATGATGGCTACGATAATGGTTAAGGTCTACAAACTCTGGGTCCTGTTATTGCATCCACTACTTTAATTTGTGTCTGTTTCTAATATGTTTTTTGCTTTCTCGGATAGTCGCTTGTAACCAATATGGAATAAGTCGACCATTTCGCTGCTGACACATCTATTCAATTTTCTCGTTATCGAAATATGATCGTGTCTTCGGATACGATCTGATATGTACTTGCTATCCATGTAGCAACGGTATCCAATAGCCGACCAGTAGCTGCGGCCAAACCACCTATGTTAGGTATTGTTTGCATTAGGTAAAGTAACTATATCTCTTATTTATCCTACTTCATACATTGCTCCTTAAAAATGGATTTATAGTTCACATTCACTTCTTATTATTTGAAGTAAGACTCAGTGTTGATTCGATGATCATGCTCACCCTTTGGATATATTCGCACAAATATAGATTGGAGTTCAGAACGAGTAGGCTAGTGCTAGAAATTCTTTTGGTTTTGCAAAGGTGACAATTCCGAAATTTAGAGAAATCCCATAACGACCAAATCAAAGTCAAAAGGGGAACATATTTTAGAGCAGAAACTGTAAGCGAATATAACGAAACCGAAATCGGAAATGTATCACAAACTTTTAACGAGACCTGGTGAACCGAAACCCAAAAACCAGAGCTGGAACAGATAATGTAATACCAACATATAGGCAGCTGAGTGGAATATCACATAATCTTAGCTGCCAGTTCGAAAACGCCCTATCTGAGAACATTTTTCATAAACGTCCCAGCTTATATGAAATTGTAAATGAATTTAGGTTGAGGTAGGGTGTTTTTGAAAAAACAAGAAGCCGTTATTCAAACGTTTTGTGAGAAATCGCGATATTCCACTTAGCAGTCGATACGATATATCACGTTATACGCTTTCGCGTGATGTGATGATGAGTGAAAGTGATTATTTTTTGTACACTTTTTCATCTGATCTATGATATGTAACATATGTAAGTTGTTCACTTTTTTGATAAGCGGTGTTTTACGAGAAGTTTTTTGTTTTGCTATGCCACATATTTTTTGGTTTTGATCACCGTGTCTCGACTGTAGTTTCCAGAGCGCACCCTATCTCAGAATTCGGTAGAAGAACGCACCGTCTCAGAATTTATTGGAAAAACGTCCTATTTGAGCGCAAATTCAATTAAATTTGAAATTAGCTTGAACGTTTATGAAAAAAATTCTGAGATGGGGCATTCTTCAACCATATTCGGAAATAGGATGTTTTTGACAATAATTTCTGAAATAGGGCGCTTTTCAAACGCTTTCTGCAATAGGGCGTTTTTGAAACGGCAGGCAAGATAAGGTGATATTTGACTCAGCAGTCGATGTCATGTGCTACATTATGCTATATTGCGTTCTCATGTAAGACTGCAGTTTTATATTATGTCATGTTATGTAATCTTATTTATTATTTTATCCTATGTTATGTTATTTTATGAACCGTTATGTCATGTTATGTTTTTTCATTTCAACTATGTTATGTTATGTTATGCTATGTTTCGTTATGTTATGTTATGTTATGTTAGTAAGTTATGTTCTGGTTTATTGTGTTATGTTATGATATATTATGCAGTGTTATGTTATATTATGTTATGTTATCTTATATTATGTTATGTTACGTTTTATCATTTATATAAACAATTACATAACTATTTATTAAGTTATGACAAATTATGCTATGTAAATAAATGTGCTGACTGCGTTTCATTCATTCATTATGTGATTTTTACATTGTCGCACTTATATTCTCCATTTAACCATGACAACAATGTAGCTTTATGTACATACATGCATACATACATACCACTGTATGTGTACATTGTGCAAACATATATGCCTGTGTTTGCCTTTATATCGTTTTTCTGCGTATTTCTGTTAATGCATTCGTTCATTCAACACAATTATACTTTAATTCGTTTCGTATTTATGAGCGACAAAATGGCGACAAATTCGTATACAATGAATAAATTTACGATTACATTTGTTGAAATAAGTTTTTATGCATGTGTGTGTGTGTGTGAATATACATATATTGCGCATACATACATTTGGATGTGGATATATTTTTGCGTGAATAAAAAATATATTAAATAAAGTGCAAAAAGTCAGTGCAAGTGTTGAATAAGTGTGAGAACTAAAGCGCGAGGCCATTTGAATTTGCAAAATTATGTCGCACCCATAAAAAGGAAATAAAATGAACATCAAACAAGCAACATGCATTAATTCAACATTTAATCAGAGCGATCAGCAGTTTGTTATATCGCTTTATTATGTACAGCCACAGAATTAAAATAAGACACAGACATACATACATACATCTGTATGCGTACAACAACAGTTATTGTCTATTCACTGTGCGTTCGAATGCGCTTCAAAATCCACTCAACTTAACTGCAATGAAGTCAACTAAACTCCATTCAACTTAATGCAATTCAACTAAAATCAATTCGTGCTAAGTGTGGGTGTGGTATTTAGAGATATGTGATTATGAGTTCACTATGTTGTAATATTGTCAATATTTAGACTGCTGCCTTTAAAACTTCCACAATTATTTGGTACGAAAAAATCCTTGAGTTTGTACAAGGTAGCAACTTTTGTAGGCTTGATTATACTTGCCGCTTGATTTTTTCGATCTCCATTTGAGGAAGTTGCTGTGGTGTTACAGTATTTTATGATTGTTCAGTTTTCGCAATTTTTTCGGCGTTCTAACTTTCCTTAAAAAGAGGCAGCTAGTAGCATGGGAACTGTTGAACAGAAGACGAGACAATCTATGAGGCCAAATCTCAACGATCAGAGTGACATAGCTCTCAGATAACAAGGAAACAATCAAGCTTGGTCTCAGAGAGCTTCTGAAGCTTGCGAAGACAATGGAGTTTTTTATAAGACAAGTCCCTGAAGCAACTTGGAGTTCCCGTTTGGTCGTCAAACGAATTCAGGTTACATTTTGGACACAGCCAGCCATAGGGTTTTGCGCAAGGGTGCGAAATGCAGTACCTTTCACTGCAGTGCCTTTTAAGCGGAAATTGTAGCTATGTAGAAAAGAGCAGACATTCTGGAGGAAGCGTGCTTAAGCTGTAATCGCGTCTATATATATCTATATAGTTAGTCATGCGGCAATGGAGGCAATAATTTCACACACTACTCAATCAAGAAGTGTTCTGGAATGCAAACAAGATTTTGAGATATTTCGCTCAGGCCGGATCATATATCTGTACTGAGTTGCCGGTCATAAAAGCATAAAATTTTACGAAAAGGCCGATGAGTAGGATAAAGAAGTTGCAGCACTTGATGAATCGACGGTAGGCGCTCCCATCAATTTGAGCGAACCCAGATAGGAGTTGCATATGATCCATCAAGCAGGAAAGGCGTAGAAAAAAGCGCGGGGCTACACAATTTCTTATATCGTGTGGAAATTCTACTACGCTTAACTCATAAAGTTGCTCATATCTCTAAAGAGAGAAGACTTAACGCTCACGATGGGCATACTAACTGGACTTTTCCCTCTGGCGCCATATGCTTGTAACTTAGGCCTTGTTAGTTCCTATAGATATAGGAAGTGTCATCAGTAGGAGGAAAGGTTAAACATGTTCTTTGTTCGTGTCCTGTGATCGCCAGGTAAAGGCTCAAGCTATAAGTAGCAACAAACTTCTAGTATTCGCAAAAGAGGACGAATTTATTCCATTAAATCAATTCTGCAACATAATTAGGCTATTGGAGGTCTTCCGTTTGCACTTTTGACACATCCACCGGCCAGTTCAACCTAACTTGCGTCAAGTCTCTATGGTCCGATCACATTTTTGACAAAAAAATTCCTTCTCCAACTTATAACTGGATATGTTGTATTTTTTTTTTTCAATCGATCTTTACATAAGTATTTTTATTTTTTACTTTAGCTACTCTTTGTTTGAACGAAAACCCTATTAAATTGCAATTTTTTTTTTCTACTTGCAGGTACGTACGTATATCTTCATATCATACGTTTACATGATATTTCTTAAAAATCAAAATTGAAACAAACAAAAAGGCCAATTTACTTTCTTGTGGCATCGGAGATCTGCGCAATCGAAAATTTCTGGTAAGAAAGACCACAAATTCACTTTTGCGTGAAGTCTAAAGTATCCATTGGCATGTGGACTGATATGTCTTCAATTAAAAGCTTCATTGCACATAAGCGAACACTCAATGTGTGGTCGGATACATTAGATTGGGTCAGTTGTCATACGAAAAAAAAAGTTATAAAAAAAAACTGCCATTAAATTTAAAACTTGTAATGACGCTTACCAAGCAACTAAATTATAATAAATCAACAATTTGTACTGTTTAAGAAGCATAAAGAAATATCTAAGCGAATCTATCAACATCAGCTCCTATTCTAGGTGCGAAAATTTGCTTCTCTTATTTTCGACCCACTCTAATATACACATTCATATTTGTTTGTGCACATCTTCATTTCAATTTTGGTTAAAAGTTGATGCAAAATCAATTCATATGCATATTTGCTTTGAGTGCGATGTGATTGTGTTGTTATGATGAGTAGTGGAAAGTGAGTATTGATATAAGTAAACAGATACTTAAGTATGCATATTTGCATTGATCTGATGTAATCAAATGTTTAAAAGAGTGAAGCGATGTAGCAGACGCAGATATTTAAATTTTACATTTTACTATCAAAATTTGATTTACATAGATATAAGTGATTTAAAATAACTACTTCGTTTAGAGTGAATTGATACATTTTAAAAAGGGCTCATTGAAATAGATTGTGGATGCCAGCGAAGTTCGACACTCCTGCACAATATGCGATTACACAAAGTTGAACTTTAAGGCGATCAAAAAAGATTGTCGTATTGGTCGCTGAAAATGTACTATCCTGTAGTAATCTACCTGTTTTTCATCTCAAAAAACCGATAAGATTAGCTCCATGTAGACTTTATTGCTCTACCACAGTCCAAGTCTTTCGCTATTCCTCATTACATTAACTTTTTAGCAGTTTCGTAGGGAGCACATTAACGTCGTAATTATAACTAAGAAGAAACTAGGATTTTAATTTGACTATGCCTTGAGGAAAGTTGAAAGGCAATGAAAAAAATATAAATGAAATAAAATCTAATTTGAAGAAAAACGAGAAAAAAAAGATGGTAAAAATTTTTAAGGACTACCTTTATATAAATGGACCATAAAATAGAAGCCAATTTTTCTTTTAATACACACATAATCTTGTTGAATTTTGACTAAAAAACTTTAACAATAGCTCTTGTAAAAGAATTTTGGGACTCAAAACTATGCCACCTGGGGGCATTTCGATCGACTCGCAAACCATGTGCTAAGTTGTAAGTCTCTGGATTACCGAGAAGTTAGTTAGATGTCGATAGCAAAATTTCCATTTTAAAATTAATTTTCTGTAGATCTCGATCCGTGCGCCACCTAGCGGATTTTTTCACTTGCATTGTAATGTCTCTCATATCTGTACTATGTTCTAAGTATCAAGTGTCTAGCTCAACGGGAAGTTACCGAAAAAGACTTTTTCGTGGGTCAAAAATCCGTATGGAAATGAGGTGACAAACATGAAAGCGTCTTAATATACACCCCAGCGGATTAGGGGATCAGAATATACCCGCGGTAGGTATGCCTGTCGTAAGAGGCGTCTAAAATACCAGATTCAAGGGGCTGTGTAGCGCAACGTTTCAGGTTGCCAGCGCAATATATAGCTTCTCCAAACCCAATTGTCAACCTCACCTATCCGCGGCGAATCCTGTTTCACTAACAGACGAGGCTCTGGCGACCCCAAGCTCCTCATGGAACTTGGGGGTAGGGAGGGAGGGAATGGCCTGAAGGTTTAATGTGGCCACATAAATCGTTCCCGAGATGGTCGGGCTAGCACCTTAATGGTGCTATGGTACCGGAGCGTACCAGATTTGTATCCGGCAAAGGACCATCACATCGATAACACTCCCCAAAGCCTTCGGGGAAACGTTATCGCTACAACAACAACAACAACTTAATATAAAGGTAAAAAAAGCATCTTTCTTGTAATTGTAAAATTCAAGCGTGTCTACTGATGTGTGAAAGCTGAAACAACAACATTGGCAGCCAATGTTGGATATATTCGAAGCATATTTTCAATTGCTGCTTCAATTTTGATTTCCGCTTTTGATACTACTTTTGTGCTTTTCTTGTATATTTACTTGAGACAGAAGCTGCACTTACCAATCAGAAGAAACAAGTAAGAAAGTCTAAGTTCGGGTGAAACCAAACATTACATAACCACCTGTGCACTTGAAACGCTGTTGTTGTTTGCTTGTGTGGTCTATTCTGAACTCACTTTCGTTCAAAAGAAGCGAAATGAATACAGAGGAACCACTAACAAAGTGAGCTGACGCTATCCTCAGTTATCCTCACGTTATAGCAAACTTTCTTAATGTTAGAGCTTTAGGAAAAGTGGCCATGGTCTTTAACCTATTTGAATTATTTTCGCTCAGTCTATATAATAAGCAAACTTCAATGTAATATCTTCACCGACTTTTGATTGCGGCTTGATAAACTTCCAAATTTTCTTCTTATAAATATGAGTTGTGCCACGACCATGTTCCAATTTTTTTTGGAATTTATGTTTTGCGTCAATCCACCAACGAAATTTCAGTAGCTCAACGGCATTCGTTTTTGAATTATCTCATATTTTCCATTTTTCATACTTTTAGTTATCGTCCGATCTCGCTCATATACCAATCTATTCTGGGGCCAAATAAGTCCGTATACCGAATTTGGTGAAGATATCTCAATATTTGCTCAAGTTATCGTGTTAACGGACGGACAGATGAACAGACGGACGGACGTGATTTTGATCTATCTCGATACCTTTATACCTGTACAACTACACGTTATCCAATCAACGTTATAATACCCTGTGTATAGGTACAGCTGTGTACAAAAACATAAAAATTACAAGAAAATAAATGAAAAAATCTGCTGTGCATATTTACAAAACCAAAAGAAAAATATTTGCAGTATTGTTTAACGTTTTTTTTCAACTTTAGTTTCTTGTATTGTTTTTTCATTTTTATTTTTATTTTTTCTGATATTAACCTTTTCTTGCATTCAAAACCAAAAGCATTCAACCAACTGGCAGTGACGGGCTGCCAGTTCTGCTGCTGCTGCATCGGTCGAATAATGGGCTTGCCGCATGCCACAAGCGCGTCACCATAGCAACCAGACGCACAGCTGCTTGATTGCCATGAAGGTCGTCGTTGTTGTTGTTTCATTTGCTATGCGAATGTTCTTGCACGTTGAATTTTATTATAAATTTTTTTTTTCATAAAAATTATATTTTCTCTTTTTCACTCCTTCTTTTTTTTTATTTTTTGAAACGCAGTGTTTTTTGTGTTCTTCACCTTCTTCTCGTTTCAACTTCTTGGTCGGTTCTCTGCATATTCGCATTTATTTTCTTGTCCACTTTTGTTTTATATGTAAACATTTTACATTCTACCAACCCAAGTGATGCTTCTTCTTTGAATTTTGTGCTTTCATTGAAAAAGCTTCAGATAAAAAAGCCAAGGAAATGATGAGGTGAAAGCAAAAGCGTAAAAAAAAATATTTCATAAAGGCATGTGGCGTTTCAATTTCGGGGAAAATGAAATTCTTCTCTTATATAGGCTTTTCTACAAGAAGTTTATTTTTCTTTGGCTATTTTTTAATTTGTGTGCTTTTTGTGGCATTTAATTTTTTTTTTTTTTCATTTACAAGCATTCCGTAGAAAGGTTACAACGAAATTTCTTTTAAAACTAGATTACGAAAAAGAACAAATAAAAAATCGCCATAAGAATTTAAATTTGCTTTAATAAATAAAAACATTTAGTATTTAACTTTCCTATTATTTCTGCGAAGTGGAGTATCCGTTGTTACTTTGGTCAAATCAAAGCACGACTTTTCTTTTTAGTGGCGTCTTTCATATTGAAAGGAATTTAGGGAAACTCCACTTATTTTACACCTTTTACTAACGTTCGTATCGCTAAATTGTTGAATAAATAACTCCAATATTTAATAATGCAAAATAGTATTTATTAGCTACTTTGAAAGTACTTCACAATAACACTTATACTTCGCAACCAAAAGCGTGCTTAAATCAAACTGATTACTGACTATTCAGCTTGCTTTGCTTTTATACTCTCTGTTGCCTTGTCCAATGTCTAGACGTTTCCTCTTCTAGAATCCTCTACCTGGTCACCAGCCATATGCGCGTGTATTTTTAGTGTGTAACCATATGCGTGTGTATATGTGAGTACTACTTCGGCTGATGATGACATGCGTTTGTGAGTATCACTCTGCTGCTTGTATGTATGTGTATACATGATGATTAATGTGTTTATGTAGCTTGCTTTAAGGGTTTTGTTGTTGTGTATTTATTTAGTGATGTGAGTATTCGTCACAATATCATTTTTCACGGAAAACACACGGCTTCACTGCACGGTCTATTAGAACTCTCACCTGCTGTAAGTGAACAGGTACGAGGGCAGAGTGGCGAATTGATCAGCTCTCTGTTCAATGATTAGTTCTCGCTGTGTGCGTTGTTACCACGGTTGCCACACCATGTCTTCATTTGGGATCAAAATTCATCGAAAAAAAGAACCAAATCTCAGAAAAATGGACCAAGTTTTTGTTTTATTTGATTGTGATACAAGCAATTCACAAAAGTGTCGTAGTCGTTGTTAAATATAAAATTTCAGTATATTTCCATCGTTTCCTATACAAAATTTTAATAAACTTTGCGAACAGGAGAATTAATTCAAACTGCACAAACAAAAACACTAATTTTAGGTATTGTTTATTATTATTTTCAAATTTCTAGGATAAGTCTATGCCTTCACTAACTACACGTTTTGAATGTAGTTTTGCTGACAAAGCCCTAAGCTCCAGCATTATGTTGCTAATTCGAAAGAAATAAAATGTATAGCGCAGTTAGGTTTTAGTAAGAAAAGGCTTAAAAATTTTGCGTTTTGGTGTAGCCGAGCTATGAGCAAACTCAGTAAATCATAAATGATGCTTACTTTTTCCTGAACGTTGAAATTGCATACCAAAGCCTAGATTTAGTAAGTGTGATTTTTGAAAAACTCACATTTACTGAATCTAGACCCAGGCTTCAGATTAAAAATCAAACGTGTTAAAAGTTTCAACTGTGCAATAACGAAACCTGATTACATTTAAGTAGGTAATAGAAATTAGTTAACAGCGTTGTTATTGTTATTGAAGTTTATGGGGTTCTGTACCTACGAGAATAAAACACAAAACACTTGTTCCGAAATCAAATCTTTTTTACATTTGCTTCAAAATCTGAATATAAAAGTTAATTTGTTCAATCGCGATTCATTATCTTAATATATAAAAAACACGTGTTACAACATTTTGGGCGGGATGGACTCCTAAACTACTGAACAGATTTTCAATTTGTTTTGCACCCCATATGTAGTTTGATCTAACTTGAGAGATAGGATAGGTTATATCTCAGTTTATAGTCGCATATTATTTTATTGCAAATTTTTTTATTTGTTCATGCGTAATAATAAAATGTTACATATACGAAGTGGCACTCATATTTTCAGGTGGTGCGGATATATTCCCGTGTAATTGTTTGGTGTTTAATTAAACAACCTGCTTATCAATAAAGAATATTATAGCGAATGATATCAAGTATAGCACATCACCAGGCCCGCGAGGGGGGTTTCTGAGGGGGCCCGCGATTAGAGGTAGTATGCAATTTTTTTTAAATTCAGGAGTCTTTAGTTGCGTAGAGGGTAATTTTCATACCCCTGGGAGACTAGGCTCGAGATATAGGCCAAAACGTTGGCCAGTGAATGCCTAGACAGTGTTTATACAATATGGATATCAAATGAAAGCTGTTGATTAGTGCTTTAGTATAGAGTAATATATTATCCAGAAACGGACTGGGACTGGGATTAGGACTAGTACTGGGACTGAGACTCGGAGTGGAACTGGCACTGGGACTGGAATAAAATACATACCACCCTCTGGGACAGGCAATAAGGGATGCAGAAGAATGAGAAGAAATTGAGAGAAGAGAAAAGAGAGAAAGAGAAGGAGATTGAGAAAGGGATAGAATGAGACGAAGATGGAGATAGATTAAGCGAAAAAGACGGAGGAAGGAATGAATAAAAGGATTAGGAAAAAGCGGTGAGGGGGCGAGGGCAGAGTCAGACGGAAAAAGCTTATTAAAATGTATGCAGATAGGCCAAATTTAGGGCAGGAGAACGTCTGCCGGGTCTTCTAGTTCATTTATAAAGTTACCGCTTTTAAGAAGTATTCCTGCCTTACTTATAATTAAAATATTTCTTATGCCAAGCTACTTAGTTTTCAAGTATTCGGCGTGCCTTAACACCACAATACTCCTGGAACACCACAATACTCCTGCAATTTTTACATATGATTTCTTTGTAAAAAAAATTTTGATAGTGTTCCCAAACATAAAACCAATTCGTTTCATTATTTTACTTAGTTTACAATTCAAATTTTAATTCAACGGCCATCGTAATGGCTCCATCAGTGGAAAGCCCACGAGCATATGAGAAACATTTTCTTAGCTCAACTAGTGAAAAAATCTATCACGAAATATGTTTGATAACCGATCGAAATATGTGGATACTGAAACAAGAATTTTTTCCCATAAGTCCGTGTAATGTGTTTTACATAACTTTTCTTATTAATGCCTCGCCTAAAGTATCTCCTATGAAATGTCATTGGTCTGCTGAATTCTGTTGACTGAGCAATTTTTGTGGTAAGATTTCCATACACATAAGTAAATTGAAAATTATATGTAGGTTAATGAAAGTGTGCCAAAGGTTGTGGGCAGGGTTGTGAATTTTAACCTCAGTGAAAAAGGAAGAAAACTACCAAAAAGTAGGCTACTGTCTAAAAAAGACCAAAATTGAAAAAAAGAGACCAGCGGGGTTGGACGAAAAGTGGCAACCGTGGTTGTTACTGATACATATTCAAACTTTTTTAACTTGTTGGATTGCTCATTTAACCAAAAAGGCATCCCACCATAAAGCTTATCAGAGGTTCGCACACATCTTTATACTATAAATAATCTGTACTGGTATAAACATTATGATGAACCCATTTTAACAGTCATGCATTTTAGTTTTCATTCCACCCTTTCCTCTTTCTCCAATCGTACATCGATGTAAAGAAATAGCTGGTTGACAACAACAAAATGCATTTCTCACTATACTATTAATAAAAATAACGTTGTACAACAACAACCGAATAAAAATGTATGGTTTTGGGAAGATGCAACCCCGGAAGTTCAGCTGTGCAAATTGTAATCCGAACATTAGCCAGTGCTGCATATGTTAACATTTCACAGAACTCCTGAATTTCTACAACAACAAAAGGGTGTAGGAAAATGTATTGTATTACCGTGCATACAGGTTCACATATACATATTAGTATAGATGGAGATGCGAGTCAGGCAACTGACCAGCCAATCTGGGTTCAGTCTTTGTACTTTTGTTTTTGCGTTGGTGGGCTGCACGAAAATATAAACGGACATCAAATGGCAGCTGAAATTACAAATTGCGAAAACAAACTTAATAAAAATAAATGAAAAGCGGAAAAACAACATGAGTATTAATTTTTGTAGCTTGAATATATCTAGAGCGCTGCTGTGCTGATGGGGGGCATGATTTTGGCATGAAGAGGAAAAAAAAAAAAACAAATACGAATTAAGCGAAAAACAATTAAGTACCGAACACATAAAAGAATAGAACCCATCAGGTTAAGGGATAAGAATATAACCGAGGTACGACACCGTGGTGTGATGGTAGTGTGCTCCGCCGGACAAAGCAACATCAAAATTTTAGAAACAACCATTTTCCATTAGAAGCAATTTTTCCTAAGCGGGGTCGCCCTTCGGAAGTGACCACTCCGAGTGCATTTCTGCCATGAAAAGCTCCTCAGTGAAAACTAATCTGCTTTGCGGGTGCCGTTCGGAGTCCAAATAAAACAAATAGTCCCTCCCCTCATTTTGTAGGAAAAAACTAAAACGGAGCACGAAGCAAATTGGAAGAGAAGCTGGGACTAAAATCTCTTCGAATGCTATGGCGCCTGACATAATTTTTTTTCGAACACACTCGTCGAAAAAAGTTACTGAAACATGCCGATCCGAAGGCTTGAGCAGTTAAAAATATATATATATTTTTTCAAATTGTTGATTTTCCAACGTGCATTGGAACGATTTTTCGTCAACCCCTGTCAAATTTGGTTTGGAAATAAATTTTTCGTTCTCTTAAAAATGACACAGAAGATGGAGCAACGCTTTAGCTGGATTATCTCTAAATAAAATTTGACAAGTGCGTCAAAAATACCACACTATTTCTTCCGCATTACGCTAGGATGATGAAGGCTACGGCGTTTCCTGACAATGGAATATAAGTGCAATCACTTAACTATGACGAAGTGAGAGTGAAAATATCCCAAATATATACTAAGACAGCCGCGGTAGAAGACATTCTAATGACCGAGCTGTTTCGAAAGAGAGGTAAAATTTTTAGAAAAATACGGTCGAACAAGCGCATACCTCCACATTGATATTAAAATAAAGGAATACTGCAAGCAGCGACTACTACCGCAGATTGACCTAATTTATATAGCACATACCGTTTTAAGTATAAAGTCTGTTTTAATAAAAAAATAAGTTTGTGGGGTTACAGATCTCACCTAATATGAAAACACGCTTCCAACTTTTAGTAATTAATGCTGGCGTTGTTGCAGAAATTCTAGTGGCACTCTTACAGAATGTCGCTTATACTGAATAGGAGTTAAGAAAATCGAAAAAAAGTGTCACTAAGCGTTACATATCGAAAAACATGCTTTCATATTAAGCACTTGCATGTTATAGCGTTAAACGAAAAAAAAATATAAAAAAATTTTAAGCTTCTATTTAAATAATTTCTGCCTTGAAAACTCTACGTACTTCAATAAATTTCATCATAAATCATTTTCACAAGCTTCAATTTCACACGAAGTTACTCCATTCATTACGCTCTCAATTGTTCTGCTAATGACTCTTTCATTCGTAGTGATGGTCAAAATATTTTGTATTTAAAAATTGTGAAAATATTTTTGTATGAATTTTTGTTTGCTGGCCGTTTTAGCTGTATTTTTCCCTTCAATCACATTGCTTTCCATTTGATATTGTTGTTGGAAATTTTGCTGGTCTGGGGCATTATGAGTGCTGTTGCTATATCATATTATTTACATCATGTTTGAATTTTGCTTTTGGCATAAATTTGGCGTTGTTGTAATGTATTCGAAGCAGACATGAAAATGCAAAACATTTAATAATCATGAAATTCGCTTGGTCAGCGAATTTCGGTAATAGCCCATGAAATTTTTGTAAGCTAATGAAAAATAATGATATTTTTAGAAATACTTGTTTTTTTATTCTGTACTGCTTGCAAGTATAATGGTTTATTGGGAATTTATTCCATTCTAAAGTTAATATCTAAATTTTCCCTGAATTCAGCGAAAATTCCTGTAATGATGTGTAAGTTTGGCAAGTTAGTTATTTATACGATGTGATGTGATATGATATTATATGAGAAGAGGGAAAATGTTTCAAATTCACTCCATTCCGGCGTTGTTATCCTAAATTTTTCTTGAGTCAGTGCAAGTTCCTCTAATGATGTGTTGTGAATCAGGTAATTTAGCATTTGATGTGATGTGATATGATATTGTATCATATGATATGAGATGAGTCGATAAAATGATAGAAAATTCATGCGATGTGACATTATCTAATCACTTCTGGTCTAAAATTTTTTTCATATGTATTCTTATTAAATATACATATGATTTCTTCAGTCGTAGAACATTCGTTGCAATAATTTAATTTTAATTTTAATTTATTTATTATTACGGCTGTTTAGGCCTAAAACTTAAACTACTAAGTACCATTCATTATTATATCATTTATTTCTATTGAATATGCTGTTGGAATGCCATGTGATTCCGACCAGCATATTTACTGGCGTAACAAACGGACGAGTCTGGGAGCCAGTCATTTAAGAAAGGTTGGAAAGGACGCGTTTCCAATCCTCCAGGGCTCCCAGCTTAAGGCAACAAAATTTGGAACTTACATGTTTCAATTATATTTGTATTTTAAGCTGTCGGAATGTATTGGTCTCCGATCAACACAGCTAAACATGTCTTTGGATGTTGGAAATTGAAGTGTACCTAATCACCCCTCAACTTTGTTTAGTAAAGACGCTGTCGGAACGCATGAAGATTCCGATCAGCACATGTCAAAATATATTGGACGTTGAAAAGGACGTGTTTCCAATCCCCCCTGCTCCAACTTTTGTTTGACCTTATTGTGGTTACACATCATATAATTTTATTGTTATATTAATGCTGTCGGAATGCGAGTGATCCCGATCAGTAACAGTAAATATAGGCTGAAAATACCGAATTCCAGCGAAATTTGTTGTTGGAACTGTCTGGAGTTACAGGTGGCGACTGATTTTCTTTTCCATAGGGCCGGGTGCATTGTATTTTGCTGCTACCAGTATTACCATTTCCTTTTCGCGCTCCAGTATCGGTATGTTATGTAAAAAATAAAAGAAAAAAAAAACGTTATCTTATTGGAAGGGTTTTGCAATGCTTCAATAAACTTTTTTTAATGGTATTGAAGTTATTACTACTTTTTATGTGATTAGGAAGTTCATTGAAATATTTCAGGCCCTTATACGCCAGGCCAATACGATGTTATAAAATATCACGAGATGTAATCTGATGCCAAATGATGTGGAATGGTATAACTACCAAAATGTGATTTGAATATATATTAATACAAATATTTATACGTTGTAATATGCCTACGATACATTGTGTTTTGTTTTAACAGTCTTCTGTCCCAATAAATATATGTAGTAACAATCGCTCAAATAAGATCATTCTGAAATGTGCTGGGGCAATCTGCTGTCAATCTGTGTTTGAGTACTTGATACGAAAGAGTGTGTGATAAGCTTTCGTTCGATCGTTCTCATGCTGTTATATGACGCGGCTAGTTTTAATGTAAATGGCTGGGAAACCTTGTGATTTCAAATGATGTACTGCAACATAATGGGCGTTGTGCCAATGATGTCGTTTGATGTGACGAGCGATATGATGTGTAAATTACTAGTAAAAATTACGAGATTTGATTAAAAAAAAAAAAATATTGACAATGCTGATTTTATGTGGATGTGAGATCCCTCCCTCTTTCTGAGATTTTTTGTGGGATTTGATAATGAGTTTTCATGGCATGTGATACTGGATGAAGTAAAATTAGTTGTAGGTAATTGTATAACTTTTATGTGCGATATGTTTAGATCTGTTCTCATTATAATTTGATTTGCCAGTTATTTAGTAATGTTAGGATGATATTTCTTAACATCACAAATTTGCTCGTGACGAGTTACTCTAGGTTGAATTTTTTCTTAAAAGGCTTCGAAATTTGTAAAGGGAATCCCTCATAATCTAGCACCGAGATTCCAAAATGCACACACTCCTTAGATTTTTGAACACTTATACACTACACTTACTTACACTTGAATAAAAGTTTTTTATACCTTTCATGAACATGAAATGGTATATTAATTTTGGTCCGATGTTTGTAACGTTGAGAAATATAGAAGATAGACCTAGCATTAAGTATACCGAATTGATCAGGGCGACGAACTGAGTTGATATAGCCATGTCCGTCTGTCCGTCCGTCTGTCCGTTCGGCTGTCTGTTTGAACGCAAACTCGTCTCTCAAATTTTGAGATATCTCAATGAAATTTGGCACAAAGATGTATTTTTGCATTATATTAGACATTTGTCGGATCCGGTAGAATCGGACCACTATAACATATATCTCCCATACAACCGATGGTTCAGGTAAAACGAGTTTGGTCATTCCTGCCGCAATTTAAAAATTATATACGTGAAACTCGGTGATATATATTCTAATATATCTTAGAAGAGTTCCTGTAAAAATAATTTTGATCTCGGAGCGATATATAATATATATCCAATACAACAGGGGGTTTTTTGCTAGTTTGTATTTGATATTTATCTTAAAAATCGTTTAGGTATGTACATCTGTTTACTATATAATTCTTATCTTATACTTCCGATTATTTGGAGATTACGAACGGGATAAGATTATTGTTCAGCCCCATTCATGAAAGGTATGAAGTCTTCGGCACAGCCGAAGACAGTCCCGTCCTTACTTGTTTTTTTTTAAATTTAATAAGTTGTTCACATGATATTATATACTGACGTGCGATATCGAGCCTTAAGTGCAAACGGTATGAAACAGAAAAGCAAAAATACTATTCTTAAAATATATTGGTTTTCTGAACTACATAATTGGAGTTAAAAAGCATGACTTGTTATCCTTTTCCAAGTCTTATAACACTTTAAAAGGAATTCAATTCCGTGACGATAAAATAAATTTATGTCAACCGATTTCTATTTTAATATCATTACTTCAACTAACGCTCGTATTAAATCTAATAACCCAGAAAAAATTATTTGCTAAGAAATTATTTTAAATTTATGTGAAATAAAATTTGCCTAATAGCCAACAGCAATACTAAAACTTTCTTGTTGTTGTAGTATAGATACTGTAAAGTGAGCATTTGACTTGCTTGCCTTACTCTCATATCAGTTCTATTTTATTACAAATGTTGCCATATTTGTGGTATCCATGTGTTGTTATTATTGCTGCAAATGCTTTTGCCATCATTCTGAATGTTGTTTTTGTTTTTGAGCTTCAGTTTTTATATGCCTCAGATTTTACTGATAAATTTCATTTCCATGTCAAAGTAATTTGTCGCAATTGTATATTTACTACACTTTAGAGTTTCAGTTCGTGATGGGGTGGGAATGGGGTGATTGAAAAGCAGATCCATAAGATAGTGATTGTGAGTGTATCTATGCTCTGATAAACATAAGTGTTATTATAAGCCTTATAGGAAAAACCATTCAACCTCATTAAAATCTGAAGCGAAGTTTTACTTCAATGGTAATAGCCACTTTTTTTGCAAGCTAGTGCAAATAAAACGCTAGCTAGATTAGCCACTTGCATAGAAAGCAACAACACAAAGTAAGCTAATTGAGTTGAGTAACCAGTTTGAAAAAAAGAGCACTATTGTGAATGAGCGAACGATATGTGCATACGAATGTGCAGATAAACGAAAATAACAGCGTGATGGCAGGGAGAAATACATACAAACAAGCACTCGTATTCCATGTATTTTGTTTTTGTAGTTCTGTGGTTTAGTGTCAAAAGCGTACTGCGCCAGAAGTAGTAATGTCAAAGCAGCTAAAATAGTACCAACTAGCTGATTTGCTTTCACCACCTGTATGGTTCCGCCATGATGAAACTATTTAGATAGTTAAGCGTTTTTTTTTCAAGCTCGCTTGCTAGCAAAAGCAGTTAATATTAGAGTCCAACAAATTTTCAGAATACTTATCAAAAGGATGATATTGAACAGCGATGCACCTTAACGTTAAGCTAATAGTTTATCAAAAAAATTTCCACCGTTTCCGTTGAAACACTTCGAAATATTATCGATAAAGAAATTATCAAGATAAATTGTATCTCGTTTTTAAAAGAAACGAAAAGCTTTCGCTAACGTTAAAAACGTTAACAAAAATGTGATACTTTATGTTTGAATTCTGCTGGAAATGCTATAGCCATGGTGAAGCCGTAAGGTGGTAACAGCGAGCGGATATACACACAAACTCCATGTAGTTTGTTTGTGTAATTCATTGGTGGTAATGTCAAAAATACTCTGAGAAATGTTCGTACTGTCAAACTTCATGAGAAAAGTTGCAATCAGCTTGGCTAATGCTTTCACTTTTAATGACTCCGCCATCAATCAGCTTTTCCAGCATAGTTTGAAATTAATAATCAACATAAACGATTTGATTTCGTTTTGATATGGCAGAAAACGAAACAAAATCATTTCGTCAATTTGACGTTCTTAACGTTAATAAACTAAACGAAATGATTTTGTTTCGTTTATTAACGTTAATTATCCTAACGAAATGATATCGGTACGTTGGTCAAGCATGCCTGATATTGAAGCAATTTTTTTAACCCTTTCGTCCCGAGCGGTACACATATGTACCAGCACCCCCTAATGTACCCTAAAAGCTTTAAAATACAGTAAAAGCGGTATAAAATTGTACCTTCGGGTAATCTTGAATGTTGACGATAGTGTGGTTAGTAAAAGTTTAACGGCTGCCTTTTCATGCACATGTTTATGTTGCGGAGTGTGCCTCATTTAGTATTTTTTTAGCAAAAAAAGTGGTAAACTAGAAGTGTAACTGCAAACTTTCATAATATTTATGAGCACCAATTCTATCAGAATGAAGGTGTGTAAATTTGATGTGGTACCTGATTCGTATTGAAAATTTATTTGGTACTAAAGTTTGTGGTATATATATGTACCAACCGCCATTTCTGCTGGTACATATATGTACCAACAGGTATGTTGACAAAGTCTCTTTCAATCCAGGCCAAAAATGAATAAGAGGTCGTTGAGCTAAAAGGAGTTAGAAAGCATAATTGAAAGTATGCCAGATTTTCTGCGTATTCATCAGACGACTACTATCCAAATGGAGATGAAACAGATCCTTCATTTAATGAAAGTAGCGACAAAATGGTCCTTGAAACTGAAAGTGAGAGTGACCACAACCAAAATGATTTTGTATAACCTCCACATCTGAGTCAGCACAGCGGGTTCTGCAGCAGTCTAAAAAATTTGTCACTCAATCTGAGACTGATAATAATCGCATTCTTGATTGGATAATGTTAAGCGACTCATTCTGTACTGCCAAAAATATTCCACCAGGAATTGTATTTGTGTAGCTCGCTTTGTTTCGACGTCCCGTATGCCATTTATAAAGCTCTGAATTTTTACCCTTACGGTGTATTCCACGGGTGCGTCGGCATTCCCCAAATGTGCAAGCCTTTCGAGATCTGACGCAAACTCCTGCAAAGTCTCATTAGCTTTTTGGTAGCGGTTTTGCAACTCTATTTGATGTATCTGCTTCTAGTGTTCGCTTCCGTATCGCCTCTCTAGAGCGTTCATCAATGTTTGGTAGTTGTTCCGCTCTCCCTCGGGAATAGTCTGTAGGGTTACAGCAGCAGATCCTTTCAATGCCACGAATAGTGCAGCAACTTTATCTTCAGCACTCCAGTTGTTCACTGCTGCGGTCTTCTCAAACTGAATCTTGAACACCTGGAAAGGAACAGAACCGTCAAAGGATGTTGTTTTTACCTTTGCGTTACTCGCAGAAACTGCTGAGCGATTCAGCAACTGCTCCATACGACCTTTTAAATCCTCGACTTCTGCCTGAAATTGAGCGATTTTTGTATCCTGTGCTTCCAGCTTTGATGATATACGGACTTTCTGCTCTTCAAGTTGTGTAGAGATTTGAGATGATATCTGCCCTGAAATTTGTGACGGCATTTCGAATATACGTGTCTCTCGCGCTTCCAGTTGAGATGCCAAATATGTCTTCTGTTCTTCCAATTGTGATGTTATATTTGTCTTTTGTTCTGCCAGTTGAGATGACATTTGTGACGACATTTCTGAAATGCGTGCCTCCTGCGTTTCCATCTTGAATGTTATACGGTTCTCCTGGGATTATAGTTTAGATGCCATATATGTCTTCTGTTCTGCCAGTTGAGATGACACTGTCGATGTTTGAGCAGTTATTGCAGCCAATATCATGTTTAAGTCTGTGCTCGTAACTGTCTGCGATGTTTCGTTTTTCTCTTAAATTTTTTTGTTGTCTCGTCGACATCAAGATGTAAGACATACTCTTCCACGTTAATTCCTTCTGCTTCCATTGCCTCTCGTAGTCGTGCCTGAAGTTCGAGTTTAATGCCGGTTGTATTCAATCCACGGCTCTCCAATTCCTTCTTCAGTTGCTAGATCTTCAATTCACTGAACTTTGCCATGTCCTTGTTATCGTCTGGAATTTATTCAACAATTCCTCTTCTGACACCAATTGTAACGAATTTAATTGCAATTCCGCTTATTTCAAATCTTCTACTTAGGTTCGAATCACTAAACTGTTGAATAAATTACTCCAATATTGAATAATGGAAAAATGGCCTTTATTAAAGTACTTCACAATAAATAATACTGCCATTGCTCGCCAGATAGCGTCTTAATCAAAACTGCCTATTGTGCCTCTACTGGTGTCGCCTTTTATACTCTCTGATTTCCTCGTTCGCATCTTCTAGGCGCTTCCCTTTCCATAATCTACTAGTTGGCCATCAGCTATCAAATTTCTTAGCTGTAACTACAAATGCACGATTTTATAGCTTCTCTCATTGCATACTTTCAGGAGTATCTCAGATATATGCATGTGGTTGTGCGTTGCTTCTCAGCTGCGTAGACGTACATATGTGTAGACATAATGATTGATTCATTTATGTAGATACAAGTGACTGTCTGCTTTATTGTTGTTGCGACTTCATTTACTTAGCACAAGACTAGGGATGTGAGTATCACTTAGTGTTACTCATACTCGTCACAATATGTTCTTGCTTTTCCGTCTAATATAGTGTATATTAATGGAACAGAGGCTTTTAAATTTACTATTTTTTGTTGGAGAGAAAAAATTCGAATTCAATGACAAAAGGGTTAAGTCATCTGTTCTTGTCGAAATTTTGCGAGGCAGAAATTTGGTGGTCAGGCATTAAGTATTTGACGTTTGTGTATGTGCTTATGCGTGAATGGCGCCCATACCTTGAATAAAGATATTTTTAATCAATAAAGTAATTTATACACAAAAGTGTGATTGATACGAATTTTTCTAGCATCCTATTATTAGAAAACCTCTGTTATTTCCTGCTTGGGCTTCATAAAGTGTATATACGTATATATATCCTAGTATATGTGTATTTGTAGCTTTATAAAACCAGAAATCGAACTGAAGCCTAACGGGAGTTGACGGTATTATAAATTGCCTGTGTTATTATCAAGCAGATACATTTGAAAAACACGAATACATACATACATGCATAAGTCTCATATTAACAAATGAGCAGCAATTTACGTAGACCAGGCTTTACAAAATCATATATGTACATATATGTATGTGAACTTAAACTTAAGCACATTTAAACAAGTGCACATATTTTTGAACACCCGTGTCACATTTTGACAATTCACGTGAGACTCGCTGTCATGCCAAAAATGTGAGATTATTTTATGTTGGCAATGGGGTGTGGCAACCAGCGCGCGGGTGTAAATATTTAGCTTAACACATACATACATACAATTATATATGAAAATACTTCAAATCTACTACAATCGTATGCTCAAATATTCTGACATTTTATTTGTAATTTCTAAATGCCAGCTCATTTTCATTGAACTTTGAATGATACTAAAAAATGTGTGTATGTATGTGTGCATGTATAGTAATTTGGGTCAATAAATGATTTTTGTTTTATTGCAATGATTTTCTGTAATTTGCTCAAATTCCCAATGACATACAAACTTAACGTGGAGTATTAGATCCATATAAGTACATACATATAGAAAATTGCATCCCTGTAGGGAATCAAGGTGGCATTGAACTTACTTTCTACTGCTTTTGAAAGGAGAATTATCGACTTTTTTGATGTGTAAACATCTTTGCACACGTTATGGAAGAATATAGAACGTAAACGTAAGTATAGTCATCAGACGTTAGCGTAATGTGGGAACAATGTACGTAGTATTGATGATCAGATAGCTAATCAAGGCAAGGAAAGACAAGAAAGGCAAAGGGTATCGGAAAAAAGAAAAGGAACGGAACGGAAAGACAAAAGAAAAGGAAGGGAGATACCGAAGTCGGTATCGAAACTGAACATTGTATTTTCGTCTTTTTATCGAGTTGTTAACGGTATTTTATTGATGAGCTATCGGCTTTTTGTCGACTGGTTTTTATGTGCGTGTTATCCATTACTTGCAATATGTTATCGACTAGGTAGACCCGTTGTCGATTTGCTATCGAAGTGTTATATACATTATATTGATATAAATTATCGATTTGCTATTGATTTACTGTCGGAGTATATCTTATCGATACTGTATCTATTTCTTATCGAAAGGTTATCAATTTGTTATTGGAAAATATCAATTTTTTTCTCAAAATTATGGAATTTCACACAGCTATCCGTTTATTACGAGTACCAAAAAGCTCCTAATGTTTTAGCGGTAAGCTATTGAATTACTATCGAAAAGCTATGGATAATATATTGAATATTTATCGGTATCTTATCAAAACGAAAGTTATCAATTGGCTTTGTAAAAGTAATACATTTGTCATCTTGAAGTTGTTGATTGACTATCGAACATTTATCGATCATTCATTGTAATGTTATCGATATTTTAGCAAAAGCGAGTCGATTTATTATCGAAAATAAGCTATCGATTTCTTGTAAGAGTTTTGCTAATTTTTTATAACCTTGCCGTTTATTTATAATGGAAAGTTATCGTTTCGCTTTCAAAAATGTTTCCCATTTGATAATGAAAAGCTACCGTTTTCTTATTGAAATGTTACCAATTTGTTATCGGCGTGCTATTGAATTGTTAACGACGTCTCTTCGATAACACATCTTTCGATAACAAGCCGATAAAAAAAGCAATAAAAAGACGACAACTAATTGTTAACTCTACGATACAAATTATCGGTCGATAATAAGTCGATAATAAAACACAAAACTTGTCGGTATTGGTTGTTACCGATAAGAAGACAACAAAGCTCTTTTTGAAAATCCCGAAATGATTAGTTTCCAGTAAAGTTACCTCTGTTGTGGTTTAACTGCAACCCCGTGATGAGCTATTGTTGAGTTTTCTAACCGTTCGAGTTACAGGGTAACTTATTACACACGCCTTTCTTTACGTATGTGTTGAAAACTGTTAATAGGCCTCTAGTTTTTGAACTAAAAAATTTAGGAGAGTTCATCAAACTTATTATTTCTGTTTAATTTTCCTTAAGGGTCCCTTATGTATACGACATGTTCAAATGTCTAGGTGTGTTCATTAAGAAGCCAGAATTTACAAAGTTAGTGTTGGTATCAATGCTGTTACCATTTGTATGATTCAACATCATTGCTGTTTGTATTCAAATCAATAATTCCATCAAAGTTAGTGCAAGTAAGATGTGGCAGCGGGAATTACAGCATGAAGGCGGAGGCATATGCTATTGGGAATTTGCACCACTTCAGATGCTTATTTGAATATGAATTTAGGTACATTTTAGGTACATATTACGGAAATAGGTATTCATAACATCCTTTCACATATATGCATGAGTGCAATGGTGCATTACACTAATACTTACACAGCTATGTATATTTGAAACATAATATTTAATGCTCGCTCTACAAGATTTACGATTAATGCGCCTTAAGTGCAATATTCCTTTTTACTAATAGATTTGCATGGCGGATAGCAACAAAATTATGGCAAATGAAACAGCACAAATCATTTAAATGGTAATGTATATTTACACACTTATGCATTAGCGTGTGAAATCTGCCTACTATTTTGAAACTTTGAACAGATGGCTTGAAATTCAACACAAATTGTGTTAAATGGAATTCGTAATGCATTTAGAAAATTTTGATGTAATGAAATTTAGTTGAAATGGGTAAAAACATTTTCTCTAGAAATATAAAAATCAAATAAGATGGCAACACCATATAATAATCATATTTGGAACTTTCTCTGGAAAAATGTTGTCTGAGAAATGTGTGCACATGGTTACAGGGTTATTCTTGGTTAGTTTAGTATACCTAAGATGGAGAACGTACAAAGCTTCTTTTTGCTCTGAGTAAGTCGAAGACATTGTGTCTTGGAACTGTTTCGTAGGCGCTCACGTCGCTAAGATGGACATCAAATGTTATGATTAATGTAGCAGCTGCAGGTGTATTGACGACGAGACAAATATTTAGTACCTTTTTTTTCAAATGCAGTATCAAGACTTAGGAGGTTTACAAGTTTCAGTCAATGTTTTCCTAAAGATTTTACTAAGGTATCGAAACACGAAATAAAGGTATATCTATATATATACCTATGGAAACGAATTTCCGACACTTCACTCATCACCAAATTTTGGCTATAGGTTCCTTCGATGAAGGGGAAGGTTTTAGGCTAAAAATAATTGGGATATATAAAAGGGGCGTGGCACCTCCCATACAAATAAAATCTTTGGTACTGCATAACTCTGAAGATATAAATCCCAGAACATTGAAATTCAGTAAGGAATTATATGAGGTCAATTCCTAACACCACCAAGAAAATATGGAAATGGGAAAAAGGGGCGTGTCAACTCCCATACAAATGGAATATATCATACTGCATATCTCTGGATGTAGTAATGTTAGAATAGTGAAAATTGATAAGGAGCTATATGACGTTAAGCCTTACACCTCCAGTAAAATGTGGAATTGGGAAAAAAGGGGCGCGCCAACTTTCCTACAAATGGGATTTTTCAGAACTATGGCTGCCGTATAAACCTAGGTTATTTTAATACTTAAAGTTTAACTGCATTGTTGAGTTTGGCTGTTATTACTTTTGGAAGTTTAGTAATCTTCCGCCGTTAAAAAGAATTTGGTAGCTTTAGTCTATCTACATTCTTCTATAAAAATCAAATTCTGTGTATGTGTTTCCTATGGAAACGTATTTCCCAGACTTCCATCATCACCAAATTTTGGCTATAGGTTCCTTCGATAAAGACGAAGGTTTTTCATATTCAGAATTAAAAATTTTAAATTTATATATTTTTTTTTAGCAAACGAGCAATCTTAGCTCCCAAAAATGATCATATATACAAAACCAATGATCGCATTCAAAACCAAATTCCTGGTGAGGTTACGAAATATAAATCGATCGACACGGTTACAGATGGACATCAAATTTTGAATTATCCAATTGAATTTCTAAACACTTTAGAACCACCTGGAATGCCTGCGTATATATTAACTTTGAAAATTGACTCACCAATCATTCTTCTTCGAAATTAGACCCACCAAAATTGTGCAATGGAACCAGACTTTGCTTTTAGAAATTAATGCCGAATGTAATCGAAGCAACAATCATCAGCGGTAAAAGCAAAGGTGAAGATGTGCTCATACCACGGTTCCCAATGATTCCTACAGATTTTCTATTTAATTTTAAGCGCTTACAGTTTCCTGTACGCCTTGCCTTTGCAATTGCAATCAAAAAACCACAAGGATAATCGCTTACTGTTGCAGGATTAAATTTAGAGAGTCCGTGCGTTTCTTATGGCCAGCTATATGTTGCTTGCTCTAGAGTTGGAACGCCAAAAATGTTATTTATCTCTGTACCGAAGGAAAAACATTAATTCGATCTCGGGCGTTACAATGTATGCCGGGTAAGGCTAGTAGATTATAAGAAGTACTTCCATAGATAGCGTCTTACTTAGTAAGTGATTGAGACTTTATAGGACATAAAAGTTAGCCCATTTTTTGACTAAGTATCTTGTGATAATTAGCCTTCACCTGAGATCATTCACACTTGCCCATATATGTAAATACCATTTCTAAGTATATGAAATATATGAAAGAAAAATAAAGTCAAAACAGCTCATGGAGAGTAATGACGCCTTAGCTGTTGAAGCGCCGCGTATCAGCGATCATATCAATCCTCTATTGTGTGTTAAAGTCCAACAGCCGGGCAAAAATTTTCAAATAGCTAATACATCTTATAACACTACGGACTCAATCAGTCTGTGTGAGGTCCTCATGGACCGGCCGGTTCAACCTCATCATCATATCATCAAAGATACGATGGTCTTCAATGAAGCTCTATAAGTATAACTCTTAAGATGAGGGTTGTCCCTTAAGTTTAGTAAATATGAAGGTACTTAAAAGGCTCCGCTAACGTTAAAGTGATGCCGAGGGATTTTGAAAATTCCTTTGGGAAAATTTAATTAAATCCATATTCTTCAAAGAGAAAGTATTTATTTTGAACGCACTAGAAATTGCGTTACCCAAAACTGGAAAGAGCAGTTGAAATAAGTCGCATTAGTTCATTCAGGTTGTCCCTCATCTTAAATTTTTCTTCGACGGCCTTAAAAAATATAGGTTTATTTGACATAACTCGCCAAAACCCTTGAAGTACGATATCGCACATAGACGTATCCGTATTATATATGCATGACGCCTAGTTGGATGGGGAAGCTCCTCCAGATTAATATCTGTGCCAGAGCCAATATCCTCTTTCCGATGGCAGCTGTGACCCGTTTCTATAATTAAAGCATCCTACTTATTTCGGTCCCGTTCTGTTTAAAACTTCGAAAAGTTAAGGTTTCAGAGACCGTCAACTATCTTTCAGATTACCTGATCATTGTAGTGTTTTCCAAACAGAAGTGTGTATCTGCTATCATGAAAACCGCGATTTCGATAGGAAAGCTCTTGCTAATATCAACCGGTCAGCCGGTTATCGAACATTTGGACTGAACTGTCAATGATCTCTTCAGGAGCTCGCAGACAAAATTGCTTAGATATACTCTTCGCAAAATGCAAGCTGATGCTAAAAGAGTGTATCTATCGTCAAGCCAATGATATGTGGCTACATCAAAAGGAACCTGGCCACAACCACGACAAATGGTTGTAAATAACCTCATCTAAAGTTTAAGTTTCATTTCTTTTATTATATATGTAAATAAATTCTATGTACCCACAAGATCCCTCCAGTAGTAAGTCATACCATGCAGCGGTTTAGATATCCCTTGCGGCTACACGCTTATCCAAATTAACTAAGTCATCAATTCACATAAACCTTAAAGCTTACTTAGTCATTTACATTTATGTAGTATATATATATATTTATATATGACTATGTGTGTATAAGGCACATATATACTATCATGGCCTTGCATGCATAAGTGTTGAAAACTGTTCACAAATCAGCATTCGGTCATAATCCCAAATTTTAGTTAAACTCTGCTTTGCAAAATTTGTATTTCCTAATTTCATTGCTTTCTTAGTCAGTTTCTTGTTCATATTTGGTTGTATAAGAACCTAATATTCCCAAGTTAGCTCAGACATTTGCAATTTAATCAAATGTCATTTCATTATCACCACAATCATACATAAATTCTAATTTCACCCATATGAATAGTTACATATGAACAAACAAACAATGTTACATACTTACACTTATTGATATTTACTTACTTGTGCCGGTCGCTGTCTTGTATGACTTTGGCGTTGGCCAACCGCCATTTCTAAAACAAGCGTAATGGGTAAATGCTTTCAAGTATGCTAGACACAAACAAAGCGTAGCTTCGAGTACCAAAATATATTCGCATTGCTAGGGTTAAAGTAAAGTAAATTCGCACCAGCTGCTTAGCACCGCCGCAACAACGTGACCACAGATTTTTATACCCTGCTGTACTTGTACAAAGGGTATTATAACTTTGATTCGATAACGGTCCTTCCGTCTGCCCGTCCGTCCATCTGCCCGTTAACACGATAACTTGCATAAATATTGAGATACCTTCACAAAATTTGGTACACGAATTTATCTGGACCCAGAATAGATTGGTACTGAAAATGAGCGATATCGGATGATAACCACGCCCACTTTTTATATATATAACATTTTAGAGAACACAAAAATCCTGATTATTTAGTAAATAATACACTTAGAATGTTGAGATTCTTGATAAAAATTTGGAAAAATGTTTTTAAAAATATTATTAACCATAAATCAAAAATCGTTAAACCTGTCGTAACAAAATTCCGCAGAGAGGTTGCCTTTACTATGAGGAATGCTTTGAAGAAAAATGAACGAAATTGGTTAAGAACCACACCCACTTTTATATAAAAGATTTTTAAAAGGGTCGTGGGCGAATAAAAAAAGCTATATCTTTGCAAAAAAGAGCTTTATATCAATGGTATATCATTTCCCAAGTGGATTCATAACAATAAATGGGAAAAACTTCAAATTTAAAAAATGGGCGTGGCACCGCTCATTTTATGACTAAACAATTTTCTAAATTTCGGGAGCCATAACTGGAAGAAAAAATAGTTCAGAATTGAACCATGTGTATATGGGTGATTCCATCCCATTTCGACCAATTTTGAACCCGACTCCTTTAGAATTGGGTGAAAGTTTTTCTTCTTTTTCTAGCTTACGGAAGACGTTTTTCAAATTTTTTCATCCAACGCGAAAAAAGTTATGAATTTAAAAAAAAAAACACCGTTTTTGTTTTCAAAATGCTATATCTTTTTCAAAAATTTACCATTTGGGATCATTTTTTTTGTCTTTTTTAAATGTACTTTTCGGAAAAAATTCAAAAAAATTTTTAAAGTTTTTTTTGTAATTTTTCAGTTTTTCGAGATTTTTCGAATTTCGGCCTTTTTTTTTCTCATAAAAAAACTTCAATCAATTCTGCAATCATCCCCACTAATCCCGGAGTGGGCCGATAATTTTTTTTTTTATTTAATTGACAAAAAAAATTTAAAATTTTTTTTGTATTTTTTCCGAAAAGTACATTTAAAAACATATTTAAAAAAAAAAAATGATCCCAAACGGTCAATTTTTGAAAAAGTTATAGCATTTTGAAAAAAAAACACCTTTTTTTTCAAAATATTTAAAACTTATTTTGAGTTGGAAAACGGTGTTTTTTTCAAAATGCTATAATTTTTTCAAAAATTGACCGTTTGGGATCATTTTTTTTTTTTTAAATATGTTTTTAAATGTACTTTTCGAAAAAAATACAAAACAAATTTTAAAGTTTTTTTTTTCAATTAAATAAAAAAAAAATAAAAAATTCTCGGCCCACTCCGGGATTAGTGGGGATGATTTCAGAATTGATTGAAGTTTTTTATGAGAAAAAAAAGGGCAAAATTCGAAAAATCTCGGAAAACTGAAAAATTACAAAAAAAAAAACTTTTAACATTTTTTTGAATTTTTTCCGAAAAGTACATTTAAAAACAAATTTAAAAAAAAAGAAGATCCCAATCCATCAATTTTTGAAAAAGTTACAGCATTTTGAAAACAAAAACGGTGTTTTTTTTAAAAATTCATAACTTTTTTTGAGTTGGATGAAAAAATTTGAAAAACTTCTGAAAAACGTCTTCCGTAAGCTAGAAAAAGAAGAAAAACTTTCAGCCAATTCTAAAGGGGTCGGGTTCAAAATTGGTCGAAATGGGATGGAATACCCCATATGTATTATTACGCACCCTTTTAACACTATTAAGCACACAAAACAGGCAACAACAACAGCATTTCAAGTGTACAGCTGTGTATGTAATGTTCGGTTTCACCCGAACTTAGACTTCCTTACTTGTTTTCCTTATTTTGTTTCTTCTAATGATTTTGATCTTTTTGGTTTTTTATTTTATGTAAGCAATCACTTGAAGCTGTTATAAGTTTTGCTGCAAACGCATTTGGTGCTATAACAGTACTTAATAAATAAATAAATATACGGTGGGTGTGCAGAAATTATTAACTCCTTTGAATGATCTCCATTACATAAACTACCCCTTAAGGGTGTTGTTTATGTTTTAGCTGCTTCTACGCTAAACATTTTTTGTGTCTCTTTTTCTATTGCACAAACTTGCGGTTTTCTGTTTTGAAGGCATTTACATGAGTTCATCAGTCGATTTCACATTTAGTTAGCTTTACGAGAATGAGCTTAGTTATAACCCTCAAGGGAAATTGATGAATAAGAATCCATGTTCTTTTGAAAATGTGATGTAGAATGTGAAGTGTAAAATTGTTTACGAGTGTAACTCGATAATTGTGGTATTGCTACTATGCGTCAGAGCTGCTTCCTGTGGTTGTTATTATTCCCTTGAGGATGCCAGGGCGTATGAGCAATGTGCGGCAGTGAGATTTCATAACTGTTTGGTTGTGCCTGTCTGCTTTGGCATTCGATTGCTACGGCACTGGTTTTAGAAAGCATACGATCTAGGGGTACCCCAAGCCGGCTTGAATATTACTGGAAAAGGATATACAATTGTTTAAAAAAGCCCAAATTTCCTCCCATGTCGCAGCAGTGTTTGGTTTCAGGTCTTTTAATTTCACTACGCAAATTAAATAAACATAAGCTTATCTGTGGAACAGGCAAGCTCAGCGGGTTAGTGGCTTACAATGTATACAACAAAGTACAGACACTTTGAATTATTTTGCGCCCAATGCCATTTTTGCGGCTCAAAAGTTGTAACAGAGGGAGTTATCTTCCTTATACTGCCAGCCAATATAAAAAATGTGCCTTTTCGCCTAAAGCTGAACTATAGGAGGCCTGTGGGAAGCTTTGGAATGCAGTAGCACCTAAAAAAAGTGCAAAAGTGTGCAAATGGCGGCACATTTTCTAAAATAATAGTTTTCATAATTTTCTTTTAGGTTAGGTCAGGTTAAAGTGGCTGCCCTCCAGCCAGGACTTGGTGCACACTAAGGTCAACTGAACCATTGTGATACCACTGAATGAGATAACGCAATTTCTCCTTTTAATATGGAAAAAGTTGACAACTAATATAGCGCAGCCTGTCGTCAATTTCAGCAGAGCTATGTTTTGCTTAACAGCCGCTGAAGTGATTGTTTAGATGCTCCATGCATATACTGAGCATATGCAGAAGAAATGTCCAACACTTCCTATCTCCTCATACCTACTGCTTCGATGTAAGTCATTTGTTTGAGGTTTTCATGTGCTCGTCGTGTACTATCATCAGTCGATCATATCTCGAACAACAGACCTAAGGATAAACGATTGAGAGTGGTAAGGATCCTAGTTCGGTTTTCATTTATACGAGGGCAAGTTTATGGTAATACCTCACAAGTGGTTTCCAGTGACCATCTGATATTTGCTTTCTTGGTAAATGCTGAAAAGAAGAAGTGTTTGCACCTGCGAAGAGAAAGAGCCATGTGCCTTTACTAGCTTATCTCGTTCTTTTCAGTGGTGTAGTAACCTGGAACCCACATTGCCTTTTCGCCAAGAGGCTAATTTGTTTTGCGAATTCCCGCTATCTATTGCTAACTTTGAGGAAGTGCTCCCACCTTGAAGAGCTTCCTTTTGGTTTTGCATGCAAATTTGTGAAGTAGCTTTTCAGCCTTATACTTAACAGATACTTTTTTAGTCGATAACACTGCCAACATTGCCATCAAGTTTAGATCCTTTCGGGAAGACTGATATGGATACTGGGTATAAAATGGAGACATCGTACCACATATATCGTTCAGGATTTTGATGGAAAATGAGTTGCTTGGAGGAATGGTCGGAGTAGTTTAATAAAGTTGACTTGAATTTTCCGGTTTGGTTACTAGAAGAGTGGTATAACACAATCCAATTTCGCTCCATAGCAAGACTTCACTCAACCTGTGAGAAGGTTTAGCATAACATTTAGAGCTTTTGGATCTATGTAGGGAAGTTCCGCTGAAACAAGCAGTGCAGCTTAATATATTTCTTTCATGAAAAGCTTCTAAGTGTAAATTCATTTTCTTTGCGGATGCCAATTGGAGTCGGCATGAAATATTTAAACTACAACAATGTTCTTTAGGTTTTGATTAGAAAGTGCAGTCTTTTGCGATGGTTAGCCCGATTGTCTTTATTAACTTGACGACAGCGGCTGAAAAAATTTTGATATCACGGTATTCTTAGTTCTACAATCATCTTCTTTTGGTTGTTTTAGTAAAAATCCTGAAATGTGTTAGTTCTAATTCAATATGAGTATTAATTAGTAAAGATTTGTGAAATTTTTAATAAATTGATATGTCTTAAGAAAGATGTCATCATGCAAGGATTAAATTTCCGTCTAAACAATTTCAGGAGTACTTACAACCCATTTGTTGAAAATCTCAAAACTTTTGTTCAGTGATTCAAACTCGAAAGCCCCCACTTGGCTGCATTGCGGAGCATTTGATAAAAAACAAGTACATCTTTATTACCCCATTTTATGCAAATATTCGCATATTTACAAGCAAATCATAAATAGACGTAAACACCCACATTAAAAATTTCATACACAAATGTGCCCTCAATAACTCAATCATAACTGATATGAATCCCTTCATGCGCGCAAATTTGATTATTCCAACACTCATTTTTGTGTCAAGCTCGAATTGTCATTCTCCCTCATTTTAAGTTGAAAATGTTTTTTTTTTTACTTTGTTTTATCTCAAATCTGGTTTATTTAGCGTTATTAGCTAAATACAAAACATCTCTGCCACCAAGTGAATTGAACGTAATAAAATTTCACAGCAAATTCGCTTATTTTTAATTTAATGCATCGACGCACAGCTGGAGGGCATAAAATCATGCAGTAAGGGGTGAATAAAGGAATTGAAATTCATTCAAGTAAAATTACGAAGCATTGACTGCAAGAGAAGTTCGGCAGTCAGAGCGCGCAAAGAAAATGAGCTCTGGTATTTTTTGTATAGCAATATAGCAACCACAAGGTTAATTTGTGTTGAAGTGGTCGGTTCCTCAGAATCAAATCTCATAATTGTGAGTCCTTAAAGGGGAAGAGATAGACCCTCCAAAGCTAAACCGAAGGGACCACGATGACAATTTGAGTTGATTTGGCCACGTCCGTCTATCTGTTTGATCGCAAACTTGAGCACTTATTTTTGAGATATATTTATGAAATTTGGTAGGGGGTATATTTTGGTGTCCTATTTGTCATTTGTCACCCATACAAAAGACTTTTCAGAAAATAAGATTTTTGTCATATTTTCCTCAATTTATCAGATAAAAGCTGCAAATTGCATCAGATACTTTTGTATATTGCACATATGTATTATTGTCTTGTACAATTGTAGAGATCGGTCATATATATTGTATATATTCTCTAAAAACGATTGCTCAGGTATGAGATACATCATCATAGCAATCTCATGCAGAAAATAAAAGCGGGAACCTGGTTTGAGGATTACGTTTCTATTATTTACATTTGTTCTTTATATATAACATATTTCTTACAACCGACTATTTGGATACTAACTGGCTCCCTGCCCCCTATAATAATATCCGTGAAGTGCTCCACGTTCAGCCAATTTTTTCAAGATTCGTAATTACATTGGAAAAAATATTGAAGTTATATGCTTTTTAAAGATAATAGTAAAAAAATTATGCAAAAACAACAACAACAAACATTTGATGAACTTGGACGAATTTTTAAGTAAGTATTTGAAAATCACCAAATATTTTTTTTTACATTTACGGATTACAAAGTCTATGCAACCACGTCCCATAAAATAGAAATAGCTCATCGCGTTTAAGTAATTTCCATAGCATAAAGTATATAAAAAGTTGCTCATATATAATATACGAGCGTATCGGGCGCGCTAACTTGACTCATATATGATACATGGGACAGGCAACCTGCCAAGAATGGGATAAGAATATAGCTCAGCTTCATTCATGAAACGTATGAGGTTGCGTAGAACAAGTAGTTTTTCGGATTCTTTTACGAATGTAGAGTTCTTCTCATAAATTTTCCCGCAAAATAATTAACGATTATAAGAAATTAAAAAAAATATTTCAGAGAAAGTTCAAAATTCAATTCTAGTATATTGATTCTGAAAATATAAAAAAATTATTCTTGAAAAATTTCCGAAATCAACCCCTAAATAGTTGTGCAATCAAATCGAAAAGGTTTTGAAAAGCATAGAAAAATTATACTTGAAAAGTCAGCAAATGAAGTCATGAACTATTCCGATTAGGTACCGCAATTACTCCAAAAGTATTCCGTACTCACAGCACGAGTTTCAGAAATAAGGATTTCTAGTTTCCGAAAAACGTTATAAAGGCAACTCGAGTATTTCTTAACTAGTATGAAAACGTATCTGAAGTAATACCGTCGCAGTCCCCTATTGAATTAGAAGCAGTAAAAATTGGCTCTGAAATGCATTAAAAAAGAATCCTCAAAAGAATGCCAAAATTATTCTGAAATAAATACGCAATAGCCCCAAAGAGTTCTGTAAAAAATTGTTTACTGGACCTAAAATAAACTGAAGTTATGCTGAGCAGATCCACATCTGGTAATATATCCTGAAATAATTGGAAACTCATGCCAAAAAAACTGTGCATAGTCCGGCCATCTCCTTGAAAAGGTATCGAATGGTATACAGTTGAACTCTACTCTAAATTTTACACTTAAGGATACAACTACGTAGATTAAAAGTTACGTACAGCCTCAGTACAGAAAACCAGCAAAAGGTCAATTTCTTTTATCTCTTTACAAAAAAACACAACTTAAGGAACACTTTTGTTTTGTTTATTTGCATACTCTGATGGCAGCTTCTCATCGATTTACACAAAAGTGCATATGTATACGCGTGTATGCAAGTACATTTGCTATTATATACTAGAAAATCGGGTTAAATTGTAAAATTTGCAACAGTTGTTTACGAAGGCGATTGTTAAACGAGTTATTCAAGCAGTAATTTCTAATTTCAGGAGGGAAGTTTCGACGAGTTAAAGGCAGGTTTCTAATACCTTCACTCGAATGAATGACTGCTATAAATGTTTTGAAAGTCATTTGCAAATTGCTTCTTTTGCCTTCCCTTCTTATGCTAGGGGAGAACTTATGTTACCTATTTTTCTCTTCTCTTGCTTCCTTTTATTCTTTATTGGTAATGAAAGTAAGGTAATTTTGCATGAGTTCTAGAAAATCGTAAAAATTTTTTTAGTAGCGTTGTAGGTATGGATTTATGTATGAATGTATGCTTAGAGATCCATTTTGATGTGTTTGGCGAAAGCGAAATGATAAAACTTTGTGTGCGATAAGAAATGTTTCTTAAATAGGAAGGAGCATCTAAGTACTCTGTGAACTTTTTGATATAAGTCGAATTTGAGGTTATATATTAGGTTGGCTGCTACCAGATAATCACCTATGTATGAAGTGTTTCCAAAATGTTTGCGACCTACATTTACTTGATACACATAGTGATATCCCAGGTAACTGGCTAGCGGATCTCTTAGCCCGCATCGGTACAACTGAACCGGATAAAGAGGCTGTAGGGATCTCGGGATCCCGCTGGCCACCTGTGGATTGCTCCTCCATAGCTGGGCCTCGAGTCAGCTTAGCAAACGTTGGGCGGACACCACGTCTTGCAGAGTAGCAAGATCTTTCTGGCCGAAAGTGGATGGCAGGAGGTCTGCTGAAATAATTGGGTTCACTGAAGCTCACCTATCAATGGACATTGTGGTTTTGACAGGGCACTGTCCTATGGGTATCCATGCGGTACGTCTCAATATACTGGAAACTCTATCCTGCTGATCACATTATGCTTGATTGCCCAGCTTTTGCCAGAACTAGGAGAAAATACTTCGGTCGCAACTCACTTGGATCTCCCGAGGATTTATCCAAAATTGAGATGATCATTCGGAGCTTTATCGTTGCTACCCAACGATTCTCTAAGTAGCTAGATCTAAGTCACCGTTATTTTTGGTGTATGTGGTATTACAACGGACCTTCGTGTTGTCCAAGTGAGCTATCCTTATCAGGGCAGCTACCACCTAACCTAACCTAACATTTATATGCAAGAGCCATAACTCTGATAACTCTGATAACCAGATAAGCTAGGTAGCAATGTCTCAAAATCTCTCTATATCAGAGATATTATGTTGCAACTTATTGTGTTTTATTATGCTAGTTTATGTTATTATATTAAGTGGTGCGATGTTATGTTATATGATGTTATGTGAATTTTCGTTAGGTAATGTTATGATAAACTATGTTATTTGTCATATAATGCTATTTTATGCCTTGGCTTATTATGTTATGTTATGCCATATTATGTTATGATATGTTATGCTATTCAAAATTATGTTTTTTATGTTGCGTCATAGTTTTTATATTAAGTTATGTTATTTCATGTTGTTTATGCTATGTTATGTTATGCTTTGCTATGTTATGTTATGTTTTGCTATGTTGTGTTATGTTTTGTTATGTTATTTTATGCTCTAGTAAATGTGATGTATTTTATTACACTTCTCGGCCACCGTGGTGTGATGGTAGCGTGCTCCGCCTATCACACCGTATGCCCTGGGTTCAACTCCCGGGCAAAGCAACATCAAAATTTTAGAAATAAGATTTTTCAATTAGAAGAAAATTTTTCTAAGCGGGGTCGCCCCTCGGCAGTGTCTGGCAAGCGCTCCGATTGTATTTCTGCCATGAAAGGCTCTCAGTGAAAACTCATCTGCCTTGCAGATGCCGTTCGGAGTCGGCATAAAACATGTAGGTCCCGTCCGGCCAATTTGTAGGGAAAAATCAAGAGGAGCACGACGCAAATTGGAAGAGAAGCTCGGCCTTAGATCTCTTCGGAGGTTATCGCGCCTTACATTTATTTTTTATTTTTTAATACTTTGTAATGTTAAATTACGTTATTTTATTTTGTGTCAAACTTCTTTCCTACATAGAAGGCAAAGTATTTATATAACAAATAACGGTAAATATGCTCACTTCTATTCATTCTGTGTCCATGTATGCTGTATGACTACACAGCTTTCTACATGAACCAACTCCCAAATCAATATTGAATCTAATTAACTAAAATATACAAATAACCGAGCTGGCATGCGAAACTAAATATGAGGATATTTTGTTCAGTCATAACTAAATACATACGTCTAAACCTATGTTGCCAAAACCAATGCTGCCATGTATTTTTATTTGCCTAGTTTTGGCGGATTGCTGTCATTGTATGAACAAAAAATATTTATTGACTGCGAAATCACCATTTAAATACGCGTTCTTTCAAAGCTTAATCTAGTCACCACTGATATCAATACAAATCATTATTGGTAAATTTGGCTTTGTGAGAATTCGTCACGTTTGTGAGTCAAGTTATTGACTTCTATGATATGTTACGCACGACGTATCTATGTATGTAAAAATAATAAATTTTGTGAGTTCATGATTAGATTGTTATGACTTGCGGAAATTATAATCAAACAAAATAATTACATCTTAATACATGGTATTACATATGAACATAAAACTATATATCGAAGCTCATTTTAGGCACAGCTTTTTCTGTTGGAACTTCATTAATTGTGCAAATATATTTATAATATTGCTTAAATATTAGTAGTGACAAAGCCTATAGACATTTGGATGATTATTTTGGCTTTTTATATCACGTTATGTAAGTGTAGTTAAAATGGAATGCACAGCATCAAAATGGACTTAAGCAAGAGATACGCAGATTTCTTCTTTGGAGGTCGGTTGTTTATGATTTGCACTTCAGACTCCATGTCCTTGCTTTTATCCGTTCTGTAGGTGTTTTGTCCTTAGCACTTTTTACAACCTTAGGATAGTTTCGGTGTAAGATTTGAGCATAGAAGAATTCCAATAGAGCTGAGCAATCTAACAACTACCCGCTGTTTCTTCATCCATCATCAAGTGCACTTCAACAGCTTACTAGCAAAGGAAGTGTGACCTGAAAATCAAAGTGTGTAAGAAGTAAACAATCATATCCTATTAAAGCGAATAGAAAATTTAATTTGGAGTAACCTTTTCATCGAAAAGAGAGTCTTCGGCTTTTTGATCGAAATATAATACCAAAGTAAGATTTTAAAAATATTAGAGAAAGCGCGAGAAAGTGTTCATTTGCTTATGTTTTCGATCGCACCCAATGAAAAGTCGAAGCCTTTCGATGAGCTCCCTGGGCAGGAACCAAACTGTTTGTGAATGGCTTCGATGGAGCAGAACACAGCAATCAATGTTGGTTAGCGATCACATCGCACTAAGTTTCAATGATAGCTTTCAGCTAGGTTCTTCGCCGAGATATTAAACTATGTTAGACAGTATAGATCTTTAGGAATTTGAGTTTATACCACGCCAATCTTCTCAACGAAACTTAATTCTGACCGCCGTTGAAGATAATAAGGAAACTTAGCAAATCACGGTGGTTGTTACCAGATATATCACTCAGATATTGACGGTGTAGGCGGTTTTTAGTCTTTTCTTTGGATTTGATGCTAAATCCATTAAAGAAGAAAAATATTGTGGCATATGCTAGTTCTCACCGAGGCGAAATCACTCAAACTTCGTGCGATCTGATGCAGTTAACATTGCAAGAGGTTTCCTTATGCGCCTCATTATAAAGACAATTCCGATAAAGTGAAGCTTGTGTTATGCACTTTGCCGTATGAAATATGTCTTGAGCTTCAACTATGGGATCTAGCAGGATACCGAGCAGCGGCGCAAGAGCAGATTCTGCATGCAGGAGAGCCGTAAAGTAGGAGTACTTAAATTAAATGATACTCTAGTATGCTACACAATAATAGTTTTCTTCCTGGAGACACAGATCTGAACTTTTTACTCCACGATGACTGGAGTAAGATCGGTGATTATTTGCTGATGGCGGCATTTACATACGCATGCACATTTCTTAATTATACGGTTGGATTAGAGGTATATTCAAAGAACCGGGTCCTCCAATTCTCTTTCAGTCTATATGAGCACTGCAGTTTCTTCCAGGTTAAAGGTTCAGCTATCGGCGTTATTGAATTATCATGCTTAAGACGTTTTCAAACTTAAATTGATTTCTCAGCCGTAAGTGCCATTTATGTCAATTTTGGTAACAAAGTTACTTTCACTTCACTTGATAAGTTGCCTGTTTGCTTATGTATGTGTGCACACGTGTGTTGAAGAAAAAAAAACAAACTTGAGTTCAATGGAAAATTGCTGTCGCCCTAACAAAGAAAGCAACACAATTTTAGCAATATCCCTCCCTACTCCCTTCTTTATTTTTCTGCGAATTCAATTCAATACAATAGACACGAAATGACAGCAACTCTTTTAGAACATGTCAAGACACACAAGGATATGGCGTTAGCTTAAAATATAGTAAATAAATATGTAGAAGTAGAGAGACGAGGGGAAAATACAACAATTTCTGTACAAATAAGTTATGTGCACTACCTCTATGCCAGACTGCTACGCTCGCATAGTCAGTAAAGAATATTGAGCGTTAAGGCTTGACTGAGATGGAGGGATGATTACAAAAAAGAAGAACATAATTGGCAGACTTTGTCTACCATCGCAAATGCGCACCTGATTTGTTGGCGTTCATTGTTATTTTGTTGTGACAGCGCTGCTTGAAACATCACACACTTTCACTTTGACCTTCAACACAAATGATTTTCTACTTCGCTGAGCCAAATTCGCTGAAGTTGACAACAGCGGACGCAGACTTTTGTTAAATATGATAGGCGATTGAAAAAAAAAAAAAAATTGCGAGTAACGAATCAACGTCAAACTTAATACTTTAAGAAGCAATCGCTAAGAGCAGAATTAGTAAAAAAAATATGAAATTATTAGAAAGGCTTCATTGAATTAAGCTGAACCTATGACAAGGAAAAGAAGAGTAATCCGTTTTAAGCTATTAAGATTATATTAGTTAACGATAAGAAACCTAAATTTTGTATAAGTAGGAGCGTGATAAGGGTAGGTCAAAGGACGTTAGCTTAATCTAGCAAAAGAAGACAAATTCGAAAAGTAAACACAACAATCAAAACAAACAATCAAAACCGGAAAAAAACTTTTTATGGAAACAGAAATAAGTTTATACCACACAATGTAACAAATTGTGATGACTAAGCATAAATAAGAAAAAAGTGGATGGCACAAAAAAATTAATGGAACAATGCGTTTAGTGACAAAGTCGTTGGCCACAAAACATGAAAAAAAAAAAAAATGAAATAAATCTTGCAAGTCTCAAGTCTCTAGCTCACTGGCATGTTACTTCAAATTCAGTCGCCCGTCTTCATCGCTTTTAAGGAGTCTTCCAACTTCCAACATAAAGAAATGCGAACCAAAAAGGGGATTTAATAATCGATTAAAATTCCAAATTTCTCTCTACTTTTGTGAATCCGTGCGCCGCCTATAAAACTTTATTTTCACTTGTTTTCCAGAGGCATCGGGTTCCGAAACTGCGGGTTCAAAAAAAGTAGTAGGCCCTTTTTTTGTGTTAAATCTCTGCGGAAGCGCTATATTAGTCGGGTGCGACAATGGTTTTTTCCGGACAAAACGAACAGATCAATAACAGGTGGACATTGGAGCTGCTTGGCACGGATAAGTCTTGGGGATTCTGTTTTAGAGCTGCGTGAAATAAGTAAGGTTAAAAGCAGGTATCAAAGGTGAGAGAGGAACAGCACCAGTTGAGCACCAGTTATGCTATAACATGGGGCCCTTTATCAAACACAGCCATGAAGCAATTCCAGGACAAAAACGTGCCTGTCACAAACAGAAGCGGTGGAGAGGTGGAAATGGAAATTGGGTATAGAAATAGCCGTTCAGCAACATGCAACCCCGCGGTTAGTTTTAAGTGCACTATAAGGCTTGTATATCCTGCCAGGAATAGAGCCAATAAGCGCATGCCAGCGATTTAAGGACTCAGATTATTTCAAAGGTAGCAATGCCCAGACCAAGCTGGCGTGACTGTTTAAGAAACGGTCAATGATGATGCTTCCAATGTAATGCGATCTATTCAGAGGGACATAATGCTTTTCTATGTTTATCCAAAAGTTCCGTTATGCATCACATCAAATTTCTTTTTATATTTTTTTCTTATTGCTCCTCTTTCTGTTTCTCATTCTCACTCTTTTTAAGCAAATTGAGAGTAAAGCCAATCCCGGTACCTGAAAAGATGGTGTGTAGGGCGTCGATAGTTTATCTACGGCTTTGCTCCTTTTTAAATCCCACTGATAACTTCAAAGGAAGTCGTTTGACCATTAGTAAATTTTTTTAAAAATTGAAAAAAAACTGAACTGAGTAACCAGCTTTGTATATCTGCATTACAAGATTATTCATTTAGCAACTAAGACCCAGTTTTTCAGTGCGAGTTTAACCTCCAGTTTAAGTTGACTAAAGTTTAACCTCGCCTCTTGTTTCGACAACATACAAAATTGTAACTGCCGCTGAAAAACTGGGCCTTGGAGTTGTCAATGAGATGTATGGACCAAAATGTGCAGCATAAAAGGAAGAGTGCAAGTAATGGCAACAACTTGGTCTGGAGATGGGGTTTGTTAGGTTTGGAGCCAATGAGACCTTGATGAACTTCAAATATTTTATTGCAATAGGAAAGCAAGGAAAAATTATAGCAACAGATCCGAGCACCATTTCATCTTAACCACTTAACTGGGTTAAGAGCTATGAAAAAAGTTTGAACCTTAGCGTTTTTAATATTTTTGCACATAATGAGCTTCCAGCAGCGAATAAAATAAAAGCGTTGGAAACTTTTTTCAAATTTCGTCAGTTGAATTATTCTATATATTAATTTCGATATTTTACGAAAAAACTTTTAAGAATTTTTTTAATTGAAACTATAGCATTCACATTGCGCCATCAAGTGGAGCTTTTGGGTGATATTAGAGTTTATCAGTACTGTGGAACTCCAAATTGGGCCATCAACTCGAGTTAATGGTGCAAGCTGAATGTTATATAAACCAATCTCAAAAATGTTTTTGAAAATTTCAAAATTCACAAAAAATTTTACGAAAATTTCGAACTGCTTATTTGAAGTTCTTGGATTTTTTTGACTATAAAATTGTGTAGCCCAATCAATTTTAGTGTAACAAAGTACAAGCTATGGGTCTCTAGAAATTGCCATTAATTAAAAAAAAAAAAATGTCCGAAGGGTGTTTACGATTTCCTCGCATACAGAATTTCTTTTTTCATTTTTTGTATATAGGAAAATTTAAAACACCCTTTTGTTGTCAATATCAATGTGAATTTCGAAAGACTTATAACTTGTTCATTTTTAGAAGAAAATTAATTGAGCAATAAATCTGTGTTGTTACTAAAACCTCAGAGAGCTCAAAATAAGAGTTTCGAAATTTTGGTAAAGTTTTCTCAAATTTTCGAATGTTTTCGAAATCGTTTTGAGATTGGTTTGCGTAGATTCAAATAAAGAATTCATGGGTTTTATTGAATTTGAAAAAAAACTGCCACTGCATAAACAGGATGCATGCCGAAAGCTCTCTTCGCATTTGCTGTGATAGTGCTGGGATCGATGAGAGAGTAATATAAAATTTCATCTGAAGAGTACAGTAACATGGAGGGCAAGATAGCAACAGAGCTAGACGAATCGAGAATTCAAAATTGGAGGAATAGTAATTTTTTTTTTTTAATTGACGGTCGAATCGGTTGAATTTTTTTTGTGGACAAGATACATTACTGCAACTTGACAGTTACTGAAAGGACTGACGGAATTTTTTTAAAACAATTTAATATATCTGTATATACATATAACACGAAACGGACTTTAAAGAAAAATGAAAAGAATGTGGAATACTTCGATTGAAAGCAACATGCAAAAAAATATTAATGATAAAGGCATGGGGGAAATTGGTTGAGCAAATGATCCATCAATGTGACAGTAAGTCCCTCAGTAGTAAAGTAAAACACAATAACAGAGTAAAACGGCCACAAATGTACAAACAATAAAATGAAGAAAGCAGATACTTTAAAAATGTGGTTGAAGTGAGAGGATACAGCTAAGGGGAGCGGGAGGCGTTAATGATGCACAAAATGATGAATGAAAAAACAAATGATATGCGTAAATAAACAAAAGCCTAGTAAATTTGAGAAATAGCCATATAATTTGAGTACAGCAAAGACATAGAAAGTCGCTGTAGACTGAATTACATTAGCAGCTGAAAGTCAGTAATGGCAGTAAATGGAAACCGAGGGAGAAAGATAGCGACAAAAGGAAAGAATTAAATCGATTAGTTATTTTTTTTACATAAATTGTGTAGCTTAATATATAACGGTTGAGCAGCTCTACGGATTTGATGTTAGTCTAATGCTAACGATTCATTGACTCATTGTAAGTAATCGAATAAGACAATTTTGAGGCGATCAGTAATTGAAGCACAAAGTCATTTGTTTTGATTTGATATCTGCGGTGCAGTGCTCCAGGGTAGGAAGCAGTACACGAGAAAGGGGATAGAGAAAGAGGGCGGAAATAGAAGAAAAGGGAGCGAACTTAGCGCTTGAGGACTTTTATTTGAGGAAAATTATATCTTTGTTTGTGGGAAGTGTTCTTATATTCGAAAAAGAAACATATTTTAAAATTTTCCTTTTTTATTTGCTTCCCTTTTTTGCTTTCATTGTAATGTACAATATTTAACTTTTTTATTTCTTTGTACTCATTAGATTTATTTCCCCCACTGATGACTGCATAATTTTAAATTGGGTGCGAAATTTGTTGGCAAGTAAAACAGCTTGTCGCTGTCTGTTGGCTCGTTTGTCTGCTTACGGCGTTACTTCATTTGTTATAATTTTTTTTTCCTTTGTTTTTGCTGTAGTTATTTATTTATCTTTCTGTTTTTTTTTATTTGGTTGGTGTTTTGAATAATGATTGCCAAAGTATATGTTAATTCGTCAAGAGCAAGAAAGGAAAGACGAAAATATAATATAAAATGAAGTAAAATTTTATATAGAAGCTGAAGCCCATTGTGGCCACTTCATTCAGCTGAAGAAAAACTCGTTCATATGCTAATGTAATACTAACTCGACAGACAGAAATCACAACAAGGGATAATTATTTCTGTCATGCATACATTTACATATATATGTATATATACTGTGATGAATATTAGCAACACTAAGGGATACTATCATCTCTAAGCCGATACTAAGCAGTGAATTGTATGCACATCAACAAATCAATCATTATATCTACCCATATGTCCATAAAAGCAGCGGAGAGTAACGCACAAACACATGCATATATCTGAGATAATCCCAAAAGTATGCAATCATTTGTGCAAGTATCACTCACATATAAAAGCGCATGAGATATGCGAAAAGCTATAAAATCGTGCATCTGTAGTTATGGCTGAGAAATTTATAGCTTGTATGCGAAAAGTAAATTCCAGAAATAGAAACGCCTATAAGTAGGCAAACGAGAAATCACAGAGTATAAAAGGAGGTAAAGCTGAGAATCAGTAATGAGTTTGATTTAAGCACGCTATCTGTCGAGAAGTAGTAGTATTTTAAAGTACTTGAATAAAGGCCATTTTGCATTATTGAATAGTGGAGTCATTTATTCAACAGTTTAGTGATTCGAAAGTTAGTAGAAGGTTGCAAATAAGAGGAATTTCAGTAAATTCGTGACAATTTGTGTCAGAAGAGGAATTGCTGAATATATTCTGGAGATTTCGCATACAACTTGGACATGGCAAAGTTAAGTGAATTAAGGACGAGCAACTGAAAAAGGAGTTAGAGAACCGTGGATTGAATACAACCGGCAATAAGATCGAATTTCAAGCACGGCTACGAGAGGTATTGAAGTTGAAAGGAATTAATGTGGACGAGTATGTCTTTTATTCTGATGCGGAAGAATCCACAACAAAAATTTAAGAGAAAAACGAAACATTGCAGACAGTTACCAGCACAGATTTGAACATGATATTGGCTGCAATATCTACACAAACATCGACAGTAACATCAATGTCGTCACAAATTTCATCACAGCTGGAAGAGCAGAGGACATATATGGTATCCCCACTGGAATCGCAAGAGACACGCATAGCATCTAAAATTAAAGCACAGGAGACGCGTGTTTCCGAAATGTCGGCACAAATTTCAGCACAGATATCATCTCAGATCTCCACACAACGAGAAATGCTGGAAGTCCGTATATCATATAAACTGGAAGCGCATATGGAAGGAACACTAACCCAGTTTCATGAAGGCTTCAGTGGTCGACAGGATAAAATAGAGGCAGAGATGGATGCTTTGAAAGATAGGATCCAGGAATTACAATTGAACCGCTCAGTTACTTCAAAGCCTAATCCGAAGGTAAAAACTCCATCCTTTGACGGTTCTGTTCCTTTCCAGGTGTTTAAGCTTCAGTTTGAGAAAACGCAACAGTGAACAACTGGAATGCTGAAGATAAAGTTGCAGCTCTATTCGTAGCATTGAAGGGGCCAGCAAACGAAATCCTACCAACGATTCCCGAAGGAAAGCGGAACAATTATGAAGCATTGATGGCTGCTGTAGAACGACGTTACAGAAGCGAACACAGGAAACAAACCTACCAAATAGAATTGCACAACCACTTCCAGAGGGCTGGTGAAACATTGCAAGAGTTTGCGTCAGATGTTGAAAGGTTGGCAGATTTAGCGAATGCAGACGCACCCGTGGAATACACCGAAAGGGTAAAATTCCAGATGTTTATAAATGGCATACGGGACGTGGAAACGAATTGGGCAACATACGCAAACCCAAAACCCTACATTCACAGAAACGGTATCACATGCTCTGATTCAGGAAACAACTTCGCTTCTGTGTAAGTCAGTTTTCAAAGCACGTCGTGTTGAAGTAGAAAGGCCAGAGTGGGTAAACGCAATATTGGAGGCGCTGAAAGGATCGCAAAAGCGGAGTGAATGAGTTATCAAATGCTTCAAATGCGGGAAGCGCGGTAACGGTGCACGTCATTGCGATCTTGGTCCTGGTAGCTCCAACTTGGCTGGCTGTAAACGTAAAGCTGGAGGAGATAAGCAAGAGCGAGTCAGATGTAAAGAACGAAAACTTGCCCCAGCTATTTAATGTCCTGTGATATCTATCTCGCAAATTGGAAGAAACTCGACCAGTCTTACCGTCAAAGGAAATGTGGATGGCAAGGAGTGTGTACTGACTGTAGATACGGGCGCATCTCATTCCTTAATCCGATCTGATTTGGTCAATAGGAGAGTAAAGCCATTACCTGGAGCAAGGTTGCGTACGGTCACTGGCGAGTAAAACCCAGTCCAGGGAGAAGTGATATGTGAAGTCTTAATTGGGAAGGTCATGGTTCTACACAAATTCGTTGTGGCTTAGATCGTTGATGAAGTCATATTGGGAGTGGACTTCTTAGTTGACCATGACATCAGGATCGATATGAGGAGAAGGATTATGCGCTATGAGAACCAGGATATATCACTTAACTTCAGTTTGGAGAAAGGGTTCTGCAGTTAGCGAGTGCTGGTGGAGGAGATTCGACAGATACCACAAAAGTCAAAGAAAGTAGATCGGGCAAAAGTTGATGGAATGAATGGGCCAAATAAATCAAAAACGAGGGTACCTGCGAGAGAAACACTGGTATTGAAAACCCCTAATGGGCGCACTAAAACGAACGAAAGAATTTCCCAGAAATAATGCAAGGGTGGTTTCAAGACAGGGTGCACTACTGTTGGAAAACGTCGGAACGATATTGATTATGTGAAGCCAATTCGTCAAGAGCAAGCTCTACAAAATAGTTCATTGGCCAAACAACAGAGTGCGAGGGAACGATCCAGGATAATGACTACTTAGTACAATGAAACGCAGGTACGATGAGAACAATAATTCGGAAGGTTTCTTGAAGGGAGATATGGTACTGTTATACAACCATCACCGGCGGAAAGGTGTTCCATCCAAATTTCGGTAAAGTTGGGAAGGCCCGTACAGAGTTTTGAAGAGGATCACTGATGTCATCTACCGCATACAAACAATTGGGAAACCACGAAATAAAAGGGTGGTTCATTTGGAGAGGCTAGCAGCGGTTAGATCGAGAGATTTGGCCGATCGGGACGATCAGACTTAGGTGGAAGGCAGTGCGACGAATATTAGTGACACTAAGTAGTACTCACCGCTGCGGCCACCGTGGTGTGATGGTAGCGTGCTCCGCCTATCACACCGTATGCCCTGGGTTCAACTCCCGGGCAAAGCAACATCAAAATTTTAGAAATAATGTTTTTCAATTATAAGAAAATTTTTCTAAGCGGGGTCGCCCCTCGGCAGTGTTTGGCAAGCGCTCCGGGTGTATTTCTGCCATGAAAAGCTCTCAGTGAAAACTCATCTGCCTTGCAGATGCCGTTCGGAGTCGGCATAAAACATGTAGGTCCCGTCCGGCCAATTTGTAGGGAAAATCAAGAGGAGCACGACGCAAATTGGAAGAGAAGCTCGGCCTTAGATCTCTTCGGAGGTTATTGCGCCTTACATTTATTTTTTTTTAAGTAGTACTCACATCACTAGTCTGATTCTAATTAAATGAAGCCAGGCAAAGCAGGCAGTCACTTGTATCTATATAAACGAATCAATCATTATGTCTACACATAACATATGTACGTATACGCAGCGGAGAGAGACGCACAAACACATGCATATATCTTATCTGAGATGCTCCCAAAAGTAGGCAGTTATCTGTGAAAGTACCACTCACATATACACGCGCATATGAGGAGCTATAACGTGCATCTGTAGTTATTTATAGCTGAGAAATTTATAGCTGGTAAACTAGTAAATTCTAGAAATAGAAATGCCTAGAAGTATGCGAACGAGACATTACAGAGTATAAAAGGAGGTAAAGCTGAGAATCAGTAATTAGTTTGATTTAGCACGCTATATGTCGAGAAGTAGTAGTATTGTGAAGTAGTCGAATAAAGGCCATTTTGCATTATTGAATTGTGGAGTTATTTATTCAAAAGTTAAGTGAATCGAACGTTAGTAGAAGGTTGGAAATAAGACGAATTTCAGTAAATTCGTAAGAATACATATATATATGCATACCTGAACACATCTGCCTTGCAGGCGCCGTCCGGAGTCGGCACAAAATATGTATGTCCCGTCCCGTCAACTTATGGGAAGAATTAAAAGGATCACGAAGCAAATGGGAAGAGAAGCTCGGCCTTACATTTACATTTATATAGTTTTCTCTCAAAAAGACAACAATATTCACAGAAGCTTCATTATAATAAATTAGGAAAAAATTGTGCGCCGAATTCATGAGCAACAGAAGTGAAACTCCTTTTTACGTAAGCTAAGTATTTCCGCCGGACAGTGTTTCAATGACCTTGTCACCGAAGTAATTCAACCTTAGTTCGACAAATTGCACTCCATTTTTATATACATGCATATCTGTGGTTGTCCCGAAATTTAAAATCAGTCAGGAAATTAAGGTCAGATACCAGTAACAAATATTACCAATGAGCTATCGATTTTTTGTCGACGAATTATCGATTTGTTATCGATTGTTTATAGCTAGGTTAGTGAAAATTATCGATGTTTCAAAAATTTTTCGTCTTAAAAGTTATCGATTTGTTATCAGAAATCGAAGTATATTACAAATCAACTACAGTGCAGCGGTTTTGGCTGTTAAAAGTCCCGTTTCATCTCAAGCGAATTATTACGGAGCTGAAGGTGGCAAAGTTGTATATACATAGGTAACTCGTTTTTGCGGTGACTGAAACTGCTTTTATATCGAAAGAACGATAATGCGAATCGATATTCTTGTAACGGTTCTTCTACCACATTTAGCTTAACATGGTAAAATTTCTATTTCTATTTGCATATTAAAGAAATATTCACTTCAAGAACTTGAAGTCAATTTTTTATGTATGAGTAGAGCACATTATGTTTTTGCTTCTCTGCTTTTGATTGAAACTATGTAATTGCTATGCAAATTACGTAATTATCACATCGAAACTAAAAAAAAGGATATAGAATATTTAAATTTATACAAGTCTCAGTATCTTGGGATGAATAAAAGCGTGCAAAAAAGCAATAGAAATCTCAAATAGAGAGAAGTTTGGCTTACTTGCCTTCGAGCAGAGTAAGGCTTTCATGGGTATAGGAATAAAAAATACAAAGAACTTGATGAAATTAAAAATATGATGAGCAGAAAAGAAAAAAAAAAAAATGCAGTGACTAGCCAAAAGATATGCAAAATTGAGAAAGAGTTGTAAACTTTTTTGACTATGGATGTTTATTTTTAAAAGAAGAGATGTATTTTAAATTTAGTGTGCTTAAATTTAACAAAACCGGCACTGTTGGTATTGCCGGTTGGAGTTCACTATACTCATGCAGTAATTGGCGCTTAATCGCCCAGGCAACTTTGAATGTTGTGTATAAAATGGCACCTGCTATTCCCATTTCACGATAACTGGAGCCAATCGGGAGCACTAAGGGAGATCAAAGGATATTCCCTATTTCTCATAATTCGGTAAATTCCTTCCACTTCCTCTACTTGCAAATATGGATATCGATTGGAAATTTTTTTTGTCAAATTGCCAAAAATACTTTTTTAGAGACTGAACCCACCTTATTGCTTAAAAAATCTTCAAAAACATCAAAGATTTCCGTACACATTCTTGTTCTTAAAGTTTTGCAGAGTCTAGAAAATTATATAAATGTATTTATCTATCATAAATTTTAATTTTGTACCCATTCAGGATACCTCAGCAAAACCAAATCTTGCCAAAAATTCTTACTGAAGCTAAACAATTTACGAAATCCATTGAAAAACCTCAAATAAGCAACACCATGTACAAGCATAAAAATCATAGCCATTTACTGTTAACACAACAACAACAATAATACTTACTAACAATCGCTTGTCCATAAAACGTCATTATGTGGTCAAGGATAAAAAGCCTGCAAGAAGGGACTTAAAGTTTACGCCAAAAACTACTAACACTCACACATACACGTACACACTTGCAGTACTTGCGAAAATGGGGGTTTTGCAAAATTTACGCAAAGCAAAATAGGGAAAAGCAAAATTTGCTAAAGCTAGTGAAAGAACAAGAAATATTGTTGAACTTTTTCATGCTAACAACTTAGCGTAACTCGTTGACAACTCGTTTGATGAAGTTTAAAATATCCGCAAATTGACAACAACATGGTCGGTTGAACGATTTATTGGTGTACGCAGTGTGAAAAGCAAGTTTTTAGATGCTAACGTACAAGTGAATACATACATACATATTTTAGTACACGTGTGTGTGCATGTGTTTGTATGTATAATGTATAAATATGATAATGTATAAATATGTCAATATATATAACAAAATCAATTTTAAATAGAATATACTGCCTTTTACGTAACAGTCACGTATTTTTCACATACTACATATTTTTGCTATCTGCCCACAATCGTCAATTTTGAAGCGCGTGCATGCGTGCGACAGGTTACTCATACGCACCGTTTTCCGACACGTTATTAATCATGTCGAATCTGATGAATGATCTCTTAAAAGCTTAGGTATATGCATTAAGGTCTTGAATGTTTTATTACTTTGGTGATATGGGGTTGGATATGTGTACATATGTGCATATGTATGTGTGCACGTTAACGCCTTCAAACTTCAGAAAGTATACTGTCATCGTATGTATTATTTAAGAAAATGTGTACGTACGCATGTGAGACAATTTTTGGGTTGTTAATTTATGTAGAATACATTTTTATATTTTTCTAGCGCAGACTGCTTTGTATACCTTTAATGAAAAGCCAGGCTAGGTTAGCTTATTAGTTTTATGGTTTGATATTCTATGTCATATTATTCATATTCTATGTTATGCTATGTTATGTTGCAAAGTATAAAGTTATGTCACAAACTTTTACGTTGTTACGAAATTAACTACTTCAAGCCCCCTTTACGCAAGATTGATCTTGCATTGTTATTAGCATCTAAGTTCTCTATTATGTTATGTCTCCCGCTATTTGCTCTGAGTGTCGATTTAATCGAAGCAGTGACACTCATATGTCATGCTTTGCTACGTAATATTATATTGTGTTATGTTATGTTATGTAATGCTATATGCATGCCATGTACATTAGCCTCGGGTTCTATATTTTTATACGAACCGCCCTCAACTCGGTCACACGCAGAAAAGCTTCGCCTTACAGCATTGGTAACCAAAGTTGTCTCGGTTGCTGCGGGAACCATACTAATATATCTTGTTGCTGAATAAAGATCAGTAATATACGAAGACGGATCGGAAGCGAGTAGACGTGCTGTTCCCATACAAGCACGAGAATAATTGGTTCGACGCCGGCAAGAACTGTGGAGCTACAGCACAGTAGGATAGCTGACAAGAGACTAATTCCTGAACTGAGCTCATGGTTGAAGCGACCAAACGGAGTGGTCGAATTTTACTTTACTCAATTTCTAACCGGACATGGTTACTTCCGCAAATATCTCCACAGAATGGACAAGGTGGAAAACCCGTAGTACTGCGGAAAATTAGACGATGTACGCCACATCTTCTTTAAATGTGAGCACTTCGCCGAACAGCAGAAGATATACTTAGCGATCTTTTCCCTGAAGATGTCAGCAATAATATAACCTACCGAAGGGAGCGATGAGATACGGTCAGCACTTATGTTAGGCATATATTTATTTTGTTCACACCAAACGAGAAGATTTTTGCTTAGCCTATTAGCGTGAGAGTAGCCGTGGAACTCACGTAGCGCGCACCCGTACCCGAAATAATGCTGACCCTGCAATCCCTGATTTGGGAAATCGTGCTGGCCGATGCATGTTAGGACTTAGTGAGTCCTAAATATCTCGGTAAGTTAATAAAGCATTTCCTCTTCCACAAAAATAAACAAAAAAAAGTAAGGAAAGCTAAGTTCGGGTGTAACCGAACATTACATACTCAGCTGAGAGCTTTGGAGACAAAATAAGGAAAATCACCATTTATCAAAATGAACCTATGGTAACCCTGCAATGTGTTTGTATGACATGTGTATCAAATGAAAGGTGTTAATGATTATTTAAAACGTATTGGACCTTAGTTCTATATGTGGACGCCTTTTCGAGATATCGCAATAAGGGTGGACCAGGGGTGACTCTAGAATGTGTTTGTACGATATGGGTATCACATTAAAAGTATTAATGAGGGTTTTAAAAGGGAGTATCCCTTAGTTGTATATGTCAAGGCGTTTTCGAGATATCGACCAAAATGTGGACCAGGGTGACCCAGAACATCTTCTGTCTGGTACCGCTAATTTAATTATATATGTAATACCACGAACAGTATTCCTGCCAAGATTCCAAAGGCTTTTGATTTCGCCCTGCAGAACTTTTTCATTGTCTTCTACTTAATATGGTAGGTGTCAAACCCATTTTAAAAAGTTTTTCTAAAGTTATATTTTGCGTCAAAAAACTTATCCAAATACCATGTTTCATCTCTTTTTTCATATTTGGTACAGAATTATGGCATTTTTTTCAGTTTTCGTAATTTTCGATATCGGAAAGTGGGCGTGGTCATAGTCGGATTTCGGCCATATTTTATACCAAGATAAGGTGGCTTAAAATAAGTATGTGAACTAAGTTTAGTTAAGATATATCGATTTTTGCTCAATTTATCGTGTTAACGGCCGAACGGAAGGACAGACGGTCGACTGTGTATAAAAACTGGGCGTAGCCTCAACCGATTTCGCCCATTTTCACAGAAAACGGTTATCGTCATAGAATTTATGTCTCTACCAAATTTCACAGGGATTGGTAAAATTGTATTCCACTTATGGCATTAAAAGTATATTAGATGATTTAAATGAAAAAGGGCGGAGTTACGCCAATTTTGAAATTTTCTTTTATCTTTGTATTTTGTTGCACCATATCATTACTGGAGTCGAATGTTGACATAATTTACTTTTATATTGTAAAGATATTAAATTTTTTATTAAAATTTGACTTAAAAAAAAATTTTTTTTAAAAGTGGGCGTGTTCGTCATCCAATTTCGCTAATTTTTATTTAGCACACACATAGTAATAGGAGTAACGTGCCTACCAAATTTCATCATGATATCTTCAACGACTGTCAAATTACAGCTTGCACAATGTATATTAACTTCTTTTAAAAGGGTGCGGTGCCACGCCCATTGTTCAAAATTTTTCTAATTTTCTCTTTTCCGTCATAAGGTCAATTCACCTACCAAGTTTCATTGCTTTATCTGTCTTTGGTAATGGATTATCGCACTTTTTCGGTTTTTCGAAATTTTCGATATTGAAAAAGTGGGCGTGGTTGTAGTCCGATTTCATTCATTTTAAATAGCGATCTGAGATAAGCGCCCAGGAACCTACATACCAAATTTCATCAAGATACCTCAAAAGTTACTCAAGTTATCGTGTTTATAGACGGACGGACAGGCGGACGGACGGACATGGCTAAATCAATTTATTTTTTCACCCAGATCATTTTGATATATAGAAGTCTATATCTATCTCGATTAGTTTATGCCGTTACGGATTACCGTTATGCGAACAAAGTTAATATACTCTGTGAGCTCTGCTCAGCTGAGTATAATGAAAGGTATAATAAAAAATAAATGTTATAGCATTTGATGGTTTTTTATGTTATTTTATGTTATGCTATGTTATTTTTTGTTGTGCTATGTTATGTTATGTCATGTCATGTTGCGGAATATAGAGTTATGTCACCCATTTTTACATTGTGTTGTCTTATGATATTTTATTAAGTGGCATGCTACGTGGTGTTATTTTATTTATATTTTATGCTATGCTGTCTTGTTTAGTGTTATGATGTGTTTTGTTTAGAAAATAACTTAAGTGAAGCTCTACTACATTATTCTGGAAGCTTTCGGCTTGGTAGAAGACAGACTCTTTCCTATTTGTCGAAAATTTCCTATATTCCTTGCTCTTATTGCTTGCTCGTAGACACAAATTTCTTATTCTCTGTCATAATTTCTGTTGAAATAGTTTACGTAATATTTTGGTTGGTTTCACTCTTTGGAATGTTTAAGCACTCATGCAAACGTTGTTGTACCTCATGCTGTTGTTTTGAATTCCATTCACGCCAATAAGTTGTCAACATCTTAGTCACTGCCAGCTTAGCGCTTAACCACTATGATCTATGGCAGGCTAGCCAAATCGCAAGCCCAGCAGTGAAGCTCTAAAGTGGCAGTTAGAGTCTATGAGCACCCAAAGGGATTTTTATTAAATTTTTTTGTTTTTATTCAGCCAAATGTATGGCTGGTAAATTTGATGAAGGCTGACAGCTCATATAGCACATGGTCATACTACACACACTCAGACTTTTTTGGTAACGAAGAGCTGTGCGTTTAAGTGCGACTGAGTGCGTTACTAATGTAAATCGATTATGAAAATCGTTTGAAAAATTGCACCACGTAAAAAGTTGCTTTGCTTTGGTCTTCATAGTTGATTTTTTATACATTGGTAGAATATTTTTGCATATTTGTAACTTTTACGTAAGTTTCAGTTTGTGCTATATTGGAAATATTTCTATATACTTTGGCACATCCCATTCAATTTTTGTTTTCCTATATATGCATATACATACAAACATATGTACATTTTACAAACCCAAACTTCACATTTTTCCTCTTTCATCCTGCAAATCCTCCTTCTCTCTTCTCTTTTCTATCTACAAAATTTAAAAGTCCTTTGATATGTAAATTTTTTTTGGCAAAGCTTTCTCTAATCTCTGCAGTTGCTCAGAGTAGGCGGCAGCCGTAATCATGTGTATATATGTTTGTGTATCGAAATGTGTATGTATATTGTTGCTTTAAGTAGATTTCCATAAACATTTTAATAACATTTTGGCATAAATATATCATTGACAATAGAGCGTCAGTTGAAGTGTTGTTAAAAGTTAAGAGTTGGCTGTAAATAAAATTTGATAGAGTGAAAAGCTTTTAGTTTAAACGCCTAATGGCAGGTTTGGATGAGTTTTAAAAAATGAAGAGTAGATAATGAAAAATTTAGGCATATTTTTTCAACAGTAGAGCATAGTTGGTATGAGATATAATTTAATAATTTGATGAATTTTTTATTTGTGTAAATTTTTGGTTATTAGCTTTGCTAAATTTTCTAGTTTTAATAAAAAAATCAAACCAACTTTTATTACAAAAATCAATATATGTAAGTCCGTTGCAGTCTGATTCGGAGGTCGGCCAAACGAGAAAACACGCTAACGCATCGAGCTTTAGGGGGGCTGTTTACGCAGTTGGTGTATTGTAAAGCCAAAAAAGGCTAAAAGCTTAGAGTGCCCAATGTTGGTCAGAGGCTATTGAAGGCGTCCTCGGAATTTGACTACGTTCACTTATTTACTTACATTAAAATTAATGAACCATACCCCCAATGTGTCAGTATGACATAAGATCATAACAAAGTTGCAAACGACAGCTTCTGAATTGGAAGCTTATACTGAGAGGGTCCTGTAAATGTTTAGACTTTTTAAAACAAATATTTTCGTGAAGCTTCGCAAAATTATTTCACGTTCACCTTAAAGCTTTGGAAAGTGCAGATTATAATCAGGGACGGAAAATAATAATTTTTTCTTTCGGAGTCGAAAAAGTCCTGGTCAAAAAATTGTGAAAATGTTTGATTTCGCAGGTATCCCTATAGCAATATAATGTCGAATCATGCATCCTTTTTATTTTTCAAACTTTTTCCATAAAAGTCCACACATAAAAGTATAATCTGTATTTTTATTTTTGAGCCCGATAGAACTAGTTAAACTCGGAATTTTAAAAATAAAAGTTCGGAATAAAAGTAAAATCCGGACTGTTGTTTTTTAAGGCCAAAATAAAAGTCGGCTTGATAACAAAGAAACAGCTTATCCGAATTAAAAAAATTTTTTAGAGGTCGAAAATTAATAGTTTTGCAAGGAATTATATAAAAAAAGGAATAACAGTTTCCGCCCCTCATTATAATAGGTATTTGAAAAAACTGAGCTAAGTTGCACGGAGCCATTATGATCTGCGTCCATAATGCGATGAGATAGTCGCAATCGAAGTGATCTTCTTAAAATAATATTATGCTAGGTATGCTTTTCACTGTCTCATTGTAATATTTGAAAAGGATGTGTTGTGAGGTATGAAAGATCTAGAGTCTCTTCAAACGAAAGAGATACTCGAAGTAGGTGTTCGCCATCTAGAGCGACAAATCTGTTAAATTCTACTGAAATAAGGCAATAATTGAGGCAAGAGTGACTTTCTAGTGATAATAAATCAATGAAAAAGGCAAATGTACGTAGTACAGGTTTACCGATTGTAGATGTTGAACTGGATGAACTTTTCGGTCCTCTTTATGAGTATGGAAGTCGAGTTATCAAATAGTTTAGCAGTAACAGCCGCCGCCGGTGTGATGGAAGTGTGCTGCGCCCTCCACAACTAAGATCCTGGGTTCACGCCCAGGGCAAAGCAACTTCAAAATTTTAGAAACAGCTTTATTCAATTAGAAGAAAATTTTTCTAAGCGGGGTCGCCCCTCGGCAGTGTTTGCCAAGCACTCCGAGTGTATTTCTGCCATCAAAAGGTCTCAGTGAAAACTCAACTGTCTTGCAGATGCCGTTCGAAGTCGGCATAAAACAAGTAGGTACCGTCCCGCCGTATTTTAGGAAAATATCAAGAGGATTGCGACGCAAATTGCAAAAGAAGCTCGACCTAAAATCTCTTCGGAGTTTATAGCGCTTACGTTTTTTATTTATTTTTTTTTTTAGCAGTAATAGAGAAATTAGATACATTTTTTTGAGCAACTGTATTACTTAAGTTTTTTATAGAGATATTGATCTGCTTGGCAATAATATAAAGCCATCAGTAATCTTAATTTCTTATTTAGTTAAACGTTTAAACGATAATGACCATCCAATAAGTCGCGCTTCTACGCTGTGTTAACTGGCGCCAATCGAACACATCAAGGGGACTTAATTTTTTTTCATCTGCTCCTTACAGCGGAGTTGGAGCCGCCCTTTTCCTCTGCTTCCATAAACGGGTTCCGATAAAAATACTTTCTTAGGCGGAGCATCATCTTTCATTTGTCATAGCGTGGTCAAGCAAGCGTGACACCTAGGGTTGAATTCGTTGGACTATGTTAATGTCTGTTGAACCACTAAATCGTATTTAGTACTTGCCGTCACCAATGCGTAGAGGACCGTAAATCTTTCCAGGAAATTTTCTCTTGAACTCTCCCAAAAGGGCTTCATATGATCTTGTCATGGTCCATGCTGCTGCACCATATAGCAGGACGGGTGCGATAATTGAATTGTAGAGCATGATTTTACATTTCAATTGCCTACCTAGTCCAAAGTAGGATTTATTTGCAAGAGTTATTCTTCACTGGATTTTAGAGCTGATTATGTTGTTTGTGTTGAGGCTGGTTACCAAACAAACGAAGTATTTTACTGTTTCGAAATTATGGCTGCGTAGTTGTGGCGCAGTTGCCAAGGTGACTCTTTGCTCGATGACAGAAGGTACTTCGGTTTGTCTTCATTCACCATCAAACTCATTTTTTCGCATCATTCTCCAGTGTAGAGTAAACAGAACTAACGGTGCGGGTGTTCAGGCCGAGGATATCAATGCCATCAGCAAGCGCCAGTTATTGCACGCTTTAAGAGAATATTTCATGAGAGAAAAAACGCCAGAAGTAATTGCTTACCCAAAACCTGAACCGCCTTCCATCTGCGTAATAATATTTTTAAGAGCCTAAAAGTATGCAATTTTTTTAAATTGTCTTTTTCCCATCCAGCGTTTAACAGCCTTGCAGTATGCGATTTGTAAACGGATCAAAATTGTATTACTAACTTCAGACCTCTGGGGGTGATATCGTTCACTGGAATTATATTTAAATGGAATAAATTCTTGTGAAAACAAGTAAAGGTGTCTAAGTTCGAGTGTAACCGAACATTATATACTTAGCGTGAGCTTCAATTGCACATTTCATTTCAGAAAAATTACTTTTCTACATAACTTGTGGCACCGCCCGTTTAAAAAAAGGTTTCCTCATTTCCTCTTACAATAAAACTTGATGAGTGAAATATCATTGATTCAAAACAATTTTTGCTAACTTATAGCTTGTTATTTTCGTCTACGACCCCTTTAAAAATCTTTTATATAGAAATGGGCGTGGTCTTTAATCGATATCGTCCATTTTTTCTAGAAATATTTCCTGCTATAGGGAAAATCTGTGTACCCAATTTTATTACGATCCTTTAATTTTTCTTCCAGTTATGGCTCCCGAAACATAAAAAATTGCTTAGTCATAAAAGGGGCGGCGCCACGCCCATTCCTTTAAATTTGAAGTTTTCTATTTATTGTAATAATTCCACTTGGGAAATGAAATACCGTTGATATAAAGCTCTTTTTTGCAAAGATATAGCTTACTTTATTCATCCATGACCCTTTTAAAAACCTTTTATATAAAAGTGGGTGTGGTCCCAAACCGATTTCGTTAATTTTTCTTAAAAGCATTCCTTATAGGAAAGGCAGCCTCTATGCGGAATTTTGTTGGGACAGGTTTAACGATTTTTGATTTATGATTAATAATATTTGTAAAATTGATTTTATCACGTGTGGGCGGTAACACGCCCATTAAAAAAAAAAAATTCAAATGTTTATGAAGAGTCTCAATATCAGTCAACGTGTCAAATTTCAACATTCTAGGTGTATTGTTTACTAAATAATCAGGTTTTTGTGTTTTCCAAAATGTTATATATATAAAAAGTGGGCGTGGTTATCATCTGATTTCGCTCATTTTCAATACCAATCAATTCGGGGTCCAGGTAAGCTCGTGCACCAAATTTGGTGAAGATATCTTAATATTTACTCAAGTCATCTTGTTAACGGGCAGACGGAAGGACGGACGGACATGGCTCAATCAAATTTTTTTTCGACACTGATGATTTTGATATATGGAAGTCTATATCTATCTCGATTTCTTTATACCTGTACAACCAACCGTTATCCAGTCAAAGGTAATATACTCTGTGTGCAAATCACGCCGAGTATAATAATGTATAAATATCTATATTAAATAAAAATATTTAAAAAGTTTTTTGCTCATTATTGCAAAGAACTCAAAAAAATTTCACGCATTTTCCTAAATACAAATAAATGACAAACCAAATCTTCGATTACTAATTTGCTGTTTGTAACTCATTATTATTGCAAAGTTTTAGGCTACAAAGTAAGCTTTAAATGAAGCTTTCCAACCGCTCGCTATAAATAATTAAAAGGAGAAATTTAAAACTTCAAATGAAGTACGTTCTAAATTTACAGCATTTTTTAGCTGAATTTGCTGAAAATTCCCGAGTTCATATCATAGTCTTTGTAAATTTACGTACATTTTATTTTTTTACGTTTACATTTGGTATCATTTTTCGCTGTAACAGCGTCCAAATATTAGCAAAAACCAAAATGTAACAAATAATTATGAAAATTATGGACAGTCAAAAAAGTGAATGTCTTTCAATATTAATGTTAGGGGTAAAAATAATCTTTTGGAAAATAATGGAAACAAACACACAAATTAAATCCAAAATGTACCCAATTTGTCCTATATTGGTGGGTAGTTAGCCATTACGCTATCGGTTGAATTAGTTTAAATCTGTAATCCAGCGTTTTTCAAAAATATTTAGCCAATAATACATCGGTTGTAAAAATTTAAGTTTACCCAGTAAACAATTTAAGTCAAACAAGAGTCGGAAAAATATCTAAATTGGAACGTTTACAGTCGGTATGTGCTCATTTGGGATGCTGTAACCAATGTATTTCCTTCTTGCAATGGTCGTCCTATATGAGCCTATTAGCGTATATCATTTGAGCCTAAATAAGAGTCCAACATATGTGTTAAAAGGCTTTTAAACAGCTCATATTATACTCTACTGGAACTCACCGACGTCATTTTTAACTCTAATAAACTCTGATTATCTGAGACATATATGGCTTATTTATTAGGCATCGTCAGCGCTTTTTGGGGTCATATATAGTTCGACACCTGAACAGAGCGTGGCGGCTTTGCGGTCACATTAAAGATGTCGAGAAGCGTCCATCAGCGGAAAAACTTCGATGCTTATACAAAAAAAGAATATCAAGGGTAATTATAATGTACAAATGTAATTCATTTTGTATTAAAATGAAAAATTGCCGTAATAAAGTTTTAAAATTTGTTCCAAATTCGCTATGACGAACATAAATAGTTGGTAAATGATAATTTTTGCATGCTAGGTTAGGAGCTTTTAGGCCGTTGAATAAAAGGCAAAAATAACATTTTCTTTTACCCTCTTACGCGTTTCGACGCTTTTCTGATCCCTACATTGCCCACTTATTTTGGATTCGTTTCGGATTCAAATTACGAACTCCGTGAGCATGTCTGAGGGGTAGCTTTGTTTGCGTAAATATGTGTACCCTATAAACATTCTCTTACAGTTCTGGAGTTCAATGTGGGTTCGAAAAATATCAGCTTCAAAAATGCTATCACCTTAAAGCCTTTTATGACTCCAATTTGATGAAATTATCAACAAACGAAAAATAATAAAATCAGTAAACTAGGCAGCTCCGAAATAAAAACTCAGAAATTTTCCTGCAACAATTTATTCTAAATAAATAAATAATTCAATTAATATTTATTTCATTTCTATCTTATCCTCATGGGAGTTTTATCACAACAATTTTCTCTCCTATGTTTTCCGCTTCGGATATATGTCCAAAATTCTTCCTAAACACCCATTCATAGCATTCACTTCAGGCTCCTAAATGAGTTCATAACGAGTGCAAAAGATCCAAAGTTTGGACTCCTTTCAGACTAATTGTTGACTCCGAGTGTTTGCTGGGTTATATGTTTAAAATCAAAACGAAATTTTTTTAATTTCAAATGACGTATAAATTTAATTTAACTGAATTGTAATTCCAAGCAGCCTCGATTCAAATAATTTTTAAATACCCAAAAAAAGATACAAAAAAGGAATATTCGGGGTATTTTCCTGGAATTTACCGATAAAAATGGCAAATACCCGGTAGAGTCCCAACTCTAACTATGGTAAATGTTTTAAATACGAGTTTTAGAGCGCAGATAAAAATCAACAAAAGTAAAAAAAATATACCCCCAAAAATATGCAAATTATTTGCTGCGTCAAAGTTCGTTATCAGTTTTTATTATAAATATTTATTTTCGTTAGCATTTAGAAAACTAAAATTTGATGTACAAAAACAAAAAAGAAATAATAATATTTAAATGAAGCAGTAAAATGAAAAGCATGCAAATTATAAAAGTTCAAAATGTATTGCTGCACAAGTCAGCCAGCTGCAAGCGTTTATGAGCAAAATCAGCAAAATAAATTAAATGCATAAATATTTAGTATATGCACATGTTTTACATGTATGTGTGTATGTGTATGTATATATGTTTTGTAAAAATTGTGCTGAGCAATATTTTGTTAGCAAAACAGATTTTGTTGCTGGCATATTTGCTCGTTTTGCCTGTTGCCTGTTTTTGTCGTCTATGCGCCTAAAAATATGCAAATTAATATTTAGAAAACTCTGTTACGTACAAACTGGCAGTGAAGAGGTCTGAAATTTCGACTGCCATTCGCAGCTGTTGCTATGTTTAGAAGTTTTTTTCCCCTTTTTGCTTACTTTTTAAAATTTGGCTAACTTCATTTTATGTCTAAATTGTTGACAACAACTGCAGACGCATCAGCTGGCATGCGCTTGTTCAATTAAAAAATTTTTTTTGGGTTTGTTGTATGCTTTTTGTGGAACAAGCTTTTTTGTTTGAAAATTAAGTTAAATATATTTAAATTTTTATTTTATGCAATAATTTATGTAATACTAGGTTCAAACACACACCAAATTGGCAATTTATACTATTTGGGCAATTTATTACGCAATTTATCATATAATAAATTGTAATAACAAATTGCCAATTTAAAAAAAATTGCGTAATAAATTGTTTCAAACTGCAAATGCAACCTTGTATAGTGTGTTTATTGAGCAGATTTCAACGTCAGTTGCGCATGGCTGAACTATATGGTTGATGCAAACTCAAAATGAAACCTAAACATTGAACACATTTTCTTACAACACACAAAAATTTCAAAGTTTTATGTTTTCATTCCATTTCATTCGCCTAATACCAACACGCACATTTTGACAGTCTGAACAAAGGTATATTCTTGCTGTAGAGATGAGCCAACCAGCTATCAAATTACTATTGTGTAAGCTAAATCGAGTTGTATGAACAGCACTCAATTCAAATCGAAATTTCCTCAATTTATTTTTCTGTTTGAACATAGTATAAGTGTTTTTTTGGAAAAAGAATTTGAATGGATGGAAACTAAAGAAATAAGAGAACAATTAATAAATAAAAAAATAATTATTATTCAGCATATATGAAATCCTGACGTGGTTTGATTTTGAAACTTATTCATGCAAAATTTGATCAGTATTAAAATTGATTTTTCCAACTTCTAAGATTGTGGCCTAGATAAAATAGTGGAGAAATACATTTATATTGATGCTAACTGATGGAAATAGGAATTACGAGAAGATCTGGTGCTAGAGTCGCCTTAATGCTGTATTGTCAGAATTTAGGTTCTCTGAAAAGCATATATGTACGACTTTGCTATATGAGACCCGGCCTATGAAAAGGTGGCTTATGACTAAAAAAAATGTCTACTACTAATAAACTGAAGAAATGCATTGTTTATCTTTAACAGCTGCAATTTCTTTTTTGAGTCATAAGCCACCTTTTCATAGGCCGGGTCACATATGTTTGATTACACCATCACCTCCAAAAGGAATGTAAGCCATCTCTCTCGGTGAACAAAACCTATGCTCTGAAGGTATCCTATCACAACTGTACTTATGAATTGTATCCACATGTTTTACTCTTCAATTCTATTTTTTTCACTAGGTCACTTGGCGTTCTGCAAAACGACTGCGTTTGTAGGTAATAGCACCCATTTTCTGATTCAGTGGGAAATATTTTCTGAAAGCAGGCTTAGAAAAACCAACAATGTGACATTAGTTTGGGAAAAGAAAGTGCTATTAGATACGGAAATAGTGCAACTATAGTGTAGACGAAAGGGACAAGTTTGAGGGGTGTACCTAGTAAGATAAGAAGCACGGACAGTTTTCCTACTTAAAGGATAAACGTTTGGCAGTAAAGCGGGATTATTATTTTTTTCTCATTCAAACTGGAACATATCGATTCTTTCAATAAAATAGGCCCTCGTAGTTTTTTTTTTTACAAGAAGAGGACATATTATATAATTAAATTAAAGTTGTAAACGTCATGATATTCAGTAGAGAAGGGGGGTGTATGTGCTTATCAACCTGTACGGAGTTAGGTACCCACACTCTTCGATCAAATTTCGAAGGCGATCAAATTTCATCGTTAACCATTTCAGTAATGTTGTACGATCACTTTAGGATTATTTTCAGAAGTGTTTCGAGACTGCTCTGGAAATGATTCGATATGATTCCAAGGTCAATTTGGGATTATTTTAGTTTTCATTTTGAGATAACTTCTGAATCATTTCAAGACGATTTAGAAACAGGCCTGTTACAAGATCACTTTGGGATCATTTCTGAAAAACCTCAGAATAGCTTTCAGATTGTTTCGGTAAATATTTATGACAGTTCTCGTATAATTTCGAGAGTGAGCCCTCGGAATATTTTAGAAGCTATTTTGAAGCCAATTTGGGACTGTTACATGATTAATTAGAGATTATTTCTGGGTCATTTCGAGATTATTTCAAAACCAGTTAAGGACTGTTGCACCATCTCTTCGGAATTATTTTCGGAATCGTATCGGCAAAACTTCAGAATCAGTTCCAAATTATTTCGGCAAAGTTTTTTACAGTTTTTGCATCGTTTCGGGGTTACTAGGGGACCATTTTTGAAATAATTTCGAGAATACTGCGTAATCATTTCAGAACTATTTACCGGATTATTTCAGTTAATGATGTAAGCTTGTCAAATACCACATCAATATAATAATTTGATAAGTTCAAGTGAGAAGGTAGGGTGATGAAGAGGCAGACTTTTGGAAAGTTTGATGTGTTAGTGGGTTTTGCTAGTATGAGTGTGGAAGGAGAGAGGTAGAGCTCACACAAATTATACCATGACATTTTACTTAAATGACGTACACTAATCAGGTACTGATGACAGTCACATAATTTCAAAAGATCATAACCGTGGGTAGAATGTATGTTGGGGGCAAAAAATGATCTTGCAAGGCAAGTAAGGGAAATATGGAACCAATAGCTTTTGCACGAATATTATATTGCGGATGGGAGCTCATATTTGATGACAAAATTTAAAAGGTGCCTAGGAAAACGTTTCTCTGTCTGTAGTTCACTCAACAAAATTATACTTAAGATGTATTAATATTTCGACATATTGAAATCAAATTTTAGTGTTTAGCTTAAAAGCTCACACAAATTACAATCAAATCCTTTTATCTCATATTTATTTCAAGACATTTGTAATTTAATCCAAGAAAATCTTTTCTAAATCAATTTAATTTTTATTTCAAATGAAAATGCTCAACAATAAAATTTATTTGAATTGCACAATAAACATAAACAATACAAAGAGTGAGGTTAAACTTAAATGACAAACAAATTCAGAAATCAATCCGTTTGACATGTTGAAACAGTCAAAAACAGATAGGCAAACATTTTTAGATGTATTAGATGATAGGCAAATAAGATAGGAAAGAAAAGTTCTAATGAAATATAGGATGAATAAAAGACTTTACCTAACACCAGGTGTGCACTAAGAAGGCTTTTGCAAGTTTTTTTCGCTAATAAGTGGAGGTCAGTTTAACCTAACCTAAGTGGTGGTATAATTTTTGATGTGTAAACATCTTTGCTCACTGTACGGGGGAATACAGAATGTAAGCACAATTGTAGTCAATACACTGTAGCTTCATGTGGGAAAGCCAATTTCATAAGGGTTTTTAGCGTTAAGTTTTTGATTATATTCGAAAAGTAATTGATTCGTTATCAAACAGTTTTATTTTGCTACCAATTTTTGAACGATGTGTATCAATTTGCTATCAAAAAGTCATAGATTTGTTATCAATCGATTGTTATCCAACTGCTATCGATATTTTGTCCAAAAATATCCGAGTTGTTATTGGATATAGATTTGTTATCAACTGACTATCCATTCAAAAGTTATATATTTCTTCTCAGAGTATCACCAGTTTTTTTATCGATTTGTAACTGGTGACTCAGCGGTTTGTTTTGAAACAGTTATCGATAAAATTTCAATATAAACTAGATAAAACATTTGTAACTCATCGCCAAAAAGTCGATAAGATGTAAAAAATCCAACGACTCGGTAAAAGCAAACCGATAACTCGCTATCGCTATATATGGTAATTCGCTTTCGATAATAAACCGTCTATAAAACTATATTTTGTTGTCGTTTTTCTTGTTCCATATCTGGCACGTTTCGGTAAAAGGCATCTTTAAGGTACTACACCCACAATCCCGAGACCGGTTTTGTAGCTTCCAGGCCATCCAGCCTCCCCACACCCTAGTTCCGGGTTGCTAGAGCTTCGCCTGGCAAACCTGTGTAACAGGATTTCTGTCGGTTGTCGGAAGCAATTGTTGTTGATAAGAGGCCGACAAAGTTCTTTGAGGAAATTATTTGCTACAGCTTCGCAATTGCACTTTTTTCATCAGTTATACAATTCTGTGGCTTAGCTGTTCGACTTAGATCCTTTTAGGTATGCGATTACATAAGCGTGAGTGTAAGTAAGAAACTGGGATAGCTGAAGTGTACACAGCCGACAGCAACAGAAATTTTAAAACAAGTTTCAGAAGAAACAGCATTTACATATATAAATGATAACCTTTGTCAAAATATGTGTGTTGGGATGTGTGTATGTATACACGTGGCGAATTTAAAACAAAAATGTGTCTGAATATGAAAACAAATGTGGCAACTAAAAATAACAAAAGTTTAAATACAAACAAAAACACACATACAAACACATTTGTCAACAAATATAACATTGGCAACTGTAATAACAAAGGCAAAGGATGCTACAAGAAAATTCAGAATGTACAAAAAAGTAGCAACAACAAGTATGGAAGCAAATAAAAGTATGAAATGTAAGGTATGGGTAATAAAAACAAATACGCAAACGTGTGCGATTAAAAGCAGAATAACAATAAAATCAAAAATAGAATACAAAAATAAACAAAAAAAAAAAAACCAAACAATTAATTCAACAACCGAGGTTAAAGTAATACAACAGAAAAGAGAAATGAAGTTATTTATTTTTGTATGTATGTATGCATACATGTGAGGGCATATATATGTGCTGAGCTGCTACTTGCTGAATTGCTCACTCACGCCCAAATGTTATTTGTTTTACTTAAAAATGTAAATTCCATTACACGCGATCCTTGGTACCCGTTTTATACCAAACGCATATTTGCGCCTGTGCGAATGTGTCAAATTTCAGGTAGGCTTTATTCAAAAAAAAAAAAAAAAAAAAAATTGTTGAAAGCTTAAATCCATTTGCTTGCGTGCAGTTGCTTGTTTTAGCTGTTGTTGTCTCTTGCCACAAGTGGCATTGTATACCTGTGAATGAGCAAACATATTGAAAGTTTGACATTTATATTGTGATGAATATTAGCAATACTAATGGATTCTATGATCTCTAAGCCGATACTAAGCAGTGACTTGTATGCACATCAACAAATCAATCATTATGTCTACCCGTATGTCCATACAAGCAGCGGAGAGTGACGTACAAACACATGCATATATCTGAGATACTCCCAAAAGTATGCAATCATTTGTGCAAGTATCACTCACATATATACGCACATGGGCTATGAGAGAAGCTACAAATCGTGCATCCGTAGTTACAGCTGAGTAATTTTGTAGCTGATAACTAACTAGTAAGTTCTGGAAATAGAAGCGCCTAGAAATATGTCAACGAGGAAACCGCACAGTATAAAAGCAGCAAAAGGTGAGGCACGACAATCAGTTTGATTTAAGCAAGCAATCAGTTGCGAAGTATAAGTGTAATTTTCAAGTAGTCTAATAAAGGCCATTTTTGCATTATTCAATATTGGAGTTATTTATTCAACAGTTTAGTGATTCGAAGGTTAGCAGAAGATTTGGAATAAGCGGAATTGCACTAAATGCGTTACAATATGATAAACGTCACAATGTGATAAAAATCTCAAATTTAAAAACATGATATAAAACAAATACAAATTAAATAAAAACGTTTAAAAAGCCGCTGCTATGAAGCGGAGACGATAAGCTTAGGTAAGGTTGGCCTAGCCGGTCAAAAAGACCTCAAACAGACCGAACGGAAGAGCCAAAATCAGTTGCCAGGACATATGTTACAGAATAACTCCGTTCTCTTGGAAAATATTAAAGTTTTATAGGACCTAGCTTAATTGCTGCGTTGAAACCTGGCAACTCTTCCGGTCATAATAGCTGTAGCCTTAACCTAGCGAGCACAGGACACGAACGTAGAATGTGGTTAACCATTTATTCATGCAGCTCGCACTTTCTACATCTGTTATTGCTGGCTAGGCCTAAGTCACGCCAAAAGAAAGTGTCTAGTTAGTATACTCAGCGTGAGCTTTAAGTCTTCATTCTCCAAAGATATGAGCCACTTTGTGAGCATAATATTGTAAGATTTGCTCACGATCTTTATAGTAATATATATCATAGCAAATCGTTTTAAAATATTATAAATGGATTATACTAGGAAGATACTCAAAAGTGTGAATTTCATCGAATTTATTTATTAGAAAGCCGTATTTGTGAGTAAATTATTTGACAAATCAGTGTAACGAAATTAATGTCAGTAATCGAGTAATCATGATATACATCACAATAAGGTACTTTTGTTTCGTTGATTTCAAACATTATTAAGACCAAATGGGTTTTAACGTTTTGTCACTTAAGAAGTTCTGGAAGCGCTATTAAGAGGTTAAGTCATTAGTCAGGTCTTTACTGACCGAGATATTTTACCTAACCTAACCCACTCAAAGGACTTGTTGAAAGAACAGCGTGGTAAATTAGCAAAAATTAAATTTTTGCAGATATGTTTTTTTCCAATCAATAAGACGACCTAATTAAAACCACAATTAAATATTTCCACCAAAAAAGCTTGAAATTACATTATAAGATATTGCATCTCAGTATTAATTCGCTCAGCTCTCCTCTTTTAACGTCATGTTATATTGACTATGGAATATTCTGCCATTATACTCTATTTAGCCCGAAAAAATCTGCAGAACATACTCCATATTCACAGTTTTACAAACACATACATACATTTGTATAATATTTTCCTACATATCTCTGATGTATAAACAAATAGAAAATTCTAATTTAACTGTTAAGACTTAGCGGCAAGAGCAATCTTGCGGTAAAGCTTACATAAATAAGAACCCACCCACTTGTGTGTGTGTACATATATACAGCAGTGCACACGAAAATAGAAGTGGAAAATTTTTATTTGATTTAACTTCGATATATGAACCAAAAAATCAATCTCAAAAGGCTTTCCGAAAAAAAATTCGAAAATTCGAGAAAACTACGAAAATTTCGAACTTTTTATTTATAGTTTTGTGACTTTTTTTGAGTGTGCAGTTTTGACGCCCAATCACTTTTAATCTCTCAAAGTAAAAGTTATATATAGGCCTTTCAAAATTAGCAATGATTTTTCAGAGTTTTTCCCATAACTTTTGCCCATAACTGTTTTTTTTTTTTTTAAATATAAGGAAATCAACAATCAATTTGGGAAAAAACTGCCAAAAACCAATGCAAGATAAGTTTGAATATCCACAAGAGGTTAGGGTGCTTACAATATACCCGCGTCAGGTCTAGTTGAAACGATTCAAGGATATGTGTAGCGCAATGCTCTCAAAGGGCTGTTAGGGTAATTTATAGCTTCCGCAATCCAATTTTCTATCACTTACCCATGGAAAATCCTGGTTTTTTAGCAGTCGAGGTTCTGGCTACTTCAAGTTCCTCATGGAATTAAGAAGTGGGAGCAGGATGCCCTAAAAGGTACACTGTGGTCGTATTAAATCGTTCCCCATATCTTTGGGCTTCTTTCTTACCGGAACTTGATCTGTAACCGTCAAAGGAAAATCAGCACCGATAACACTCCCCAAAACCTTGGGGAGTATCTGCGCCACTACAACAACAAAAACATATCATTTTGCATACTTGCAGTTCCAAAAGTCATGGCAGTTTGTTCTTAAATTATTGAAAATAAAAAAAATGTATTTAATAATTGAGGGATGTGTGGAATAATGGTATAAGTCGAGTTACACCATTTTTCCATAAATCAACTAAATGAAAAGAGCACGATTACATACACATACCATATTAATCTTAGAAAATAAGAGCTATATTTAAACAAAGATATTAGCTTCATTTATGAAAAAACGATATAACTCGACTTATACCATTATTCCACACATCGCCCCAATTATATTGCTATCCTGGTTGTCGTCCTTTGCTGTCTTATGAACAATATATATTCACAAACCGACGATCAGCGTTATTTGGTAGCAATACTTTTACAAGAAAAATATAAATGCGCTGGTTCATTAGTCGGTATTAATATAGTGACCATAGCTGCATTTTCAAAACTTTACAATAAAACTAAAAGTTTTAAAATTCAATCATATGATAAATTTTTTTTTTTAGAAATGGAAATGTACAAGTGCGATTAATGAATGAACATTCTAAAACAGTAATATTTCGTATATTGAAATGTTCGTTTTTTGCTTCAAATATTGAAAAGAATCTTGGTGAAATTATTCCTGCGGGTTTGACATCTGACAAATTAGAAGATTTGAGATCTCTAATAAAATTTTGCAGTAGTTAAGCATCGAAATGGTATGAAAATATATTAAATTTCGTAGACCAGAAAGGACTGAAAAATAAAAGAATTCAAGTGGTTTCAAAAATAACTAAGCAGACAGAGAACTCAATTTTTAAAAATAGAAAAAAGGTTAAAAATGATAAAAGTAGTAAAAAAAAGTTTGCTAAAAATAACAAAAAGAATTAACAAATAATTATAAGCATTTCTAAATAATATAATATAGTGTACTTAACAATGGTCATTAATGTATCTACTATTTTGTTTAATAAAGTATCACAATCAAAATATTTGATATTCGATCTATGGAATAACGGTGTAACTCAATAAAAAAGAAACCATCCATTTTCTAATAAAATTATGTATATATATAATTTATTACTTTTTCTTATCAAACAATCATACTATCTAAAATCTTACCAAGTAGGATTATTATAAATTTATTTTTACCTGTATTGTTAAGTTTTTTTCACTTTTCTCAAAAGGTGGATTTTTGAGTTATACCGTTATTCCACACATCCCCTCAATTTGGACGTAATTTGACATCAGGACGGACAAAGCGGCAGCTGTTTCGATTATACCTTATAAATCCCTTCAAAGCCCTTTCTCCCGGGAGTGGGGTTTGAACCCGCACTCCTACGATGGTTGAAGTGTTACAGCCATGTCATACCTTAGTTGCTGTAAACTTGTAAGTCTTGATGTCACATTGTTTAAATTTTTCGCAAATTATTAAATAAATTATAAAATAGAAATTGCTTGAAATAAATATTCATATATTTAAACGCAATGAGGGCAATCCCCGCTTAGTTCATACAAAAAAAATGTAGTTGTCGAAATTTCATAAAAATTTCCACTGCTATTTTCTAGTTCGCTGCTGTATATAACAAATATTTTCATATATTATATATGTATGTACATACTACTACAAATATATACTGCTCCATATGCAACTTTTTCAGCTTTATTATTGCTGTTGGCTACTTTTGCATTAAAACAACTTCCACTTCTTACAAACACAACAACAATTGCAAATATTTGCGTTTATTTTTAATTAATGCGAAACACCAACTCAATTACATGAACAAATGAATATCAACATGAATACGGATATTTATATACATGTGTACTTATATATATGGGAGGTTCCATGGGAAAGTGAACTATTACTCGAGTGATTAATAAGAAAAATAACTACCGTTTAATGAAGCTGATTTAAATAGCAAATTATATAAGCCATATAACCTTTTTATAAGATGTGTTGAACCCGTGACAAAAAAGCCAAAAGTTTTTACAGTAAATTGTTGTTTCATAGCTGTAACATATCGTTAAAAAACTAGTTTTAACTGTATGCAGAAATTCAGTTTTGACTTAATTGAAGCTGGTAAGAAATTATTCAATAACGAAGATGTCCCACCCGTGACAGAAACGCAGAAACCGTTCTTAGAAGTTAGTAGGCGTTGCTCATACGCCTTATTATCCTAATAGAACCATCAACTAAATGGTTTTGGCAGTAACTTTCATCAAAATACGACATCAATGAAAAAACCTACTTTCATCTGAATCTGAGTCAAAGCCTTAGAAATTAAAAATTCGAGGATTTGCTGTAACTCATATTTATTCAGCCCATGCAATTAAACTTTGACTCGAATAGTATTTTAAATATTTTCAAATACTTTATTTACTAGAAATAAGTTCATGAAAATTTTTATTTCATATTTAATGTTTCTTTATTCAGTCTATGATTTACAATAATCCTACAGACTAGATTAACAAAAAATTCTTATATATAAGTACAAAATGTTTAAAAATTAATATAATATAGAGAATAACAAATTTTTAAAACAACAGCGTGATACGGAAAAATCAATACAATGACCATTACTTAATGACTTGATGGCAATTAGAGCGCGTGTGCTCAGCCCATTTAGAGCACAATTAGACTTAACTGATCAATAGAAAACATGTTATGTTGCCGCAAATTCCGTATTGGAACATAAAAGTTCAAAGGCTCCAAAAGCATGGGACAATCGATATTGCCATTAATAATGTCGTAGATAAACACTATCGATGAGATAACCCTTCTACTCTCTAACGTATGCAGGTTTATTAGGCTACACCTTGAGATATATGAGGGGAAGGGCAAATCAAATCTTATATCAGATAAACAGTATTTCATAAATATATCTTGTACACGTTCAATTCTTTTATTATGTACCTCATAATAGGGACTCCATATTATGGAACCATATTCAACCCTAGATTGTACAAAGGCATTGTACAATAGCTTTTTATTATATGGGTAATTAAACTCTGATCCATTTCTCGTTGTTGTTGTTGTTGTAGCAGTGCTTCGCCCAACCTAATAGGTGCGACCGATCACAAATTGTCATCAACGTCCTCTAACGGGAGTCCAAGCAAACTTGCAGTTTCAACAGGGGTGGATCATAATGAGAGGGGTGTTAGAGGCGTTGGTTCCACATTACAATTAAAGAGATGGTTGGTGTCATGTGGGGATACATTGCAAGCGGGGCATACATTTTGTATGTCGGGGTTGATTTTGGATAGGTAAGAGTTGAGCCTGTTACAGTATCCAGAATGAAGTTGAGCTAGAGTGACTCGCGTTTCCCTGGGGAGTATGCGTTCCTCTTCCGCAAGTTTTGGGTACTGTTCTTGGAGTACTGGATTCACCAGGCAATCCATTTCTCTTAATAAAGGCCAATAAGGAATGTGCCTTGGGGATTATAAAATTTAGATGCTCAGTAAATGTAAACGATGAATCGAATACAATCCACAGGTCTCGGATTTTGTTCACCCTAACAACTTATTTTATATTTTTGAGCACGTTACGCAGTAACACTTGTTTGCACTAAGTACAAGCATGTTTTTACAGAATCAGCCATTAAAATTATTTAACTCTGATTGAAGAGTGAGAACACCGGACTCATTCTTAATTTTTAAACAGATTTTTAAGTCATCAGCGTAGAGGAGATAACTGCATTTCTTGGAACAAGCACTGACGTCGTTTATAAAAATAATAAAAAGACGAGGACCTAGAATACTTCCCTGAGGCACACCTGAGGTTGCTACGTATGGTGATGATCCTACATTATCGATGACAACAAAATTTAATCTGTTATATAAATAGGAATCAAAAGCTTTGGATACGTCTGTATAGATGTAGTTAACTTGACAGCCATCTGTCAAAGCCGAGATACAATAATTTGAAAAAATTGTAAGATTGGTAACTCTCGAAAGTCCTGGATTGAAACCATGCTGATATGGGAAGATATAACGCTTAACCAAAGATAATAATTTACTCGTATCGTTTTCTCAAAAAGTTTTGAAATAACCGGAATCTTCGATATTGGAAGATATTTGGTAACATCATTTTTATTACCACTCTTATGAATAGGTTGGATAAAAGTAGTTTTCCAATAATCTAAGAAAGTTACAGACAGATAAGTTGAATAAAGGCAACAACGGCTCAGTTAGTTTGTCCCACCCGTCACAAATGCTGTTCCACCTGTGACATTTATATTTAGATTAAATAATGAAATCGCTTATGCGCTTATATATTTTGTCCCAACTGTAACAATTTTTAAGCTTATTATAATTTGCAAAATAAAAAGTTATTTTGGTTTTTTTTTTTCAAAATTTTAGTAACTGAATGTTAATCATTAGAACTAGAAATCCCCAACTGGTTTTATCAAAATAAGCAGGAGTTCTATAAAGAATCCCCTTTAATGAAAAATTTCAATTAAATTTTATTATTTAACATTTTTTTTTTAGATAAAAATTTTATAGTTTGCAAATTTTTAAATTTCGTTTTAAACTTAAGGAAGAAAAATTGTATAATTTATTTAATAATTTGGGAAAAATTTAACCAACGTTTCTCAAACATTTTTCCCAAATTATTAGATAAATTATAAAATTAAAAATTGCTTGAAATAAATGTTTTCATACATTTAAAAAAGCAATACGGGCAATCCCCGATTAACTCATAAATAAAAGAAAAAATTTAATTAAACATTTTGTTTGGTTAAATATTAAGAATCGTATACAAACATACATTTGTTTGAATATTTTTGTCTATGATAAATTATGAAATTATTAATGCTATTATAAAAGAACACCGGCTTATAACAATTCAATGTTAAATTTTTATGTTTGTTTATGAGAAACTGAAAATAAAGAAACATTTACTGGCATATTGCGATGGTACCGTTTCGAAAACCGCCACGTTATCATCATCAGGCAATTTCGTAATGTTATCAAAGGTTGCATCGAGATTCGAACCGCGAATCGCACGATGAAGCTGCGGTTGCCTTAACCACTAGTCTATTCTGTTTCAGTTAATCTCGTTTTTACACTATCAACACAATTTACCATTAAACAAACAAACATAATTACGAAAGAATAACCAATTCAACATTTTTTCAATCATAAATACCCTGTGTGAGCGTTTTACAAAATGAAATTTTCGTTACATACGAATTTGTTTAGTATGCTAGCCTATCCAATAGAGCTGGTCTTGCCAGCACTTTGCCTCACCTTTTACCTCTCACTCCCCCTCTCAATCCCATTGTATCTCCCTCTTTCTCTTTCTCTCTCGCTCTCGCTCTCAATCTCTTTCTTCTTCTCCCCACGACCTCCAACTCTACTTCTTCCTTTTTCTCCCTACCCTCCCTCTTTCTCAGCCTCGCCCACCTCCTTATAGTCTCATTCTCTCCCTCCTTCTTCCACTACCACTCCCATTCGCTCTCCTTTTTCTTCATGTCACTCTCCCTCCTCCTGTAGCTCTTCATTCCCCTCCCACTCTTCATTTTTCTTCTTGTTTCTTTTTGGTTTCCCTTTTCCTCTCCTTCTCAGTCTTCCTTTTCATATTGGTCTGTCTGTCTTCAAATTTCTTAAAACCAAACCAAATCTTTTCTTACAAAGGCTGTTTTAGTGACTTCATAAAATTACCCTGATCAATTACCAATAAAATAGCAACACGCGAGACTAATTACAAGGAAACTGAACTTTTCAAAATACTTTAACAAGACTGAACGTGTCCAACATATCGCCAGAATTTATAAGGCGATGAAAAGGGCAAAGGTAACTAAGTTTGAAAATTTATGTTATAATCTAAACTGCCGTTCTCGGCAACACTTTTAATTTTCTAGGATTCTGTTTAAACGCCATTTTGAGTATTGATAACAGTGATGTCCAAGTAACTAGTTCACAAAACATGAAAGTTGAGCGTGGAGAACTCGTTGTCCAACAATTAAAACTATCTAGAACATCTTTCTCTGACGAGGTCTAATTAACACATTAACTTTTGATGTCGAATAGCGCGTGCTGCTAGAGAGAGGATATAAGGTTTTAAATTTTGACTTTCGTTGAAAACTAATATCAGAAATTTGAGGGATTTAAGGGGTTGATAGGTGCAATTTGCAGCTTCTGCAACCTTATTTTCAACCTCAGCTACGCGAGGCGAATCCTTTCACAAATATGAATTTACCATAAAAATATTTAGCAGATGAGGCTCCGGCGATCCCGAGCCGCTTAGGAAATTACGGAGTAGGGTTGGAAAGGCCTAGGAGATTCTATGCGGTCGTATTAAATCGTTCCTGAGATAGTCGGAGTAGTACCTTAATTGTGGTTGCTACCGCAACGTACAGGATTTATATCCCGCAAAAGACCATCAACATCGATAACAGTCCCCTTCGGGGAGTGTCCTTATCATTACAACAACAACGACAACATCAGTAATTGGAAAAATTAAATGACATTACCCCTTGAAAAATTTTCTTTTTCAATTTTTATACTCAGTTGAGCAGAGCTCACAGAGTATATTAAGTTTGATTGGATAATGGTTGGTTGTACATATATAAAGGAATCGAGATAGATATAGACTTCCATATATCAAAATAATCAGGATCGAAAAAAAATTTGATTGAGCCATGTCCGTCTGTCCGTCCGTCCGTCCGTTAACACGATAACTTGAGTAAATTTTGAGGTATCTTGATGAAATTTGGTATGTAGGTTCCTGAGCACTCATCTCAGATCGCTATTTAAAATGAACGATGTCGGACTATAACCACGCCCACTTTTTCGATATCGAAAATTTCGAAAAACCGAAAAAGTGCGATAATTCATTACAAAAGACAGCTAAAGCGACGAAACTTGGTAGATGAGTTGAGCTTATGACGCAGAATAGAAAATTAGTAAAATTTTGGACAATGGGCGTGGCACCGCCGAATTTTAAAAGAAGGTAATTTAAAAATTTGCAAGCTGTAATTTGGCAGTCGTTGAAGATATCATGATGAAATTTGGCAGGAAAGTTACTCCTATTACTATATAAAAGCGTAATAAAAATTAGCAAAATCGGAGAAGGACCACGCCCACTTTTAAAAAAAAATTTTTTTTAAAGTAAAATTTTAACAAAAAATTTAATATCTTTACAGTATATAAGTAAATTATGTCAACATTCAACTCCAGTAATGATATGGTGCAACAAAATACAAAAATAAAAGAAAATTTCAAAATGGGCGTGGCTCCGCCCTTTTTCATTTAATTTGTCTAGGATACTTTTAACGCCATAAGTCGAACAAAAATTAACCAATCCTTTTGAAATTTGGTAGGGGCATAGATTTTATGACGATAACTGTTTTCTGTGAAAATGGGCGAAATCGGTTGATGCCACGCCCAGTTTTTATACACATTCGTCCGTCTGTCCTTCCGCATGGCCGTTAACACGATAAATTGAGCAAAAATCGCCATATCTTTAATGAACTTAGTTAACGTGCTTACTTGAATTCACTTTATCTTGGTATGAAAAATGAACGAAATGCGACTATGACCACGCCCACTTTTTCGATATCGAAAATTACGAAAAATGAAAAAATGCCATAATTCTATACCAAATACGAAAAAAGGGATGAAACATGGTAAGGTAATTGGATTGTTTTATTGACGCGAAATATAACTTTAGAAAAAACTTTATAAAATGGTTGTGACACCTACCATATTAAGTAGAAGAAAATGAAAAAGTTCTGCAGGGCAAAATAAAAAACCCTTAAAATCTTGGCAGGTATTACATATATAAATAAATTAGCGGTATCCAACAGATGATGTTCTGGGTCACCCTGGTCCACATTTTGGTCGATATCTGGAAAACGCCTTCACACTACTCCCTTTTAAAACTCTCATTAATACCTTTAATTTGATACCCATATCGTACAAACTCATTCTATAGTCACCCCTTGTCCACCTTTATGGCGATATCTCGAAAGGCGTCCACCTATAGAACTAAGCCCCACGCCCTATTAAAATACTCATTAACACCTTTTATTTGATACCCATATCGTACAAACAAAGTCTAGAGTCACCCCTGGTCCACCTTTATTGCGATACCTCGAAAAGGCGTCCACCTATAGAACTAAGGCCCACTCGCTTTTAAAATACTCATTAACTCCTTTCGTTTGATACCCATATCGTACAAACGAATTCTAGAGTCACCCCTGTTCCACCTTTATGGCGATATCTCGAAAATGCGACCACCTATACAACAACCACCACTCCCTTTTAAAATACTCATTAACACCTTTTATTTGATACCCATATCGTACAAACATATTCTAAAATCACCCCTGGTCCACCCTTATGGCGAAATTTGGAAAAGGCGAACACCTATAGAACGAAGGCACACTCCCTTTTAGAAAAACTCATTAACACCTTTCATTTGATACCCATATCGTACAAACTTAGTCTAGAGTCACCCCTGGTCCACCTTAATGGCGATATCGCGAAAAAGGCGTCCACCTAGAGAACTAAGGCCCACTCCCTTTTAAAATACTCATTAACACCTTTAATTTGATACCCATATCGTACAAACAAAGTCTAGAGTCACCCCTGGTCCACCTTTATTGCGATACCTCGAAAAGGCGTCCACCTATAGAACTAAGGCCCACTCGCTTTTAAAATACTCATTAACTCCTTTCGTTTGATACCCATATCGTACAAACGCATTCTAGAGTCAACCCTGATCCACCTTTATGGCTATATCCCTAAATGGCGTCCACCTATAGAACTATGGCCCACTCCCTCATAAAATACTCTTTAATGCCTTTCATTTGATACACATTCCAGGGTTTCCCTCGGTTCATTTTCCTACATGGTTATTTTCCCTTATGTTGTCACCATAGCTCTCAACTGAGTATGTAATGTTCGGTTACACCCGAACTTAATCTTCCTTACTTGTTTTTAATATTTTTAGTATCCACTTTAAGTAATTTTAAATGCCCAGAAATAAAAAGAGCTGTCAAAGAATTCTAAATAGGTAACTTATCAAATATTGGTACTATGTTAATAAAGTATAATTTCAGAATGCAAAACGCATCCAAAACACACATTTATGAACGAAAACAACAAAAAAGAAAAACCAAATATAGTTAGTATTGGAAAATAAGTAGATTAAATAGCTTAAACTCTGCCACTGACATGATAAACACATAATTTCCTCAAATCCTTTATATATCTTGCGCATTATTGACATGCGGAAAGACAACAACATTCCATTTCATTTCACAACAACAACACATACCAGGATTTTGGCGTACATACAAACATCTTTCCCTTCGAGAATTTTTTTACAATTGTTTTTTTCTTTTTTTCTTACTTGAACTTGCTTTATATTTTTCTATTTCGTAATCATGTTGCTGTATTGCTTACGATTTTTCTTCGTCAGTGAAATGTTTACTTAAATATCTGTGATGTAGACAATGCTTGTGGCATTTGACAACAACAATGTTTGCAAAGAGCAAAGTTAAGCTCATTAAAATATATTAATTAAATGCTTTATTTTTTATTAGGGACAGAGTTTGAAATCTGTGGTAGCTCAAGTATAAAATTGCTTATGTAACTTAAAATTGTGGGTTCATTTGAATAAAATAAGTTTGGATAAGAGACTAGGAACTTAGATGGGATCATACTCAACTAGGTTACATTGCCGTCGTCTACAGCAAGACCCACTTCTTTAAAATGTGCGCTTACGAATTTGCTGCTTGGAGCTATTGGTAATGCCATGGTTGGCTTAGCAGTTGAGGGTCATCTGTTTGAGTTCATTTAATATCGAGATAAAGGCATGCAGAGGCTTGCTACAGGGGGTATTCTATCTCAACTACTTTCATTTGTTGTAGTAAGACATGTGGACTTCTTTCAACACACCTTCAACTGGGGTATACCGTTGGTTTTTCTTGGTTTTTTCTTATTTGGTTTAGTGTCGGGGGATTACAGTGGACAGTAAACCATCCAGAAGAGCAAGTGTGAAGTAAAAAGCAAGGAAGGCTTATGTTGCCTTTTAGTATTGCAGGAGCCATGGGTAAGAGCTGGGGACTCTCGCCAAGGGCTTTCTGAAGTAGTAGTCAAATTAAAATTCCTCTATGGGATAGTGGGCTCGTGGAATGCACTTAACATGAGTTTTACCAAAATGTATGTGAAAGTAAAACTCTCAGCGCTGATTTTTATCAGTGGCGCTTTTAAAACGCCGGCTATCTTGGCAGTGAATTTCATACTGAACATACATTCAGTGGATATTGCGGGCAAGGCGGCTGCGGCCTTGTTAATGATCAGACACCGTGCCATGGGCTATAGGCTTTAACGGCTGGGGTATTTTAGCATTCTACCAACCTTTACTTCATCCGAGGCAGGAAAGAATACTTTGCCGAGTGAGGATCGGGAAAGGAAATTACTATGGGGCAGTAGACCGGTTAACTGGTTTACGAATGGGTCGAAGACGGGCGGGAAAATTGCAGCGTCTCTTAGCATAGGCTGCTGCTTGCCTCACTTGTGGTTGCTGTGAACGATTTTGTTATAAATATTTTCCGAGTCCCGGCACTATGCCTGGAAAATATCATGCGAACTTTATTGCGCACCTCGGAAAGATCTTCCTCAGAGAGCTTAAGGCGTTAATTATATATACATGCCTAGATTACTTCACTATAGTATTACGTCTGTAATTTGTTTAACTAATGCCAGCTACAACTATAAGCAATTTGCCCTCTACCTGCTTTCTAAAGCCAGCTACCATCCAACTCTGGCCTTTAAGTTTGTGTGCATGCCTGCTCCTTTGATACCAGCAATTTCACAATACAATGAAATTTTGATAAATTAAACAGATTTATTACAACGCTGCTGCGCTTGTTGTTTTTGTATCTTGCACAGTTGTATTGTTGCCGGCAGCACCGCCCACATTACTTTTGCCAGCTTATGTCATTCTACTTTTGGCTTCTGAATCCGCTCAGTTATCTGTGTATATGTAAGTACATATTTTTATTTCTTCGTGTCACATCAGTCGCCTGTCTTTTTGTGTTGACCATGTGGCACCCACTTGCACTTCCGGTGCTTCGTTAGAAGTTGCCGCTGTTGCTAGTCATTTTCCTCTGACTCCCTCCTACCTTATTATTTTTTCTTATTTCTTCATTCTTCTTTTTCATTCATTCATTCATTCGCTAGTCGGCTTAGTGGATGCTGACATTGTCACCATCCAATGTTGATAATGTTGAGGTTGCTGCTGCTGCTGCTGCTGGCATTCCATCTTTGCCATTCAGCTTTCTTTCTACCAAACAATTCAGTGCCCAAATCACTCTTGGGCAATATCTCCTCTATAGTTTTGTTGTTTTTACTATTATCACTTTAATAGTTATTCTTGTCATGGTTTTATTTCTCTCTTATATTTAACGTGATTTCTGTTTCTATCTGCTCTTCTTGTGGTGGCTTTGGCTTTTTTTGCTGCCGAATAAATGTATTCCGCTTGACAATGGCACTACATCTTCAGCTTTGGCTAACCGACTTCGCTCCTCTCTCTCATTTAATGTTTCCCCCGTGACCACACAGCTGCATTGGCTTTTGCTTGTTTAAGCCGCCTCAAATTTGTTATCCTCCATTATATTTCTATATTAACTTTTTTGTTATCAATAATGCTGCACAATTTTTTTTTTGTTTTTGTTATCATTGTTATGCTATTATTCTTGATTTTTGTGAGCTCTTTTTTATTGTTGTTAGATAGTTTGGTTGACAAAAAAAACTTACATTTGGACCGACTCCGCTTACAGAGTCATATTTCAAAGCAATAGCTGAACTAGGAACTATCAGCTTATCTTGGCTGCTTGGCTGCGGAAACGCTCTAAATTTGGAAACTTTTGAATAACACCCTCTTTCAGAAATCTTCTTAGAAACGCTTGAGTATATCCTCCATAGGGTGTTCAACCGAATGCTGATATAGGGCGTCCATGGAAAATACTCTTCGAACTGTTAGCTAATAAAGAGTCCACTTGGCCATCGATTCATCTGTTGATTATGTTAGCAAAAAAGCGTAATTACAAAATTTGCAGTAGCAAATAAATGATCCGTTTAACTTGGTCTGGCTCCTCGCTTCTGTAAATCACTAATACCTGTTTGCACCATCCCCTGTTTGGTTGTGTGCATCATTGATTTATTTATTTCATTTTATTTCAGATTAAGTATATATTTTGATGTCACATTAGTCTAAATAAATAAATTTCTACAAGAATACTAACTTCTAGTAGGAATGGTATTATTTTTTGCTGCAACGAAAGTATAATAGGTGTTACTTACCTTAAAAAGACGATCTAGAAACCAACCAAATATTGCTACTGCGATCTCTTCTTGTTACTGACGCTATGCATTTTTTTAAAGGTAGTGGTGTCAGAAACGTATTTTCGCAGTTATTTTCACTGCCCTCAAGAGGCTGACCATTCAATACGAATTTCGATGCGATTTTATTTTCGGTTTTGTTTTTCAGCTGTGAAATCTTCAATGTAATTACTCGTCCCGTTTTTTCCTTTTTTTTGGTATTTCGTAGATGAATAAAAGATAAAGTCAATCTTTGTTAGAGGTACGCGGCTACATAGACCAATGAAGTACGAGACCAAACATTATTAATTTCCCTCTCTCAAACCAAATATTTTCATAAATACCTCCGAGCTCTCACAAACAGTATTGTCGGTAACAAATATGAAGGCGCACACACACCCAAGCCCCGTTGAAGCTGTAAACATGGAAAAATCAGAAGAACTTAGAAAGGGAACTCAAGCAGCGCTTCCATATTAACAGGAATAATATTAGGTGATGAAACTATCATTTTCGTATATGGAAAAGCTGAAAATGCGGCACTTTATATTAATTTTTGTACTTATTAAGAGCAGAACTGTAACAAGTTTATATGAAAAAAACAGCATCCATTCGATTTTCATTTCAAAATTAAGAAGCCCAATACTGTCTTTTTCCTCTGAAGTCTCTCTCATTTAATGGTGCTTTTATAGTTTGCTGAAATAAAAAACGACATAGTCGTAACTATAAGCGTAACCATAATCGTTACTGTAACCACAACCCTAACCGTTACCATAATCGCAGCCAATTCCGTAAAAATAACGGTAACCAAGTCGTAACTATTAGCGTAACCATAATCGTTACCTTAACCATAACCTTAACCATAACCTTAACCGTAACCATAGCCCTTACCATAACCATACCCATAACCTTAACCATGACGCTAACCATAGCCGCTACCATAACCGTAACCTTAACAGTAACTATTTTCTTTATCATAATCACAACCATAACCATAAAAATAACCATAACCATAACCTGAACCATAAACGTTACCATAACCGTTACCACAGCTGTAACCATTACGTTTATCATTACCGTTACCATGACCGTAAGCATAATCGTGACCATAACCGTAATTTTTACCACAAACATAATCGTAACCACAACTGCTACTTTTGCCACAATCATAACTATCACAATAATAAGGATTCTGACTATAGCCACAACAATACGCGTAACAGTAACCGTTAACCTTACGGTGCCTGACTCGCAAATACAACCTTCAGTCAAAGTGATAGCTGTGGTCCTTGCTGCAATTACAACCGTCTTAGAAGAAGCAGATACCAATTAAGCTTCAACTATAACATCGCTGACACATATGTATGTAACATGTCCTTTAACAAGTCGAAATGAAACCAATAAGAAGCTGATAATTCGGCAATAAGAAGCTGATAATAACTCGACTGGATTTATATTTTGGTTTGTGCACACTTTCGAAGTCCCTCTCTTCTTGTCGAATTGAGTTGAGTTTATCAACAATCTAGGGTCTTGTAACTTGTTACAACTAACGGATAATATGCTACTCATCATGAGCAAAGCTGTTTAGCGATACAAATATTCACAGTATCCTTTGAATTCAGTCTTACAATCCTTTACTTAAATACAATTAAAAGCTCATGTTAATTACAAATTCAAGTAACATTTTTAAAAAACTTTTTATTCCGAGTAATACGTCCAGCCATTGGTTGTCTAGCAGCCACATGATCCTACTCAATTCATTGTCATGTCGCACAACTTAAATGAATATTTGCAAGAAGAAGTAAAGCAAAATAAATTTACAGAGAAAAAATACTTACAACAATGCAATTTGTACAACAACCAAACGAAGTGAGGATAGCAGTCATAGAACATGAGATATACATTTAAATTTATATTTTTGCATAAAAAAGGAAATACAACAAGGACGAAGCACTTTTTATTTGCCTACAACAACAAAATGAAAATGTGAGCAGACACAGAATGACATTTTTGCGTTAACCTACACCAAGGAAGCAGCAACCTACGCTTGGTTGCTAATACGTTGTGCTGCTCTTTGTTGTTGGTATCGTACTCAAACGCTGGTTGGATAGATAGATGGAAAGACAGAAATGCCGGAAGTATTAAAAGTACTTTACTGCTTTTATGCAAGAAATCTGAATTGCCCGCGTCGAAATTTAAGAAGCTTAGAGGATAGTGTAGTAAAGCGTTTATATATACGCTTGTATGGTAATATATATTTGTCCATGTATGTGTGCGTGATATGGAGAGTATAGAGGAATATGAGTGTATGGGTAAAAAAATTTGTTTGCTATTGGAAGACAGTGAGGAGGATTTATATTTTCAGTAGTACAGACAGACAGTTAGATAGTCACATAAATATAATTACACACACATACACAAACGAGTGAAGCAGACAATATGCGAAATTCATTTACATTCAGATACAATCATGCATTCTTAGAGATATAAGAACGTAGCTATATTAGCAGTCAGTCGAAAAAAAGTGCAGACAGACACATTTCATATACGAGTAAGTATAACCTAACTATATTCTAACAGATCAGTGGCGCATCCATGCTGCCTATTCATACAACAGCTCTACTTGACATCAGCAAAGCGTAGAAGAATTGAATGAGAGAAGAGTAAAAATGATAAAAAGGAAAGTAGTAAAACTAGTTGTAGGAATTAGTGCTGGAATTGAAATTAACGTTACATTTGCTGCGTTGAGTTTGGTTCCTTGAGTATCATTCGTCTGAACTCTTCTTTGATATCTGTGCGCTTCTTTCGTTGCTATGGACTAGGTCAAATAATTGTGTTTATTTTTTTTATGAAAAACTGTTAGATTCATGTAACTATGCTTTAAATAGATACTACATTATACTGAAGGCAGTTGGGTGGGTGGTAGTAAAAGCAAATAGAGCGAAACATGCAATTTTACTTGATAATGAAGTACACCATGACGTATGAGTAATATTTGCAATATCAAATGCGCTCTAACTTGGCTGACATGTATCTACTTGTTTAAAGAGCCTAGGATTATCTACTTATACAGTGTAACTGTTTACTTGCTTGACCTTAATTAATAAGAATTTCAAATTTTGTTTTGTATTAGTAAATTTCGACGTGTAAACATTGTGGGTTTGTTTTACTTAACTAGGGCTCGCCCAGTGGATAAAATTTTGTTCCACTTTTGGTATGAAGTTTAACACATTCGCGTTCGACTTCGATATCAGTTCGTTTATCTGTTTGAAACTTTTGTGAAACCATAAATTGAATATTTTAGAGCGATGTCGTTATAACTTCGGGGCTATTTGAAAAGATATCGATACATTTTCCTTGGTTATCGACTTATTATCGATGGCGAAATTATTTTCGAGCTATCGCTTTGTTATTGGCTTGTTGTTGCCGAGAAATAGCTTGTTATTTGCTTTCTTATTGCCTTGTTGTCGGCGCGCTATATATACAATATTGTCGATTTGAAATTAAAATGTTATCAAATTTATGTTTGATAGGAAACCGACAAAACTTCGAAAACAAAATATAAAGATAACTCGACGATAAAAATCGACAACCTGACAATAACAAATCGGCATCGCCCAGATAACTTAAATAACAAATGTAAATTTATATAGCAATTCGATAACAAATCGATGAATTTTCGATGTAAAGGAATACCTCATAGTTAGCGCTTGCTATCGCCAACAAGTCAATAAACCATTTCTAACACGTCGATAAAACTCCGGTAACAAATCGGTAACAAAAACTCACCGCTGCTATCGTTATCAAACTGCTATCACTTCAACTACACTCAGGCCGGTTTCAGCTATGGCTCGTCCTTCGGATTAGATTTCTCACGTTGCTATTCCTCTGGTTTCCTTGTTTATTTTCCTTTTACTTTTACTTTACTTTATTTCTTTTCCCTATACTTAACCTAAATTTACTTGTGGATACTTCTATACAATGTATCACTTCCACACACTACGCTCCTTAAGTTACGAGGACATTATAGATACTGGGTTCATGGAAACTTGATCATAACTGTTATTTTTACTATAAACGCTGTTGTTATCATATCCTTACTCCGTAAACACAGCCTCAACCCTAGGCACAAAAGTAACCAGAAAAGCAACCAAGCCCACAGAAGTCAGCGAAAACCTCACCGGAACTGCAAGCAAAAGAATTATTCTGAATCTGTGCCATTTTGGCTATTCCGTAGAAAATTTTTTCAGTAAATCCTGCTAAGATATTTTACTTCACCTGTCGCCACTTTAGTGGCGTTTTCAGCATTTCATCGCCACGCCCACAGAAGTCAGCGAAAACCTCACCGGAACTGTGAGCAAAAGCATTATTCTGAATCTATGCCATTTTGGCTATTCCGTAGAAAATTCTTTCAGTAAATCCTGCTGAGGTATTTTACTCCAGCTGTCGCCACTTTAGTGGCGTTTTCCGCATTTCATCGCGGCCGGTGTGGTGCGGTGGTAGCGCGGTCGGCCTACCACACCGAGGTTCCTAGGTTCACGCCACGGGGAAAGCCACATCTAAATTTTAGAAACACATTTTTTCAATTCGAAGAAAGTTTCTTAAGCGGGTTCGCCCTCGGCAGTGATTTGGCAAGCACTCCGAGTGCATTTCTGCCTTGAAAATCTTCTCAGTGAAAACTTTTCCCCTTGCAGATGCTATTCGGAGTCAGCGTAAAAATATGTAGGTCCCGTACCCCAATTGTATTAAAAATTTTGGGATAGAAGCTCGGCCTTAAATCTTTTCGAAGGTTATTCGCACCTTACATATATATATATAGTTCTTTTTTAATTCTTTTGTAACATGGAATAAATAAATAAAGGTATATGAATATAATTGGGTGGCAACACTATTTAAGAAATTTAGTTTGGAGTACGATGCAGAACAACGATTAGGTGAGTTAGAAATGTTTACACCTAAAAAGTAACCCATAACCCCAAACTAACTGCGTTTCGTGTAAAATTTTTAAAAGTAATTAAATTTGTTTGTAAGCTTATTTTCTCTTACCTTTTTCTGCTCAGAGTTAAATATAGATTAAATAAATCCCGGTCGTTCTCAAAGTAAACGTTTTCAGTGCTAAATAAGCGCTACAGCTTTGTGCAATTTGTATAGCTCGTTTACACCAAAGAAATTGTATCAATTACATTTAAAGCATGTTTTTTATGTAATACACATTCACATATAATGCTTTATTCACTACAATATTTCAATGCGAGTTAAAAACTTGAAAACCAAAAAAAAAAACAAAAACGCCAAATGCCCAAAAAAGGCAGCCACCAAAACAAAAGCAGCAACAAACAAATTAATACAAAAATATTTACCACTCGTTCTCTGGCATTATCTGCCACTTAAGCTGTTGTTGTGGTGAGCTTTAGTGTGCAGGATAGCTGGATGGTTAGCAAGGCTTTGCGCTTAGCTAAAACCAAAGCGCGCTGCGATGTGACTGTCAAGCATTGTGGCTATTGAAAAGCTGTTCTGGAATGTCGTGCCAACTCAATTTGAATTTGTAGTTTGAAATGTAATTTTTCGCGTTTGCTGTAGTGCCCTGTAGGAAATTGAGATTGCTTTTTTTTAATTTTATAGTATATAATCATGAATTCGTATGTAGGGAGACTGCAATGTACAGACAGGATCAGGAAATTAATGAAACTGGGTTTGGATTTTTTCGAAAAATATATATGTTGATCAAGTTGTGCAATCGAACGTTATGGTTTATGTAGAATCAAAATAGATGATATCGAAGTGGCGAATATTGCAAGTGTCATAAAACTCGCTTAGTATTTGTCTTTATAAGGCACCCAAGCATATACAGAGATATTAAAATATCTAATGAGATTACCAGACAATTGGAATAAATAAGGCAAACAACTCTGTAAAACAACTGTCGTAGAGTCCTCCTCAGAAAAAAATCGAAAAATAAACTGGATACGACGGGTAGTACTTGGCTCTAGTCAAGCTATATAAATTTACACATAATTTCTAACATTTCTTGTATACGTGTCAGCTCAGTAAATCCCCACAGGGTTACTTATATCAGTTTGTTCGCGTGTTGATCAACATATTTGTCTGTGTGAGTTAAATCGTATCTTTGTGAATTCGCAACACAAACACACATAAATTTGTAATGCCAAACTAAGCGAAAGAGCGCATTCGCGTACACAAAACAGTAACATTACGATGAGCAACAAAACAATAACAACAACAAAACTAAATCACTAACAAATCCAACTATCCTAAATGGAATTAAAATAAAACTAAGTAAATTCATTTTAGCCGCATACAAAAAATACCTCTTTGAATTGAATTTAAGTGTTATTTGGTATAAGGTGATAAGGGAGAGGTGGTTCAGAGCTATACCCTACTCATACCATACCCTTAATAAATGTTTGGCATTTGCAAATTGTCTGTTCAGCATCACAGCATCCGTGATGGCATGGCTGTTTGCTAATCTCATTGTTGTAGCAATTGTTTTTGGGTGTTTCTCACACTGATTCAACAGAAATTAAAATTTTCCCAAAAATTTACCTCAAAAACAATGCCGAAATTCTATAATTAAAGTACTCCCACAACTGAGTTATCTTAAGTCGACGGTCCAAAGTAAAGAAAAGACGCTGTGGAGGAATTGACGTTGGCAGCAAAAGGATAATGGTTATTAAGACAATACGTAGATGTGAAAAGTTTTAAATTGCTGTTAAAAACTGTCTATGGCTTGTTTCGTTTTTTATGTTTTCTTTTAGCCATAAAATGAATTTGCGAAAGGTTGAGGAGTTAAACTGAAAAGAGGCCACCGTTTGCCAGAAGCCAGATTTTTTCCCCGCTGATACCTCAGCGTATTTATTTCGTTCTTTATTTACGACTGAGGTGTCTATCGTGGGCATATGCTTAGCTCTTTAACTCGCTGAGGATATAAAGTGTCCTTAGAAAGTATTTTTCGCCTGACATTTCCTTTAGTAGTAGCAGCATGTAGCTAGACCAAAGAAAGCTTATCAAATGCTGCTTTTCTTACTATATAGCACCGCCTCCATGCTCGCATGCTAAATGAGCGGCGTAGTATCAGCTGAACGCCGTAAGTCCATTCTTGGACCTAAGGCCCAAAATGCATACTAAACTAGATACAAACCTAGATACATGACCGAAAGCCAAGATATTAGGCAGGGTGTCTACATAGTTGGTGTAGTGCTAAAACCAAGGGCTACATCTGCCAGGACTGTCTTGAACAGCTATATAAGGTTCTTTAGAGTAGTGAACACCTCCGATCGTGCAGTAGTCGCTAAATAGATTAATCTTTGTCAGAGGTTGAACGCAGGTGTGCCTTAGTAAGTAGGTAAGTTTTAAATTTGAATTAAAGAGTTCAGATCTGATAGAGAGCGCTACACAATAGCGTGGAAGCAGAGAATTTCTTACTTCAAGCGGCCCTGAACTCAGTATGGATCATATACACGGGTGTCATAAATGCTAAATTGAAGTATATAGGGCTAAAAGTCGGGCTATAGACGAGGGCTACAAACTTTTAAAAAACATAAATCATCGACACTCCAGTATTTGATATGATTTGACCACATTGTCAGCGAGACAAATTACATTAAAATATTTTATGCCGACTCTGCTAGCTTCTTCACCTTTTTCCTTCAAGTCTTTAGTTGGACAGATTAGTGGTATGGAGGTGAACCTGGATGGCAAATTGGGGAGGGTGAGAAGCATTCCAAAAGCACAGAAACAGCCAGAAATGTTGACAGTTCGATAACGGTGGTCATCGATACTAAGAGGAACGCGTGGAGCGTAGGACAATGAGTTTTAATCCACTTTTTAAAAATTCCAAGTTTAGCTGCCCAATTTTTGTAAAGTAAGGCGTTAATATTTCCTCTTTGCAGTAAATATGATGGTCAATATCTGTGAAATCTAAATAATTGAAGGACGGCCTTCATTTTAGACCCTATTTTGTCACAAGGAACCAAACGAGCATTTAAGTAGGTTACCTTTGACTTGCTGTAGTGACCAACCCACTTGACCTCACTTTAGTAAAACTGTGCCTTTCCTTGCCATCTAATCCAAATGTTTTTTGAAGAAACTGCTCACTAAACCGAAAATCACTTTGAAATCACTTTTCAAATTCAAAGCACTCAGCGAGTTTCAAAAGTTCAAATAAATTATACAACAAAAATCTTTGCAATCTTATTTCAATTTATTTTTTCATAAATATAAGTAGCGCTATGAAAAAGATTCATAAAGTAGCGAATCCCTTAGGAATTCAAAAGCGGATGTTCATTACATACATACAATATGTATGTATGTGTACGCGTATGTAGTTATTATCAAATTCTATCAGCGGCAAAAATATGCAAGGACACTCAGCGGACCGCAACTGAGTAAATGCACATATCAAGCAGCAAAAAAGTACTCGCACACACATACACACACACAAATATCATCATGCGGTTAAAACGCTTTACCACGCAACCGACCCATAACGCCCGTTGTGCGCCTGAGTGACCATAACCAAACAAGAATGATAAGGTGAAACGTTTGCACGCCATTGAAATAGAGAAGGTTAAATACACAAGAGAGGATATGCATATACAAATATTTACATAGAGGTAGATATGCATGCACAGAGCCACAAAGCGACAGATCTAAAAAGCAGATACAAAGCCAAGGAAAAACAGAGATACAAAAGAACTTTTTAAACAAACAAATCTCGGGGTCGCTGCAGCGTTTTGTTATGCTGTGAATACCTTTATAAACCAATGCTTTAGATGATATTTTCATTGCACTGGCTCACTTTTTAATGCTAATTCGAATGTAGAGTAGGACGTTACACATGTATGTGTGAGATATTAGAAAATTTGAATTTTATTGGCAGCTGTGCCATTGCATAGGGATTCAAGTTGTATTGCAAAGTCTTTGCTCAAGCTGGTGATCAGATTTTTGTTTTTGAATTCTGGACCTCGAACGGTATATTTCGACACTGGAGCCAGCATCAGTTTGGGCTGAGTATTTCAGGGTAGACAAAGCGCTTCCAGTCTTGGTATCCGTAAACGTACCAGCTGGCCCGAAGAGCGATCGCTTGGCAAGAACTTGCGACAAACCAGTCAAAGGGTCGTTAGGCAGGCCAGCAGCAAATACGTTATAGCACCGTTAAAGCTCAAAAATAAAGCGAAGAGAGAGAGAGAGGTTAAAATAATCCTACGCCAAGTAAAGCTGCCAAAGCTGAAATAGTAATATTATGTCAAGTATAAAACGGAAGCCACTAGGAAAAGAGAGATAGATAATCATGATACTATTTTTATTTCCGAGAGGGTGAGCGACGTCGCGAAGCAGACCCTGACTTTAGAGCCAACTGATCACACAAAACTCTCTGATAAGGTGTACATCAAATATAATTTCGACAGAAGTTAAGATGCAGGGATAATGCTATCATGAGATGGATATAGGTCATAGAGCTCAAGATTGGAAGGTACTTCGCATATCTCGGTTCAAACAAGATGACCTGAAAATAGAGAAGAATTTGCTTGAGGAAAACATAACCCGAGGAGAACTATTTCTGAAATCAGTTGTAGAACATACAAGTAGCTTGAAGTAATAAAGCAAAGTTAAGGCTCCTGCTACTAAAACGGCACGGCTATCATATTGCGGCGCATTCACGTTTGATAGATCTTTACTTAAAGCCACCACGGAATTAAAATAACGAAGACGACAATCAGAAGGCGATTTTAGCAACCGTCTCTTACACAATAGTCGAGATTACATCCAGACAAAGAAAGTCAGCAACTTTTTGGCACATTACTTTTAACATATAAACCCTAATACTAACCAGAAATGCGGCAAGGGCGCTGGGCACAGTGGCTCCGAAAAATATAAACAGAAATCCTGAAATATCCAGTCCAAGGCAAGGCATCTAGGAGAAGTATGTGTGGAGAAAGTCTGAATGCGTCGTCAAGGAATATGAAGGAGTTTTCGTCGTATAGACTGAGCTGAGTTGGTATACTAGGTGTACGTCTAGGAAACTAGAGCTCCCTAAACGTTGAAGTTAAACCACAATAGAGGCAACCAGAAACAAATTATTTTGAATTTTTTCATTCGAATTTTGTCTGCCTCTTTTCGTTGACGTTCGATACCGAAAAGTTATTGTTTTATTATAAGCTGTATATAGACTGCGAGTTTTTATCGTCAAGTTATCGGTTTGTTTTGAGTTGTTATCCCCGAATCATCGGCTTCTTATTGGTGTCTTATCGGATTGTTATAGGTTATAATGATCTGTATATGACCTTTTATAATGACCAATAAAAATTGGTATCTATTTCATAAAAAATCGGTGAGTTGTTGATAGTTCCGATAAGAATCGGTAACTTTTCAATATTAAATCGATAACTTGTTGATAAAAAATCGTTAATTTTTGCAAAAGTTCAAGATAAAAAACGATAACACCTCAACAACTATTCGGTAGTTTATCGATAGAATTTCAAAAACCATTTGCCAATAAATCAATCACTTTTTTGTAGCATATCGATAACTGGTAAAAAATCAATAGCTTGCTGATAACTTGTCGGTAACATGTCAATAACTTTTAGATAATCAATCGGTAACTTTTTGATAGTACATCGATAACTTGCCGATAAGTTGATGGTAACATGCCAATTGCTTTTCGATATATAATCGAGAACTTTTCGGTAGAATATCGCTAACTGCAATATTAAATCGATAACTTGTTGATAAAAAATCGTTAATTTTTCCAAAATTTAAGATAACAAATCGATAACACCTCGCTAACTATTTGATAGTTTATCGATAGTATTTCAAACACTATTTGCCAATAAATCGATAACTTTTTTGTAGCATATCGATAACTAGTAAAAAAATCAATAGCTTGCCGATAACTTGTTGGTAACATGTCAATAACTTTTAGATAATCAATCGGTAACTTTTCGATAGTACATCGATAACTTGCCGATAAGTTGTTGGTAGCGTGCCAATTACTTTTCGATAGATAATCGATAACTTTTTGGTAGAATATCACTAACTGTTGAAAAATCAATAACGTGCCATGTCAATGGTGACATGTCAATAACTTTCCTTAAGCACATTGCTTCCATCCCACTCTACAGTATAGTGACTATACAGCTAACATTCTGCTACCCTTCGTGCTACCCTTCGACTGGTATCTAGCTAATATTCGAATTTAACCTCAGGTGTGCTAGTCTACGTCCAGAGTGATAAAGTAGCTGACTGTTTGCCTATGCTGCATTGACTGGTTAAATATGGTGGGAACTAAAGTACCGGCTCTATGTAAAATGGATTTTATATCACTTTGGGATGAATACTGCGTTTTATCGTGCACGTGTAATTACACGTTTGGTACGTGAATTACAAAGTTTGGAACTTAGTTTGGCATACATTAAGGAAGCAAAAGGATTCATCTTTATAGAAAAATTAAACTATATAACACAGTGACACTAAGAATTTTGACTGTTTTAATAAATTACAAATAGATGGGCGTTAATATCAAGAATATTTTTAAGGTTGGGTATTTCGTTTCGTTTTTCTTATATTTCCATTGCTATACTTTCAGTTTAAGTGAGTCCGAGATATGATTCAAAAGACGAAAACCATTGAAGTCATATCGAAAAATACCTTTACCACTTCTTACTGAACTTTTTGTGATTCACTGAAATACCAAAAGCCGATTGCGTATGTCTTTTAGATTTTCTGATTTATTCAATCTTTTGGTTCCTTTGTTAAGGCAGATCACAATTTCAGTTTTTCCTTCACAAGAATGGAATATAATAATAAAAAAATTGAAATAGTTGTAAGTTTTGAAGGAATCTTTCACGCAACTTTGTAGTATTTGAGACTTGTTGGGGAGCAAAATGACAACGGCTGATTTCAATGGCCAACATTTCAAATCACAGTCAACCTATACATACACGGCACCACGACTCAGTATACTCACTCAAGTTGTTGTAATTAGAATAGCGAGTCTAGTTTTATTTTAGTTAAGAGCAGAGTGAAGACTAACTGCTCCATGTAAAAATGATGAAGGGCTGATGGAGCGGTTGGTAACTATTTTTGTGTCAGCGACATGCGGTTTTGTTACCAAGCAACACAAAAGACGGCGTACGCGAATTACAAATTCAGCACAGTGTCCTTTTGTTCATTTGCAAAATCCGCAAAATAAATTACAATGATGAAATGAAGTCCATCAACAAAGGGAAAATTAAAAAAAACAAGTAAGGAAGGTTAATTTCGGGTGTAACCGAACATTACATACTCAGTTGAGAGCTATGGTGACAACATAAGGGAAAATAACCATGTAGGAAAATGAACCGAGGGAAACCCTGGAATGTGTTTGTATGACATGCGTATCAAATGAAAGGCATTAAAGAGTATTTTGTGAGGGAGTGGACCATAGTTCTATAGGTGGACGCCATTTAGGGATATAGCCATAAAGGTGGATCAGGGTTGACTCTAGAACGCGTTTGTACGATATGGGTATCAAATGAAAGGTGTTAATGAGTATTTTAAAAGGGAGTAATCCTTAGTTCCATAGGTGGACGCCGTTTCGAGATATCGCCAAAAAGGTGGACCAGGGGTGACCCTAGAATATGTTTGTACAATATGGGCATCAAACGAAAGGTGTTAATGAGTATTTTAAAAGGGAGTGGGCCTTAGTTCTATAGGTGAACGCCGTTTCGAAATATCGCCACAAAGGTGGACCAGGGGTGACTCTAGAACATGTTTGTACAATATGGGCATCAAACGAAAGGTGTTAATGAGTATTTTAAAAGGGAGTGGGCCTTAGTTCTATAGGTGGACGCCGTTTCGAAATATCGCCACAAAGGTGGACCAGGGGTGACTCTAGAATGTGTTTGTACGATATGGGTATCAAAAGAAAGGTGTTAATGAGTATTTTAAAAGGGAGTGGTGGTTGTTGTATAGGTGGTCGCCTTTTCGAGATATCGCCATAAAGGTGGACCAGGGGTGACTCTAGAATGCGTTTGTACGATATGGGTATCAAATGAAAGATGTTAATGAGTATTTTAAAAGGGCGTGGGGCTTAGTTCTATAGGTGGACGCCTTTTCGAGATATCGCCATAAAGGTGGACCAGGGTGACCCAGAACATCATCTGTTGGATACCGCTAATTTATTTATATATGTAATACCTGCCAAGATTTTAAGGGTTTTTTATTTCGCCCTGCAGAACTTTTTCATTTTCTTCTACTTAATATGGTAGGTGTCACAACAATTTTATAAAGTTTTTTCTAAAGTTATATTTCGCGTCAATAAAACAATCCAATTACCTTACCATGTTTCATCCCTTTTTTCGTATTTGGTATAGAATTATGGCATTTTTTTCATTTTTCGTAATTTTCGATATCGAAAAAGTGGGCGTGGTCATAGTCGGATTTCTTTCATTTTTCATACCAAGATAAAGGGGGTTCAAGTAAGCACGTGAACTAAGTTCATTAAAGATATGCCGATTTTTGCTCAAGTTATCGTGTTAAAGGCCATACGGAAGGACAGACGGACGACTGTGTATAAAAACTGGGCGTGGCATCAACCGATTCCGCCCATTTTCACAGAAAACAGTTAACGTCACAAAATCTATGCCCCTACCAAATTTCAAAAGGATTGGTTAATTTTTGTTCGACTTATGGCGTTAAAAGTATCCTAGACAAATTAAATGAAAAAGGGCGGAGCCACGCCCATTTTGAAATTTTCTTTTATTTTTGTATTTTGTTGCACCACGTCATTACTGGAGTTGAATGTTGACAAAATTTACTTATATACTGTAAAGATATTAAATTTTTTGTTAAAATTTTACTTAAAAAAAAATTTTTTTTTTAAAAGTGGGCGTGGTCCTTCTCCGATTTTGCTAATTTTTATTAAGCGTACATATAGTAATAGGAGTAACGTTCCTGCCAAATTTCATCATGATATCTTCAACGACTGCCAAATTACTGCTTGCAAAAGTTTTAAATTACCTTCTTTTAAAAGTGGGCGGTGCCACGCCCATTGTCCAAAATTTTACTAATTTTCTATTCTGCGTCATAAGTTCAACTCTTCTACCAAGTTTCGTCGCTTTGTCTGTCTTTTGTAATGAATTATCGCACTTTTTCGGTTTTTCGAATTTTTCTATATCGAAAAAGTGGGCGTGGTTATAGTCCGATATCGTTCATTTTAAATAGCGATCTGAGATGAGTACTCAGGAACCTACATACCAAATTTCATCAAGATACCTCAAAATTTACTCAAGTTATCGTGTTAACGGACGGACGGACGGACGGACATGGCTCAATCAAATTTTTTTTCGATCCTGATTATTTTGATATATGGAAGTCTATATCAATCTCGATTCCTTTATATATGTACAACCAACCGTCATCCAATCAAACTTAATATACTCTGTGAGCTCTGCTCAACTGAGTATAAAAATTAAAAAGTATAAAATTGAAGTTAAAGAATAATAAGACTTAAAGATTGGTGTGCTTCTACATTCAACTTTAGTGTTTAAAATGCTTAGAGCAGCAAAAGTGGGCAAAGCAGAGGCGTAGCAAAATTTTGATGAAAAGTGGAGTGTGACTTTCGATGAGCTACTTAAAACCAAGGGTGATCAACCGATTAACCTAACGGAGCCAAACGCAAGTAAAAACTACAACAAATTAATTGCCGGAATGGCAAAAAATAATTCAAACAAAACGTGTTTCGCTCTGAAATAACATACAAAAGAGCTATACAATACAAAGAAATACAGCAGCCGGTGGAGGCCGACAAGCAGTGAACGATTTTTGAGTTTCGTGCCGCAGAGAGCAACTTAATATTTGAATTTCAAAGCATGCTGTGACTTTTTTCAGTGTCACTCTACCTAATTCGATTTTCTTGTTTTTGGGAGCCAGCCGGAGACAAAGTGATGTTGTTGGGAGATACACGGAGCCAAAATAACCATTGCACAGGCATACTTATTTTGATCGTTTTATTGTTTTTTTCTATTTGCTTTTCAATTAAACTTTTTGCAGCTCAAGCAAAGTGAACCATTCGTTAACGCTGAAAAAATATTAAATTTTAATGGAAATTAGCTGGGTATATATAGCTGGTAGAATGGACTGCCGTTGGATAGCGGGACCTTATTAAATTATCCCCAAAATCTTACATACATATCATAATAGATCTTCATGTGATTCGTGCATGACGTGATTTTCTAAGTTGAATCAGGCTTAGCAGATATCAAACCTTTACAACTATGCTTGAAACCAATAAGGAACTGCTAGTCTCGCGCCGATTCTCTTTACCATTCCTTTTAGCAAATAGTGGCCCAATATAGCATCACTGATATTCGCTTGTGAGGGCTATATCGATGTCGACATAAACCCAACCTGTGACTATACGAACAGTAGAGCACTCGATATTCTCGTAGGGCATCAAAATGATGCCTAGCAGAATTATCTGCATACAATTTTCTTGGACATTTGGAATATGTGGGGATAAGGCAGGGTCTATAGCAAATTTGATAGTGTAAAACTAAGGAAACCCTACAAAAGGTGGCGTGTGTTGGTGACGGAGTATTGCTTATGGCTTTTCCGTGCTAAATAGTAATTCTCCATTATTCTCAACGGCTTTAGAAAAGAAGGGTGGCCATCAATCGAAGTATCCAGAGTGACTTCAAAAGCCCTACCCCGCCCTCGTCTTTGGAATTCCTGGGCAACATTGTACAGTGGAGCACCAACAATTTTTTTCAAAATATGTGCGTCCGTACGTTTCTTTGGCTACACCGAATTCTTGAAGCTTTCCTCGTCCATAAATAAATTTTTGTAGCCAACTTTTTTTATTTGTTCTCATGTGTCATATCGTAGAGCTTTGTCTGAGCCACAAAGAGCTGGGGTAAGCTAGCCGCTTAGTGACTGTGGATTCGCTATTTTGAACGCTCTTATTATTATTATAAGAGAATTTAATGCGTTGTTTGTGAGTTTCAGCGGATGTTTTATACAAATGGCTCCTAAGTTTGCAGTAAGGCTTTTAAGGAAGCGCGGCATATTGTTTCATTACGCGCGATCAGGTTCATACTAATCAGCTTTGCAGATAAGTATTTTGAAGTACTCAAGCCAAGAAAGCTTACCAGGCAAGGCAAATAGCGATTGCTTGTATCCTGAGTTTTCAGCTCTGTAGTAAAAAAAGTTATATATTTTATAAAGACAATTGAGTATCTTATCATCCGATCAATATGTACAAATAAGCGCGTTTAGACTTTTGGTTGGGTCATATCATTGCAGAAACCCAGGGCTTATAGTTAACTTGTTAAACTTTTTTAAATAAAGCAAACACAAAATGACCAACGGAGGGATAGAGATCGTTCCTCCCCCTCCCCCCACACGCTACGGTTCTCTTTTAAACTTAAAATACCCAAAAGTTATAGCTGACGATATGAATAAAATGAGAACTGTAATTTCTTTACTTTTTCCTTTTATTGCTTCCCACTTTTATTTATTTCGTTGGACGAACGAAATGCAAGTGCTCACTTTTCAGCAAAGTGAAAAATCGTGATGAATTTGCTGTGGCTGCTTTTAATGATGAATAGCGCTCATACAATTGCAACTGCTAACAACAACAAAAGAAGCACAGAGTAAAGAAAGTAGCCAGTAAAAAGGCATTGCCACACAGAATGTGAGTAATAATACGACAAAATAAGTTGGACATTTTGAAGCTAACAGCAATTCTTGCACCGCTACACTTTGCTTGCTTTCGTTTGATAATAATAAAAATGACAATTGAAATGAAGTGGACAATGCGCATAAAAGTATGCAACGAATTTTTGGTTTATTTTTCACAATTCTTGTTTTCTTTTGACAGCTGAACGATGATTTTTAGCTGACAAAATGGTTTAGGTTTTAATAAACAGAAATTGTTAATAAAAAAATGGTGATGGTAATAAAAGGACACAATTTTAAATTGCAAGTACTTTGCTTTTTTCATATTTCTAAACTTTAATATTTTTTGCACAATTTTAATTGCGTCGCATTTTGCGAAATTGGAAAGAAAAGCATTGCATAATATTCGAGTTGTATTGCGAGGTATGACGGCCGCCGTTGTGTGATGGTAGCATTCTCCGCCTACCAAACTGTCGATCCTGGGTTCACGCCCCGGGAAAAGCAACATCAAAATCTTGGAAACAAGTTTCTTCAATTATAAGAAAACTCCTCTAAGCGGGATCGCACCTCGGCTGTGTTTGGCAAGCTCTCCGAGTGTATTTCTTTCATAAAGAGCTCTCAGTGAAAACTCATCTGCCTTGCTGATACCGTCCGGAGTCGGTATAAAACAAGTAGGAAAAGAAGACCGGCCTAAAATCTCTTCGGAGGTTATTGCGCCTTACATTTGTTCTTTTTTATACTCAGTTGAGCAGAGCTCACAGAGTATATTAACTTTGATTGTATAACGGTTGGTTGTACAGGTATAAAGAAATCGAGATATATATAGACTTCCATATATCAAAATCATCAGTATCGAAAAAAAATTCGATTTAGCCATGTCCGTCCGTCCGTCCGTTAACACGATAACTTGAGTAAATTTTGAGGTATCTTGATGAAAATTGCTATGTGCGTTCCTGGGCGCTCATCTCAGATCGCTATTTAAAATGAACGATATCGGACTATAACCACGCCCACTTTTTCGATATCGAAAATTTCGAAAAACCGAAAAAGTGCGATGAAACTTGGTAGGTGGGTTGACCTTATGATGCAGAATAGAAAATGAGTAAAATTTTGGACAACGGGCGTGGCACCGCCCACTTTTAAAAGAAGGTAATTTAGAAGTTTTAGAAGTCGAATTTTAACAAAAAATTTAATATCTTTACAGTATATAAGTAAATTATGTCAACATTCAACTCCAGCAATGATATGGTGCAGCAAAATACAAAAATAAAAGAAATTTTCAAAATGAGCGAGGCTCCGCCCTTTTTCATTTACTTTGTCTAGAATACTTTTAATGCCATAAGTCGAACAAAAATTTACCAATCCTTCTGAAATCTGGTATGGGCATAAATACTATGGCGGTAACTGTTTTCTGTGAAAATGGGCGAAATCGGTTGAAGCCAGTTTTTATACACAGTCGACCGCCTGTCCTTCCGCTCAGCCGTTAATATGATAACTTGAGCAAAAACCGATATATCTTTACTAAGCTTAGTCCACGTACTTACTGAACTCACTTTGTCTTGGTACAAAAAATGGCCTAAATCCGACTGTAACCCCGCCCACTTTTTCGAAATCGAAAATTACGAAAAATGAAAAAAAAAAAAATGCCTTAATTCTATACCAAATACGAAAAAAGGGATGAAACGTGGTAATTGGATTGGTTTATTAACGCAAAAAATAACTTTAGAAAAAACTTTGTAAAATGGGTGTGACACCTATCATATTAAGTAGAAGAAAATGATAAAGTTCTGCAGGGCGAAATCAAAAGCCCATGGAATATTGGCAGGAATACTGTTCGTGGTATTACATATATAAATAAATTAGCGGTACCCGACAAATGATGTTCTGGGTCACCCTGGTCCACATTTTGGTCGATATCTCTAAAACACCTTCACATATACAACTACCACCACTCCCTTTTAAACCCCTCATTAACACCTTTCATTTAATACCCGCATCGTACAAACAAATTCTAGAGTCAGCCCTGGTCCACCTTTATGACGATATCCCTATATGGCGTCCACCTATAGAACTATGGCCTACTCCCTTTTAAAATACTCATTAACACCTTTCATTTGAAACCCATGTCATACAAACACATTCCAGGGTTACCCTCGGTTCATTTTGCTACATGGTCATTTTCCCTTATGTTGTTACCATAGCTCTCAGCTGAGTATGTAATGTTTGGTTACACCCGAACTTAGCCTTCCTTACTTGTTAGTTCTGTAGGCTTTTAAGGCGGACCACTTCAACATCTACTTCTTTTTTGCGGATAATATTTTTCAAAGATATCTTAAAGAACCTACATAAGGTTTTTTCTTATGTAAGGAAAAGAGGAATCTTCCCGAAGCATACCAGTAAAAAAACAAATCGACGTGTGAAGATATTGTTAGAGAAAAATTTTATTTACGCTAGGCCCACATTTAATTTGGGTGTATGCTTCTGGGAGGTCTTTGCTCGAAAACATTCTAACGCCAAAAAGTATGCTATCAAGTTATTATGTAAAATATATATTTTTTTGTCTCCAGTCATTATCTTTACCTCCTTTACAAATTTAATTTTTCTATCCATACTAAGAAATAAGTACGCTAAGGATGTATATTCCGGTGAACGTAAGGTGAGAAAACTAAATTTAGGCTTTTTCGTCCTAAAATAGGCCATTTAAATTTACTTTGTGTATTGAAAACTTATTACAGTGCTGACACTCCGCCAAAGAAAACATTACCAGTTGTAACCCTTCGCTAAGAAAAAGCTATTCTTGCAATTCGAAGCTGAGGGCTCCTCAGAAATTCTTAACCATTAAGTCAACGAAACACAGGATACTAAATGCAAAATTGTTATTTTTTATGACAAAATAATAAAAAAATATTGCACGCTAATGCAAATAAACAAAATTTGTGTGAAGCATGTTTGTGCTTTATAATACTCAGCGTGCTTTGCACACAAAGTATATTAACTTTGATTGGATAACGGTTGGTTGTACAGGTATAAAGGAATCGATATATATATAGACTTCCATATATCAAAATCATCAGTGTCGAAAAAAAATTTGGTTGAGCCATGCCCGTCCGCCTGTTAACATGATAACTTGAGTAAATATTGAGATATCTTCACCAAATTTGGTACACGAGCTTACCTGGACCCAGAATTGATTGGTATTGAGAATGAGCGAAATCGGATGATAACCACGCCCTCTTTTTATATATATAACATTTTGGAAAACACAAAAAACCTGATTATTTAGTAAATAATACACCTAGAATATTGAAATTTCACACGTGGACTGATATTGAGACTCTTGATAAAAATTTGGATAAACTTTTTAAAATGGGTGTGGTACCGCCCACTTGCGATAAAATCAATTTTACAAATATTATTAATCACAAATCAAAAATCGTTAAACCTATTGTAACAAAATTCGGGAGAGAGGTTGCCTTTACTATAGGGAATGCTGTGAAGAAAAATTAACGAAATCGATTAAGGACCACGCCCACTTTTATATAAAATATTTTTAAAGGGGTCATGGACGAATAAAATAAGCTATATCTTTGCAAAAAAAGAGCTTTATACCAATTGTATTTCATTTCCCAAGTGGATTTATAACAATAAATAGAAAAGACTTCAAATTTTTAAAAATGGGCGTGACACCACCCCTTTTATGACTAAGCAATTTTCTATGCTTCGGGAGCCATAACTCGAAGAAAAATTTTCGGATTGTAATAAAATTGGGTACACAGATTTTCCCTGCAGCAGGAAATATTTCTAGGAAAAATGGACGAGATCGGTTAAAGACCACCAACTTAGACATAAAACAAATTTAAAATTGTCGTATACTAGAATAATAAGCTATAAATTAGCAAAAAATAGTTTTGAATCAATAATATTTCACTTATCAAGTTTTATTGTAAAAGGAAATGGGGAGACATTTTTTTTAAATGGGTGGTGTCAAGTGTTATGTAGAAAAGTAATTTATCTGAAACGAAATGTACAATTGAAGCTCACGCTGAGTATATAATGTTCGGTTACACCCGAACTTAGACACCTTTACTTGTTTTTATCATACCTTTGGGCACCTGCATATTCTTTGTAATGGAAAATATATAAAAGGTGATTCCCGTACTTTACTATGAGTCGAAAAATATAATAACCCCTGTTGGCATGCTATCTTCAAACATTCCGCCAGCCACTCACGCAATGCTATCAACATTTTGATGCGCCTAAAATTATGCCAAACACTTGTTTATAATTCTATTTTCTATGCACTTCCCATTTACATATTTACCACAACTCATATTTACACTCTGATTTTCACTTCATTACAGGTAGCGGAGCAGCGGACCTCAGCAAGGATCAGTGCAACAAAACAGTGGATATCTTTGAGGATGTGAGTTCACCGGAGGTGAATAACCTAAATGTAGGACGGCCGTTGACCTGCTGGTATCGGTTCCGTACGCTGAAAGGTGCACCGCGTGACTTTGTGTTGCGGTTACGTTTTAAAAAGTTTAAAGTTGGTACTCTGTTGAATGCAACACATTGCGATGGCGGTTATTTACAGGTGAGTGAGTGGAAAAAGTTAGAAAAAGGGCGAAGAGGATAACGGAAGGGGAAGAGGAATTGAAAACAGCATAAGCAAATGTGTGAATAGAGGTGTAGCGGAAAAAATGGGTTGAAGTGTGAGTAAGACTGTGAAATTATAAGTAAGTAGCAGCAAAACAAAGCACTTCAATGAGCACTCAACACAATTTATAGCATACTTTTACGTGTTGCACGATACTAATATGTATATAAAAGAAAAATCTCTGGCAAGTAATTTTCCATACAAATAAGCAGGTGTTTTCTTCACCATGCCACTTTGTTTACCGAAACGAGAACAAAGCATGCAACACAAAACCAAGGCATAGGCTTCTTTGTTTGGGTGCCAGTATTTATTTTCAGCGCCTGAAAGCATGCAATAATTTCGAATACATCATAGGCATATATGAGTATAGAAACGCATATGCCACTGTCGCGCATAAAGTCTGCAATTTTATTTTGGAAAATATGATTTATGGGCAACGGACAAAAGTAGCGCAGACCACTCGTCCGGTTGTGCTAGGCAATGAATAAAAAAAATCAGCTGGGTAATTTATGAATACTCAAGCGCTATGGAAGTGGAACGGCGGTACTGCTGCTGAAAGGCACTTCATGCGCATATGGGTACCGCAAATAAAAGCGCCTACTTGTAGTGAAGAAAACTTTTTTTTTCATAATTTTTCTCTGCGCCTTTATTACTTGCTTCAGTTTGCGTTTGAGTGCTTGGTAAATTGATAATATATGAGACTCGGAAGATAGTATGACAGGAAAGATTCTGGCGGGGAGGCAATAAAATAAACACACATATGAAATTTCTTTCCAAAAAAAAATTTTTTTTTCGACAGCTTCTCACACTTTACCGTTGTCTACTTTGCGGCGCACGTTATGATATACAACCTAAACGAATGCCTTAAAATAGGCAAAAAAAAGGTGGAAACACTTTGTATAGCACGCAAAAGTAAGCATCACAAGTGTGTAAGGATAAAAGAAAAACTGAGACGAGGTAACAAAAAACTCAACCAGAAGTAAGCCGGAAATTGTTGTTGCTACAAAACGAAGGCACAAAAAGTATGCAACAAAAACATTTTGCTTTGTTTTTATTCCCTAAAAATAAAACGCAATACGCCACAGTAATACTGATAAAATTTCCTTAACGGAGTAAATCAAATTTGCAATCAATAACAGATGGTTGCGCAAAAAACCGTAAATAAATAAAATTGCAGAAATTCGCATATGCCAGAGCAAGAAATATGAGCGTATGCCTAGTTTTAGGCGCATACTGACAATTTGTGTTTTGTTGCTCATCATTCATTCAGCAGGCATTTGAATTATTTGCAAAGCAATATTTTATTGGGGTTTGTTCTTACATGAACGTGTTGCTTATAACTTATTCACTTTTATGATTTCTTATATATTTTTCTTCCAGATTGTCGATGGCAATGCAAAGACGGATGTATCCAATCGTCGCGAGCCAGGCATGTTTTGTGGTGAAGCGGAACAGCCGCAAACATTTATCAGTGAGACCAACTATGTCAAAGTGCTCTTCCATACGGATAATTTTACTGATCAGGTACGTGCATGATATAGACAAGTACATATGATTTACTATGTTTTTCATCCATTAACACAAGACCAAAAATTTTTTTTGATATGGAGAGTGATTCCATGAAAATTAAGGTCTTGAATTCACATTCTAAAAACATGTACCTTATTGAATGCTTATTTAAATTTTTGTGCAGCCCTACAAGCTTACTGATAAATTTGGTCAAATACGCGCCATAAAGTATGCCACAGTTTTTAAAAATATATAAAATAATTAAAAAAAAAATTTAAGTTAACGGTTTTATTGAAAACAATACTTACATAAAATAATAATAATAATAAAAGCTAGAAAATAATTAAGTAGGTCCTAGGTACTAGTCATCAGACTATTAAATAAAAGCGTTGGTCACATGAAATTTCTAAAAATGTAAGGCGTAGCATAACCTGATTAAGGTTCAGTTGGTCTTATATACGACTATCTATAGAAATTTTACGCGTCCAACGCTTTTATTTAATTATTTGATCAACGCCCTCGATTGATGAGGAGTGTGAGGACTAATACCTAGGACCTACCTAATTATTTTCTAGCTTTTACTATTATTATTATTTCATGTAAGTATTGTTTTCAATAAAACCGTTAACTTAAATTTTTTTTTTAATTATTTTATTTTCAAGTTTTTAGTCTTTATTTAATTGCCTATTATTTCTCATTCTACTTAGTTCATTTAGTGACTCATTATTACAAGGACTCTTTCCTGACAATTTGTTACAATCTAAGTCCTCAATACATAATCCTTCCAAAGACTTTACTCGACTTTACTGCGCCACGTATGCTTGTCCCTCCTCGAACTCTAAAATATTTTGATGTCTATTCTACGGGACTGTATGTAATATTTGTTCCAAATATGGACCAAAGCGAACCACAAATACGATTTTCTTGAATATTTTGGTATTTGCGTCACCTAGCGACAATTTTTTTCATAAGTCGCTTTCTATCCTTGTATGTATTATGTGATCCAAATATGAGCCAAACCGGACCACAAATACGATTTTTGTGAATATCTCGATCCTTACGCCACCTAGCGACGAGTTTTTCGTATTATTGCATTGTCATTGGGTTCTGAACTATATTCCAAGTTTCAAGCTTGTAGCTTATCTGGAAGTTACTTAAATTTTAATTAAAAAATTCGTTCACAACCGCCGGCCGTGCAGCCATGCAGCCTGTCAAGTCAACCTAAATAAAACCGTTTAAAAATACGATATGAGGTTCATAAGCCTCTACACTCCCTAAATTTTAAGTGAACTGCGGCCTTTATAAATCTGTAATAATGTTCTTAGAATCGAAATTGAGTGGGTATTCAAGCTTAACTGGCCTCAGATCTAAATATTGCGGCATTCCAAAACACCTTCCTTATACTATTTTTTTTTGCCGGTTCAATGTACTTAATGTACAAAAACGGCATATAAATTAGTATTCAGCTTATTAATTTCGTGAAGCAGCCAATCGCTTACTTAATTAATTAGTAATAAGCAGTCAATAACATTTAAATTTATAATTAAATTTAACGTTTATAAATTTGTTTGATTAATCCATGAAATGAAAAAAACAAAAAACAATACGAAACATGTAGATAAATTCAAGCTTCAATTACAGAATATGTGAAGTGAATATAGAAGAAATTTGTGTGTAAAAATACTTAAGTATTTTTAATAAAAATGGTTTTTGTATACAAAACCACATATGCAACGATTTTTTTTTACAATAACAACGTTTATAAATAAATCAAAAGTTAATTTTAATTGAATGAATGTTAAAAAGTGAAAAATCATGTGTATGTGTAAATAATTATGCTAAAAAAAAATGTGAGACATATAAATATAACAATCAGGCATTGTTCGTGAATGTTAAAAGAGAAAACACCAGCAATAATTGTACGATATAACCGAAACAGCAACAAAAAATATTTGCAATAAAACGTAAAACATTTAACATAATTTGGCTTGTTACGAAATTGTAAAAGTACACTCGGTGCTGAAAGTATTCTTCAAAAAAATAAAAAAAAAATTCAAAATTCCAAATATCCCAAAAAACAAAATTTGGTTAAGTTGTTTAGTGAAGGACAGCACTGTTTTTTAAGTCGTATCACTCTCTCACAGGAAATTCAGAAGTCTGACACTTATGACGTAATTGCTACAACCTTCAGTCTTTTAAGCCGATATTTTCTGTGCTAATCGTGTCATTTACACTCCGAGAGCATTAGACAAATATGATGGAAAATTTAATATGAGACCAAACGAAAAGTTGGAGATAAGGAACACGTTCTTTCAAACATCCCAATACATGTTCAGCTGTGCTAAGAACTTGAACGTTAAGAACGGTGAATTGTTATTTTCTTGCCATGAAACACATTTCTTATCAGTGCTTACCATAAGGAAGCGCATGGAAGATTGAGATCCAAGAAGTTACTTAAGCATTGTTTGCCTATGCTTCGTACCCAGCGTTGTTGCAACAATAGAAATCCTATATTTGTCAGTACGTGCACTGTGAGAAGAAACATCCTCTGCCCCCACAGCTGGCTCTGAGGGCTGTGCTGTGCATCACAACACTCCCGTTGATGCTAATTAGAAGATTTAATTCCGGCCATCGGACTCCATAAATTCATAAAATAAAATAAGTCGAGTAGAACTGGCAACATGTTGCTTATAATAACTGACAATACGTTGATCTTAGCCGATCTATCCATTGCCTTGTATGTTCCTAGCAACATCTTATTTTTTACCAAATTCTACCTGTAGCTGCTTCTTAAATCCCATAATTTTGATGAGATTGACACTTAACGAAATACTGCTATAGACTTGTGCATTTCAATTTTAGCCATCTGTCAAAGACAAAGACAAAGTTGTAAGTAAAATGCCAGGTAGGACTGCAAAGATGGGACATTATTTTTAAACAGGCCTAGGCTATTTGTTTCAGGGTGTTCAAGAACCTGACATATAATAACATACATATGGGCAGGTTTGTTTTTACATGCTTGTGACTGTAAGACTTCCCAAAATCAGGAACAGGTGCGTGTTCTTGTTATTACTCTAAAAATCTGCCCTGAAAGAATATTCTCTTTTGTGTTAAAAATATTCTGGCGGTGACATTGCTTTGTCACATATGAGCCAAGTATCCTCGAATACTCAGGTATGGGCCAATTTTCTTGCAAACGATTCTTTGTTCACGGCAATGCTTCAATATCATGGAAAATGTCGGACTGTGTGAGGTAGTTAGGGAACACTCAATTCAGTCACAAACCTTCAGGACTTGGGAGTAAATAGTGTTAGTTACCGTAAATTAAAAGCAAGTATTGATTGTGAGATAAGATGGGCCTGCTATACATAGATTGTGAGATAAGATGCGCCCGTAAGATGATTTACATATCAAGGATCTGTCTCTTCGTAAATTAACGAAAAAATTTTAAATAAACAAAATGCCATATTTAAATTCACAATTTGCTTGTTTATATTGTATTTGCACAGACTATAAAAATAAATGACAAAAACGCCCACGTATCATCCGGTAATACTTTACTGATTAATATCATGAATCTCTATTAATACAAAACATGAACAATGAGAAGCAAGTACGCACATCGTAGTTAAAGCTTAATTGAAACAAAATCGAGTGTGAGCAGGAGTATAATATTACGTATATCACTATAAATAGCAAAACTGCTGGTGTTATTGAATGATTCGCTGCGTGGTTGTAAGAGCTACCTGATGAGATGGGACAGCGTGGCTAATACGTGAGTTGAACTATCACAGACTGGTGGTGGTCATTTGTAACTAACGAAAGTATTATATTATGACCACAATGAGCACGGCGGGATATCAAAATGGACGAAGTTAACACACACACACATAAAAGCTGGTACGTTAACTCAATAAATTAATTCACTTTAGTGCATATGCATAAGCGTGTATGTGTGTATGTATAAATATGAGCTTAATTATTTATTGTAACAAGGTTGCATTATTGACTGTAACAACAGTACAAAAATCAGAACAGTACTTTGCATGGCTGGAACGCGGGCGCGTCTGATAAACTTAAACGTAGAATGTGTTTCGTATGAATCACGACGCACCCAATCACCCACGTTACTACTGTAACGATTTTTTATATGGAAGAGTCATAGGAAGCTTATTCTGTGTTTAGCAGGGTGAAAGATAGGGAAGAGGTCATGGGAAGGGAGGTGGAAATGGAAGAGAAGAGAGGAGAAGAAACGAAAACATTAAATTTTTTGGTAAGCTTAAGAAGTATTTGACCTTTATAAAGAAACAGAAAATGTGTTTCCTAGAAAATTTACCAGGGACCGATTTGTCTGAATGTAGACGGAGACGGTGATGGTGACGAGGATGATAATTATAAGGGACAGAAGGGCATAGGGAACAGGAGAGAAAAAGGGGGTGAACGGCAAGAGAAAGGGAAAAGGAGAGGTAGAAAAATAGGGTGCAGGAAAATGTGAAGTTAACGAAGTGCGAAAAAGGAGACAATAACAGGTAGTGGGAGAGGAAATAGAAGAAGAGAGAGAGGAAAGAGGGACAGTTAGTATGCAATTTTTCATGCTCTTTTAAAATTATGTAGAAAAATCGAAGTTCGAAGAGGGCTACGTTCGTTTCGGAGAAGTTGAACGGGAACCGACCTATTCAAAAAAAAAAAAAAAAAATTATATATATGGTGTGATTTGCTTAAGAAAGGTGAAGAGAAAGGTATGGTAAGAAATTAAAGGAAAGCTCTTGTAAAAGGCCAAAAAGAACAAAAAAGAGTAGAGAGCAGGAGATGAAGTCGAAAAAGTAAGAATAAGATTGAGCAGTAGCGAAATCTTAAATGGCAGGTAAGCCAAAGTTTAGGCAGCACAATGCCTACCGGGTCTGCTAGTTGATAATATATGTCGGTCTTAATTTGCAATAGGCAGAAACATGTACTAGAGCGCCATGGAATATCCTCCACAAGAGGGACTAGTTCTGTGCAGGTTTACTCTTTCGTTGTGAGAATTTTCATGTTTTATCAATCCCCACTTCAGCATTAATTGCCAGTTAACCGCCTAAAAGAGTTTGGCCATTTCATAACAATTGATAACGAGATCAAGTCTTCTTACATCTGCCTCTCCCAAATTTTCCTCTGCTTCCACAATGCGGTATCGACTGAAATACCGCGTAGTAACAAGTCAAGGGCTCTGCCTGTTTCTCGATTTCTGACACCAATTGAAAGCACAAAGGAATATAAAATCCTACTCAATCTGCACCTTCTATCTTGGCGAATCTATCTTTTTCGTACACCCTGGCTTCAAATATGGCTGATGACATAAATATTATCTCAACGGAAGCATTGTCTTTCATTCGCATAATGTTGCCACTACATTCATGTCTGCTTAGAACTCATGCAGCTTATCAATCCTACCTCCGGCAAAGCATACCAGTCATTAGAGGCGCCTTAAAACCATATTCCGTACCCGGGTTGTGCTCTGGCCTTGGAACACAGACTCTATATGCTATACCCATTAAAATAAAATGGATATGTAAACACCCACGGATGAGACCTCTTTTTTATGATGAAAGTTTTACGTTCATTGTATTCTATGTCAAAAATAACCAGCTGATTATCTGACCAGAGCCAGTAGCTGGAAAGTGCAGCAGCAAATAAGCAACGTCAGCAATCAACCACAATTGCATGAAACATCAACGTTGTGTATTGTTGCTGTACCAATGTGGCAGTGCGCTCGTCATGTATGCTTTGTGTACCTGTAGTGGTGAACACGTGTATTTGTATATTCATAGCCACTTAATATATATTCGAAAATCAATAACTCAAAATGATATCCGCAAATAAATGCAATAAAGCAACAAGCAAACATATTGACTAACGGTAATCCACAGTCGCGAATCACCCCGCTTAAGCTTCATGAGGTTGCCACATGTTGAGATGTTATGTACATACCTACACATATTTATAGCACAATGCCACTAGCTGGCTAGTGCGCTTTCTGTTGCCATCTAGCTGTTAGCTGTACATAGCCTGAATGCATTTATGTGGCCCATTCATTGTGTTGTTGTTGCAGCTGCTGCTGCTGGCTTGTTGGCTGCTGTTTGGTTGCTGCTGAGTGACTTTTGGACTGCCGCTTGCTGATTCTTAATTTATTCGATCACATTCGACGGGAAATTAACAACGTAATACCATGCGGCAAAAACGGTAAATAGCGCTGACGATGACGTTGATGATGGTGATATAACAAAAAGTCACATAATGATGATGTATATTTGTATACAAATACAGGGTGAGCTGAAGTTATTGAAACTGTTGAATATTTCTTAAGCCAATCTTACTTTATTATACAAAAACTGGCAAGAAGAAGCACAGACACTTCATAACTTGATAACAGTTAAAATACAATAAAGTATGAGTAGCGATTACTCGTGAAGTTGGATGAGTAAACATAAACTTTTCGTCTAGAAACCTAATTTTTAAATTAAGCCAAAATAGAAGTAGCTTTTTCAGAAATCAAAATTTGGGGATTGTCGAGAAAAGCTTCGTAGTCTTCCTATCGGAACAATCGAAAACGACAAGTTATCGCTTTTATTATCAGTTTACTAGTGATAGCAAATAATTATCGGTAAGCATGGACTTACTATCGGCTCGTTATCGCCGGTTTCTTATCGATAGGTTACACACCAGTTATCGATTTTATATTGCAGTTTTATCGATATTAATACGCCAATTACAAAATAATTTCAAACTAGCTTTTCCATAACCAATCAGTAAATATTTGATAACATGTCGATAAATTCTCGATAAAGAATCAGTAACTTTGTAAATTGATAACATTTCAGTAGATTTTTAAAAAAAAATTTATAATTTTTTATTTATAAATATTATACTGGGTCGATTTATTAACCGATATCGCGCCATCGATTTTTTATAGGATTTGGGTTCAGGAAAAAAAGTGCCACTACGCTTACCCAAAAAAATAATTTGCGAGCCTGCGAAATTTAATTTTTTTTACTTTTTTTTGACTTTGATTTTTAAGGTTTTTTTCATAACCTAATAAAAAATTTTAATTTGATTGTAAAATTTTCATGTATACCCTGCCCGACCCAAAAATGTCGGCTAAAAATATTGGCGATAACAGTTTTTGAAAAAAAAAAAAATATTTTTTATATACATATGAACATTTTTTAGTAGGTCATGAAAAAAACCTTAAAAACCAAAGTCGAAAAAAAGTTAAAAAAAATGAAATTTCGCAGGCTCGCAAATTATTTTTTTGGGTATGTGTAGTGGAACTTTTTTTCCTGAGCCCAAATCCTATCGAAAAATCGATGGCGCGATATCGGTTAATAAATCGACCGAGTATAATATTTATAAATAAAAAATTATTAATTTTTTTTGAAAAATCTACTGAAATGTTAAAATTATACAGCTTTTCGATTAAAAAGCGACACGTTTTTATTGAAAATCGATAACACGCCCATAACAAATTGGTAAAACTTAGATAATAAAATAATAACTATTCAATAAAGAATTGATAACTTTTTAAAACCAAGTCGATTGTTTTCGAGAAATAATCGATAACAAAGCTGTAAATTTAGAGAACCATATTAATCGATAGCAAATCTATAACTCTTCGATAGCAAATCGATAACTCGGCTATACCTCGTCGATAACACATCTACAACAAAACTTTTCTTTCTTTGCCTTGTCTTGATTTGCTGTCTCGCTCATATCCACCCTACCTCGTATAATATTATTTCGAATATATCAAGCTTTTATTTCCACTCACCCTGTATAAGTATATACGTTTGTATAATATACAGCATGCTATTTAAAATTGAAGCCACTTTTAATGCATAGTAAAATTGAGTGAGTTACCTTCACCAGCTCGAAGTGGGTGAGAAATATTGGCGCTGATGGCCACAATTGCTACCATTATCGGAAAATTTGATGGCCAGCAGGTAACTGTCACACTTCGTCAACTCTTGGTCATTATGCAGTTACAGTTATACTACAAGCATATATGTACGAGAGATTAAAAAATGATGAGACATCTTTGGCGCCATCATTAAATTAAATTGTGAAAGATGAAGCCCACAATGAATTTTGTAATGAGAAAAGCGAAAAATGTTAAAATATTTGCAATTAAGGTAAACGAAATATTAAGCAGCCTTGAGGATATCAAATTTGATATGTTTTATTTGTACAACGTTGTTAATATAACTCGAAAAATGTATAAATATCCGACTGGGATAACATAAAACTTATATACCATTTCCGGAATACTCCATTTGAAAGTTCGTTTCATTTGCTCGCATAGAATATTGACCAGCATTAAAAGGAGGTAAGGGTGATATAATTACAAAGCGAACATTTTTGGGAGTCATCGCCAATTTCAAAAATCTGTAAAGATATTGTAACGAATTTACTGCAAATCCTCTTATTTGCAACCTTCTGCTAAGTTCGAATCACTAAACTGTTGAATAAATAACTACAATATTTAATTATGCAAAATGGCCTTTATTCAAGTACTTTCAAAATAACACTTCTATTGCTCGACAGATAGCGTGCTTAATCGAAACTGATTGTCGCGCCTCTACTGTTGCTGCTTTTATACTGTGTGATTTCCTCGTCGCATCTTCTAGGCGCTTCCAGAATTTACTTAGTTACTGGTATATAATTATAACTACAGATGCACGTGTGTAGCTCTCATATGCTCGTGTATTTGTGAGCGACACATCCACAATTACAATTGCATACTTTTGGGAGCATCTCAGATAGGATATCTGTATTTGTGTGCTGCTTCTCCGCTGCGTGTGTGTACGTATATATGTGTAGACATAATGATTGATTCTTTTATGTAGATACAAGTGACTGTCTGTTTTATTGTTGTTGTTACTTCATTTACTTAGCATCAAACTACGGATGTGAGTATCACTTAGTGTCACTAATATTCATAACAATATGATAGAGCTAAACGCGTGAAAAGCTTTTTTAAGACCTGCACATTGAACTGGTGACCTTTTCGAAGACAATAATTTGATATCATTAACAAAAAAGTCATAGCCCTGCGCAAAGCCAAATCTTCGTGCCTGTCACTCTTGTCTTTAACATGAGTACACCAGATCTTGGTGAAAGTTTAAGGTATGTTGTAAAAATAGTAGAAGGTTTCATCTCAAAGAAATCCTACAGATTTTTCAATTTAAACACTCTTACGAAAATATCGTCAGAATACTGGAGGTATTTTCTTAGCCCTAGTTAGTTCTCTTCGTTCAACTTAATCAAACAATACAGTATTGAAGGATCTGAAACGAGCTTATTTATTGGAGAAGGAGCTGAGTCAGCATATCCTTTCATGGATGTGATGTGGCAAATTGCGAAGAGTTTAATGAAATAAGATTCTCCTGAATAAGTAACCTAAAAAGTATGATTGAATAGGACATATTTATTGCGCAACGCAGCCTTTTGAAACCTATAAGGTATTTATTTTATCGGGCTTTCAGCTCAAAGTCGATAAGGTTGTAGTTTGCATACATGAACTGAGTTGCTGAATGATCTATCGAGATGCGACTCGCTTAGTTAGTCTTATGTAGGACCGGATATCTATACGCTGAAAAGACTAGGCTTAGAAAACGATAAATGCCAGCATTACTTCCGAGTCTTTCAGACTTTCTGAACTTCAGCAGATTTGAGTTTAACGTGAGTTAATAACTAATCGCTAATTGGAGTTTTTGGTGATGATCAATGTGAGCTAGTAAATCAGCGCTAATTAGAATTTGTGGTGAATCGCCAGACATACCAAACCTTCAGGATACGTGATTTCAGGCTGCAACTTAGATGTACAGTGCCTGCAGCTAAAATACCTATCATAACGAGGACCATTTGTAAAGAAGTGATAAAATTTTCCTCTTTGTGCACTTCATTGATGTATGTTCCAAGTCATATCGGATGTGCACTAATTAGTCTTAATCGTGTTTCCCTGATTCCACCGTCTGTTTTATTAAAAGGTTCTGTGTGATAGATGTACATGTTAAATAAATAAGGGCTTTAGTGGGTAAAAGCTTAAACTTATAACAGTTATGATAATTGCTGTTACAATAAGCAAATCAGCGTTATAAAGTCAGTTCGCTATGTTAAGAGTGTCAGCCTCAATAGTCCACCTTAAATAAAGAAGTCACACATGGACTTACATTGTTTAGAAACATCTTGAAAGTGAAAGTTTTTTCTAAATTAATAATAATATTTCGAGAGACAGCTTGTCCGAAGAAAAGAAAACTCGTTGTTTGCTGAACAAATATTTTTCAAAAATGTCGCCTTCCAAATGCGAATCAAAGTATAACACTGATATATTGGAGTTCAGCCCATACTGCTTTTTTAGTATTAATATAAACTGCTGGACCGCTTCTAATTTGGGATTACTACTACGTGATCTTCATTGAGCAGCTTGACATTGAAAAGAGCTTCAGATTAGCAAAACTTCCTTATAAATGCTATTAGCAAACAAAAAACTCTGCACCATAGTGCCATTGTGAGTCCACATTGCCAAGGACAATAGAGTGGTCAGTTTTCAATCCAAAAAGTGGCGCTTTAGTCACTTAGTTAAAAAAAAATACTGCACTAAGTTAGTACTCTTTCAAAGGGATTTTCTGCACGCCGTGATCCCAGCGCCTTTGTGTATGCAACAGTTTTCAAAATACTTTCATTTACACGTATTATTTGCAGGAAAACATTGGTCACTGCTGTTGAATCATATCGTTGGGCATAGTTTCGATTTTCAACCATTTTCTTATTAAATAACTTAATTTTGACAATCTACATCAGATCGTGTACTCAAACCGATTATGCGACAACACAATCTCAATTGCTGCATCAAAGCCATTTACAACATACACACATTACTTCAAAGCAAGTTGCATCAGCACATCGTTAAGCTCCCAACGTCATTTGCGCAACCGAATTATAAAATATTGAAACGCCTCTGGCACATGTCTTTAACGCACGCAAAGAGCTAAAAGCTCACCAAACAATTATGATGATATTGGCGTTTGTTGGTGAATGTCAACCCAATTGCAGCCATGGTCATATAACTGTTAAAGCTTGATTTCAATTTGTAGGCCAATGTGAATTTATGAAAAAGCACGTTTTCTTTCGTCATTCAAGCTCTGCTTCCGCTTACATTTCTTAGATTATAATGAACATTTGGTAGGCAATAGTGAGATCTTTTCTTTGCGGACTGGGTAAGATCGCATTTACAATTTATAGGCATGTGCATGTGTGTTCTTTGTCAAATTATGTCCGGCGTATTTTCTCTCATAAGTGAATATCATTTTCAAGAAAAGGCCGTTATTTTATTACAAGGATAGCGCTCCTGCGAAGTTGCTTTCCGGGAAGTGGACCAGGGACCGATCATTTCGAACAAATTCTATTCGCGGTTCGATTTGCCTGAAATTTGGTATATCTTGGATATTTCTTTGCCTATGTTAGTATTTACGTAACTTATTTTTTTTTGGGTAGAGGAACAGGGACCGATCTTTGTGAACAAATATAGTTAGAAGAAGATAGAGAGAGATAGATGGAGAGGAAAAGACGAAAAGGGAGAAAGAGACGAAGAAAAAGAAGAAAGGCATAGGGAAGGGTGAACAAAAAGATAAAACAAGTGGTAGAGAGGGGAATTGAGAGCAAGAGGTAAAAATTGCTTAAAAGTTATGCAGATATACCAAAGCTAGCGCAGAGCAACGTTGCCCGAGATTGTTAGTTTGGTATAAAAAGCATAATTAAATACATACAAACATACAAGTGAAATCGATATGGGCGTGCTAAAAACAAAAACTTTAGCTTCTAATTTTTCCCAGACTTTGAGTCAGAGAAGTATTGCTCTTGACTTTTGGGACTCTCCTTACAAAGTCCAGAGAAATGCCTCACAGCTTTTTATTTGTTCGAATGATTAGCGCTAGTGGATTCCCCAATTATCGATGAATATGTAAAAATGCTCGTAAATATATTACAGCTTAAGCCAGAATAAAACGGTAACAGTCATTATGTAATTTCTGATACAACAAAAGAATGAACGCAGCAGAAAAGCTCTGCTGAAGCCACTTTGTAAAAATGCATAAATTAAATATGGTCAAAAACTGCTTTGAGAAGAATACGAAGAAAAAGAGCGGAGCATAAAGGAAAGATAAAGAGTTAAAAGAAGAAGAAGACAAAGCGAATGAAGTAAGAGACTCAAAAGATAAATCTGGCTGTGCCGCTATTAATAAAGTAAAATATTTATTTTTTTGTTGGAAACAGTTAAGTCATCAAATAGGGGATAAGCGCTGTCTCTTTTTTGTTTGTCTTCTTTTAATGTATGCCTACCCATAATTGGCGCAGTTCTCATTCCTTTCATTTATTACCTGCATCGTACATTAAGCTGATTGGTGGAGTAATCGCTTGCTTTAAGAGTTTCTTATGCAGCAGTCATTGCAGTCCGTCTTTTCGCGAACCATGGCGCATCAATGTGTGGCAGTGTCACCGTAAGAGAGCTCTTGGTTTGAGCTTGAGTAGCCTGCAATCAATAACGGACATTATAGGTCATTGTTGGTGTTGTAGCTATATGTATCCATTAAATTGTCTTGCTCACTGCACTTTTCCACTTTTTAAAGGTCAGCTTCATAGTTTGTTTATTCATTGAGATGAGAAGATACTTTATGTCATATGAAGTGTAAGCTAGAATGGTGTAATCAGGCAGTGGCATGCTGGTTGAGAATGCTTCGTTATATAACGTAATCTATCGCAAACAATGATGGATATTAATGGGATAATATGACTCTTAGGGTACATGGGGTTATTGATATGAAGGTTAGCAGTCCAAGATTAAGCATGCAATTTACACTGAAGAGCAGGCTCGCTTTAAAAGGCAGATATAGTACAACGGAAACAATTATAGGGTAGACTGGGAAATCCCTCCTATATAAACAGAACTGACCCTGGCGAGATATGCCAATGAATGAATGCCAATGGAGGATGCACATTTGAGCTTCAGGAGGATGCAACTTTCAGATTCTGTTTGCCAAGCAAAAAAAGGTTTTGGCATTTCTTTTGCGTATATAAGTTTTTCCCAAATAATGAAATAAATAAAATATAAAAAATTGCTTCTACTTCTTCTAATTCGAGAAGTCTGCTCGATGGTTTTGGGGAATTTTGTCGATGTTCGTGGTCCGTTTGCGGATATTGATCCGGTACGTCCGGCTATCTCCGAAGTGACATGATATGACTACGTTGAACTTTATAGGTAATTCGCCACCCTCAGCCCACTAACTTTCGCGAGGGGGTCGTAAAAGCCTCGCCTATTAAATAAAGATAATTCGCCAGGCGCAGGAGGGGTTAGAAATCAGGTTTGAGGGGCTATGAATTGCGTTGAGGATCCCCTGAAAGATCTGTGTGCCACAATCCCTTGAATCCCAGAACTTAAAAGTGGTACGCTTTTTTATAGGCCCTACTGCCGCGGTATTATATATTTATAAATTTTTTTTGACCTCAGGGGTGGCTATAAAGCGGGTATATTGTATGCCCCTTAATGAACTTGGTTACGGTTGCTAAGAAGAGTTGCACGTCACTTCCCTTTAGGTTGAAATTTGATGGCTAGCTAGTGCCCTAGTACCGTTTGCGGCTTAATGTATGGGCACAGACCTATCTATCACCATTTTTGAATAACTGATGGTTCATAGCAAAGCTTAGTTGATGCTAATGCCTTATGATAGTTCTATATAAATCGTTCATTTCGTGAACAAGTTGGAGAGAATACGGAAGGAATTTTGGTTTAAAATCTCAAGTCTTCAGGCTCTTGATGTTGTAATATGAGCATAGGAATACTCTAACAGGTAAGAGTTTGGAGTTATGGTCTTCTACAGGGTGTGTTTGTTTTGGCTCAGTATTTGCACTTTTGCGAAGCTTTCACAAAATTGTTTGTTAAAAAGCGTGTTACGTTAGCGAATTTAATTGGCCAAGGCGAATATAATTTTGCAATAGATTATAGATGATAAATAAGTTCTAACTCGTCTCCCCATTCGTTTCCGGCGTTATAACTCACCTTGACAGCATACCAGGGAAGACAGATTTTTATATGCCAACTGTGCAAGCTGCAGAATCTTCAGCCCCTCAGGATAGGGCTAGAGAATGGAGCTAATACGGGAGTGGACTGGTTAATTGGTTCATGAATTGATCGATGTTAGACGGGATGGTTGGAGGAGATGTTTTCTATCTATATAAGCTGGAAATTAATGTTATATGACCACTGTAGCCAAGCGGAGGCTTCTGCAATTAAGGATGCCGTAGATGGAGTGCTGTCCAGTGCTTCTATGAAAAGAGGGCACTGCATCTCTTTCTATAGCCAAGTGGCTATTAAATACTCAATCAAATGGGTTAAGCAAGGGTGGTATGGGAATGTCTGACCACGCTTGGGTATGCAGCAAAATATTTGAATATTAATTTCATCTGGTTAACGCAACATAGCAGAAAACCTGCAAATCTCACGTGGACTTTCTAGTGGACATGGGTACAACTGAATCGCCATGAAAAAAAAAAACAGAGTACCACAGGTTAGTGATCATCTAATTTGCACCTCTAATGATGCGCCTCGAGTCATCTTAGTGAACGCTTGGTGGATACTGCCTTTTGAAATGTAGGGATTTCCTTTTGCCCGGAAGTGGGTTGCAACCACTGGTTTCCTTTTAAATTTTAAGTACGAGTTCTCATACGGCTTTATGAAACAAGGCTTTGTTATGCTAAAAATTGAAGATTTAATGCGCTAGATTTGTACTTCCTTAACTTAATTCAGCCTTAAATTAAATATCCACTCAGACTACGTTCAAAATCAATTTCGTCTTTAAAAAAACACAACAACAGTTCACACTTACCTTAATTACTTTCTTGATGCGCCCATATGAGTGCCGTTGCAGGTGAAGGCCTCACAACAATCTAGCGAATATACAAACATAAACATGGATTTTCACACTCACCTGACAAGTTCAATGACTTAACGCCTGCAGCTTCCTTCCGGCTTATTCTGTTCTTCGGTCTACCCAAACCCTGCGTTAAATCCTTTGACTGTCTGAGCTCTTGCGAGTAATTCAGCTTAAATGAAAAAAAAAAAAATGCATTTGTATGAATATTAGTGCAAGTGTGAAGGAGTAAAGCAAAGGTGTATGTGTGTGTTTGTATTTGTAAGTTCATGGGTTTGCCTTAAAAAATACATGAAAAATATTATGAAAGCATAACAAAACAGTGCACAACAACAAAAGCTGAACAAAATATTCTGAGAATTGAAAAAAAAAAAACTCAACAAAATGCCGCTATAGGAAAGCACATAAACAACAACAACAAACTGCATGTGAATTGAAAAAATATACGCATACGCACACATAATTCAACAAGCACACATATATACAAACAAACTTAAAACATATCAGAGAGAATGATACTTATGTGTATGTGAGGTTTTTTTTGTATACTAACAACAACAAATTTTCTGAGAAAACTGTATACAAACATGGACATTAGACTGATTTTAAGTATTTTTATGTGGTTGTTAATAGCAAGATTAAAGAACCTGAAAACCAAATTGAGGGCGTTGGTAGGATATATCACTCGAAATTTAGTTTAACCGCATCCCACATCCTAGGTCTCAATGAGAATATCAACCCGTGTGCGAGGTGCGCCAAACAAATCGTGAGTATCGAAAGGCCGGTCATGCAAGAACAATCAATGAGGTGATTCCGCTATACTTGGTTCAAGGTCTCAGAAATGCAACTAAAATTTCCCCAAATTTAATATTAAGGATGATTTGACCAACTTCTCATCACGATCAACACCAAATCGGTGTGCTTTGTAGTTTTTTTCTAGTCTCATGCACTGATGGAAGAAAATAAAATTACGTAAAAGGAATCAGCTTAAAAAGGATATAGAAATTGCATTGATTGCAGTCTAAAGTGCCAGATTTCAGGATTTAAAGGATCCATTAAGCTCAATCGACTCGAGCCTCCGTCTTGCTGCAATCAAGATATGAATTTGTCTGTTTCTAGCGAAGAAGCTACGTATGGGAATGAAAGAAAAATTTTGCGCACAAAAGTAGTAGACTCTTGATGATTTTTCGATTCCACTACCTTCTTTTTCTCGTAAATAAAGATTCAGAAAGTCGTATTCCAACGAACGCAGCAAAACTGATTAAAAGTGCAGCGTAGCCTCAGAAAAGGAGAGATCTTTCTTCAGCGAAGTGCTCTACATACATGCAATACGTGATTGTCAAATTAACCATGACGTGAAGGAAAGAGAGGACGGAACTACTGATATGCTGCTTCTGATACTATTTTGTTTCTAGTGCCATTCCCCCACGAAAGAGAAAGTTGCTAAAAACTGTATGTGTAACAGCTTATAACCCTTCTGTAATTTCAGGCTTTTATTGCCACAACCAAAGGATTAGGCCAACCTTTTCAACTGGGAGTTGTCACATCTAAAAACCCACATCTAAAACCCATTTGACTAAAACCTTTGCTAACGAGTGAGGACAGACCTTTTAAGAAATAAAAATTGCATTGGCTCATTTACGAAAGGCCGTCGTACAATTCGGTTTTTCTGAATATTGCGATTTTTGTGCTGATTGCAGTATTGGAAGAAAATAGATTTTTTTTTAATCAGTCTAATGTTTATTCATACATACGTATTACATTTTCAAAAATTTTCATTTAAGCGTGTGCTGAAAGCATTAGAGAATAGAACAGTTTCGAATAAGATTGGTAGCTAAAGCAAAATCTTAATATCTGGCAGGTACCATATGTGTGACATACATACAGTCGCTAACAGAAGAACAGCAGTGACGTGTTTTTTTTTTTTTAAATTTCATAAATGTAATTCTTCTACCTTTATTTTCGATCTCTTAAGAAAATATTTGAATGAATTTTGTAACTGAAACTATCCAAGCCAATCTCAAAAATGTTTTCAAAGAGAGTTATCGAATTCCATATAAAATTTTAGACATTTTCGTAAACATTTTTTGAATCTTTTGGAATATGCTTTTGAGATTGGATTGCATAGCTTCAGTTTCAAAAATTATGGTAATAATTTCTTAAAAAATCGAAAATAAGTAAATAAAATGTCTAAATTAAAAAAAAAGAAGTATTTAAATAACGAAATTTGAAAAAAGTGCCTGCACTATTTTTCTTGTCGCATAGGTTTATATATGTGCGTCTTGTTTTGTATTTCTATGAAAGCGCATAACAATGAGGAAGAGCTTTAAGCGCACTCTGATAGAATGTGGCTTACTGGGAGATTATTTCATGGCGTAAGTGCATCTGTATTAAATTAAACAAAAATATATTTTTTAGGCTGGTCTTGAAAGACTAAAAATTTAAATTTATCCTTGGTGGAAGTGAAAGCTTCTCTGCAGACGGAGGGGCTGGTACATGATTTATCACAAACCGGGCACCCAATAAAAGTTAGCCATTACTGTTTGGGTTCTATAATTGCAAAAGGGTTCATAAAAGTGTACCACTTGAGATGAACACGATATTACGAAAAGTGGACTAAGTCGCTTGCAACTTGTTTTAAGTATACTATGAAAACGTAAATTATTATTAAAAATGGTGAAATAATACCTCTTCCTGACGCCTACAAGCGTGCAGGGTTTGTGAGTGTCTCTAAGTTCTGTTAATGGAAATCTGCTGGAAATTTCGATAATAGATATATTTTCGCTTCCAAATTTTTTAGGTATATCCTTTTGAAAACCCTAACAAGGTTTTAACATTTCAAAGACATGCAATTTTTATCACACAGTAATCGAAGCGAAGATTGTTTTCTCTAATCAAACAGACTACCGTCATAACCCTCGTTTTTTCTTCACCAATCTAATGATACCTGCATATTGATGGCACTGCGTTTTGCACAAACAAATTTTTATAAATATTTTCAACACCTTGTTACATAACTGCGCCAATTTAAAAGCTCCATTATCCTATCAAGAAGCTAGTTAATGGGAATGTATTCCATATATCAAAATCATCAGGATCGAAAAAAAATTTGATTGAGCCATGTCCGTCCGTCCGTCCGTCCGTCTGTCCGTTAACACGATAACTTGAGTAAATTTTGAGGTATCTTAATGAAATTTGGTATGTAGGTTCCTGAGCACTCATCTCAGATCGCTATTTAAAATGAACAATATCGGACTATAACCACGCCCACTTTTTCGATATCGAAAATTTCGAAAAACCGAAAAAGTGCGATAATTCATTACCAAAGACGAATAAAGCGATGAAACTTGGTAGGTGAGTTGAACTTATGACGCAGAATAGAAAATTATTAAAATTTTGGACAATGGGCGTGGCACCGCCCACTTTTAAAAGAAGGTAATTTAAAAGTTTTACAAGCTGTAATTTGGCAGTCGTTGAAGATATCATGATGAAATTTGGCAGAAACGTTACTCCTATTACTACATATATGCTTAATAAAAATTAGAAAAATCGGAGAACGACCACGCCCACTTTTAAAAAAAATTTTTTTTTTAAGTCAAATTTTAACAAAAAATTTAATATTTTTACAGTATATAAGTAAATTATGTCAACATTCAAACAAAATGCAAAAATAATAGAAAATTTCAAAATGGGAGTGGCTCCGCCCTTTTTCATTTAATTTGTCTAGGATACTTTTAATGCCATAAGTCGAACACAAATTTACCAATCCTTGTGAAATTTTATAGGGGCTTAGATTCTGGGACGACAACTTATCTCTGTGAAAAAGAGCGAAATCGGTTGAAGCCACGCCCAGTTTTTATACACAGTCGACCGTCTGTCCTTCCACTCGGCCGTTAACACGATAACTTGAGCAAAAATCGATATATCTTTACTAAACTCAGTTCACGTACTTATCTGAACTTACTTTGTATTGGTATAAAAAATGGCCGAAATCGGACGAGGACCACGCACACTTTTTTCGATATCGAAAATTACGAAAAACCAGAAAATTCCATAATTCTAACCAAATACGAAAAAAGGGATGAAACATGGTTTCTGGATTATTTTATTGACGCAAAATATAACTTTAGAAAAAAACTTTGTAAAATGGGTGTGGCACCTACCCTATTAAGTAGAAGAAAATGAAAAAGTTCTGCAGGACGAAATAAAAAACCCATGAAATCTTGGCAGGAATACTGTTCGTGGTATTACATATATAAATAAATTAGCGGTATCCAACAGATGATGTTCTGGGTCACCCTGGTCCACATTTTGGTCGATATTTGGAAAACGCCTTCACATATACAACTACCACCACTCCCTTTTAAAAGCCTCATTAATACCTTTAATTTGATACCCATATCGTACAAACACATTCTAGAGCCACCCCTGGTCCACCTTTATGGCGCTATCTCGAAAAGGCGTCCACCTGTAGAACTAAACCCCACGCCCTTTTCAAATACTCATTAACACCTTTCGTTTGATACCCATATTGTACAAACGCATTCTAGAGTCACCCCTGGTCCACCTTTTTGGCGATATCTCGAAAAGGCGTCCACCTATAGAACTAAGGCCCACTCCCTTTTAAAATGTTCATTAACCCCGTTCATTTGATACCCATATCGTACAAACAATTTCTAGAGTCAACCCTGATCGACCTTTATGGCGACATCCCTAAATGGCGTCCACCTGTAGAACTATGGCCCACTCCCTCTTAAAATACTCGTTAATACCTTTGATTTGATACACATGTCATACAAACACATTCCAGGGTTTCCTCGGTTCATTTTCCTACATGGTTATTTTCCCTTATGTTGCCACTATAGCTCTCAACTGAGTATGTAATGTTTGGCTACACCCGAACTTAACCTTCCTTACTTGTTTTTTTTCTCGTTTTGTAAATTTTTGCTTCTTTTTCTAATTCTTTTTGTACGTATTTTTTTTTGTTACTTTTGCCCATTTTTCCTTTTCACTATGTTAGCAACATTTTGGGGCATTTTATCAATTTTGGTGTCCTTTGCCAGTTATTTTTCAGGTACGTTATTGCAGAACAGATTAATATGACTACGCTGAATCTTCTAGGTCATCCAACTCTCTTTCCGCGAGAAGCTTGGGGTCACTATAGCCTCGTCGGCTAAATAAACAGGAGAAAAATTTTAATGCAAAATTTATTCTTTAAGGGACCTCCAAATTTCTTTAAATATTTCAAATAATTTTTTTAAAAATTTTTTTTCTTTATTTAAGAAAGTTTCAGTGTATATATAATTTTGTATATATGTGACCCGGCCTACGAAAAGGTGGCTTATGAATCAAAAAAGAAATTGCGAGAAATAGCAGTTAACGATAAACAATGCATTTATTCAGTTTCTTAGTAGTTTTTCTTTTGCATTATGAACAGTCATGCCCAAAAGGCAACCGAAAAAGGCAAAAGAGCATAAATGAGATAAGTTCGTATGTATATAAAGAGCGATGTTCTTTTTTCAACGCTAAGCACAACCCAGTTTCTGGCCAAAAAAATCGTGTGAGTGCTCAGATTTAAAAGCAATGCTGAACGAGTAGGATGTGTGTCGCTTGTGAATAATGTCTGTCGGAGAAGAATTTAGCGAGGTTTTTGAAACATATTTCTGCGAAAACGAAGAGAATGATGATTATTCTTTCGATGATGTTGGTATCAATTACTAGGATGAACTACAAGCATTGTGGCTATAATACAGCTGTTTCGTCGAAAAAAGTGGTTTGGTGTGAATGGGATAGTTATTCTAAACCATTATACAAGCCGTTTAAAGGTATTACACGATTTCACCATTTTATAATGGGCAAAAACTCTTTTAAACCCAAAAAATTTGCTGACAGTAAAGATGTTAAATCATTTCAACTGTCATTAATCCCAGTTGATGACACCATGCCCGAAATTATTCAACAGGTCGGTTTGTCTCTGCAGCGTCAGTGGTACATTTATTAGAATCTAAGAAGCTAGGTTTCAGACCCCACGAATGCGGATATTTTGGCTCCATTGCCATCGAAAAAATGATGAATTGAGGATGCTTCACCAGCCACCAAAACGGCATCGAAGGAACCAAAGGCTTCATCGTCAAAACCTAAACCGAAGCAGTCTTTAGCTTCATCTTCAAATCAAGATCCAAAAAAAAAAAGAACTGAAGAAACATGCGACTTCAACTGCAATAAAAAAATCAAGAAAACGTAAGGCCTCATCTCCAGAAGGAGATTCGAAAAAACGAGCAACTTCAAAGGTTTCAACAAGGATAACGACGATGAAAACTGCTTAATACCGCTAAATAAATATTTTTTGTGCAAAACAGCTTTTTTTGTGGTAAAATCGTTTTTGCAGCGTTCTGTCCTGTTTTTAAATTTTTCAATTTCATTTATTATCTTGATTCTGGATTTTCAATAAAATTCTGTTTTTCTTTCATTTGTGCTCTTCTTTCTCTACATTTTTAGTATACTTCTAAGCAAGTTAGGGCTTTCTAGTTTTCACCACGTGAGCGCCTCAAAAACTATCGAAAGCAGAAAAAAAGTGGAAACATTTTTCTTTAGTCATAAGCCACCTTTTCATAGCCCGGGTCACATATATTGTAATTTGCACTTCAATATTAAAATTTTTGGGCAGCCCAGCATGATTCTCGCATTCTACTTTAAGGCAAATGATTTCAGTTAATTACGAACTAGTGGCGGACAAAAAATCAAGCATGACAAGATTAAGAGGGAATGCTTTGGCAACACCATTTCAAAAATATTTTTTGTTGAGAAACGAGGTAAAATACCCCACTTGCTCTCTTACTGCCAGTTTGAGAAACCTGATCAAAAAATTTGCTGCACCTAAATTTTGAATCATCAGGCAAGTGGCAAAAAAGCTGATAGCTTCATACTTCGAAATTAAACTCTCTTGGCCACCTTACACACCAGACTGTTTTTCGGCTGTCCCTTTCTTCTTCACGCGATTTTATAATTTCAATGTTATCTAAACGCAAAAATGTTTTCTTATAGTCGTCGAATATCGCACACTTTGCACGAACCGCCTTTCTCCGCCTCTCAAGTCTACGTCTAATGGCGTGATATCGTATCGCATGCACAGAGATACCTAAAACGGTTGTGTATCTTGCACGCGTTACTGTAAATGAGATGAAAATGTGAAAATAAGACGTTATAAATATTTATGACTCTTTTAAAGTGCATGAGTTGTGGATATCATAATGGTAGCTACATCAACAAAAACAACAAAATTACAACATCAATATAAGGCAAATACCATTAGATGCAGCTGCTGTCTGCCCCCAAACACCAGTTGAGCTCTAAAGTCTTCTTATGCACCTGCGATTTCAATGAATGAATGAAAAACGAGCTCTGTTTACATAAATATATATATGTATGTATATATTTCCATAGATATGTATGTGTGCAGACTGCAGCATCGCTGCACACCAATGCACAGCAGCCCCACGCGACTGACACGTTTATAATCAACGTCTGCCAAATGCTTTGCGCGCTTTGCTCTTCTAGGAGATATTGTTTTGGCCTTCATTCTTTGAATGCGTATACATACAACAAGTGTGTATGTAGATGTGCTCGTGCTGGTATCTGTGAACGTTGGCTTGGCTGCTTGTCTTCGAGTGAAATCATTTTGGTTGATTGTTTATCAAATTTTTTATATGTAAAGCCATAAAGCGTCCTTTTACTTTGTCAGCGCTTTGGCTGATTCCAATTTATTGTTTATTGTATGAGATTTGGTCGCTAGATGAGAGTTCTCATAAGCATTGCTAAGCCCCAATCCCAATGCTTACATTCTCATTAATTCACTAAGATCAAACGGAGTAGTCGTGGTGTAAGACTTTGTAACAAACCCTTTGCCGGATACTGTAATTGGTCAAATGTTTATCGAATTTCGCCAACTAAACACTTTTTTTATTTTGAGCGCTTTTGAAAAAACTCCCACGAGGTTTGTAACTGACATTTTGCTAGCCAATCTCGAAAACGTTTTTAAAAAAATTTGAGAGAATTTTTTGAAAATTGGGAAAAACCATTATTAAAAGTCAGTTCTATTTTTCGGTTCAGTGCTGTAGTAACGACTCAGCCGCCGCCCAAAATATGGTTTTCTGTAGTACAAAAAAAATATAAATTTTCCCACAAGCTAACTGGCTGTCACCGGATCGGAAGGTACCAAACGGAGTTGAACACATGCAGTACTATGCCAAACAAAGCAGAGGTCAGGCAGTCTATGAAGTCCCCTTTAGTCAGAAAATATAGCCTCTCTATGTGCAAACAGCTGATAGTTTTTCACTCGACTTTCAACCTCGCACTTTCATACTCTCTCACGTAACTGGACAGCCGAAGAATAGCTGGTACCATAAGAACGCTCTTCACAGGCTAGCTGGATACGGTGCCGTGCTTTTGCTTAAAGGAGGGACTGAAAAGAGCTACCTTCGTGGCTCTAGTGGGAGTGGCAATATTGCGTCTAAAAACCACTGGATGCGATGGTCTTTACCGATTGACTCGGAGTGTTTGTAAAATTAGTAGCAAACAGCAATAAGACGATCTCACATAAACACGCTTCCAGACCTGGTATCGAACTTATCCAAATACTGAAGAATACTTAGCAAGAGAAATCTTATACAAATACTAGCAGACCCGTCAGACGTTGTTTTGCACTAAATTTGGTCTATCTGCATACATTTTAATAAGCTTTTTCCGTCTAACTCTGCTCTCCTGCCCTCTTCAGTTTTTCTTAATCTTTTTATTTACTTCTCCCTCCGTCTTTTTCGCTTCATCTATCCCTATTTTCGTCTCACTCTATCTCTTTCTCAGTCTCCTTCTCCTTCCCTCTTTTCTCTTCTCTCACGTTTTTCCCATTCTTCTTCATCCCTTATTGCCTGTCCCAGAGGGTGGTATGTATTTTGTTCCAGTCCCACTCCGAGTCCCAGTCCCACTCCGAGTCTCAGTCACAGTCCGTCTCTGGTCTACTTCCCGGAAAACAGGATCGTAAATACTAATATAGGCAAATTTATATACCAAATTTCAGGCAAATCGAATAGGACGTATGTAAATAGGTATGTGGGTATTATTAATTCATGTATTTATTTCGGCTCTGCATATTTATCAGTTTTGCCAGCTTGATTCGACTAAATCGAATATCATAATGAAAATTACTTTAAAGCTCTCAGCAACAGCTTTCATTTGATATCCATACTACACGCGCATTCTAAGGGGTATCCGGGTCCACGTTTTGGCCTATATATCGAGACTCTAGTCAGGCAGCGGTATAAAATACTCTGTTCTAAAGCACACATCAACAGCTGTCATTTGTTATCCATATTCTATAAACACAATCTAGGGGTATTCGTGTCCACGTTTTCGCCTATATATCAAGACCCGAGTCACCCACGGGTACGAGAAATACTCCGTATAAAAGTACTTATAAACAGCTTCCATTTGATACCCATATTATACAAACATATCCCAGGATTACCCAGGTCCATGTTTTGGTCTGAAGACCCTATCCAGAACGGGATAAAGAGTATCCCGTGTCCGTCGCCTGGTTCTAAGCTACCCCTCCACCAATTTTCAGCCATATCTATTCATCCTTTCTTCAGTTATAAAAAGTGCAACACCACTTATATATGTACATATATACACAACATTAGAAACTTCAAAAATAACAGTATTTCTCCACTATTTAATTACAATCTACTAACTTCAATCACTCTATCTATTAAAAAAAAGCGCATCAAAATCCGTTGCGTAATTTTAAAAGTCTAAGCATTCAAAGGGACATAGGGACAGAAAAAGCGACTTTGTTTTATATTATGTAGTGATAGTGATACATGCAAAAATGCCAAAAAATAAAACTTTTGTTTAAGAACTTTAAGGAGATGTTCAAAATTTTTACGAAACAATATTTTTCAAGAGACGTATGCATTCTTAACCATTTATGTTGCATTAACTTGGCAACATCGCACAAGTATTTATGTACATACATACGATAAGAAAATATATACGTACATCCATACATATAAATGTACTGCCGAAGTTAAATAACGCAGCGAATGCTATGTTTCGCATTGCCTCACTCAAAAGCAATAAGTGCGCACAGTTGACAGCGAAGAACCACACACACGCAATTTTTGGTAAAAATGTTACTTTTGTTTAAACAACTTGGCTGACATAAGAAAGAAATCAAGTATTTTTTTTAATGCAGATCGAAAGTAAATATTTCAAAGTTTTACTTAAAAGTAAATTTTTTAAATCCATCCATACGTTTATGAGTCATAGCTGTGTGCAAAAAAATGTATGATTTTTTACTACATTTTGGCAATTTGCTACGCCCCTATAATATATACCTTCAAATTATATTGACTGTACCACATCACGTAGCTAAGCTTTCAAATGCAAAAAATCGTTTTAAAATCGGAGCATTCTGTGTGAAGTTATGTGCGTACATGGCATTTAGCGACTTTATTTTATAAGATTTATAGATAGATTATATATACCAAAAATAAAAAAACTTGGTTATATTTACCTCCAATGAGACTTTAGCTTAGCTTCTCCTCCAAGTTATAGCTGTTGATTTTTAATTATTCGTACGACCTGGCGGGACGGGACTCCGCGCGACAGGTATAAGTCGGATGAATTTTCACAAAGTTTTCAAAGTTTTTTATTGCAGAAATACACTCGGAGTGTTTGTTCAACAATAGACGAGAGAGGACCTGTCTTACACACAGTTTTTTTTAATAGAACAAATATTTTTGAATAAGTTTGCGATGTTTCTTTGCTTGGGACTTGAACGCAGGACCTTTGGTATGATAGGTGGAGCAAGCTACCACCACAACACGGCAGCTATAATTGCCTGAGCAAAATATAAAATTATTCGGTAGTTGGAAGGACCTCTCAAAGTCATTGCAGCAACTATGGCGTGGGCAAGCAGACTCGCTTTTGCATGAAATTTTTAATCTCATATAGGAGAAGATAGGTTCAGCAGCCTACATAAGATGCGAAGGTTAAATCCGTTAAGAGCGTGAAGTGCTTATGACCTGTATGAAGTAGTTAATTCCTGTAATCAATGAAAGCGTTGAGTTATGCGCATGAAGCATCGAACGAGAATGAGACGGCTCTAGGCATATTCATTCTCTTTCAAAACGAGTTATCAGCAGCTGCCACATTATCGACACTGTAAGCCACGGTAGTAATCTCATGTCTCGTTTATGTAATTTTAAAAACAGCATGTTAAGGTTTCAGTAATATCTAAGAGGTGGATGAGTGATAAGTCAATATCTGTGTTATGAAACGGGCTTTGGCTTAAGTTGACATTTTACCTCCTTTTCCTACCCAAAGGATGCTTATTAGGGTGGGTCGATATGTATGGACGAAAGTTAACCGATAGGATTTGGGCTCAGAAAAAAAAGGTTCCATTACGCATACCCAAAAAAATAATTTTCGAGCCTGCGAAATTTCATTTTTTGACTTTTTTTTCGACTTTGATTTTTTTTCATGTTTGGGTCGGACAGGGTATATCTACATAAACATTTTACAATCAAATGAAAATTATTTTAGTAGGTCATGAAAAATACCTTAAAAATCAAAGTCGAAAAAAAAATAAAATAAATGAAATTTCGCAGGCTCCAAAAATATTTTTTTGGAGCCTGCGTAGGAAATTTTTTTTTCCTGTGATCAAATTCTATCGAAGAATCGATGGCGCGATATCCGTTAATAAATCGACCCAGTCGAATGCTTTTGCAATAAGCCATGTCTTTATGCCTTGTATCCGCAAGTTTCCCCAGCTGCCATTTTATAGTAGGCTTTAACCCTTCTTCTAATAGCAAATACACCTTTTCGTGATGTTGTTATGGCTATTCCTTTAACCTTGAGTATTTTAGTTTTGGTGTGGTGGGTTTGCCTCAATTGTGTAGTATTAATTCAAATGCGTCACACGTCGATACTTGGCACAGTTATCGAATTATCAGCGGAACAATTCAACAACATATGTTGGGAGGTGACCGGCATCATCATTGTAGTACCTTTTGTAATTTAAGAGCATTATGTTCCCGTCAAAGCAATGCTTTTACTCTGATTAAATATTTAGAAAAAAACTTGTTATTTGTAAATTGATCCTTTTCAGTACACCAAACTTAATTAATTGCTGCTACTACAACATAAGTTAACACAAACCCTCATACATATATGCATCCCAGCAAAAAATCGTGCGATCAATCCCTAAAGAGAGTGGTCTCCGATTGATCTCTTTTGTCTACATTGGGCCATAATTGATCGCCTCTATTTCTGTTTGGACACAGTTGGGATTAGTCAGTTTGAGATCTATGTAACCCATTTAAAGAAAAAAAAATGGCAAACGAAATAAGTTAAATAAAAAAGATTACAGGTGATTTATTCGAATCATTTAAGAAAAAATCGGAGCCCTATAGGGAACTTAAAAAGGCTTGGCCATTTGTATTATTTTTTCGACCCATGTCTCTTACAATGAGTTGGCGATTTAACAATTTTTTTACTAAGATGTATGTATTTAACAATCTTTTGCAAGTTTTATTATTGCATTTACAATATATTTGCTTTTACTATATTATAACTTTTTGATAAGAAATGCGATAAGTCTTCATTCATTCTCGTATGGGCACAAAGAGGATTTATTCTGTCGTTCTCGTTGGGGTATAAATGGGTACATTCCCTTCATTGGACATGCTCAAACAAAAGAGAATAGTTTAGCGCATACATATATAAAACTGGCATAAGTCGCGTACTCCTTTGCGACTCATCCCAGATTCATTCTAGACTAATCGCATTTTTTCAGGGATACGCATGACAGCAAAAATCGTGCATGAAGAGCGTGTTGAAGATTTCCTTCCTCAAAATAAGTACCATCTTATATATATTAATTTTACTTTAGACAGCATCACCGCAGTTCATTTGCTTATATTTTGTACTCAATTTAAAGTACCGTGCTGGGAAAGTTATAATGCAATTTCTTTGCCTTAGTATGTGTGTAAGTTTAAAGTAAAGAGCTAGCACTTAAAGTAACTTTTGCATTAACTAAGTGTGCTTTTACACATACGAATATATATTTACACATGAAACCGCCCAACAAGAGATAAGCACACGTTAATGCTTAAAGTTACTAAGAAATTACAATGCGTTGGTGTTGATGTATGGATATGAATTACTCGGAAGATGTTTAAGATTTACTCACATACATTTATGCTAAATACATGCTTATCGTTGTTGCTGTATATGCTTTTGTAAGCTTTGTAATATTAGGAGTAAACAAATAAACAAAATCCGGGTTATTGTCACACATAAAAGAGCTTTTGTTCAAATGAATGCATACTTAAATGAATGACTATGAGTACAAACCATACAGGAACTGCGTTTTTCTTTGTGGCCAACTGCAGAAATTTTAATTTTGTCATTCATAATCAAATTCCTAACGAAACAATGATTAAATTTAGGATTGCAATCTAGATTGGATTGGAGTTAAATATATTACATTTTTGTTGTGGTATGCTTTAAAACAGTCGTATCAAAAAAGCAGTTCACGACTGCCTGGTTTGGGTAGACATTTAAGAACACCGTACAACAACAATTTCGTAACAAGGTGTTTTTCTGAAAGATGGGATCGCACGGATAAATATTCGATATAATTCGTTATTTATGGTTAAAATGGTTACAAATTGTCCTTTGGCCATATGTGCAGAGTCCTGCTGAGTTAAAGCTGTGTGTCATAAGTAATAGCCACATGTGGCTAAAGATTTAGTCGGCATTTTCACCTCAGGATGAAAAAGTGTAAGGCGCGGTAACCTCCGAAGAAATTTTGGGACAAGATTCTCTTCCAATATGCGTCGTGCTTCTTTATATTTTTCATACAAATTGGCGGGATAGGACCTACTTGTTTTATGCCGAATCCGAACGACATCTGCAACGCAGATGAGTTTTCACTGAGAGCTTTTCATTGCAGAAATTCACTCGGAGTGCTGGCCAAATACTGCCGAGGGGCGACTCAGTTTTGAAAAACTTTCTTCTAATTGAAAGAACTTGTTTCTAAAATTTTAAAGTTGGTTTTTCCTGGGCGTGAACTCAGGATCTTCGATGTGGATGGGGGATTACGCTACCTTCACCTGACGGCGGCCGGCATTGGTTGTTTACATCCTTTATATTTTACGTTTCCAACTTTGCGAAAAAAGTGAAATAAGTATGTTCAATCAGCATTATATATATAAATATTACAAGCCCAGACTTCTTAAATTCGAGTTAGTATTTTAACGAATTTACTGCAAATCCTCTTATTTGCAACCTTCTGCTAAGTTCGAATCACTAAACTGTTGAATAAATAACTCCAATATTTAATAATGCAAAATGGCCTTTATTAAAGTACTTCACAATAAATAAAACTACTATTGCCCGACAGATTGCGTGCTTTGTCAAAACTGCTTGTAGCGCCACTACCTTTGGTGCATTTATACTCTGTGATTTCCTTGTTGCCTCTTCTAGGCGCTTTCAGAATTTACTTAGTTACTGCCATATAATTATAACTACAGATGCACGTGTATAGCTTCCCATATGCGCGCGTATTTGTGAGCGACACTTACACAATTACAATTGCATACTTTCGGTAGCATCTCAGATAAGATATATGCATGTGTTTCTGCACTGCTTCTCCCTGCGTGTACGTACATATGTGTAGACATAATTTATTGATTCAATTGTATATATACATAATGATTGATTTACGTATGTGCATGCAAGTCACTGCTTAGCATCGGCTTAGAGATGTCAGTTCCCCTTAGTGTTGCTAATATTCGTAACAGTATTAATCATGTAATCAACTAGATCCTATTTTAATGACCAATGATTAATTCCATTGTTTTTGAAAAAAAAAAAAAACAATTACTAATTGATTACCATAAGAAAAATCCAAAAAAAGAATTCATAAATATTTCCGATTATTGAAAAAAATCAAAAATAGTCAAAAAAGTCCAAGGAATCAGAAAAATTCCTTTTTTATACCTTTATATTAAATCCCTTTCATGTTTGTCCCCTCATTTCCATACGAATTTTTGACCCACGGACCCTTTTGACCCTTTTTCGGTAACTTCCCGTTGAGCTAGACACTTGATATTTGAACATAGTTCAGATCTGGGAGACATTACAATGCAAGTGAAAAAAAAAAATCTGTTAAGTGGCGCACGGATAGAGATATACAGAAAATTAATTTTAAAATGGAAACTAACTTCTCGGTGATCCAGAGATTCGAAACTTAGCACATAGTTTGCGAGCCGATGGCACTACAATGCGTGAAAAACAAAATGCCGCCAGGTGGCAGACGAATCGAGATAAACGAAAATCCCTGAAAATCCCTGACAAAATGCAGGGAATCTTGCGATCGATTTTTGAGTAACTTCCAGGTGAACTAGAGACTTGGGCCGCGAGTCAGAACCCGGTGACAATGCAATATTTGGTCGAAAAAATTTCGCTAGCTGGCGTATGGATATTGATATTGAGAAAACTAGTTTTAAATTGGGAATCTTGCAATCGATTTTTAGCTAACTTCCTGAATAACTAAAGACTTGAAGCCTGAAATATAGTTTAAAACTTGGTGACAGTGCAATCAAAAAATTTGAGCTACGTAACGCACAAGTGGAACTATTTAGAAGATTAGGCCATACCTTCATGGCTAGCCTCCTGAGTGTTGCAGGCGTTGTAGAATTCCAACCCGTAGAAGGCCCAACTCAATGCACATCCTTGCATACTTTTAGGCATACGCGACTTTCACTACAATTCTTTTAGACTTTCAGGCGTATGCGAATTTCACCACGATTTTCAGCTGTGCAAATTACGTAGCTGACAAACGAAGTGGAGTTCTATTGTTATGATGTGAGGTGGAATTCTATTGTTATCACCAGTGTTGTCAGCGAAAATTCCACTAATTCTATTAAATCTTGCTATTTTGAACAAATAAATAAGATAAGAATTTTCACTTAGGAATTACTTAAATAACTAATCAAAGCTGCCATTGCCTTTTTGTAGGCAGTACTAAAAAAATTGAAAATCAAAAGACGATCAAAAATTTCAAGGACTACCTTTATATAAATGGACCAAAAAATAGAAGGCAATTTTTCCTTTAATACAGACATAGTCTTGTTCAATTTTGACTAAAAAACTTTAACAATAGCTCTTGTATAAGAATTTTGGGATTTAAAATTATAAAGGTAGAGCGCGTGTTTAAATTTTAAATAATCAATTAGTTAATCCCAAGTACATGCTTTGCCTTAAATTGAAAGATTATAAAAGCTGATAACAACTGCGTTAATAAAAGAAGCGTAGAAGCTAAAAACTTCAGCGACATCTACACGTGTATTTTCTAACGATGTGAACAATCTTCAGTTGCTCTACATAGTCCATCAAGCACGAATCAGCTGAAAAATTATCAACAAACGCCATATATGTATATATAGTTATTTTTTTGAATTACATTGTGTTCATTTTATTACTTATTCTTTTTCAATTTCACTCAAATTAAAAAAAACTAATCCCAAAGCCCTATACTTTAAACTTTTATATATGACCATTTCTGCACAATGCAGAAAACAAAATATTTATACAAAACTACTGGACAAGGAAGAGCGCAATAATTTTGAGTAAGAAACTGTGATTTCAGTAATTGTGTTATATATGTACTTTTGTTTGTATATGTAATTATTATTAACCCTCTATTTTAATGCAAGACCTTATATACAAAATTTTATGTTTTTTGTCATTAGGCCCTGAAGAAGACCAAAATAAAAGGTCGAAACATTGGCGAAAAAATAAAAAAGGCGTTTTTCGGATTTATTAACCCGAAACCAAAAACTAATTTGCAAGAAATAAAGAAAGCAGTCGGTAGACCAAAAAAAAAAAATATTATCAAAAAAGGATTTTATGATTACTCTTGTTTACTTTTGATTAGTTTTGAAACATTTTTTTGATTACTTTTGATTATTTATGATTTTTTCGATTAGTTTTTATTTATTTATTTTTTTTTTAATAATCGTAAAATATCACGACTTTTTTGGATTGTTTTTTAATCAATTGTAAAGTAATCATAAAAATAGAAAAAGGTGGCAAGAACTCATTACATGGGATTTAAAAAAAAAAATAATCAGTTGAACAGGTAATCATTACCATTAGTAATAACGAGCCGGACCCGTGCGCATCCTGCGCAACGAATATAAAAATCTCTTATCAAATATCAACAGAAATCAGCCGTTCTATAAGTCAATTAAAACTTACAGCTTGCGCTGCCAGCTGGTGTATGATAGCAACTGCCGGTAACGCAGTTCAAATACTCACAATAAAGCCATAGTACACATAGATTTCTTTGTATGCCAATCGTTTATTTTTAACAAATATTTTAATAAAATATAGCTAAACAAAAGCACTACAACCAAAATTGCCGAAAGCTCACTAATACCCCGAATCTTCATCTTTACCACCAAAATTTTATTTATAGATTTGGATTCCAAATAAGAGCGAAAAAGGTACCCATACATAAAAATAGCAATTAGAAATAATATATATGTGGACCGGTCTATGAAAAGGTGGCTTATGACTCAAACAAAAAGAAGAGCACAAACGTCCTGAATAAATGCATTGTTTATCTTTAACAGCTGTTTTCGCGCAATTTATTTGCCACCTTTTCATAGACCGGTTCACATATGATGATTATTTAACAGGTCTGAACAAGCCGTTAGTTATACTCTATGTAGCTTTATACAAACACAACATTCTTCCATTTTTCTAAACTAGTATAAAAAGTCTAATTTCACTTTTTACTCAACATAAGATGCCCTAACGCAATTATTAGGTAACCAACAATAATAAAATTTTGCACGAAAGGTTTTCAAGATTTCACACCATGTTTCCATGGAGTAAAATTCCAAGCAAAAAAGTAGGGATTATATCACTTGTAGTAAGGTAACAAAATTGTAACTATTTTCGTCAGAATTATTGGATATGTGTGGCATCACTTTAAATACGTCCGTTTTTAATTTATTTTTTTTTCGTTGGTTACACAAAAGTTGCTGCTGGGGCGCGCAAACTTGAACGTTTGTCATGCCAACGCCCCTTAATATCATTATGCATAAGTATCAATATTTATTAGAGATCACTTCATATCACTCATGTTGCTTTCTTTTTTTTACTCTTTCTTTACAGACTTATTTTACATTTGATTCGCGCGCTGAACAACAAACGGAAGTTTATTTACGTTATGGCCAACATCCGGAATTGTATCCAAATCGACGCGGTGAAGTGGTACAAGGGTGAGTCTAAATAAAATAAATGAAAATAAATTACAAAAAAAAAAAAAATTCAACGATATTTACAAACCATTTTCTTTACATAATTTTAAATAAAAGAAATCATTAAAAAATATTTGCTATTTTATTTGTTAAGAATGCACGAACATTTCCTCATTGCAGCACAAATGTTGCGTATACGCCACGGAGCTCCTACTGCTGCAATTTCCATGTACATTGTACACGCTTTATTGATTGCCGCCCGCCAATATTTCTTTGTTATCACAAACATTTCAAGCGATGAGTTTGGTAGACATTTTGTCAGTCATGCTAAACTTGCCTTTGATGTCTACCTGTTGTGACCTTTTTCTTCAACATTCTTTAATATATTTTTCTTTCTAATATCCGCTTAGTTAGCTCTCGTTACATGCGTTTGCCTTGCGCCCTTTTTCTTTTGTGGCTGATATAAGGCAATAATTTTATTTTATTATTATTATGCGTAACTTAAGTGCTTTCTACTGCAATAATCATATTTTACTAAGCGCGACGATGGGGAACGAAGCGAGTTGGTTACGATGGTAATGTTGCCGATGGTAATGAAAAAAAAAAAAACGAAGAAAATAAGTAAAATAATGAAAAAAGAGCGGAAATGGAAACTTGAGCGCCAATAAGAAGAATTAAATTATTCAATATTTATGCAAAGGAGTGTTTTAATTTTATTATACTTAAATATAAATAAAGGTTTCATATTTTGTAGGATTAGTTTATACAAATAGCAAATCTTCTTAGCTTTTTAGGTTCAGGGAAAGTATTTATCATTTGCCAAAGCCGCTGAGTTGTGGTACTGTTGCTGAAGTTGTTGTTGTGTTACAAGCACACGATGGTTACTTATTTGTATACCGTTCATGAAAATGAAATGGTATATTAATTTCGTAACAAATCCCAAAATTGTCAGTCCTTAAAGGAAAATAGGTAAGCCCACCAATAAGTATACCGGATGAAGAGCTGAGTTGTTTTAGCCATGCCCGTCTGTCTGTTTGTATGCAAACTAGTCCCTAAAGTTTTGAGATATCTTGATAAAATTTGGTATATTTAGGTGTCCTATTAGACATTTGTCGGAGCCGACCGCATCGGACCACTATAGCATATATCCCCCCCCCCCCCCCCACCCCCCCACAACCGATTTTTCAGAAAAGAGGATTTTTGTTATATCGTCCTCAATTTATCAGGTTTGAACTTCAAACTTCACTAAATGCTTACATTTACGTAATTTTTTTTTGAGGTAATTGATTCACGGTCAAAATTATTTCATGCAAACCACAAAAAACGTGAAACTTTGCATCGTCACACAAAGTACCTACCTATTTTAATTTTATACATTTATTATTTTATATTAATCTTAAAAGTCGCTTAGGTATATACTTCTATTTACTATATATTTCATATCTTATACAGCCGATTATTTGGATACTACCAATGGGATAAGATTTTTGTTTAGCCCCATTCATGAAAGGTATGAAAGGTGCCGTCCTTACTAGCTTTTTTTTAGTCTAAACAATCCAAACCAAACGAGGTTTCAGGAAAGCTCTTAGGTCTAAGAAGAAAGGTCAATGCAAGATTGTCTCGTGTTAGAGTAGAACAAAAATTAGTAATTGCTGACATCATCGAAGGAATTGGCTCACTGACGCCTTAGAAATAAATTTACTGCTGTCAGATATAAATATAAAACTTTGAAGGACCTCATTCAGAAATCCGGAAGAGTAACACTCTTGCCAATGAAAGACACTTTAAGCTGTGTGGGTAATTGAAATGAAAATTATTTTCTCGACGTGCAAAAAACGTGAGGTAAATCTCTCATGGTCTGATCTGTGATTTATAATCATATTCAAAGCTTTGAATCGAAATACAGCAGTGAGCAGAAAAATAACAGTTAAAAATTTTATCAAATTTAGTTAATTAAATTCTTCTATTTTCCTATTTTCGTTATTTTAAGAAATATCTTCTATGATTCTTGCAACTGAATTATGCAAATCAGTCTCGAAAACGTGAGGAAACTAGAAAATTTGAGAAAATTTGAATAATTTCGGTGTGCAGTTTGGTAACTCAATCAATTTTAGTGTGTTAAAGTGAAAGTGATGGGTCTACCAAAATAAGCATTGATTTTTGAATTTTTTTATTCCAACTGTTTTTTGGCTTTTCCTGCATACAAAGTGTGAATATTTTTTTTCGTTTGTTACCAGCTTATTATCGCCTAGTCATAGGTTTCTTATTGATCCCTTTTTGGCTTATTTTCGACGGTTTAGAGTAGTTTCATCGATGTGATATTGAAATATTATCGGTAACTGTTTCATAACAAACCGATGTGTCGTCGTTAGCGAATCGATAACACGTCGATTAATATGGTAATATATTGATGAGAAATGAAAAACCTTTCGATTAAAAGTCGATAACTTTTGGATGACAAATCTATAAATTTTCGTTAACAAATCGCTAACACGCCGATAACAACTGTTAGCACATCAATAAGAAATTGATAACAAAGCGATATTTTTTCGATATTAAATCGATGAATTTTCGATAACAAACGGAAAAGTGTATGAAAACCAAATCGGCAACTTTTCTGTAACTTTTCGATAGCAAATTGATAAATTTTCAATATAAGATCAACAACATTTTCTATAACAAATCGATAATATGCTGATAACCAAAGTATGCTAATGTAAAAAATAAGTCTCAACGTATATTCTTAGTCGTCGTGTCTTCTCATTCGCATCTGCTCAATTTCGTTAAAAAACTTGCTTTAAAAATTTCTATAAGTTAATTTGCTATAATCATTTTCAAATCTGTTTTATAAATTATCGATTCTGCTTAAAAATTTCAGTTCTTACTCATGGCAATTTTCATTTTCTCTCTCACAATTTCTTTGCTCATCCTTTATAATATTTCCTTATTTCCTCGTCATCAGCCTCCTACTCAACCTCTCACTCCGCTACAATAAGCTATGCCAATCAAACTTTATAAACTTTATCCGCCTGCATAGCAATTCAAATAAAATTCAATTACCAGCTCCAAGGATGATAAGCAACAAAAAATTTACTTTCTATCAATTCCTATTACATATTTTTTTCATACTCGTCTAAATATTAATATCGATTTTTATAGTCAATATTCATATAAGAATAAATATGCGCTTAGTTATTCCCGATGATTGCCTTGTGCAAAGAAATCATAATTTTCAAAGAGATGCTAAGTAGTGGAGCGAGATGAGTTGAGATTAAGTTGTAAATACTCAAATACATTTATAGGACAATAGATTAAAGGATATCTGATTTGTTTTGTTTATTTTGCTGTGGGTATACAAAATACCATTTGAGTACACTAATTATTTATATTCTTAATAAGATTTTATGATGAAAAAATTTGTGTACTTTTTAATACTAGAGTTCGCCCAGTGGTTGAAATCAACCGCAGGAAAGGAAAGGACAGGAAAGGAAAGGAAAGGAAAGGAAGGAAAATCAATGTAAGGGAAATGAAAATAAAAGAAATATAATTTGTCATTTCTAATATAATAATAGGAACATTCGATGGGTACTATAATGAATAAGTAAGCTCAAAATAGGGACATTTTATATTGCTCTGGCAGGTAGGGCATGATTTAATCAATCTGCTTCTCGTAAACAAAAGGTAGGAAAAGGAAAGGAAAAGAAAGGAAAGGAAGGAAAATCAATGGAAGGGAAATGAAAACAAAAGAAATGAAAGAAAAGAAAAGTAGAGGAATGGAAAGGAAAGGAAAGGAAAGGAAAGGAAAGGAAAGGAAAGGAAAGGAAAAGAAGGAATATGAATGGAAGAGAAGTGAAAGTAAAAGAAAGGAAATAAAAAGAAAATTAAAAGAAAGGAATGGAAAAAAAAAATAAAGAAAAGGAAAGGAAAGTAAAGGAAAGGAAACGAAAGCAAAGGAAACGAAAGGTAAGGAAAGGAAATGAAAGGAAAGGAATGGAAAGGAAAGGAAAGTAATGCAAAGAAAAGAAAACAAAGGAAAGGAAAATAAAAGAGTAGAATGGAAAAGAAAGGAAAGAAAAGAAATAGACTTGATGCATGATCAGCTATATATTTTTGTTTAATTTTGATTGTGTATAAAGCAACTCCTCGGCCATGCTAACGATTCAGCTTAGTACACAAAAAGCAAGTACACACACACAGCGTGTCTACAGTATGAATAAGTGCATGTGTAGTGGCGTGACTTTTATGTAAAAATTTTTATATTAAAATAATTTTTCAATTTTTTTTTATTTATCGATAACAGTGCCGCTTAAAATTTCCTATCAATACATATATAATTTGTATAGCTTAGAATTATAGTTTAGCAGAAAACGGTTCCACATTTTTTTATCTTGTCTATTTATATATTAGATTCATAAATTGTGATAAAAAAAAATTCCAGTTGTACCAATTAGACGCTTTTGGTTTAGCCCACAATGATCCGTTTTAGTCTTAGAAGCAGAAGTGTACAAACCAAAAAGGGACATCTTCTCCCCTCTTTTTGTTTTATAGCTTGACATGCTTCTGGAACTGTGCGCTGTGTTAATTACTTATATATTCGGTGAGTCAACGAAAACCCTATTACGTACGCCGAAGTTGAAAATATTCGTATTTCCACTGTCCTTGCAATAATATAAAATGCGCCTAAATGGCACAAATAAGCCTATTCAGCAGTATGAGCCATATGAAAATTGCATACTTTTAGGCGAAATTTTAAGCGGTTGGTTTCAAAAGACACGCAACTGATAATTTAGGAGACCAGAAAAAATACTCGTGATTTTGGTATACATCTTGATTCGAGTAATATGGCAATGGTGATAAGGAAAAATACTTATCCTTAATTGGTCAATGTAGGGATTTACTCAAGCGTGAATGAAATCCTGTCATATTTTCCGTTTACACTGCTGCTAGACTTCAGAAAGTCCTCTAGCTTAGCTTCTATGGATATTGCCGCAATATGTGGCTCATTGTTCATTAAGTACCGCACAAGCTTATCCCCTCTAAGTGGGGAACGAATAAATTCAAATATATCTAAACTTCAGAATATAACAAAGCTTTTACGCAAAACACACATGAAGAATCACAGACATCAATATTTCACCAGCCTGGAAATGTAGTTTTGTCTAGACTTGGGGATCTTATCCATATCTACATCTTTGAGCAGTTCAAAAAGAATCAGCGCACATTCTACTCCTCTGAAGGATACACGTACTTATACATAGTGTGACGAATATTAGCAACACTAAGGGATACTAGCATCTCTAAGCCAATACTAAGCGGTGACTTGTATGCACATCAATAAACCAATCATAATGTCTATACATATGTCCATGCAAGCAGCGGAGAGCAACGCACAAACACATGCATATATCTGAGATACTCCCGAAAGTAGGCAATAATTTGTGCAAGTATCACTTACATATATACGCGCATATGAGAAACTATAAACGTAGTTATAGCTGGTAGTTTTATAGCTGATAACTAACTAGTAAATTCTAGAAATAGAAGCGCCTAGAAATATGTCAACGAGGAAATCAAACAGTATAAAAGCAGCAACAGTTGAGGCACGAAAAATCTGTTTGATTTAAGCAAGCTATCTGTCGGGAAGTAGTAGTGTTATTGTGAGGTACTTGAATAAAGGCCATTTTGCATTATTGAATAGTGGAGTTATTCATTCAACAGTTTAGCGATACGAACGTTTGCAGAAGATTTGAAATAAGAGGGGTACCACTAAAATTCGTTACAATAGAATTAGTCTTAAAAGTTAAACCCTTATAGAATTCTCCAACTGAATCCCAACCACAGTAACTTGGACGAAGATTTCCTAGCCTAAACAGAACAAAATCAAACGCTTTAGTGGGTTGTCAGATGCAAGACTGCAATATAGTATTGCAGACAGAACACTCTATAACTAAGAACCAGAGTAGATGATTTTATATACATACGAGAAGATAAGAACAAACTACATGGCATAGTCGTTTAACATATGCTTCGAATTCTGAAGATAAATTTAAATTAGTTGAACTACTTAATCCAACATTTGCTAACGAACATGTAACCAAGATCAGCGAGTTGGCGAAAAGCACTGTGATCAATGAATTCGATTTCAATGAAACGAAAGGAGAGGACAAGCATGAGGAAAGCGTTAGCCAAGTAGGTAGAAGTATCGCAGTTGTATATTGAAGACGAACTTTTAGCAAATATGGTCGATAAACCTCTGAACACAGCCATCTTGCATCGATATCTTGGCATAAAAGGGACGTACATCACATACAATGGACCTCTGCTTTGTCCCAATACTCAATATACCACGTTGAGAAAGTTATTAGATAGCAGGTTCGAAGAACTGTTGCTTCTAATAATAAATAATTCCCTACAAGCTTATTTTCGTTTGAAATTTTCCAATAATTCAGGAGATTTTGAAATAAACAAGGTTTTTGATGATAATATGCAACACACAAATTTTGTTGCAAAAAGTTTCGGGAAATCACTGAAAAAATGAAATCAAAATAATTGACTTCACAAAATTAATCATAAGTCACGGCTACAAAACATACTCTTGACTTCATTTTGTTAGGCTTTGGTGAAAAAGCTAGCCATTGGCCGCATTCAAAATTTTAAATCATTAACTTTGCATTCAACTGAATTTCGTTCGTGTAGAAGGCATTCTTTAACAACTCTGTAAGTTATGCTCCCACCGAGCTGAGATTCGACCATGAGTCATCAAATTTATAATTCTGCACGTCTACCTCTTGTTTGTGACTTTTCCCATTGTTGTTATTGCTATTTTGTTTCCTTTTTTTTTTGATCGGTACTGTGGCGAGAAATGCCTTTGAAGAAGTCACAGCGAGACTTTCCTTTAACTCGCAGGGTGTTACTACTATAAATAAATATTGATTGGGATATTTTATAGCAGAAACACGGTCAGGAATTTTGACGAGCCAGCATCGCGGCGCGATTTCATTTTCAAAGCAATGTCATCTCCCGCAACTGATTATTCTAAGATTCAATTGAACTCATAATTTGCAGAGCTGCTCAAATCGGATTGTTTAAGCAAAACTTTTCAATACTCTTTGAAAATACTTTGGAGCTGAACCCATGTCATCATACAACTTTCATAAAATTATATATAAATTTAAGTTACGCAAAATTGCTTTTCCTCAAACTAGAGTCTACGAACAAAAGAAACCCAGGTGCTTGCTGCACGCACGCCTATAAGTATGCAACACTTTTCTGCTTACCTTAATCACATTATTAAAGAATTCTCTTTTTTGCTTTGCTGTCCCAACTCATGCCTGCTCGCGTAGCATTTTCACATTATCTTGAGCGCATTAAATCATTTTGCGCTTACACGCTATCAGAGTGTTTTTTTTATTTTTTTGTTTGCTTTTCTTTCTAACGCATCACTTAATCTTATATTTTTTCATGCATATTTGCTTGTGTTTTTTCAATTTAACTGCGCTAAATTTATCTATCTCACACTATTTCTCTCTCTCTTCCGCTCTTCTGCAGGTCCTATTGTGAGCGAGAGTATCGCGATTGTAGATTACAAACCTGCTACGTGCAATCACCCGCATATCCTGGCCTATATCCGCGCGCATTAAATTGTCGTTATAAATTGCATACGCGACAGCCGTACATTAAATTGTATTTGCAGAATGAACAATTCGCTGTAGATGGACAGAGGTAAGTTGAAATATTGAATAAAGTGACAGGACTTAAAAAAGTATTTAAAATACAGTCCCTTACTATGTTAAAAAATGTTGAGTGCTTTGGCAAAATTTTGTTGGCATATACGAATTATCGCCTTTTAAAACTGGCCAAAAACTGGATTTTTCCACAGAGATTCTTCAACTAAAAGACAGTCACGTACTTTAGCCAGGAAATCTGGTGGCCAAGGAAATGTTCGACACATTCCACCTTATCCTTGTGTGGCCCTGTCTTAAAAAATTACACTATAAAACAAACAAGTAGGCCGAGTTCGAAATTTCGCAGGTGGAAATATGTACCTTAAAAGAGTCTTTATGTTTCCGAAAGCCTTCGGTGCGCCTAATACAAATCTGACGCCAAACCTTCTTAGTTGTTTACAAACCCGTATCAGAGTTTTACTTTTGGTGTTCCAAGTCTTACTTATAAACATCCAATACAGTGAATTGGTATAAGTCGAGATCCTCCAGACTGTTGAGGAGTTATTATTCGATGTGGCGTTGATTTAAAAGCACTATCGTCGGAAGGAAAGGTTTCAGGACTCAGCGCGACCAGAGTCAGCCTTCAGTTATAGAAATAAAATACCTATACTCGTGTATGCTATCTAAGTTCAGCGATAAGTAGTACTATTATTTTGTTAAATACTCGAGAATGAACTAAAAGTGGCTTTTAGGAGTAGCGTAACTGCATATGATGGATCGACGTCAACTAATAAAATAAAAAATAAAAAAAAAACTAATAAACTTTACATTATATTGAGTTCTGGGCATATATATCAGGGTATGCCAGGAGGGTCCTTGAGATTTAATCTTTCTCAGACGATGCATTCTCAAGTAGGTAGACGGATTCGATTACATTTTATCAAAGGCGCTTACCATCTAAGAAGATTTAGTAAGAAAACACCAGGGTGAAGTAAGAAGCTGAGTCTTCCAAGAGACGTAAGATCAGCAGAGCGAAAAGCGTGGAAAAATGTCTGTGTGGACAAAGAAATCTTCGGAGAAACAGCAAGGTTGAGCAAAACCGTATTTAGGGCATATAAAGTTCAGGGATTCCACCAACTGTCGCATTGTGATAAAGAGTTCTTTGGCGCAAAAAATCAATACATAGAATTCTCGCAGGACGGTTGTACATCTATACTGAGTTCTTGGTCATGAGATACAAAGAAACGAATAGACCGCTGAGCTGGCAAAGGAGGGTGCAGTTCTCGTTGAATATACAGTAGACGTCCCCATTTATTTAGGACAAATTAAAACAAGGCAGGTGTGACATGAGACCATTCAAGAAAGAAGGAGGGACACGCGAGGTGCAGGTATCTAGGACTATGGACTCTTTTATTCCATGTGAAGTCATAATTGACCGGTTAGTTCAATCTAACCCCACCTACGCTATTACTCAGACCAACATAAAGGATTGTGTAGGCTTACGACCCATATTTACGAGCTGGTTCCCCAACTATTATTTCAAATGCACGAGTGCGTAGCTATCTAATATTGTATAATATCCATTATAACCATTATCTCGCTCATGAAATTTAGGTAGTACATTGGGACAAGAACCTTTCGGAAGGTGTAACCATTTTAGTTTATATCCAGATTTTTAGAATCAGTAATTTTTTCAATTATTTTTCTGATTCTATTTGCAAGATAGTTGGTGAAAAGTGCAAAGACACGATTTTTAAGTTGAGAATGAAAGAGACAGAAACTCAATTGCTCAGCGCTGAGTAGCTTCTGCTCGATTTTGTTGTCCCTCTTCCAGCTCGACATCGACAGTAAATCTTCCAAAGGTGATTTAGGAAAGCCTAAATCTAATAATAATAATAATAACAACGACGAAATGACTTTTAGCTACTTTTTTCTCTTTATTTCCTTTTAAGAGCTCTCAGTATGCAAGAATTTGCGAAAATCTAAAAGCACTAAATCATCACTGCGACACTAAAAAAAATAAAAAAGTACGAGAATAAAAAATTTCATAGAAAACACTAAACCAAATGAACTGTTGCAGCATGTGGCTCGCCGTTGACGGTTGTAGATTTGTATGTGTACACGCAACATAGCCTACTTTTAGGCTTTAGGCTGTCACCAGCACATTGCATACGAACAACACCAATGAATGCGAGCTAATGGCGCGAATGATGCGAATAAATTGAAGTAGCCAAAGCTGACATGGCGTATGAGTGACATTTCGGCTATAGCTGACAACAAATGTGTATGTGTGTGCGTGTGTACATGTGCGCATACACATGAATACATAAAATATATAGCTTTATATATAACAGCTTATATTTGGACAGAAATTAACGTAAAGTTAACGCTTGGTAATTTGTCATTTTGGCACGTTTTGGCTTTGCAATTGGAGGCAAAAACACAAATAGACAGCAAACAAATGCGACAGCTGGGGTAGAATCTGTGAGAGAGCGGTAGCTAAAACCGCTTTAGGCAGTGAGCCGCAGCTTGACCGGGTAAAAGAGAGTGAGAGGTAGAGCGGTGAAGAGAAAAAATCAGCCACATGAATTGTGCGAGCTGGCACTTGCATTTGGCATTTGGCACGTTGACAATGCCAATTTGACAGCTAAAGAAAAATTGGCACATTACAGAACGAAATACACATACAAATGCACAACGCACACAATCGTACACTTTTTTCGTACAAACTCAGATGTACGCAACTACAGTTACTAGTGCTATAAATTTTCGTTATTCATTATATTTTGTATACAGCTTGGATTAAGGTTTCCTCTCACTCTCTGTCTACCCTCTACTCGCTTTCAAATCGACAACCTGCAAAATATCTTACGTGAACTACGTTCTTTGCTTCAACGTTGCTCTATAAAAAAACAGGTTTAAAAGCTTTTGTCGCATCTGTATAAAGCTTCTAAATAGCGGTTTGTTTATATATTAAGATAAGCATGCTCTCAGATTGAAGTTCTTCCTGCTGCTCTGTAAGTACAAAGATACCTCAGGCATCACTACCACTTAGTCAACTTCTGTTGTTGTAGCGCGCAAAGACTAATGATGATGCACAATGGCACTTCAAATGTTATGTGGAATTAGGTTTTGTGACACCTTTTTACGGTTATTGTGTTATTTTTTACTTTTTCTCTCTTTGTTTTATATTTGTTATCAAAAAGAATACGTCAATATATAAAAGCTTGTTTTTAAGGAAAATTGGCACTTTTTGTTTAACGAGTAATAAAACCTGTGGTTTTAGTTTTATAATTATGGTATTTTTAAATCTTCCATAAGTTGTGTTTACTGGATGTGTTTTATTAAATTTTTTTTTTTTAACATAAAAAGTATAGGACTTGAGGCTTTAGAGCACTATACTCTTGTGGGCTCCCTTTTTGACTAATGCAAATCTTACAGAAAGTTGTTTAATCGTATTCAAGCTCTGAGACTTCAGCAAATCATCTTATGGAGGACGCTGTCTCCAATTATGTCCAAAAAAACATACTCTTGATGTTCCCTGCAGGCGACATGGTCACAATAAATCATGTCCAAGATGTTCGGGCTAGTACCTTGATTGTGCCTGTTATCGCTGCGTTCCAACATCGATAATACTCTCCAAACCCTTCGGGAAGTATCTTTGTCAATAGAGCAGAATAAAAAAAAGAAGAGGGGCTCACGCAGTTTTCGGTAAAGTTGTTAGACTATGAAATATCATAGAAAAATTGTACGTTTTACATTATTTCTTATAACCGTATCATGTATGATCGAAAGAAAACGACAGCATCACACGAGGTTGAGGTCATTCAATTGTCAGTAGGCCAGTTAAGGGGATTCTCTCCCTTGACTTTTGGCATCTTAAGATACACAAGTTTGAATAAAATTATATTTGCGATACGTAAACTACCGACGATTCTAAGTTTAAATCGTAGGAAAAGTAATTTCACAAAGCTTTAGAAGAGGTGCTCCTAAACGGGAAAGTCCGTCCTCCGAAGTTTGGCGAATTTTCAACAAAAATTCATTTACCTTGCAGACTCCGCCCAGAGTCAACTAAATGGTAAAAAAATTAGAAACAGCACACCAGACGAAAAGGTCGACATTAATCTCGGCGTAAAGAAGCAAACAAATTTTAGAAAAAAAAATATATATATATATATTTTTTTTTTTAAATAGAAACAAGTTTTTCTAAGCGGGATCTCCCCTTGGCAGTGGTTTTGAAACCACACTCAATGAAAACTCGAAGACAGCATAAAATATGTGGGTCTCGTTCCGTTAATTCGTAGAAAGCACGACGCAAACTGAGAGTCTCGCTCGGCCTCTATTTCCTCGCATGTGTTTATTGTTATTTTTTATATTTATATTTCTTGTGTGCGACATTGGACTTCCCCTTAACGACTGTGTCGATTTTGTGTGTTTGCAATGGGATTTGGTAATAGTTACGGCACCACTGCAAATTCTGGGAAGTGCTAAGCTATTCTCAAAAATTTAATATTTGAGAAACTTTTCTTTCCAGGAAGCGGACCGCGCCTCGGTTTGCTTTAAATTTTCTATAACTGAAGTTCTTTGGCTAGATCAACGGTTCAGAAACTCTTATTTCCGGAAATTGGATTAAGGAGCCACCCTTATCTTTAAACAACTTATTTTTGGTGCGATTTTCTGGAAATTCCACGAAGCTAGCCAGGGATCGAACTTTTCCAATTAATCATATTTAAAGTACAACTTGCTTGAAACTTGGTACAGAGGTACACCATTGACTCGATTAATTACAAGATTGATATTTGGGATATTTTTCCGGAAGTGGGCGGGGAATGGATACTCATAGCTCGAGCGTGAGGGGGCGGGTCGAGGACAGAGTTGTGAAGACTTAAGTGAAAAAGAAAATTTACAGGAAAGAGATCAAAAACTAGTCCATCTGCGGTAGTAATGCGTCGGATAATATCTAAAGTTGCTGTAATATTGCAAACAGCCTCAGGTCAATCGTGAAATATATCTGTCAGTCAAAAAAGCTACGGTTCGAGCTCTTGAAATCATTTCTAAGTTGAAGACTGCTTTTGTCGTTATACTTACTTATTTACTTACTTACTTAATTGGCGCTTAACCGTCTAAACGGTTATGGCCGTCCAACGGCGCGCCAGTCACTCCTTCACTCCGCCAACCGGCGCCAATTGGTCACACCAAGGGAGTTTAAATCGTTTCCCACCTGGTCCTACTAACGGAGTGGGGGCCGCCCTCTACTTCTGCTTCCATAGGCGGGTTCCGATAGAAACACTTTCTTGGCCGGAGCATCATCTTTCATTCGCATAACATGGCCTAGCCAGCGCAGCCGCTGCGCTTAAATTCGCTGGACTATGTTGATGTCTGCGTATAGCTCGTACAGTTCATCGTTAAATCTTCTTCGGTACTCGCAGTCGCCAACGCGTAGAGGTCCACAAATCTTTTGAAAAACTTTTCTCTCGAACACTCGCAAAGCCGCTTCATCTGCTGATGTCATGGCTCATGTTTCTGCCCCATATAGCAGGACGGGTACGATAAGTGACTTGTAGAGTATTATTTTCGTTCGCCGAGAGAGGACTTTACTTTTCAATTGCCTAACTAGTCCAAAGTAACATTTATTGGCAAGTTTGATTCTTCGCTGGATTTCAGTGCTGATGTTGTTGCTAGTGTTGATGCTGGTTTCCAAATAAACGAAGTCTTTTACTATTTCGAAATCATGGCTGCCAACAGTAGCGTGGTTGCCAAGGCGCATATGCGCTGACTCTTTGCTCGATGACAGCAGGTACTTCGTTTTGTTCTCATTCACCATCAAACCCGTTATACTTACTAACTTACTTAATTGGCGCTAAACCATTTAAATGGTTATGGCCGTCCAAGAAAGCGTTTTTTTGCTGTGCTAACTGGTGACAATTGCTAGATTCAAGGGAATTTGAATCCTTTTTCAGTTGGCTTTCCCAAGGAGTGGAGCCACCCTCTTATTCTGCCTCCGTAAGCGACTTCCAATAAAAGTACTTCCCTAGCTAAAGCATTATCTTTTATGTAAATAACATGACCTAGCCAGCGTAGACGCCGAGTTTTAATTCGCTGTGCTTTGTTGGTATTTGCATAAAGCTCGTAGAGCACATCGTTAAAACTTCCACGGTACACGCCGTCGGCGCACGTTGAGTCCACAAATCTTTCGAAGAACTTTTCTCTCGAGCACTCCTGAAGTCTCCTCATCTGATGTTGAAGTGGTCCATGCTTTAGCACCATTTAGCAGGACGAGTACGGTAAGTAACTTTACAGCATGATCTTTGTTTGCAAAGAGTGGAATTTACTTTGCAATTGCCTAGTCAGTCCAAAGTAGCATTTGTTCTAAGCTCATCGTGTCATCTTTCCTAAAATCTTTGTATTACCCACTTATACCATATAAAAATGGAGGCAGCAACACTGCGCCTTCTAATTTAGTAAACTGTTTCAAAATGTTTGATGTGCTGCGCCTCGGCGTGGAGGCGGAGCACGCTATCACCACGCCACGGCGGTGGTTCTCATTAAATTTCATTTATTAACTAAACATTTTTTCTCAGAATGTGTTGTACCTAACATTCCCACTAACGCATTCATAGCTCTTTCAATACCTTATCAGTTTTCCAGAAAGCCATGCTGAAAGATTTATCTAAAACTTTTCATTTGGTTAAACGCTTTTTCAATCAGCTGCTGCCTGAGATGTGGCCTATTTCTATTTCTTATTTACACACACGCTAATGAGCATTTCCACGCACACAACCACTCACCTGCTATTCTGTCTAACACATTCAAAATCCATTGATTTTCGCCTGACGAAAATTCCAAATTAATTCACGCGAAAACGGCGCCAACAAAACAACAAAAATTGCAATTATTGCAGCTGTACTAACTGCGCTAACGCTCCTGAAAGTATACTACAAATACGCAAAAAAAATAAATGCAAACTTCTCTTTACTTTTCGAGTCTATGTGAAAATTACCAGGCAAAAGTATGCAAACGTCTGAATTTTCAGGCATAAGACATATACAAACACTCACACAGCTGCTCATATACATACAAAGTTGGTAGTGTGAGGGGATGTTTGGTAATGGTTCGAATCGTTGAATCGATTGAGCCATAATGAGATGCAAAATAGTAACATAAAAAGTTTTATTATACTTTCGGTCATATCATGATATAGTAATATATATAACTCATTGATAATAAATGGCGGAAGAAAACTTTGTTTATTTTAGTTTGCATAAAATAACAGTGCGAGAGTAGGAGAGACAGTCCAAGAGTGTATGGAGCAAGAGGGTATAAAATGTAGCTGAGCTGTTCAACGTCTGAAACTAATGTGAAGCTCAAATATATGGGGAATCATAATAGCTGCAAAAAAATTTTTTTTTTTTTTTTCATTGTTAAAGGAGTTTGTTGTTCTTTGCATCAGCTGCTGCCAATGTAGCTACTATCACAACTCAATTTGGTATGCCATGCCAAAGTTTCGCATCAAATTTGCGCAATTTTCAATGTTGTTCTGAAATGAGATATTATGTGTGTAGTAGTAAGGGAGTAAAAAATGGGTTTTCATGAACTGGATATTAGGAACAGCAGAGTGAAATCGAAAGTAAAAAGTTACTTACGTAAGCTGCTACGCATGATATAATGGGGGATGATTATGTTGTGCTGGTATTTGTTATGCAAACTCTTAAGTCATTTGCAAAAATATTAAAAAAACTTATTTTTCTAATACGCACACATGTTATATGCAAATCAATTGTAACTATGTGCGTGTGTGTTAGTGTGAGTTTGGAAAACTTTTTTGCTATACACTCAACAAACATTTATTTGTTTGCTTTCAAAACTTTGCAAATATTTGCATATTATGCAAAAAAAATTACTGAAAATAAGTAAGGGCTGAACTGTCTCCGGCTGTGTCGAAGATGTTATACCTTTCATGAAACCGACTGATCTTAACGGTTTTTGGTGTGATGGCGATGCGTATGAAGAGATGATATAATGTTGTTGTTGCGTCTGCGATGTTGTTGTTGTAGCGATAAGGATACTCCCCGAAGGGCATGGGGAGTGTTATCGTTGTTTGTGGTCCTTTGCCTCATCCAGACCTCGCACTTTCCTGTAACAAGCAACATTAAGGCACATGCTCGGCCATTCTGCGAACTATCTAGTATGACCACTTGAAACCGTCAGGGCCATACCGCCCTCCCACCTCCTAGATTCGTGAAGATTTTGGGACCACCAGTGCCTCGGCTGTCAAAAAAAAAAAAAAAAACAGAATTCGCCATAAGTAGGTGAGGTTAACGTTAAGGACACTTTTCAAAGTGTTGAGGATTGTTATCGATGCTGATGCTCCTTTTCCGGATATAGATCCGGTGAGTTCAGAAAACAAGCACCATAAAGGTCCGACCATCTAAGGAACGATTATTATTACCACATTAAACCTTCTGATCCGTCCCGGTTTTGCCTTCTCCCTGAAATTTTCAAAACGCCATCAAGGGCTTCAAACTGTTTTGCAAAACTGACATTCGTTTGACTTCAGAGGAGAGTCATTCGTGCCTCTGCATAATGTTGAGCAATATCAAAACATCTCTTGACAATTGCTTCCACCTTCCTCTTTGACATAACGTAGGAAACTAACGAAAATGAGATGGAACACCACGCCTAACGAAATTTGAGAATATTTGTTCATTTCAGCTATCTTTCGCCATACAAAGTAATGCCTTAAGTTATATTTAAAAGATAATACGAATAGTTGACCTTATGGCTGTTGAGCATATCGTGCATCGTATTTGCTTCTTTGTATGCATACTTGGCTCCTTTAAATACTTTTCTCGAAAAATATCTCAAACGCGATTTCGCCACACGTACTTGGTTTTATGGTTCTAACCGAAAAAATACACCCCAAAGGTTTAAAGGATGTGTGCGGTCCTATGTCGGGTATGAGTCAGGTACGCTCTAATACAAAAACATACCGGTACCAGCTTCATTTCCGTTGAAACAGTTTTTTTAACTCCTCGAAACTTCGAATATGTTCATTTTAGTCGCCTCTTATTTCAGGTATTATATAGCTGTGAAAAATCTTTAGCCCATTAAGCCATTGAGGCTACTATTAGCGAGTTCGGTTGGTGTGGTACAGCTTTCGCTCTTTGATGGTGTTTTGAGTTTTTCATATTTGTGATTTTTATTGCTGTTGTAGAAGTGTAAATATCTCTTAGGTCATATATTTATGTATTTTTTTGCTAGCCTATTTTATGGTAAACTATGCTCCGGATATGGGCATGTCCTACAAGCTGCCAGATTAGAAGGCTTTGTAATATATGTTTGGTTGATAAACAGACTTTTGGTCTCACTATGAACTCATTAAGTCTATGTGTGGTCCGCATGGACCGGCAAGTTTAACCTAACCTTACCTACAATAAACCCTGGAGTTATGTTCTTCTTTGGGATAGATCCAGGCTGAGAATGGGGTATATAGGATTGCTTGGTTCTTATGTGAAACGGAGGTTTTTATATAGAAGAGACCTTTCCGTTTTCTTCGGAACACACAGTCTTGTTATCTCCTTGTGTTACAGCCGATAACTAAAGATTATCATACTTTGGAGCTCAAATATTGGGAGTGATTCTTTATTATAGTTTTATGTATTTTAGTGTATTTTTCGCAAGAAATTTGCTGTCGCTCTGTGTTCTGCTATGTTAGGTATCATAGTTTTCTTTAATTTTATATACTTTGGGCCTTTCATCAAATTCGGTAGAAGAAAACAATAATCTCTTCTACAGTAGATTTCACTCATGACCCAGACACAAGAGACTGGATTGCGTATTGTGCCTGATTGCATATACCACGAATGCAACTTTCAGTTCATTTTCTTTTCTTTTTTTTTCTATGGGATATTTCACTTTTTCCATTTTTTATTGCTTTCCCATCCTCTTTCATTCGTTTTAATAATAATTTAGTTTAACGGTTCAATAATCATTATGATTGGCCTCTGCTTTGGTGCAAATGGAGCGTGACTTGTCTGCCAGTGTGCAGTAACTAAATAAAAGGTGAAAAACGCACAGTAGTAAGCAGTTTTTAGTATGGGCAGCGTAAACTTGTTCTAGCGTCACATAATTTTCTTGATAAATATTGAGTAAATGAAAATGTTGCAGTCCTAAGGTCAGCTGGTATGAATAACTTTAGAGGTCTTCTACCTTATATAATCCATTCTTTTTGTCTCTTTCTTGTTGCATTCCTGTAATATATTGCAATAAAAGGAATGATTGGCCAGCTAGATAAAGAATCTATAAAATAAATAATTTTTAACAATTTTTGTTGTTATATCGGCCTACTGATTTGTAAGATCGCGAGTTTTAATCGAGCTCAAGGCCTAATACTATTTTCACACAGACGGCTTATTGAACAAAAAAGGCAATTTTTGAGCAATCTTATTGAGCCCAATCTTCCCTACAAAATTCGAATCTATTATTATTTCATTAGTAGCTAATCGAATACCTAATGAAGTTAAAAGCATAATGCAACTCTGTTGGCAGCTTTCCGCTTCCGTTTCCGCTTCTTAGTTTTTGGTGTGTTCAGTGCTTAAAAATGTCATTTGTCAAAGCAAATGTCATTGTCTGCATGGCGGAACGATACAAGGTGGCCGCATCGAACAGCTGATTATAACCTTTTTTATTTGATTTGATACATCAACTACCGGCGCAGTACGATTTTGACATTTGTCCATCGAATTTACAAGTACATGGAATTTTTTTTGTTTGTAGGTATGTCACCATGCTCCCACCTTGTATCGTTCCGCCATGATTGCCTGTCTCATCTTTCATACTAATCGAGCAGTTACTTCTGTGTGAAAGGAAAAAATTTACGATTTCATTAGCAGGTGAAATGAGATCATTAAGTTTCTGTGTGAAAACAGTATAACAATAATTTTTTTAACATTATTACTGTTATGATACATTTTTCTTAATTGAGAATTTTTTTTTATTAGAATAGAAGAAAGAAAAAATTTATAAATTTATAATTCACGTCCCGGGAAAAGCAACATGAAAATTTAGAAGCAAGTTTTTAAATTAGAAGAAATTTTTTTTAAGCATGGTCGCCCCTCTGCAGTGAATTTGCAAGCACTCTGAATGTATTTCTGCCATGAAAAGCTCTCAGGGAAAACTCATCTGCCTTGCAGATGCCGTTCGAAGTCGGCATAAAACAAACAGGTCCCGTCCCGCCAATTCTTCGGAGGCTGTCACGCCTTAGATTTACTTATTTATTTAGGCCGAGCTTCTCTTTCACTTTGCTTCTTGATTCTTTCCATTTGTAAGCTAGATGAGTTTTCACTGAGAGCTTTTCATGGCAGAAATACAACCGGAGTGATTGCCAAACACTGCCGAGGGGAAACCTCGCTTAGAAAAACTTTCTTCTAATTGAAAAAGCGTTTTCCTAAATTTTCAGGCGTTGATGTGCTCGTGACTTGAACCCAGTACTCAGCGTGTCGTTTGTTTTTTGTAGTTCAACGCGACATATTACGTCAGTGTCTGAGATTTAATTCAGATGAGCTACATCAAGGCCCATCTAATACTGTTGTTGTTTTATTATGACATCCAGAGATGCTGCTTGTAGTTTAGTGTTCCAACTTAAAAGGAAAAACTGGAAAAACTTCCTCACCGCATGAGCTCTGCCAACCTCCCGCCTATGAAATGTAGATCATGGGAAGCGGAGTTGTTTTACGCAGTCTTTTGGTCTCGGAATTTTCTTAACAATTGTCACAGAATTTCTTTGGTAAGAACCCCTTTGGGTGTTATTGAAAAAATAGAGTTTCTGGGTGGACTCACGGTAGGGAACAAACTTCGATTTGTAAGATGGTTCTAATAAGTTTTTAAGGGCTTACAACAACTTGCCTTGAGTGAAGTTCTTAAAATTGATCTAATCAGTTCTTTCTCCCCATCTTGTGAACTGCTTAAGTTGAGGATCTCTCAAAAAATTTAAATTTATATTGTTTATATGTATAAACAAAAAGAATTGAGTTACTTATGCTCCAGTTTCCAATTAGGGGTATAAACCCTCCGAAGCCTACATTATGTCAAGAATGTGTCATTTATTAGAGCTGCGGGAGTAGATTTGCCAGTCGAGCTAGACATATTATTTGGTTAAGCACAACGAAGAAGAAACTCATAGCGAAAGTGAATATCTCTAGAACCGCATAAAACTTGTTTTGCTGTCGCATCTGCTCCAAGGACTATTGGACGGATTTTTAAAAATTAGAAACCGGAAACCAACCCAAAGTTAAAGTCATAGGATAAACAAAAGCACCACAGCCTCAATTATGATATTTCCATAGAATTTTAAGTCCATAAACGTTCCAGCTTAGAACCCAGTCTATTTAACTTTTCCGATACTCTAGGTTATAGAGACAGATTTTTTTTTTTTAATATCTAACATTCCTACAACAAAAACAACACTCTACAACCATATCCACATATCTGGAATTTTCTTAGAGTTTAAATGCGAAACGAGTATGAAATTTAAGTATAAATTTTAAGCTCCTGTTTGCTAACAAATGTCATCTACGTGACTCTAAAAATGTCGGTGTTCACTCATATTTGCACACTTACATACACACACACATATGCAGTGTATAAATTGATATGCTCTTTCTTATATTCGCATCTTCCATCTTTACTAAGCTGACTGCATTTCCATTTGACCAGCATCTGAACTGTCCATATAAATAATTTACATTTTGTCTGTCGGCCTTTTAAGCTCAGCACAATTGTCCATCCTTGCCCTTTAAATTTTGCGATATCTGAGTCTGCTTCTTCTTCAAGCTAGCCACAGTCTGCTCAGTCTGCTCAGTGCGTGTTCGTTGTATTGATGTTGTAAATTTTATTATATATGGGGTATTCCATCCCATTTTTCTCAAAAAAAACTACACTCAATTCTGCAATCATCTCCACTAATTCCGTAGTGGGCCGATTATTATTATTTTTTTTTTATTCAGTTGAAAAAAAAAACTTTAAAAATTTTTTTGTATTTTTTCCGAAAAGTACATTTAAAAACAAATTAAAAAAAAAAAGATCCCAAACGGTCCATTTTTGAAAAAGTTATAGCATTTTTAAACAAAAACGGTGTTTTTTTTTAAATTCATAACTTTTTTTGAGTTGGATGAAAAAATATGAAAAAATTCTTAAATCTGTTTTTGACAAATATGTGCCTGTACGTGAAGTCTCTGTTAAGTAATAGTCTTGCCCCTGATTTACGAAGAATGTTCAAATTGCTATCAAAGTGAGAAATAGGTTGCATTCTACGTGAAGACCTACGCAGGAAAACTGGCAAGCCTTCAAATTTTCTAGAAATAGGGCTACGTATATAACAAGGCTAGAGAAACGCAAGTATTATGGTTCCAAGCTGAATACAGCACTCCCTACCAGCGTCCTGTGGCGCAATATTAAAAAGTTACAAGTTTATAGCAAGGAAAAGGTGGAGTGTGCTTACTCCCCTGATGTGGTAAACAATATGTTCCTTTCAAGTAGCACGTCATGTGTTGCAATTCCTCCGCTTGTACCCAGTGAAGCTAGTTGTTTCCAAGGACCGCAGTTTGAAATTTCCACAGTCTCTGAATATGATGTGGGAGGGTGTGTATTTAAAATACACTCCAATGCCGTAAGCGAGGATGGGTTGTCGATCAGGTTCATTAAACTGGTTTTACCATATATTGTTGGAACCCTTACCCACATCATAAATCATGCCATTACCAAATCTTGCTTTCCTAGTCTGTGGAAAGTGGCAACTGTTTTACCTGTAGCTAAAAAAAGAGGTGCTAGCTCTCCGTCTAATTTTCGTCCGATTAGTGTCCTGCCAGCCCTTTCGAAGTTTTTTGAAACAATAATGCATGATCAGATTTCTAGACATATTAATGAGCATAATCTAATTTCCCCCTTCCAGTCAGGCTTTAGAAAAAATCATAGCTGTGCAACTGCAATGCTTAAGATCTTGGATGATCTGAGGACTCCTTTTGACGATAATCATTTAACGTTGTTATGTCTGCTTGATTTCTCCAAGGCATTTGATTCGGTCTATCGGACGCTCTTATCCAGCAAGCTGAAATTTTACTTTGGGTTTAGTAATCATGCTCTGAGCTTAATGAATAGTTACTTAACATTCAGATACCAGCGTGTTCGAATTGGTTCTGAGATGTCACAACTGAAAGAGCTGACTATGGGAGTACCCCAGGGATCCATTCTTGGCCCTCTGATTTTCAGCCTCTTTCTTAATGATATTTTTGGAGTGTGTAAATATGTGAGATTTCATGCTTATGCGGATGATATCTAGCTCTATTTATCTGACTCGTTCAAGCAAGTTGACCGTCTTTGCTGTCACATCAATGATGACTTGTCAATGATATACAAATGGGCGACTGAAAATGGTTTGTTACTAAATTGTGATAAGTCCTTTGTGCTACCTATCAGAAAAAATCTTGGTTCACTTGACATACGAGTTCATATAACTAATGCGAACCTCCAAGTTGTTGATAAAATCAAGAACCTAGGATTTATAATAAATTCTAAGCTTTCGTGCAAAGACCATATAAATTCGATTGTCAGCAAGGTGTATCTAACCCTACGCAATCTGCGGCAGTCTAGTCTATATACCCCTACTAGCACAAGGCGTCAACTTGCTTTGCAACTCCTTTTGCCTATAATAACGTCTTCTGAGCTGACACATAGTAAGCTGGATTCTCACTCCGCGCATAAGGTTGAAGTCCTGTTTAATAACATCACGCGTTATGTATATAGTGTGCCCAGGTTCGACCATATTTCCCCCTGGAGACACCGTCTCCTTGGTTGCGGCAACTTATATTATTTGAAGGCAAGGAATTGCATATTTTTATTTAAACTCATGATGTCGGCCACGCCGAACTATTTGCATACAAAATTAGTTTTTACTAGATCAGCTCGTCTAAGTGACATAATTGTACCACAATTTAACTCGGTAACATCAGCAAGACTTTTTTTCGTCAACACTATTCGTCTTTGGAACTCCATTCTGTCAAGTGTAAGGAATAAGTTAAACAAAAGCAACTTTAAACAAACGCTTTATGCATATTTCAGTAGCCTTACTCCAGGAACATAGAAGAATGGCCAGCTATCTGTTTATGTTGAAGCCGTCAGTTGTAGTTTAAAATTTTATTTTATTACTATTCATTTTTTTTTTTTACTCTAACTTTTACTTTTTAATTTTTATAAATCGCAAGCTTTATTTTAATGTGAATTTGTTTATGAATGCTGTTGTGCTATATAAGAGTTAAGAATCTTATTGTACTGATATATATTGAAATAAATGCAATAGAATACAATACAATACAATCCTGAAAATCGTCTTTCGTAAGCTAGAAAAAGAAGAAAAACTTTCAGCCAATTCTAAAGGGGTCGGGTTCAAAATTGGTAGAAATGGGATGGAATACCCCATATATATATCTCTGTATGTATGTTTATCCTTCACCTACGCACGTCTATTGGTCATGCAAAACACGACCAGGCACAAAGAATGTCTGATGCACCTTGTGCCCGGGCGATCTCTTTGCATCAATTTATGAGCACACAAATATACGACTACATAAATATTTCTTAGTTTAAATGCTCGACCATAAATTTTGTGTATTTTCTTTATATTTCTTCATTTGCAGCTCTTCTTATCTTCTATACAAATCCAGATTACATTATTTCTCTTATTTAATTTTATTGCTATTTTGTTGTATAAATATGGATATTCATTTCTTCGTTTGCTTGGTGCTACTCAATCTTTGTTACTGATTATTTTATTAAATTTATTTCGCGTTGCTCTTCTTCTATAATTTACAAATACCTTCATATTTATGCAATCATGTTAAACTCTAAAAGGTATTTTTGAATCAAAAATTTTACAAGAGATGGGTTACAGAACCAGAGTAGCGAGGTGGCTTAAACAATTGTGGAAAAGACTTTCCTCAACTAGAGCGTGTGAAATCTCAAGGGTCCCATAAAGGGAGTAAACAACAAAACATAAATAGATAAACTCAAAATTGTATCAGATATAAAAGCCCAACATATTCTAAGAAAATATGTTCAAGATTCCTTTTTATAATTTTTTCGCCACTTGCGTCGAACGTTTTTATACTCAGCGTGCTTTGCATACAGAGTACATTAACTTTGATTGGATAACGGTTGGTTGTACAGGTGTAAAGGAATCGAGATAGATATAGACTTCCATATATCAAAATCATCCGTATCGAAACAAAATTTGATTGAGCCATATCCGTCCGTCTGCCCGTTAACACGATAACTTGAGTAAATTTTGAGGTGTCTTGATGAAATTTGGTATGTAGGTTCCTGGGCACTCGACACGATATCGGACTATAACCACGCCCACTTTTTCGATATCGAAAATTACGAAAAATTAAAAAAATGCCATAATTCCATACCAAATACGAAAAAAGGGATGAAACATGGTAATTGGATTGGTTTATGGACGCAAAATATAAGTTTAGAAAAAACTTTGTAAAATGGGTGTGACACCTACCATATTAAGTAGAAGAAAATGAAAAAGTTCTGCAGAGCGAAATGGAAAGCCCTTGGAATCTTGGTATAATACTGTTCGTGGTATTATATATATAAATAAATTAGCGGTATCCAACAGATGATGTTCTGGGGCACCCTGGTCCACATATTGGTCGGTATCTCGACAACGCCTTGACATATACAACTAAGGGCCACTCCCTTTTAAAACCCTCATTAGTACCTTTATTTTGATACCCATATCGTACAAACACATTCTAGAGTCACCCCTGGTCCATCTTTATTGCGATATCTCGAAACGGCGGCCACCTATAGAACAAAGGCTCACTTCCTTTTAAAACCCTCTTTAATACCTTCCATTTGATACACATATCATACAATCACATTCCAGGGTTACCCTAGCTTCATTTTCCTTCATGGTGATTTTCCCTTATTTTGTCTCCAAAGCTTTCAGCTGAGTATGTAATGTTCGGTTACACCCGAACTTAGCCTTCCTTACTTGTTATGACATTTCTTTTTAAAATGCCAAAACTTGCATTAGTCTCGGTTCCGTTGTATTTCAGACGATTTGGTTGTTAACGAAGACTTGCTATCTAAAATTTTCATACTTCTTAAACTCAAAAACGCAAATAGATTTCCATTTTCTCAACAGCTTCATACCTACAAACAAAATTTTATCTTTGTTAACAAAACCTTTATTCTCCTTCAGTTTAAACATAAATTTAATTCAATTCATACTTAGCATTTTATTTTTTTAAAGCCATTATACCCTAAATGCTTCTTATCATGATATTTTGCTGTGCTGCTTTTACATTTCCTACTTCATTCACTTATTGCGTTAAAACTCCGCCCTCATTCAGGTGATAGAAACTCAATATGATCTCCTGCCAGTTACATTATTCTTCTTTTTTTTTCTTAAGAGGAAGCTTTCATTTGGTCTGTTTGCTCTTTTTGCTGCTTATCGCTGCCATTTTATCTCATATTTTATTGTGTATTCTAGTTCATACCTGGCGTACATACCCACAAACTCGTATCTATATATCTTTGAGATTATTAGCATACCGATGTTAAAAGGTATCTAAATGCTACTGGCATGCAGGTATGCGAGTTCAACTTGCCATTTTTAAGTGTGCTTATTTATATACAAATATTATTATATGAAAGCTTTATTTATACACACTAGGGTGGGCAAATTGTTAGGAAGCTATTTTGTTTTTTTTTTTATCCCTCTTAAAAATGATCAAACAAAACAATAATCTGCATTCCATAGCAAAATTGTGCTCGCACCGCGTATGCGTAAGGGCAATAACTTTCCAATTTTGGAGACCCATGCTTTAAAATTACCTAACTTTATAAACCCTTATGCAAGTCAATATCTCAAAAGTTTTTGAGGGAGCGAATTTGACACTGTGTTCTCTTCTGAATTCTGCCGCTATTAAATGTCTTAATAAGTCCTAAGTGATAGTTTGGATAAGTAGTTTGGCTACTTTTGCTATGTTTGAATTTATACTTCGAAAAAGTTTCAGTTTATTTTATTAAAAGCGATTCTATGTCCTTGTCTGGCATCTTCAAACTATTTCCGAAGTGTCTGTTAATTTGCAAGACATGCTCATATTGCCTTATACATTTTTTTTGTTATTGATATTAGAGAAAAATTAAAAAGTGTACAAATGGCGTTGGTTACTAGGACATGATTCTGAATTTCACTTCTTCATCAGCTAGCTTCTTGGGAGAAGTATTGCGTTTTTGTGGCTTTTCCTTTAGGTACATACTAATCCTATATGTTTTTAATTCTAATTGTGTTGAATACTTATAGGCGCGCTATCAAGAGCTTAGTAACGTTTGATTTATGGCAAAGCTTTTACAAGCAGTACTCCCGATTTTGTAAATTAGCTTCACTGAAATCGTCGCATATTGTTATTGATGTTTTCATGGCGTTTTATGTAAAAGCCGAATCTGCAAGGATGCTTGAAACAATTTCTAAATATAAAATTGCCCCACTCTAATATCTGCTTATAATATAACCACATATGTTCTATGTTCTTTTAAAAATACCTCGTGAGGAAAACGCTTTAGTTTCGAACTGGTGCAATTATTATCATTTATTATTTATTTATTTTTTTGACAGGAAATCAAAAATAAATCTAAGACAAGGAAAATATATTTGTGAAAAACACAAATGCATGTGCGAATGTTTCGAGATTCGGGTATCCCGCCAGAAGCCAGTCGTAAGCTCTAATCAACGGTAGATTATCTAATTTCATATTCTGCATGAAAATCACTAAGCAATATTTCCTCAACTTTTCCACCTGAATTTTATGAAGGAATTAATTTTAGAAATGAAGTAATGCACTGCAGCATAAACCAATCTTTAAAAATATTTCTTAAGTAAGTTTGTCCTTTTTTGTAATACAATTTCCCTATTACCAAAAACATTTTCCCCTCTCTGTATTGCATTTGAATTTTCCCAAATTAGTTTTTCCCGGTTCTGCATTTGATTTGAAATTTTCTGAAATAAATTTGGTATTTTCTGAGTTTTTTTTTTTTTTTTTTTGGGTAACAAGTTATTGATTTTCATACAGAATATACTGGTATAAGTACCAGAATATACATGTCCATTCGTTCAGCTGAAATATCTCTCAAGTTCAAATCCTACACCACTTTCAACGACGGATGCTTTCATCTGTTGAATCTTTTTGCAATTATATTTGCTTTAAATTTATTTTTACTTGTATGTTTGTCACTCTCTTTTATATCGAATTATAAAAAAAAATGTCACGTATGCACATCGGTGCCCGTCTTTTCAAGTGGTACGATAATGTTTGCATATTAATGCTTCGGTTTTTTTCAAAAGACCTCAGTAGATACGCATTTTCAATATAAAAGTCGTATCAGTTAAAGGCGCAAGTACGTTAAGCTCAAAAGTAGTAAAATTGGCAAGTTTAATTGCATCTTGGCTGTATATTTTCAGTAGCGGCCCTTCTCCGGCGTCAAGCAATAGCTATGGTACGGAAATTTTATGTTAGCCTATCCTGCAGGATCCCATGTTTACTTAGGCCAGTGGCATTGGTTTGAAAAACACTCTAAGTGTAGTTTTGCCATAAAATCTTATCACCGAATGTCTACATGTGAATTTCAGTCATCTTGTAGAAAAAACCCTGAAGGTAGCTAACTGGAAAAGAAACTCTTCTTGGAAGTGATCTTCATCTCCCTTTCCACATTTCTTTCATATTAAAACCTAACTTAGTAAAAACCTCTCATGAATTCAAGCCTACACGCAGACTTAATTAAATCACTCTTCCTGACTTAACTAGGCCACTCGCCATACTTCATTGAATAGCCATGCTTTGAACTACAAAAACTTAAGTAAAATCACATAGAAATTGCATAGCAATCATCGCTTTAAACTGTTGCAACCTTTTTACCGTTGAATGGGAGCATCTCCCCAGTTACTCTTAAAAAGAAAATTGCATTTGTATTTGTATATGAATATACATATTTGAGTATGTACAACTATGTAGGTCTGGCAAGTGCAATTGCTCTTAATTAGTGTTGTATTTGAGATTTGTACAAATGAGCGAAAATGAATTTGGACGGTTTGACGAATTGAGGTCAGTCAATGAGTAAAAGTCCTCAGAGATTTTAGAGTATTCATGACAGTTAATAAGATATAATAAGTATCTGTTACAGTATAAAAAAAGGTAGCCAAAAGTTAAGTTAAAAATGGTAAGCCTGAAATGGGATTAAAATGATAGGAAACTGAGTTGTGTGTCGTACCGAAAACATAATTAAATAAAATGAAAGAGAAAAATTAAAAGACACGAAGAAGGTCACAAAAAACACTTGGGATTTTTTATAGAAGCATTGTGGCATTTAAAAGCAACAGTATGTTTATATGTATACTTACCTCAATTTATATTTTTAATGCAGCTTTGTAAATGTAGTAAATGACCACGGTTGCACGAGGGTTCGACATGCATTCAAAATGATAAGTATGTATCTTGACAGAAGCTTAGTGGTATAAGCTCTTTTTCTGCTTAAGTAAAATTGCATTAAATATGGAGTCGTGTGTTCAATAGTCATATTTCGTAGCATTTCCAAAAAGCTCTTTACAAAACCAATATCTTTTCGGCATCGCGTTAATGTGGTCTGGACGGACACTTTTCATGAAATTTTTTGGAGATTTTGATTCATTGAGTTGCAGTTAACTCAGAGATGAGCCTTGTTTTAACAGTATTGAAAAAACTTTCAATGGATACATCGATCAATGGCAAGTTATGTCATTGCATAGAAAAAGCGGCCTAAAAACTGCTAATGTACAGTAGCGAGCACGAAAACAGCAATGAAAGGTTTTAACGAATTTTTTAAAGGTATCCCGTTTTGTAGCCCAACCAATTTAATATGTCAAAGTGCAAATGATAAAACCCCTAAATTTGTATTGAATTTTGAAAAAAAAAAAAATTAAAAAATTTCCAAAGGGTGTTTCAGACTTTTTTCTATTTTATATATAAAATTCTTGCGTTACAGTGTTTGTGGTTGAATTCCTTCGAAACGGCTCGAATGATTATATTAATATTTTGTAAGCGTTTTGAGTAGGTCTAAGAAAAGGAACTTATCTATTTTTCATCGCTCAAAATGGTAAGAATGGTCCAGCATTTTATTCTTTTTTTATACAATTTCTTGTTCACTTTTTAATGAACAGCACTCAAAAATTCATATAATTTTCTAGGTCTGGGATTAGGACTGGGACTGGGACTGGGACTGGGACTGGGACTGGGACTGGGACTGGGTCTGGGACTGGGAAGGGGCTGGAACTGGGACTGGGACTGGGACTGAAATTGTAACTGAGACTGGGACTAAGTAAGGGAAGGAGAAGAATAAAAAGAAGTATATAAAAGAAAAACGATGAAAGGAGAAAGAGTCTGAGAAAGGGATAGAGTTGGACTAAGATTAAAATAGGCATAAAAGGATCGGGTGAGGGAGAATGAGAGAGAGGTGGTGGGAAAAGAAGGGATTGAAGAGACGAGGGCGGGGAAAGGGACCAAATTTAGGGCAGAAAAAATTCAGCCGGTACTGCCACTATAAAAATAAAAATTATGAGCATTGTCCATGTTTTGTTTGAGTTTGGTTTGCGTGGTTTCAGTTCAAAAAATTATGGAAATTTTTCCTAAATTATCTATAAAAAATGAGTTTAACTGACGAAATTGGATTAGAATTGCCACTGCTATTTTCGTATTGGCTAGTAAGTAAAATCTTGCGCTTTTCCATCTAAGCCTCTCGCTTATCGCAGGATATTTTTGTAGGCTGATGCATCGCAAAATTGTTTTCTAAGGCATTTCGCTCAAGTGGCCAATTCCACTTATTTTATAATTTTAAAATTTATTTGTTATTCAATCACTATTAAATAATAAAAAATTTAACCATAAATTCCGGAGTCAACATAATTTTTTTCATTTATCCACAAATCAGAAATTATCTGAAAAAAAAAACTCCGCACATTAATTTCACATTAACACAAAATTCAGCGTGATTAACGCTTTCAGAATTTTTTTTTGGTTTTGTATTTCTAAATTTGCATGTGGCAAAAGAAGATAAAGAGGCGAAAATAACAAACTAATCAGCATTTAAAATAATTTGCGCTCATTTATTGTGCCAAACAGTTTTTCGAACTGTCCGATCAATGCCTTCCGATAACAAAAAAGTTTTAATGGCAATCGTAATTCAACTTTTAGCTACACTCCACACCACGCGTACACACACATACGCATACACACACACCACACAAACATTAGCATTACAATTGTTTTGCTAAATGGCGCCATTGTTGTTGCATAGCATATTATTTATATCGATGGCGGCGATGATGTGGAAAGTTTCCACAACTTATTTTGGTCGGAGTTGGAATAATAATTGATAAGTTCACGCAAAAGCTTTTGTATACACACAAATACATACAAAGTGGTAATTAGGAATAAAAAAGGGAAGACGGCGAAGATGATGTGGAGTGGAAGTGGGGTATATTATGGTAGGCAAAAGCACCCGGTTGAAGATCGTTAAGAAACCGTTTTAGTGTCTTGAACTCGTAAAAAAATATTAAAACAGAAATATAGCAAATATATTTTTTTTTTAATAAGATCCAAATCTTGAAACCATTATTTCAGATGTCCTTATGAAATCTTCTTGTTCTTAGAAAGTACTGCACTGTCCACATGAGAATTTGTTTTTACAAATTTTGTAGTACATATCGAAACATCCATTTTTTCTGCATTTGCATATCTACTTTAGTTCTGTCTCTCCTTTTGCTTCTCATGATCTCCTTTCTACATTCCGCTAATCACTTCCACGGCGGGTCCTGATACAGTCCGATAAGCGGTGGCTACTTTCCCATATGGTCTTCTTATACAGATATTAGAAGTTTAAAATGGCTCTTTTTCTGAAATGTGTTTGCCCATATAGTAACGTGGATAGGGATGTGTCCATCAGTTCTTACCTTTTGCTTCCTGTTGGTGAGCTCTGTTTTTTCTGCTACCAGTTGGAGCTTGCGCGGCCGAAGCCACAATTTTGTGCATATTAAAACGTGAGTAAGCTTTTTGTGTGTTTCCTCTGTGTTGATTGGTGATGATGCTGATGTCCCATTCGTTCAGACCGAAAGTGGATAGCTGTTCTTCTCCGCCTTTAATTTGCATGCTCCTCGGGCCTTTTTCAATTTGGTATATAAAAATTCGATTACTGAGATAGCTTCTGATGACGCTCGGTAGTTAGCATGAGATTTGAAATCGCTGCTCAAAGGGAGCCAGCAAGTCTGTGCATCTCGCACTACTTAAAGCTCTTATAACGTCTAAGGTTGTAAGTAGGAAAACGCGTTTGGATTTGGTATAACCTTGCTGCGCTTCTTTTCTACTGAAGACATCTTTAAACTCTCTTTTATTCTGTATGTTGCATAAGAACTCTCAAAGTTAACTAGAATACTCAGGGCTCCTTACGCGCAACAAAATGGCTGCTGCCTTAAGAAACTTGAAACAATATTTGGAACTAAATAATAAAAGATAAAACAAACACTGACTCTGGCGAAATATTTGAATCTTTAAAACTAGATAAAAAAAAAGCAAACACGCAGGTCCAACAAACCAAATACGTCTGTATCTGAAGTATATTAGACAGATTAGAATGAACAATTACACTGAAGATGGCACTATGGTACAGTCAGCTTGCCTCCGAGTAAAATTTGACAATAGATATCAGAAGTTGGGTGAATATCCTTCAGCTCAGTTGTTGTTAACTTGCTCATCAGCATTCTTGGTACCCTCTAATTTTTAATGAGAAAGCTGAACTTTCGGCGAATTTTCTTTAGCCATTTTTATCAATGGCTTTCGAAAAAGTTCCCAGATGTAAGAGTTATCGTAGGGACTCGAAGCCTCGTTCTCGTGCGAAAAAACTGAAATCACAGCTCTGAAATATTTGTATTAGAATGCCAAGAGACTCGACCCAAGCTGTTATATAACCACGCTGCACGCCAAACCACGATGGATACTGGTGAAAATATTTTGATTATATAGTACACTTTTGTAAAAAATTATTTTTCAAAAGAAATGGGATATATTTTGGTTTCTGCCAAGATGAGGTTTACAAGCTTTCATCAGTCTTCCTAGATGTATTTTTCTTACAACTTGTTTATGTCTCAACCTAGTATTCTCATAAAATATGAGCCACACACACTTATCCTCATACAATGGCACAACACATATTGCTAGTCGATAATTTATTACTCGCCTATGAGTTCGATTTACATTTATAAAATCAATTGTATTTTAATCAAGGCTTTCGTTTATTTTTTACTACGTGGCAGAATGTTTGGACTTTTATAACTGCTGCCGATGATGTGTACTGGAGAATATGACAAGGCTATAAAAAAATTTTTAATTGCTGTCACAGCTTATATTTTCGATGGATTAGTCAATTGTCATTTGTCAGTTGCAGTGCATACTTTTAGGCGAATCAAATTTTGAATAGAATGAAAACGACATGAGTGACTGTTTCTTGTTTAGAGGTCGATTTTAAAGCTATTTATACATTTCTCGCATATATACAATAATATTAACAACAAAAAAAAATATTCACAACTTCAAATGAGCACTCAGCAAAGATTTGGAGTCTTGAAGGAGTCAGAAAAGTGGTCTAAATAGGAACGATGAGATACGAGCTCATTTTGATATCCGAAATGAAAGCATTTCCTCTCTTGCGATGAGCGTCCGACATGAGCGTAATTCCATTTATGTATTTATTTTATGTATTTATGTATTTATTTATTTATTTGAGTATTTGAATTTATAGATTCTTACAGACTATATTATGCAAATTTTTACATTAACTGAATCCTAAGAAAAATAAGATCTTAGATTGTTAATTAAGGCAGCGTAAGGAAAAGTATAGTCAGCACCTGAGGAGTTAAAAAACATATTCAGATCAGCACAATCCCTAGAAATGGGAGCATTTATACCATAAATAGTTCTAGAAAACCCAATTTTTAAGGGTTCAAACTGTCGAAGGTTTCTGCATGGTACATTAAACTGAATTTTATCAAGAAGTGATGGACAATCAACGGTGCCTGAAATTATGTCAATGACAAATGGGCAAGATAGAAGGGATCGTCTATTTGCAAGCGTGTTTAGATCAATTAAAAGGCATCGAAATTCATATGAAGGCATTGGCTCAGAGAAGTTTAAAGATCGAAGAGCAAATGGTAGGGTCTCCATATGACAGCCCCATACTCCAACTTCGGCCTGACAAAAGCACAATATAGTGACTTCATAGTGTAGGGACTGGTGAATGCGGAACAATTACGTCGTATGAACGCAAACATTGCGTAAAATCGAGTTATGACATAGTTTACATGCGTAGAGAAATTAAATTTAGTGTCAAAATACACCCCTAGGTCTTTGGTTTCTTCAAGAGATTGCAATGTATAGCCAGCGATACTATAGCAAGTACGAAGGGTATTAACTGATTTTGAAAAAGTCACATGAAAGCATTTTTTAATGATTAACGATAAACGATTTAAACTACACCAGTTTCCGACATTACTAAGGTCTGATTGCAGACGTTCAGAGTCATAGGAGGGTGAATAAGAGTCATATATGGCACATACTGGAGTCGCAAGCAGCTCATTTTCGGCAATTTTAGACTCCAAAGGACTCTTTTACGACGATTTTCAAAGTAATTTATGACTCTTTTGCATGACCGGTTTCCGCCCTTAAATTACACATTTTTGTCATTGGAAGCATTTTTAAAAGCGTTTGAAAACATCATATCTGATAGGGAACCATCAGCTTGAACAGAACAAAAAAGAAGTGTGTGCACTCTCTCCATAAGTAGGACATATAAGACATGAAGAAATGCCCATGCAAAATATAAAAGGAACAACTAAGGTTGTAGCCATGGTTCAATTATTGGTTATAGTGAAGGAATAAGCTAATTCAACGCGACTGAAAAGCGTCCAATATACATAATTGAATTTGTATTTAAAATGAAATCTCCGAAATGAAAACTTTTAATTTCTATTGCGAAGCTGCCTAGCTTAATAATTTTTATAATTTGCGTTTGCTCATAATTTTATCAAAATAGAGTCATAAAAGACTCATATTTTTGAGGCACATATACTCACATATTTCGGACTTTTTGGAATCCAAAACTATGAACGCTCCAAGAATAGGTAAATGAAGCAATAATTACAGAAATAAACATCAAAAGTATTAGCGATTGAAAAATACTTAAAATGATACCTGCCTACTTCGCTTCGATATGCCGCAATTTCTCAACGATTCTCTTTACCAACTCACCTCAATAAAATTTGCTTCCCTTTGCTTTACATATTTTATGCGGCAAGTTACGCCTACTTTTGCAGCATTTTACTTTCAATTTCTTAAATTGCCTAAGTATATATTTGCCAAGCATAAACGTAACTATTTTTTGTTACTCACTTACAGGTGTGAAAATGTCATGACTTGTCCCATACGACCGATTGGTTCTGGTAAAGAGCACTGCCCCTACGATTGGCTTGCTGTCTATGATGGTCGCGATGAGCATTCACCACTTATTGGCAAATTTTGTGGGTTGGGCAAATTTCCGTTTAGTATTATTGGTAAGTATCAATATTTTTGTGGTTTAAAAATAAAAAAATAAAATTGTCAAAACAAATTGGCTTAAATTGAGTGTTCATGAGCGCTTGGAGTATTTGAAAGATTTGATATTCGTTGTGTACAAAATGCGCTTGTGTCAGCTTAAGTTAGCAAATTTTGAAGATGTCTTATGGCTTATAAGGTGTAAGTCAGTAAAAGTATTTGCGTACCAACAATAGAAGTAAAAATTATCTGATTTCAAAAACAGATATTAAAATAAAAATAAAAATTAATGTACGATCTCACGTAATCTTGCGAATGTCTAGTCTAGCAGGTTCAATGTGACGTTATCAAATCGTTCCCCATATTGTCGGGCTAGTACCTTAATGGATGGCACAGCATTACCGAATGTGCCGGATGAGTATGCGGCAAAAGATATTCAACATCGATAAAACTCCCCAAAACTTCGCGAAGTCCTTATCGCTTCAAGAGCCCAAATAAGAAGGAACCAGATTCTGCAACTTCTGATAATGTAGAATTAACACACAACCACACCAAGACAATCTTAGAATGGCAATAGCAATGAAAAGGTGAGATCTGCATCTGGGGACAGCCAGTTCCCTGTTGGCAGAAATAACTTTAGAAAGCATATGTCTACTTAGAAATCTAACTGATATTCACCAACGAATGAAACCCGGACTTTCCAGCAGATCAATTAGGGATTTCTGCACTGAGCTACGACAAACCGGTTGACGCTGTTTAGTATGTGCTCCTTATTGCAAATAGCTTTACTTACCGCTGAAAATGGATGACTTTACATGGATGGAAGAATCCACTTGAAGAGTGTTATTTTTCTTATGGTCATGGTCCCTACAGTTAAAAATCCTAGTCTCCTTTTGGCATTTTCAGAGTTTTTTTCAAATTTCGAAGTCTTTTTTAACTTTGGTTTCAGGCTTGACATAGTGTTGGCTTCACTTTCGCTCCCAATTTCGTATTTCGCAATTGTTTTAGATTCGTTACTAATTTAGTTACACATATATCTATGTTCCGTGTATTTTTCAGCTAATTTTCCAGTTCCAGTTCTACTTAAGTTCCAAGTTCCTGGTTGAAGCTTTAATTTCGATTTTAAGTACTCTGATCTCATCTTTAGTTCCGGTGGTGAATTTAGGTTTCAATGTGGGCTATAATTTCGTCTTCGTTTTCGCTCGCAGATCCTATTTTGTTTCTGGTTCAGATTTCGATTCCGGTTTCTGTTTCAATTTGGCTACGCTCACAGCTTCGGTATATATTTCAGGCTCAGCTCCAAATTCGGCACTCGTTCAACTGTTCAGGTTAATTCTTTATAATAGTTTCGATATTAATTTTCTGTATCAACATAACTTATTGTTGTTGTGCTTCGCCCCATTCAATGGGTGTGACCACTCACAAATTGTTACCAAAATCCTCTTACGAGAGTCCAAGGAACCTAGCACTTTCAACAGGGGTGATCATATGGAGGTTGGTGTTAGAGGCGTAGGTGGGGATACATCTTACACAGGTCATACATTACGTATGTCGAGGTTAATTCTGGACAAGTAAAAATTTAAAGTATTGAGAATGAAGTTAGACCTGTGTTACTCGTGTTTGCCTTGGTATTGTGCTTTCCTCTTCTGCAAGAATAGGATATTGTATACTGCTAACGAGTTTTATAAAGCGCGTCCTCGCAAAAGCGTTTACCATGTCTGTGTGAATTTGGCCCAGGGACTTCTCATGTTCCTCTGGATCAAACGGCTGTGCTAGTGCTTATGTAGATACCTCTCTGTTCAGCATTTCGTTGAGCTCTTCAGCTCCGCTATGTAGGTTGATGTTCAGGGGTCATAAGGAGACATCCCGTAGCAGTTCTGAATGCTGCGTTTTGACAGGTCTGCCGCCTTTTCCAGTATGTGATTTTAAGACCAGGTGATGAAGCTGTTGACGCATAGCACATGAGCTGCCGGGCAATTGCTTTCGTTTCGTTTTTTATATTTCCCCAAGTACTCGACTTCAGTTTTAATTTCATTGTGGTTTTATATTTCAGTTCGGGTTCGTTTTTCAGTGGCGTTCCACTATCAATTCAGTCTACGTATCTGATCTATTTTCAGCTTAAAGTGCCGTTAATCATATCCTAAAATCACGCCTGCAAACTTAAAGTTATCCATACTATCACCGAAGCATATGACCCATACACACATCCACAACTTACCAACACATATATGTGTTCAAATTCCAAATTTTGTCCGATGCCAGCTGACAAGTCGTAAGCATAAACATTTCGCTAAAACCAACAACAAAATCTATTTACTAACTGCAACCTGAAGATAGACGAGCACGATCTCGCGTGATAAGCTGCGTTCTGCGTGTATAAATACTTAAAACGTCGTCATATCGAGAGATAGCTTAATAACGAAACATATGGCGCATCAAAAGCTATAAACGCAAATGCGTCAAGAACAATAATGCTGGCCAAACAACAAAGAAATTAAACGGCATTGACTTGACGCGTAATATTCGTCGAAATGATTGAATGAATCGACTGAAGGCAAAAACGGCGGCTAACGAAATAAACAATTGAGATATGTTTGGATATGTATGGTATGATTCGTTGGTATGCATGTGTTTGTGTATGTTATGCGTGAGCACAATCACAACATTGCTAGTGCAACGTTTCAGCGGCTCGTTTATAATACCATCATCTCACACAATCATAGATACTCAGTGTGGTGGCAGCGAAAGCAAAATGTTGCGTATACGACATGGAATTGGCATTGTGTTGTCGTTGATGAGAATGAATGGCGAATGGCGTGAATGGTTGGTTGGTGTTGATGTGCCAGGCAAATGGCAGATGTTAATGAAATGTGTTTGTGTCTTCTATCATCGTATGCAAATTGCATAATAAAGGCTTGCCATATTGCTGCTATGATTATTGTTTTTGTTGGTTCGGTTTGCTGTTGGTTTATGGCTAGAAGTTGGAAAAAGGCAGACACAAGTCAAGTTTAACTGCAAACTAGTATATTGTCTAAATATGATTTTTGTTAGTATCCTTTATTGCTTTTATTATTGTTGTAGTGGCATATACTGTAAGGGTAATCTGCAACAAGTTTACAGTTTTTGCGTACTTGATTGCTTTTATTAAGGCTCCTGACATAAAACTGAAGTTGAGTTGATTTATTAGCATGTTATAGAAAATAGTTTCTGGAGTGTAATTTAGCAGCTGCAAAGTGCAGAGTACAGAGGAGTGGAAGAAAAAGGAGAGAAAGGTAGCCATGTAAAAAAGAAATAGAAAGAGGAGGTGAAAAGGTGATTCGAAGGAAAGGTGGAGTGAGACGGAGAGAGATGGTGATTGAAACGGAGAGGAAGATAAAGAATGAGAGAGAGAGAAAGCAAAAGGAGAGAGACATTGAGAATAAAAAAGAAAGGAAAGGGAGGAGAAAGGGAGGGGCAGAAAAAGAAAACGAGAGGAAGAGATATAGAGAAAGGGACAAAAGAATAAGAGTGAGAGATAAAGGCAGGCCCAGATAAGTGGAGAAATGCTTAGTTGGGGTAAAGTGTTGCCTTCTTTCAATAAGATTAACTACTGATTAATTATTTTAAGTCATTGGCCTTCTCATGAGCTAGTCAATTTTGCCTCTCAAAATTCAACTTAATTCCAGCAGCTGCTGTGCCACCTACCATTTGCGCCCGAACAGTGTAACAACATCAGCCCAAAAGAAAAGACTCCCTATACGTATAGACTCTAATAACATAGATTAAAATTGTTAAAATCTACTTCCACTTCGTCATATGCAATGAAAGTTTAACTTTAGGGTTCTTCTTGCTGTATTCCTCATTTTTAAGATGCAATACAATTTGAGTATAACTAAGCCGCTAATAACTATTTCCTTTGTTATTCAAGTCACACAAAGTGTCCTTATGTCCATAAAAAATGAAACCTCACTAGGTTAACCTCAAACTCAACAAGCATTAGCCAATATTAATACCAAACCACAAAATGCTGTGGTTAACCAGCTCGTGGCATTTGCCAATGGACCATCAAAGGGCTTGGCCTCACAAAAACTAATGGAATTAATATTAATGAATTTACACATTCACAATAGTCATATGAGTTTATTAAATGCTCACAGAAGCTGCACAAGAAAAAAAATATTTGGGCGCGAGGAACGAGGAAATGAGCGGAAAGTAATCAGCAGTAAAAAAAGCTTCTTATATCCAGTTTCACATATTCCAAGTACTCATTAAGTTGTTTATGAATGACATTAATATTTTTTGAAATTTACAAACAACTTTCATTTATCTCTTTGTTCTATTAAATATCACTCGTTTTTCGTCGGTTGCCCTCTTAGTATATTAAATTGTTACTAAAGAACATCTTGTTTCCATCTCTCTTTATCTCCACAGGTACTTCGCAATACATGTATGTTGAATTCGTTACATCACCCGCGGGTCCTTTACTCAACACTGGTTTTCATTTTAATGTTGGCAATTGGCCCGGCCATGTTGAGACGGCGGGTATCAAGCATGGCATTTGTGATTGGCTTCTAAGTTCGGATTCGTTGAAGGATAGCAGCGCCAGTGAGGGTATATTTTTGAGTATAGCTCACTGGTATCCACCGAACACGTCATGTAGTTATCACATCAAAGGACGAACGGGCGAGATCGTTAGACTTTATTTTCCGAGGTAAGTGCAAAACACAAAAGTGGCTTAAATCTTTTGGTTATTTAAACAAATTAAATTAATGCCCTGGCAGCCACCGTGGTGTGGGTGTAGCATGCTTCGCCTACCATGCCGAAGATCCTGGGTTCAAGCCCCGAGCAAAACAACATCAAAAATTTAGAATCAAATTTTCTCAATTAGAAAAATCAGTTATGTTGCAAAAACTCCGAGGGTATTTCTGCCAAGAAAAGCTTCTCAGTGAAAACTCATCTGCCCTACAGATGCCGTTTGGAGTTGGCGCAAAATATGTTGGTTTCGTCCGGCCAATTTGCAGGAAGCGTAAAGTGGAGCACGACGCAAATTGGAGGAGAGCCAACTTCACTTGCGTCATGTGATTTTTGTTACAAAGGCAAGGTTGGTCTGACCGGTAAGTTTAGAACGCACGCAAACTTAATATGGTCATAGTGGTTAAAAAGGCCAACTATTAGTACAAAAAAGGATCACCCAATTGTCAACCTCACCTATCCGCGGCGAATCCTATTTCACTGACAGACGAGGTTCTGGCGACGCCAAGCTCCTCATGGAACTTGAGGGTGTGGAGGGAGGGATGGCCTGAAGGTTAAATGTGGTCACATAAATCGTTTCCGAGATGGTCGGGCTAGCACCTTAATGGTGCTGTGTTACCTGAGCGTACCAGATTTGTATCCGGCAAAGGACCATCACATCACCATTTCCTAAAGCCTTCGGGGAGAAACCTAATCGCTACAACAACAACTACAAAATCACCCAAGTTTTCGTCGACCTCAAATTCTGAAAGAAAGGGGTATGATTTTGTCATATAAAATTGTTTGCACGCACAATCGGACAGATCGAAAAGAAGCAGAAGGTGCTGGCACCTAAAATTAAGAGATTTATATAAGGTGGCACTGGAAACTCGAAGGTTTCAAGTATGCCAGAGGTAGATACAAAAGGCACTACTATCGAAGCATGCTTTTATAATATGGTAAAGAACTACCCATACTCCTAACACTCACTTACCTACTGAAGAGCTTCTGTCATAACAATAACAAAAAGGGCAGCGACAATTTTGTTACTAGCTTTTAAGGGTGATGAGCTCAAAGTGTCAGGGCAGCTAAATGCTTAAAAAGGGGGTATAAATCTCATTTGATGCATTTTCTGAACACAGTGGTTGTCAAACCCGCCCCCGCTCTAAGGGTTGCTCTGAAAAATATGCCTTTCACGTAAGTTAAATTGCAGTTAAACTGACTGCCCTAGTATATACGTGTATATCACATTCAAACTTTTTCAAACATTCCAAATACCACCCCAGAAATCTCAATTTAGTTGGAATAATTAAGTTATTTAAGCAACTTTTAGAAAACCAGTTCACGAAATAAATCCCAGAGAGGTAAGAATATGTGGACGCTTTTACTATAAATCCCATGTCAATACGATGGTCCAAAGCTAATTGGTAGGATGGACAATGCTATATAATCCTTGTCGATTCACCTTCACGAGGAAGTAGCAAAAAGTACTCTTGAAGGCCAAAGAAGTAGAGAGTTACTAACTGAGTGCTGTAGAATGTTGCTAAGTCTATCCGAGTAAGATCGCTAATCTGATCAAAGTTAAACAGTTTTACATTTAAGGTGTGAAGTCATAAAATGAATGCTTCATATTGTTGTTGTTGTTGTTGTAGCAACAAAGATACTTCCCGATGGTTTTGCGGAGTGCTCTCGAAGTTGATGGTCCTTTGCCGGATATAGATATGGGACGTTCCGATAACAAATACGTATAAGCCCGACTATCTCGGGATCCATTAAATATGTCCGCATTAAAACTTTTATCCAGCACCTCACCTTCTAGTTTCATGAGGAACTTGAATTCATCAGAGAATCGGCTGCTTGCTTAAAAAAGGGTTGCGCTACACAACCCCTAGAATAATTTGGGTATTTCAGATCCCTCTTACGACAAGCAAAAACTACGTATTACAAAATATTTTCCAAGCTATTTTTATGTGAGCTCAACCTCGAAGTTATTTACCTTTCTTACATTCCAAAACAGTCATCATTTTCATTTTGAAAATTCTACAATTTGCCTTAAAGACTACACTGCGTATGAGCAACATTTTTGCTTCTGTTCCCAACTCATCAGCTTCTCCAACAAACAAACCAACAAAAGTATTTGTAATTTTGAAAATAATTTGCCACCACAACAAAACTATAAACATAATTTATACCAAAATCTTGAGTTTATGAAAAATTCTAGCACATACCACAAAAGTTGCTGAAAGTGTGCCTGCTTTATTTAGTACTCATACTCGTTTATTTGTATGTCTGTTTGTTAGTTTGCAGTAGAGTCAGAATTGGCGTCGTGTTTGTTGATTTTCAAACTCAATAAGTCTTCACTCTGTGGCAATGTGGCGACTGTTATTTATAACTTTATGCTTTTCGACAGAAATTTATAATGCAATTTCTTAATAAAACCGAATGAGAAATAAGAAAATATTCGCGCAGTTTAAACCCACAAGAATGAGTGGTGCATATAAAACAGGCAACTTGTTTTTAAGCCTCAGTAATTGTTTTTGCCAAGTTTTACTGTGCTTAAGGCTGTGTGTTATTTGTTTGTGACTAAAGTCAAATAACAGCGCAAATACTTTAACATTTAAACCACAACTAGACTTATTTGGAGTTAAGCTCAAGCAGATAAAATTTAATGACGTACAAATGGTGGAGGCTGGCAGTTTAAAATATGTAATTTCTTAGCTAAGCGTATAATTTCCATCACATTCACTGAGTTAAAATCTACTAGACAGTTGATGACGGTATCGTTATATCCTATGTAGGGAGTCTCACCTGCTTTCCATGTGTCCCCTTACGATATTTTTTGTTGTTAGTCAAACAAGCAGATTTTGAGGCAGGTTAGAATAAACCAAATACTGGTGCTCGTCTAGATTCTAAATATTTGGTGAATATTTATACAAGCCGATGTTGATAGGTACCAAAATGAAGGGTACATGCCCAGCGTTGATCAATCGCTTATATACATAATAGGCATCTGTCACCGACAAATTGGCTAGGCTTACCTCTGTGATTTGAACTGCATTTACTTGATAGACATGGGAAAGACAGCTTTTAAAGGAATTTTAAAGCATGAGACTCGTATTGTCAGAATTGTGGGAATGGGCCCCACGTTGGGCGCATTTTAGCATAACATATTTGTAAAACAATTCCAAAGCCACTTGATAATTAATATTTAATACTTTAAGTATTTTCTTGTCAAATGTAGTCAAAATATTATATTTTACTCTCTATACACACACACGCATACATGTGTGGCAAAACTGCCTTCCTGAATACTTGCGTCCAACCTTAATACCACTTTTTTACTTGTATGTTCTAACATGTCTAAATTATTCAAATATATCGGAAAGGTAACAGTCCACGTCGGCCATATTAGACATCAACTTTGTGGTTGGTTGATTACTTTTTACAATAACAACACTAACTCTAATGCAAAGGTGATCGTCCGTTTTGTCTCAACTTCTGTCTAGACATTGTCGATGCCAAGTAACGCAAATTTTGTACAAAAATTTTTGTTGTTATCATATGGTTTTTTGTTGCTGTTGTTATCTTAAATTTCTGAAATTCTCCTGACCAGAAAGTGTACATCTTAAGTCAATCGGCTTGCTTGCGCTTCAATGAAGTTTAGTCACCCCACCCATCTGGCATTGATTGTATTCCCTTTTGGTACAATCTGATTTGCTGCTAGTTCTTATTGTGCTGTTGTTATTGTTGTGTTCTGCCAACTATACGTGTTGCTTGCTGTAGGGAACTTGTTTTCTGTTTACAAGCCAGTTTTCAATGTATTTACATTTTGTAAGTTATAATTGCGAAGTTCTGTTCTTCTTTGCTCCAGCTCTATATTTTCTTTGTGCTTCGCTTTAAAAGTCGACCGTTTGGTTTTTCTTTTAAATCTTTTTAAAAAGTGTTACTATAATTTTTAAGTTTGCCGTCTTGGTTTTGGGGGTTGTGGTTGCTGGCAAGAATTTCCTGGGTGCTTGAAATTTTTGTCTTAATAAATTTGAGTATGGCGACAAAATAACAAGTGCAGCTGCTAAGAAGCAGATACATATTTTGTTTTTGATTTGAAGTTAAGGATATTGTTTTAAAAATTTTTTTCCCAAACTAAAACAATTTCTTCGCCTAATGTTCTTAATATTCCGTTTGTTCACTACTAAAAAATCGCAAGCAGTATATATAGCATTACATAGTAAATATTTCATATCAATTAATATCTGATAGAGGAAATAAATACTACTATTTGAAGATTTGATAAAGAGGAACAAATGGAATTTTCGAAATACTAGGAACTTATATCATTCTTGTATTAATAACAAGTTCAAAATATTAAATTTGTCATACTTTTTGGTATGAGAACAAATACTTCTGAAGCTGTCTCACTAACAGTGTTTCCAAAATTTCGCTTTTTCTAAAAGTTTATTAAAAGTTAGAGAAACTTTAAATAATATTTGGCCTGTAAAGTAAAAACTATCTTCAAAAAAATCTAAAAGGAAAGAATACGAATTGCTCCCTTTACGACTCAACTGCTGATTGGAATATCGCTTTATCTCGGCTGATAATTCGAAATTGCCCTATCTTAGAAAATTTTTTATAAAAGCGACCTAACTCAGAATTAATTTCGGAAACTCCATATCTGCAATTTGTTTCAAAAACGCTCTACCTGAGCATAAATTTAATATATTTAGAAATGGCAGCCGAGATGGGGTGATATTCTACTCAGCAATCGAAATGAATTTTGAGTGGAAGTAGGAAAGAGTTCCATAAAGTAAAAAAGAACAAATGGAATTTTCGGAACCTTAAGCACTTTAAAGATCCTTTTTTAGTCAGGTAAAGACAGAGAGTGTGATGTCATATCATCTAATCAGTGAAAGTTAAGTTCGATCTTAGAGAAGTCTAACCAAGTATTTCAAATGTTCCACTTGTTTCATTCTAAAAAATTATAATCTGTGTATACAATTGTGTTTTGTATAACATCTGTTCTCGTTATGGACAGCACGCATATATATATATATATATTGCACCGATTTTGAAAGGGGAACAAAAGGAATTTTCGAAACACAAAAAATCTCGGAGACAATATTCGAAATGTTGCTTTCCAAGACATACAAATTTGATCAAATTTTTTTAAAACCTTCTATTACCAAAGTAAACAAAGACATTAGCTTTCAATGATTTTGGAACTTCTCTTTCTGTTAAGCTCAAGTTTTGGACTAAATGTAAGAAGATGTAGTTTCATTTAAAATATGCCAAAATTTTAATTTTCTTTTTATAGAGGAAATCTGTGGTTGGTACTATTTAAAGTAGACTTAATCGCCATTACGAACCGGCTTTGGTGAGCTGAAGATGACAAATTTTCCGTCAATTTCGTAGGTAAATTGTGCTTACTTCATGAGAGTGTGTACAAATTTGGATGGAACAGAATATCGGAAGATAATATGGTTTTTAATTGCAAATAGCTTTCATGCGCAAACATTTTATTTCGGAGGGTTAAAGTGAATACGTAGACAACTTGTGGAATGTTTCGAAAGTTTCATTCGTGCCTCTTGTGGGATGCATTTCTAAACTCCTGTAAGTGAGGCTTCATTGTTCTTCAATAACGAAACGAAAGTCATGAGGTTGACATATATTAAGGATAACGAGCGTGTTTCGAAAACTCCATTATGTACCATTTAATTCTATAGATCACCATCTATTCTAATCCACCAACTAAGGATGTACTCAACGTTCTTCTCTTTGCCAACCTCTGCCATAGGAAATATTTATACAATAAATCATTTAATTCCATAAAATATATTATTTTCTAAATTGAATTGAATCGAATTTGTATTTTTTGCAATTTCGTTAAAATTGAAAAAATAAAAATAATATAATATGCAGTGTTTCGGAAATTTTATTCGTACCTTTTAAGTTTTGTTTTGCTAGCCCCATCATATGCATTAAAATAGAATGACAATATTTAAAAAATTAAGTGTTTCCGAAATTCCATTTGTTCCCATGAAGGTTTCGTGAAAACTCTAGGTGTTTCTTTAAGATTTGGTTTTATTTCCCAAAGGTATTGAGATAGAAGGAAAATAGCGAAAAAATTCAGTGTTTTCAAAATTCCTGTAGTTCCCAACAGGGATTTACGTACTTTCGATGCGTCGTTTTAGGTTTGGTTTTGTTTATTACTCCATATACATCAAAGTAGAGAGAAAATAATGTAAAATGGTTGTGTTTCCAAAATTCTGTTTGTTCCCATTAAGGATTGGCGCGCTATTTTATTTTCAAGAAATGATGCTGTACTTTGTTAACCGAAACGTTTTAGTTTTATTTTATTAAAGTATCTATAATCATATTGATCAAATAAAATTTTTGTATAAACAAAGCATTCACTTTCTTAAAAAATTTCACACTTTTTATGATTGCAATATAATAATGTTTAAACAAAAAATACAAATATTTTCAATTAATTAAAAGCAATGCATTTTTTCTATGGAAAAAAAAACTAAAAATATGCTCACGCAAAAAAAAAATTAAATTTTGTATGGCAAAAAACGGCAAACTAACATAAAAGATGAAATAAAGTTATTATTGTAAAATTCACATAAAGCGATGTGGAAAAATAATATTCAAAAGGCATAAACATATTATTATATTAGCAAATCTGCATTGAAGCGCCAAACTAAAAAGTTGTGTGCTTTGAAAATCCATTCACATACACTGAGTGGGAGATTGAGACAGGCAAAGCGGAGATACTCAACGACGAGACGCTAGTGGGGTAGTAGAGCGTAATTCAGTTTGACAAAAACTTTTTCAATTACGAGCATGGTCTCGATAAGTAAATGAGCGTGGCCAAGCACTTGAGAGGGCAGAAGAGGAAGTTATTTGTAACAGTAACTGGCAACTGTAACCACCAGCAGGTGAGCAGGCAATTCTGTGTGAGGGTGTGTGTGTGCATCTATCGATGTATATGGCATATCTAGAATATGTGACACATTTGGCAGATAATGTTAGAGTTGTGGTAAAAGAGATTGCATTTGGAAAAATGAGAGCAAATCACACACACACTCCAACATATATTCAAATAACTATGTTATTTCACTTTGCAAAGCCAAATGTGACTAAATAACTGAATAAACGTAGTCACATTGTAGATAAAAATGCCAACAAAATGAAACTAGTAAATAAACGTAATGAAATGAAAATAATAATAATAACAGTAACTTAGTTTAAGCCAGTTTTCGCTTGTGATCCAAGGCAATAGTAAATGGAATATGGATGGTACATAGACTTTGAGCAACTACAGTTAACCAACCACAAAAATTGGTATAGCCAGTCAGCTACAAAAACAACAATTGAAAGTCAGATATATCTATAATATAAATAAATAAATAAATGTAAGGCGCGATAACCTCCGAAGAGATCTAAGGCCGAGCTTCTCTTCCAATTTGCGTCGTGCTCCTCTTGCTTTTCCATATAAATTGGCCGGACGCGACCTACATGTTTTATGCCGACTCCGAACGGCATCTGCAAGGCAGATGAGTTTTCACTGAGAGCTTTTCATGGCAGAAATACACCCGGAGCGCTTGCCAAACACTGCCGAGGGGCGACCCCGCTTAGAAAAATTTTCTTCTAATTGAAAAACCTTATTTCTAAAATTTTGATGTTGCTTTGCCCAGGTTGTGAACCCAGGGCATACAGTGCGGTAGGCGGAGCACGCAACCATCACACCACGGTGGCCGCCACATAATACAATAACATAAAATAGTTGCATATGCTTAGATACATATGTACTTATTTGGTGCATACCCTGTGGGAACTTGTCTAAAGAGAAAGCAGTGCGCGACGCTGCAACAGCTACGACAAATTTTGCACAAAGTTGTAATCTCCGTCGTAAATAATTTTTCCAAGTACATTTAAGATTGTCAATTTGTTTAATATTTTTGACATATCTATCTTAGCAATTGTTTTGCGGCCTGTAAATTTGCAAGATGGCTTCATTACACTTTTAAATATTTAATGTACGAAGAGTTAGTGTCTCTTCGTTCAACTTACTTTACATCTAAGATTTCAAAACCAATTAAAAGTAAGCAGTTGTAGAAGGGTTAAAGTATGGTTAGTTTGCTAATTCATTTCACAATTTCCGACAGGGTATGTCATTGACATATTAACAACCGAATGAACTTATATAAGCTTCAGCACGTGACTGTAAGTAATTTTTAGTAAAAACATGTAAGGCAGCAAATAAAATGCAGAAAAAGAGCGAGAATATGAGATAAAATTTCGAACGTGAAGACTCTTTCACATACTAGCCACAAGCGAAATGGGCACAAAAATTTAATTCTGCAGTTACATTTCGTTGCCTAATAAAATATGACATAATATTTTATTATAGATAGTAATAACATGAAGTCAGAACATATTGTTACAAAGAAAGTTCAAAGAGGTTTTAAAAAGCAAATTAAATAAATGGCAGTAAATGGATATATATATGTATATGTGTGGCAGAAAATGTGCGAAGAACATCAGAAAATACAAAATGTGGTCCAACAATGTTCAGAGGTGCTGAAAATATTATTAGATATTCTTTTTTTGGGAAGTCTTGAATATTCTGTAAATTCTATTCATCCCAATATAAAATAATTTCCTTAGTTTTATTTCATAAAAAATGTATGTTTCGAAAATTTCAAATGTTTCTTCAACGAAAATAGAAGATTTAAATAAAAGCAAAAAAATAACTTCTGTGTTTCGAAAATTCAAATCATTCCATTCCGGCAAAATACTTACCAATTAACTTTATACATAGCAAACTGGTTTTCACTTGTTTTTTAAATCCATATATAAAATTTAAATTCAAAAGATAAAAAAAATTCGGTGTTTCTAAAGTTCCATTTATTTCCTTTGAGCACAAAAATTGTTCGAGTCAAAAAATGAAACTAAATACTTAAGCTTTTGCAATTTAAACTGATGTTTCGAAAATTTCACTTGTTTCTTGAATAAGAAAAGTTATGAAAATGAAAGCATCTTTTGAAACATTTTTCTATAAAACTAGAAAAGAATAAGAGAACTAAAATGTTTCGAAAAAAAAAAAAAACTAAATAATTAAGGTACATAATGAAGCAATTAATGAAACGTATTTCCAAAAAACAAAAACGACATACGATCTTTTTGCCATATAAATTAACTTCAGCGTTTTGTTAAATAAACGGCCATTATTCGTCAAATTTGTTGTTAAATAACGGTTGCGATATTTCTGATCATTTCAATTACGCTGAAGTCCTTTGATAAAGAGATTTCTGAAAACAAGCGGATATTATAAGCATAGGAGGCAGTAAAGAAATGCAGTGTTTCGAAAATTCCATTTCATTTCATTTGAGACCAAGCGTTTTATTTAAGTTAAAACGGTTCATTAAGAGTTCAAAAAATGTATAGCACATAATGAATATTCTCTTTGACTAAAATATATGGCTTAGGCAGTAAAACTCCAAGAGAAATGGTAAATTCTTTATTTTTTGATTGGTTGACAGTTTCACTGCATGTAAAATAATGCAGTGTTCCAAAAATTCCAAACATTTCAATTTATTTGAAAAATTTGCTAAGAGCAAAAAGCATAGCCTTACGTATATGTGTTTTTTTTCGATTTTGTTTGTTTTTTTGTTTTGTTTTTAAAATCCCACATATTTCCTTGGTCCAAATATGAGGATTTCGTAACGAGAAAGAAGAATCACTGAGACCAAAATTGTCACATAAATAACTTTGAAGCAATTTCACTTAAAACAAGGAGGCATTAGAACTATATAGTGTTTCGAAAATTCCAAACGTTTCATTTATTTTGAAAAGTTTCATTTCAAGCCCAAACAGTTTCGAACATCGCATAGAAACTTAAATTTGTATGCGTTTCGTAACAAAATAAGCGTTTTCGTTAAAAATGTTTGAGCAATTTTACTGTGACCAATTGTGTCACATAGCGAAGTTACAAAATTTCATTACAACTTTATTTTCACCGCTCATGCCGAGTTAACTGAATTTCGCGTGCTCAACAAAAATATTTACGACTATGTATATAAAAGGGAGTAAATGTATACTAATAGCATTTAGACTACACAAACTTCTTACACAAAGCTGTGTTAAGCGGTCTTTACAGCATCTTACGAACCACGTAACAGACCTTGAGCAACTATATAGTATATATGTATAGAGTAGTGTAGTTAAATAGGCATAACTGTCGGCTGCATGCCGTTATATGCTTTTGTGCTACTATATATACCTATATCCTTATAATCCAGTTTGTAGGCAGCTTATGATGACATGCAACATATAAACTCACCTACAGCTACATATGCAACTACAAAATAACTTCCAAAATCTCTTTGCGTGCAAGACTGTTCACAAAATTGTGTATTGCTATATCACAGGGTCATCACGCTGTAATTTGAGACTCACACACACGTGCGCATATGTTTCTTTATGCTTTTCGTGTACTGCAATGAGCCACCTAGATTTGCTTGACTATTTTAGTTACCAGTGTCACTACACCCACACCTTTAGGCTACCGCACCTTTATACAATACTTTCAGGCAGTTCACCCCTCCCAATAGGCTTAAGGGCAGCTCAAAGTTTCGGTCTGAGCTCAGTACTATAGCATCAACCTCAGCAACATCAGCTTTTACGCCTTCTACACATTCTACTCATAATCTAGGTACCATCTGAGTGGATTTGTTGGGCGTGTATTCTCAATAAAGTGCCAACTCACAGGACCTTCATATATATATATGAACCTATGTAGATTTATATGTATATACATATCCATACGCGCATAGTGCTTATGCACGTTCGTGTGTCATATCTTATGCAATTTTATTAAAAGAAAAAGTAAACTTTTGAACACTCTCACTCACCATTTTCTCACGTTATGCACTGGCGTTTGCCGCATCATCCAATCACCCAAGCGGTGTTGGCGAAGTGGAAATAGTGTGGATGGTTCACTCCATATTCCACATAAAATACCGTGCCACATATGAATATTTGGGTTGAGTGTATAAATTTAAGGGATTATATGCTATAACAAGTTGATGACACATGATTCTTTGGTTGAACATAAGCTTCGGGAAAGAAGAATTTGTTGTGAAAAATAAGAACTACTTTTTCATGGTTTATACAAAACTGAGTCCCGCTTCTGATCTAAAATAACTCTCTTCGATTATAAAATCACTTTCTATGTGCTTCTTTTCCACTTTTCATACCAGGAGAACAGCGTAGGCTATCTTATCACAGATACTGGCTTTTGAGGCTCTAAGGCGAAAATATAAAACTTTTCCCTTCTCTCCACTTCCGACGGTGTGGAGCTTTAAAATATACCCAAAGATGGTATGAAGGAGATACCACCAAAGTCATGGGCTACTTGCAAAAGTTGAAGCGAAAAACAGTATTTTGGAACTAATCCTTCGATCATTATATTTGAGATTTGATTTGGAGGCAAACAGGTTTCAGTGTTGTGCCATCCTCAGTGTCAATTTTCAAAAGATTGCACCAGACGACTCGCAGTTCAAGTGTTCTTAGCCTACGAATAACTCAGTACGCGCCGCAGATCGATATCTTAATCAAGGGCAAGGCATCATAGATTGCTTTTATGCTGCTGCAAATTTAATCTTAGGGGGAGGAATACATAAGTACAGCATTCAAAAATACAATTGCATACATATAATTATAATTTTAGTGTATTGAAATCACCTTCTAACAGTCCCTTCTTTCTCATTCCAGTTTTCGCATCAATCGCATCGAATCACCCATACTCAAATATGATGGCGACTGCGGCGAATCACTAACCATATACGACTCTGATCATCCCGATCCAGCGCGCATTATCAAAACTTTTTGCGACACATTCTCAAGACCCATGGAAAAGGTGGATTTCGTGAGTACCAGTCCTTCGCTCTATGTACAATTTGATTCCAAAACGGGTGCCTATAGTGGGTCCTCGCTTTACTATTGGGCGCACTACGACTTCTTTAATAACACACACTTCGGTGATCCTGTACCGAATACACTCTGCGATGAGGTTATGTACGCTTGGAAGCATCCTGGTGGTAAAATACGTTCACCAATGAACTCGCTCATCTTTAAACGTACTGGCGGCTCTGATGTACGCTGTCAATATAAATTCGTAACAGATCGACGCCTCTATGCGCGCGCTGTCATCGAGGTCACTTCCGTGTCATTCAAAGAATTGCCTTACAACAACAATGCCTGTACGCGTTGTCATGAGGAACGCGTCGACAAATTGGTCATATGGGAAGAGCGTGAAAAGTTTCAAAATAATCTCGCTTGCTTTTGTGATAATATACCCCGCGCAGTGCGCGTAATCTCTTCAGCGGATCAAATGAACTTGGAAATGATTGTGCAAGGGCAACATGCGATAACGTCCTATTTCAAGAATCCCAATCCACTATTCGAGGCGTCTTATGAGTTTGCGCACGGACCGCTATGTGGTCCCATCACGCTGGGACCATCGCCCGATGGCGAGCTAGTATTTCCATTTAAAAAAGCATTGGCTATGGCGGCGGGCCCAATGGCCGCTGTGCCTGAGCATCATTATCGTCGCGAAAAGTGCATTTGGGAACTGAAAGTAGCGGCACAACGCGATCTATGGTTGAATTTGGAGAAAGCGCGTTTTTCAGATCGTACATGTGAAAGCGCTAAAATTGAAGTTTATCTAGCAGGACGTCTGGAGCCACGTTTCATTATGTGCCCAGAGAATATTTCGCTAGCACGTGATTTACCCATACTATCTGCAGCAGATTTGGGTGCGCTCGGCACCGATCAAGAACCACTGCCTGTGCTAATACAATATACCGGCGATGGGCAGCCGGGTAAGAATGCCTTCCGTTTAGTTTGGACCGAACTGTTCCATTTGCCACGCAATCCCGATGGTAGTTTGGCATCGTCGTTGTTACAGGATGGCGGCTGTGATTTCCGTTGTCCCGGCGACACTGAAGTCTGCATACCGCGCCATCTGTTGTGCAACGGTGTCGATAATTGTCCGAATGTGACGCATATCTCTACGATGACTCAACTAACGCGGCACATTGAGTGGAATTTGGAGCAACTCGGTCTTTTGCATCGTGCGCACGATTACAAAGATCTTGTATTGCATGATGAATCGCCTGAGATTTGCCTGCGTCATGATTTAAGTGATTTGCCTTATGGCAAACTAATATTTATTACGCTTGGTTTGAGTTTGGTATTGACGTTATTCGTGGCGATATTGTGTCGTATGTGTCGGGGGCCGGGTCATGCCTATCACAGCAGCTACTAGAGGTACGAGTTGTGGTTGCATAGCAAACCGCTTGGCGCGCAGGTGTAGTAATTGTGCGCAGCGGGGCAAGCACTGGTCGAGCGCTGATGCTCTGCGTAGGTGTGTAGAGATTATATAAGTAGAAAGTATGTAGAATTAATACATTAAACTTTTAAACCGAAGCGTCAAATTACTTCGGCATACATTTAATTGAGTGTGAACATAATAAGTGTTAAGTTTGTTTAATCCATTTTTACACTTAAGTATTGTACCTTTTTGGAATACCCACTGAGCGAAAATATAGTTGCCTGCTAAATAGTAGATATATTCAGTGAAAGTTGGTTGATAAGGGTATAAAATAAATAAACCAAAAATTCTAATTGATACTCATAAGATAGTAGACAAATAAGATTGTAAGACGTATGGAAACTTTTGTATTTGTAGCTCAGTTTGATAACAACCGAAGTTTAAAATATGAAAGCACTTACATAATGCGCTAGGCCGGCACATACATATACACATAGTTTGTGACGACTTACTGTGCTTTCATGACTTCACATAAGCCAAAGCTATTTATATGAAATTAAGAAAGAACCAATTTTCGGCACAATAACGAAAATCCAATTTTTCCATATACGAAGAAGTAGTGTAAATGAGTCGTAATCTTAATACTGCTAGCCAGCGAAATTCATCAAGACTTATCAATATTTGTAATATCTTTTCTTTCCTACTCTTTTACGTAAACTCTAATTTTGAGACAAGTCAGATGCTGTTTTCCTGGGTAAATCGACATTAGAACCGCCCGGTGGAAAATTTTCTGAGACTGATTTCTGTAAGCACAACTAACAACCTACAAACATATCTAACTGTTGCCAAACTCGAGTCATATTTAATCGAATCATAATAATCATTATCCAGATAATTTCACAAACTAGAAGGAGTGCGTCGAAAACTCCCACACAGAAATTTTTACCCGTTTTGTATGCCCTCAGTGAGTGACGAGTGGCAGCACATACGTCCAACCGTATAACATATTAGTAGTTCTCAATGAACCACTTTCTTTCTCTGAAACACTTAAGACGAAGCGAAAGATTCAACTTCCCAACCTTTGCCAGACTATTGATTACCTACACAAATATGACCATAAGTATTTTGAAACCTCACAAGCATTCCGGTTAGTCCTTGCGTCTAAGCTCATACTCCTCTATTTTCTTACGAAAATAACCCAGCACGTGTGAGAAGGCAGTGAGAGTATCATCAGCTATCCGGAGCTTTGTCGTGCGTCAAACATGACGTGCTCGATTTGATTTTGTGTTCTTCGTTCAGGCGACAACGAAGTAGCATGATGTATCTTTTAATGCTGGAATCTGTTTTGGACAAATCTTTTTTCTGTATTTTTTTTGGCTTATCAAAATCAATTACCCGGGGACTGTTAACTGTAAGAAGTTATTTCTTGCATAAATTTGCGCTTGTGGCACTTTTCGCGATTACTCTTCCTTTTCTGCTAGTTTCTCAAATAAAGTGCAATAAGGCTTTATATTGATGAAGAACTACAGAAGAAATACCTCGCGCACTGATGACGAAATCTCACTCCCATCACAAATTAAATACCAGAATAATAATCGCACTCTTGTTCATATGGTCGCTGTAGCAGACATCGCAAAGCTTCACCGTCCTTCTGATTTTTCCCGTGATTCGTATTTCCTGTATTTCGGTGATGTGAACCTTTGCCTTGACAATGGCATCAACCAACCGAAACATTTAGGTACAGGTACCTTCCCCTTAAAGAGTTTGGTACATTATAGGTACGTTTCATCCATTGGGACAAAGGTAAACGAGCCTTAATGGCATTTATTTCATATTTCATATTATATTATTAATAGTGCTCTGTTACTTTCAAAAAATCTAAACTTTACTGCTTATTACAAATTAAAAAATTCAAATCAAAAAGTAGCGGCTACGGTGGTGTGGTGGTAGCGTGCTCCGAAGATCTTGGGTTCAACTTCCGGGCAAAGTAGCATCAAAAATTCATAAAAAACGTTTTTTTCAATTTCAGTAGGGGTCGCCAGTCGGAAGTGATTTTGGAAACACTATGTATGCCCTTCTGTCATGAAAAGCTTCTCAGTGAAAACTCATCTGCCTCACTGATGCCGTTCAGAGTCGGCGTAAGACAAGTTTGCTTCGCCCCGCCAATTTGTAGGAAAAATTAAAGGAGCGCGACGTAAATTGGAAGAGCAGCTCGGCCTAAAATCTCTCGGAAGGTTATAGCGCAATGCATTTATTTTTAAATCAAAAAAATTCTAAAATGTCATAACTGTCCTGCAAACATCAACTGCCAATGTTGCCAAAAACTTTGTATTTTATAATTTTTGAATGAAATTTTTTAATTTAGCCATTTTGTAATATTTTAAATAATATAAAAAATAGCTAAGAACAAAGTAATGCCACTTATTAGATTTGTACACAAATAACAAAAAGTACTTCAACTTTCTGTAATAGAGTTGATTCACACTGAAAAATTTTGGTTAAAAGATGACCTTTTTAGCTGTAGCAGTTAATTTTTATTTCAAATTAATCATGAGTACGAATTATACATATATAAAAAAAATGTGGTCTGTAACTTTAATCCTCACGCACATCGATATGTATTTTAATGTAGTGAATAAGAATCTATGGTTTTTTTTAATAATAATAATGATTATTCCAAAGCCCGCCCAACCGACACGAGGGCCAAGTCTTTGAAAGGCATGAATTTGTTATGCGTCAAGATCTAAACTGCTTAGCTAGATTAAGTACTACTGACATATAAACACTTTGTAAATTCCGAAAAGTTTGTAAAGAAATATCACCAGATTTCTAAATATTGAGAAAGAGAAGAAAAAATAGATTGTTTAATGCTAAAAAGCGGTTCAGAACTCTCAAAAGCACTTAAGTGAGTGTGTACGGGGCAAGTTAACAGACACGGACTGCCAAAGGGCACATTTAATGTAAAATTTGTACTGCATTCTTTAAGGAAAAGAGGCTTAAAATATCCAGTTGACCGAAAAAGAATCTCAAAGTTATACACGCTTAGCAGAAACGGACTAGAGACCAAACCGTTTACTAGTTTGATCACAAAAATTACTCCAAGTATCTCTCTACGACTGGTCAAGCTAGATTGGGTTAGGTTGAACTGGCCGGCCAATAAAGACCTCACATATACAGAATGTGTCCATAGTGTTAATAGAGATTGTTTGACGGCCAAACGAAAGAACTCCAATCGGGTGCCAGGACTTAGCTTATAGAATAACTCCATACTTTTGGCAAATACTAGCAGTTTTCTAGGATTCAGCTTAATTACTGCCTCGTGTTATGGCAATTCTGCCGCCTCTAATAGCTGGAGCCTTTACCTGGCGAGCGCAGGATATGAATACAGCACTTGCTCAACCGTTTCTTCCTGCAGCTCACACTTCCTATACTTGCTGTTGCTGACGAGGCAGTGTCAAGTCAGTATGCTCATCGTAAGCTTAGTTCCTCTTCCTTCAGAGCTATGAGCCACTTTGTGAGTCTAATATTTTGAAATTGTGCAGCCCCGCGCTTATGTCCACGACTTTCCAGCTTGATGTATCTTATGCAACTCCTGTCTCCTTTTGACTTCCCCCAAACGGATTGGGACGTCTTTCGTCGACTCAACGATTGTGCTGTTCAAGCTAGGGAGATTAATAAATTTCAACTCAATAAAACTCAACCAATTATTTGTAAGATTAATCAAACTCACTCATCTTAATAACCCTTTTCCATGTCTATATAGCACATTTATGATATAAATGAAAGTGCAGCGCTAAGACAAAAAAAATATATATATATATAACGAATAAAAAAATAAAATAAAAACAATAATTAAAAACAATAGCACCAAATAAGCCAATAAAAAAACCGTAAAATGTGAATTGAAAAATTGTAACAAAATTTTGAATTCAGAAATAATTCGTACACCGTAAATTGTAAAAACCCAATAGAATTATAAATGAAATAAAAACCAAGGGAGGAAATAAATTTAAAGTAGTAAATAAATATATGATTATGAATAATAATTAGGTAAGCAAAACACAAAATGTATGGGTAAATAAAACAAAACAAAAAAAGAACCAAGAAGCACAAGAAACAAGAAAAATTAAATAAAAACCAAATAATATACACAATTGAAAAATAATAATAATAAAAATATATGTAGTTAAGCATAATACACAAACAAGTGCATATATATAAATATATATTATTTTAGAGTAAATATGTAAAATTAGTAATAAAGTGATTTCAAACAAATTAAAAAACCAAAACTAATATTTTGTGTGGAAAAGATGTTTTAAATGAAATACGGGAGGTAAGTACCCGTTTATTGTGCAGCATTTTGCATACCAGATGTAGTATTTTCAGCTCGAATGACCCAGCCAGCAATTTTTGAAAATTTTGATTAAAAAATATTTAAATACCATACCCCAAGATGATTAAAAACGTTCAAATTTAAAAGCATTTTCTGTTCGAAAATAAATGTATCGTCGGGAGAAAAATGTAGCATAAATGTGATTATTCTTGAAAAATCATTTATGATTCATATTTCGAAACGCTTTTTATTCATATTTGATATCATTGTAAAATTAAGCTTTAATTGTTTTAGAGTAATATTTGATTACTTTTCATAATCATTTTCTGATCATATTCGTGAGCATATTTCAATCGTTTTGGTTAAGATTTTCGATTCATTTTTGAATGCGATTATGATGCATTTATTCTTCATATCTCATTCAAAATAAGATACTACATAGTAATCTTATTTCACCAGGGGAGGAAAGCATGCGGAAGTGAGCTATTTGAACCACTGCTCACTCGCAAATAAACTTGACCGATATACACCTCGACTACAACATCCAGCATCTGCTATGATCGTCAGTATCTTAAAATACGATACGTTACGGGATGTTGAAGACATATCCAGGTACATACATATGTCAAGAGAGTTTCACTTACCTGGTCAAATAGCTCACAACTTTTGTATTGTCCAACTATTATATATTTTCCGGGAAGCTGAAGGTGGAGAAATGGTTGGGGAAATCTTCGGGCAAGAGCAGCATTTGCATTTCATTGTCTTAAAGAATGTCTTAATAATAAAAATTTTATATACATATTTTTTCTGTACTTCATGATTGAAAAAATGTGTGTATGTGAAAAAACAAGATTTTCAATGAAAAGTCAAATTTTAACAAGTATAAAACTCATTATTCAGTCAACAAATATAGTCAGAAAAGATTCAGAAAGCTGAATTAAAAATGATTATAAATTTTTGATCACCTAAAGTAAACACATTTGATTCAAATATGATCCCAAAATGTGATTGAAAAACTATATTGACTTTTTGATCATCGAAGGTAAGCATATTTGATTATTTTTTTGTTGGTTTTTATGAAATATTAAAATTTAATCACCAAAGGACTTCAAAAATGATTCCAGAAAGTAATCGAAAATAGCTTTTCAGTTTTTCATCATCAAAAGTATTCATATTTGATTATTTCTATTGTTCAATTGTATGATAGCTCATTATTTACTTAGAAAGAGTAATCAAATTGTATTTATATGTAGGGAAATTGAAAATTTAATCATCTAAATGCTGAGTGGGGAAACTTCTTCAAATCAAATGAAACTATTTTTTTAAACTTACCCAGTTGAAATAAATTGTATGCATAAAGCATGAAAAAGTATGTAATACCGTTTTCACACAAAAACATAATCGAATCACAATTCTATGTAATGAAAAAATTAAGTTTCCCTTTTCATACAGAGCCTTTTGCTTCATTAGCGAACATCTGTGAGCAGCCCCAAAAAAAAAAATTTCCTTTTTACAAATAATAGTTAAAATGGAAAGCAGCCATTTCCATCTTAACTATATATACAATCAAAATAATATGCATGCGCAACTATCCATAGATGTTGCACCTAACCAAATATGTGCCTATTTTAGAAAAAGTCATGTTATCTATCGTTTGCAGCAAATGCAGCGAAAATAAAATTTTGAATTTGTTCGTGCTTTTCCATTTTTCGTAAATTATTGAAAATAATTTATTTTTGATTGTCATTTGTTACATTGATAATAAAATTCGTAGCACCAAGCAAAGCAGACTGGATTTTTCACTCGATTAAGCATTCAATAAAGCAATAATGAGATAATTAAGAATTTATATTTTGTACGGAAGATTGAGTTCAATTAGGGCTTTAATGTAGAAAACTTGACTAATTATTTCATTAAGCCTCTGTGTGAAATTGGCATAATGCTCTCATACGTATGAAACGTATCAATGAATGTTTTTCTCTTGCTTTTGTATGCATTCGGTATTAATACAAACATATGCGTACAGCAGCGGTACAAAGGGAGTAACTACACATACGTGTAGAACAGAAATAAATGTATGTTATACTAGCATGCTTGAATAGCTCCAATTCATGCCTCAAATACCGTTGTTTCATGCATTCATTTACAACTGGGAATTGGTTTGAAGAAAGTTTCTTTAAAATGAAAAAAGTTTACTTTCAATTGAAAAAAAGTTTCATTTGATATGAAACAAATTTTGTATGACCTGAAAATGCAATATTGACGTATATACATAAATGATAAATCCAAAATTAATAGATAGGAAATGAAGTGTAGGTACTCAAAGCCTTTGTTTTCTATTGCGAAATAAATACTGTGATGAAGGCAGTTCTCGTATCGGCTAACTGCGACATAATTCGCTTTGGAAGGTGGCATGGGTGAAGGTGTGTGGTATTTTGATCAATCTCATATTGATACAAACGTACGAGTCATTTTATGGAACTCGCACAGCTATCGGTTGATATTGATAACGAGGAAAGAGAGACGCCATATTCTTTGCTCATTGTAGACGAAAGGGGAACAATTACTTTATTCAAATCGAATGTAGCGGCTGCCTAATTTTAAGCAATACCCAAGTTTTATTAAATTTTATTATATTCAGTCAAGTATTCATCTTATTAATAATTAAACTCAATAAGCTTACCCAATTTCAATCATATTGAAGACCACCCATATAGATATATTTGATTTCAGTAAACTCACGTATGCCATAATGACTTCCTTTACGCCCAATACCCGATTCCAGGCCTACATTTACATCAACCGTACCGACCTCAAGACGACGCGCTACTCGAAATATCTGTCCAAAATCCTGACTATAGAAATAAGCTGCCAAACCACGCAACGAATTATTTGCCTTCAATCAGCATCTTCTTCCGTCTCCAACTTAGTTACAATAACAACAGGACCAAATACTTCTTCACGATAATTACGCGCCGTACGATCCACATCTGTAATTATGGTTGATGCATAGTAGAGTTCACCTTTATATTTTAAGGGCGTACCAGCGCACAACACTTTTGCATGTCCGGATCGTGCATGTTTTATAAACGACTCAATTCTTTTGAGCTGCGCTTCATTAATGAGTGGCCCAATTTCTACACCCTTTTCATGTCCCGGACCGATTTTAAGTGCTTCTACTTTTGCTTTCAGTTTTGAAATGAAATCGTGGTAAACAGACGATTGTACGTAGAAACGATTCGAGGAGACACACGTCTGTCTTGTGCTGCGAAATTTTGAAGTAATTGCGCCATTAACGGCGTTGTCTATATCAGCGTTGCCGCCAAGCTCCAAGGATACACGTTTAAGCAGACCCGCCGATTCGCGAAACAAGAGTTTACTAACCTCAGTCGAGCCCGTAAATGAGATTGCACTCACAACTGGACTACAACAAAAGAGTTGCCCGATGGGTGCAGGTTTAATGGTAGTGACTACATTAAATACGCCTGGAAGTATGCAAGCCGTTTCAAAGTTTAGCAAGCGCAAGGCATGTGAGTGGAGTGTCCTCAGAAGGCTTGACGATTACAATGCAACCTGGAAGAGGGACAAGAAATTATAGTAATTGTATAGCATCATCGAAATTCGGATCTGATTTTTGAATCCATATTGCAACATCTAATTACCCGCCGCCATAGCCGCTGCTGACTTGATTAAACTAATGCCATCGGAAAGTTCCATGGTGTTATGAGACCCACAACCTCGATGGGCTGGTGCAGTACCAACATTTCCTGATTTCGCATGGGACTAGGAATTATTTCACCATCAATGCGACGTGCTCCTCAGCAAAATATTCCACAAATGAATTCCCATAAGCTGTAATAGAAAACCTTTCTCCGAGAGGTTTGCCGCATTCTGTTGTTATCATATTAGCGAGCTCGTCTCCATGTTCTGCGATCACTGTATACCAATTCTAGACCAAAACACCCCTCTAAATAAAAGTTTTGCAAGTCTCTAGCGCTTCCTACAATGCACTCACCTTGAGCAGTTGTGAACGTTCTCGCGCTGTTATTGGTTGCCATTCAGGCGCGTAAAATGCCTTACGCGCCGCATCGACGGCCTTTTGTACTTCATCGGCCGTCATTTCCGGCATGCAGCCGATTACTTCCGAGTTGGCGGGATTTTTTACTTCAAACATTGCGCCGCTAGCAGCATCCATCCACTTGCCATCAATATAGGCTTGAGACAGCCAGAGTGAGTCTTTTCCATTTGTGGATTTTTGTTGTAAGAATTCACGGAGCACCAAATTCTGTTGAGATCGCAATAGACGAAAACTCAAAAAATATGTACATTTTCTGTTTATTTTTCATATATTTTTTTGTTCATTCAAAACATGAACTTGACGTTTGTTACAAGTTTGTAGGGTTGCCGACAATAGGGTTTGTAACGCGTTTTCTGCTTCAGTTTCTAAAAACTGTTAGTTCCGAGAAAATTATTATTCTTTAATCGATTTAGCGCCGAGTGGCGTCCAGGAGATCAATTATAAGTGAAATTGCGCTTAATTTCAGCATCCTTCCAGAGACTTCCATGATTATTGCGGATTACTCTATCCCGTATTGCTTGTACGAGAGTTATCGCAAACGACAGAACGGAAGCACTATTTCAGAACTGTCCCAACAAAAATCTTGATTGTTAATATCGTACCAATACACCGAAAACGTTCTACTGCCAAATATACTGAAAAGTAGCAAGAGAAACAATATAAGGAAATGGAGTCTAGGTATGTGTAAAGTGAAACGGTTGGGAGGTGGTGAGGAAGAAGTTGCCATCCAATGGCAAAGCGCCCTGCAAGCATCAATAGCTGAGGAGCTGTAACCAAGGTGCAGAAGGAGCAAGGCAAGGGAGGAGAGCATATATTCGGATCCAGAACGAGACAGTTTGTAGCAACGTTTGTACCAATAGTGCTAAGGTCTGAGCTATATGAATTTTAAGGGATTAATCAAAAGCTTCTACAATTTCAGGGCCACAGTTTTCTATTTCAAAACTATAATTTTAAAAGTCTCATAGTTGAAAGTACAGATAGGACATGGAACCAGAACTAGGAACGTTTCTTAACGCGATAGTTTTGCGCTAGTTCGGAACTATTCCTATTCAATGCACAGATGCTTTCAAATGACAAATTTAACATGGTGACGTCCTTGGCGGTGGAATAAATCTAACTATTCACGAAATAATTTTTATTTTGTAACTAAGATCTACTTCTTAAACATAAACTGTATCACTAGTAAGTGCCTAGCAGGGGTCTTTTGCGCGAAAAAAGAGACAAAGTATCCTTAAAGCTCTGCTATATCATCCAACTCGAAAGTTATTATGCATTTCATGTCATAGCTAATTGAAAAGTCATTAAAAGTCTAAGAGAGTTTCCAAAAAGAGAGTCAGAGTCAAGAGTCATTGTCGATGTGTGAGTGATAATATTTTAGTATAGCCACAAAGATATGACTCTGCCTGACTCATTAAAATCAAAAGAATTTGGTTTTGATGGCGAGTCAACACGTACACAACTAACTCGCGTATCAGCGGCATCGTGGACCCTAAACAGGCTGTTGGCTTAAGAAAACTTCAATATTTATCTGCTCGATAAAGACATTATTGCGAAGAAAATTCGTTTTTGTAGCGCAGTTTTATTTTAATGTTCATATGAGAAAACGGCCATAAGTATAATTCAACTTTACAAGGCTAGTCGCGTTACCGGGGGCTCAGCTAAAAAGAACCCTTACCCAAGCCACATTTACTATAAATATTATCTAAAATTCTTTCCACTATTTTTCAAAAGAAGAAAGTTTATAGGGCGAATCTCAATGTTGTTGCTTAAGCAAGAAGGACCCTTATGAAGCGGAGGGCGGGTGTCATTGGTGTTGGTGGTTCCTTGGTGGATATATATGTGAGTTTGACGCCACGTTATCAATACACAACTACAAATTCAACGCCTGCATTTTATTCTCGCGGCAGATATTATTGATGGGTTCTCATTCTCTCGCTATGGCGAGTGATTTATAGTAGGCAGCACCACCATTGTTACTGTGGTTGTGTTGGTAGGAGTACTGCCATCGTAGTGGTGGTAATTTAGTCGTTGATTATTGAGCAACATAGTATGTTCGCGCGTTTTTTAACACTCTAAAAATAATTCGTAATTTTTTTTAAATTGCATTTTATTGCTTATTGACTAACTATATGTGTGAAGTGAGCGCTAGCTGGCGACTCTCTTTTATATAGTGCGTGTCGATGTGTTGTATATTCTTCGGCCAATACTATTGCTCTGTAAAAACTATCATTATTGAAAAGCCTGTACTTCAAAAAATAGGTGGCATTGTTTAGTAAATGGTAAGAAAAATATGTCCGTCTAGAAAATTAATAAATTCTTTCCGCTTCTTCCGAATTTCGAACATGGACATGGGAAAAAGTTATATTAAGTTTTAACTTAAAATACTAGCCGTATTTAAATAACTAGCTACAGAACGGGTTGTACTGAATAGCGGAGACACACACCTCTGTTGGCCATAGTGTATAACTTATAGCTGAATCGGTTGCAGGTAAAACATAGACACACATTTCAGTTGCATCTGAGTATAATGCACCAACAAATTTAACATTAACATTACAAACATTTTACCACTAAAATTATTATTACAGTTACGCATTGAATTCCCTCCATAAACTACAGTTATAAACTACATGCAGAATTAATACATCCCATTCAAATAGTTAACATAAGCAACTTCGAAAAATTAGTAAGAAAAAAAATTGAGAATTAACAAAAACTGAATATGCAAATGTTGCGAAATACTAAATGCAACAATTATTTAAATAATAAAGTTGTGGCCACAAAAACAAGAACAACAATTAAATATATACACGCACAACAAAAACCGACTGCACTTAAAACCGCAATGAAAGCAAAAAAGCAAATGAACAAAAAGTTCAACAAAACCGTTTAACAGTTAAATAAAGTATGAACAGTGGGACATTTTGAGGTTTGTTGATTTCTCATTCTCATTCCTTTGGAAACATAAAGAGAGTGCAGTCGTTCGTAATCGAAGATTTGCAAAAATTCCAAGCACGTTTAGCTCTTCCATAGAACTCAAACAAACCTTCAGACATTTTCACAGTCAGGATAAGATTTTAATTCTAAAATTTTTAAGTGTAAGAACCATATAAAATCAAAAATCCGTGCCACATAATGAAATGGCTGAACAGGCGTCTGATAAGGGCAAATATCCACTCTTCTACCCTTTTTTTGTTACATTCTAGAATAGAGAAGGAATATGGTTGACTTCAGCAACTACATTATCTGCTGCTGAGCTTTGAAAATATTAGATTCCCTGCTCCCTAGCACCAAGTGGAAATGTAAATTATTGCAGTGGTATCGCAGAGTATACATTTTTTTACTGCAGGCCACCATCGCCATCGTTCAACTGTACTGACCCATATAAGACAAGTTACCGCTTAATGCAAAGGCTGATTTCGTAACTATCGCAACTTCTGACACATTAGCGAAGAATAGTAAAATTATGGTGTAGTATCTTTGGCAAAAGGAACTACACCCCTTTAATTGCCGCCATCGATACCTGTGAGCAACCATCAAACAGGAAACTTAATTAAAGCAAGGTACTTAAAAATATCGCTTACCTGTGTCCACGCATGAACTGGGAAAGTATACTACGAGATTGGAGCCTGTATTATGATGGTAAACAAAAATTACCAGCGAACGCTTCCCTCTCCTGGCGTCAACAACATCGAGCTTAGCTATTTAAAGGGGAGAGTGGGAAAGCAAATAGCCTTTGATAATATTTTACGGGCCAGCTCCTGCGAAGTAACACCTATAATCGGCTATGTGGAGGTAGTTGACGTTACCATAGCTATAAATCTGGCCATTAGTAGCATCAGTCTTCTATATAAAAACATCCTCATACTTGGCTATCTCCTGATTGGAAAATGATAATCTTAATTGATCAGGGCCTTATTAAAATATCGGAATTTTTTTGTTGATGTTTTAAATGTAGGACCCTTCCCCAGAAAAATAGGGGGGGGGGGTAGGTAAATTCGGTATTCAAGGTTCTTTGCCAGATCCATATCTGAATGTTCTATAAAAAAGCGCCATTAGAGTAATAGCCTGACCATTTTGGAACGCTTTTATACGACCGCGTTGACCTTTCTTGATCAACCCTCTAGTTTTATAGGGAACTTGGGGTGGCCATTGCCTCTTATGCTAAATATTTGTATCGGTATTTGCCTCGAGTAGGTGATGTTGACAGAAAAGAATATGCTGTGAAGCTATATAGCTTAATATTCTGTTTACCGACCCCTTAAATCCCATGGCCTATCAGTTCGTAGCAGCCAAGGTGTGTGAAGAGACTTCCCACATAATCGCAGCTTCTTGCTGAAGGCAAGCCTAGAATTACAGAAGTAGTCAAGCCGCAGAAGCAAATGTCTTGCCCAAACCATACCAATGCTACAACTTATAAAAAGAAATATTTAACACCATATCGGAGACAAAGACGCTAGGTACTACTTGTCTTAAAAACGTTGTCTTTCCTAGTATTCCAGGCCCCAATCTGTCACCTCCTCTCAAAGCGAAATGCTTGTTGTTGTTGCACAAAAGTGAATGCCCACTGAGGGGCATAATCCTTCTTCCACTAGAATATTTTCTTTAACATATACGACCCAATAAGCAAAACTTTGTCTCGCTTTGTTCATTGGAAGCGGTCGGAGTGGTCTCATTTTAACTTCCTGCCTACAACTCACCCCACTGTACGACGCAGCGCAGCAACTACAATCAACAATTAAACTTGCATATTATTGTTGTTGGCATTTACTGTTTGTTTATTGTATAACAATGTTTTTGTAGCAATTGAGCGCCAAACGCAAAATTCTTGCAATTGCTATTTGCATGTTTGTTTGAACGCTTCGTTGGTTAGTATTGCCAGATTGTTTGTAAAAATAAATAAATAAGCAAACATAGTTAACTTGTCAGATACGGGACTAAACTTGTGAGAGGGAGAAAGAGGAAGTAAAAAAGAGAGAGAAGAGCAGTAACGCACGCCTGCATGGCAAATAGCGCAATTGCAAGAACATTCCTATAAATGCATCCCACTACTTAATTGTTGTATCAACAACAACAAAAACAAATGAAAATAATAAACAAATAAACTTGCGAATATGTACGCATTTTAATGTAATCACAAAGTCACTCTAGCATAAAATAAATTTTTGGACTGAAATATGAAATTGCCAAGTGCATTTGCACTCCCAACGCGCTGATAAGACAACGCATTGCTATGAGGGCGTATGGCGATAATTTTTGGCGTTCGCAACACTAACTTTTCTTCTCGTGCATATGTTTATAATTATTAGTTTGTGAGCTCGTTAGCGGAGTCTCGTTGCGCCTTAGCAATAGGAATAATCATTTCATTGGGATATTATTTCCTATTGATATATGTATGTGAGACACGATACTGGTATATTCTACCCGATAGTTATAAAACGATATTTTTGAACTAAGTATCGGAACTGGATTTTTAAGATGAAAGCTCTTTCTCAAGGCTTAAACCACAAGTGAAAGGGTGCAACCTCCAATTAGCAATTTCCTTCAAGAACAATGTGTGAGAGCATAGGCGCCGCCGTCAGTCCTACTCTGGTCCGAGAAAAAGTGCTTATCATTTGTCATAACGAATGCTTTGGTATACAGCGAGAGTTACAGCATTCAACCCAGAGGTTTCATATTTTCATTATAAGCGACTGGCCTCCTCCTAGTACGAGCTCGGTTGCTCTCTGTCAATCTACAGTTTCCGCACGAGTCTACATCCGTTCAACTATTGCTGATCCTCTCAAGTATTTGTGGAAGTAGTATAGCTTCGATATAATTTGGTATTCGATGTTTCTAAAGCTACACTTTAAGTTAGCACCAAAATGCTGCTCCTGCCATCGATAACATGTTCTTACTTAGCATTATTATTCATAGCATAATTTTGGGATTAAGTTCTTATGTGCGCACATAAATTTAAATTTCTCAAGTGATATTTGCGTAAATTTTATGGGCGTAAGTTATGTTTTTCATTATCTTGTACGTTTGTGTGAACGCCATGAACGAGAGTCTATTTATAACGGTGCATTAGCAATTTTCGCTCTTTCTAAACAATAACTTATTTAGCTGCTGCTGCTGCTGCGCTGCGTGCATTGTTCATAACAAAATATGAGCGCCTGAAAGTAGGTTAAGCGAGTGATTATAATGCATGGAGTTCTTTGTTTTTCTTCATTCTATAAAAGTTGCGTACAGGCAAAAATATGAAATTTACATGCAAAATGGTTTGTGTTGAATTTCTGGGTGCATGAATTTAATAACAATAATCACAGAATATAATTATGCAATTTTGTACAAATTAAAACGAATTATTTTGTTAAGCTACATATTTAATAGGTACATAATAGGCCGGGTCGATTTGTGGGGAGGCAAAAAAATCGCCCCAATGCTCTGCGAATATCATATTCGAGGGATCAAAATAAGAAACTTTGCTGAAGGACCCATATCTCTAAAACGAATGCTGATGCCCCCCCCCCTCCCCCCTTTGGGTCGTAGGGGCAAATTTTGAAAAATCCCACTTTGAAATGCCTATGTTTTTTCTTTTTGGAGTTTATTTTTCTCTTTAGAAATTTATTTAGTCAGAACATATGTAAATGAAAATATTTATTTAACTTAGTAATAGAAAAGAAATTAAAAAAAATTATTAGAAATTAGCGTTTTTACCACCCCTTTTTTAAAACCAAGGCATCACTGTGATGCATTTGCATGTCGTAAAATTGCTTGTGTTGTTTTTTTTAAGCCACCACAAGACACAGCAGGTAGAATTGAAATTGCCCCTACCCAAAAGTTCGACCCAAAGGGGGGGGACATCAGAATTCGTTTTAGAGGTATGTTTCCTTCGGAAAAGTTTCTTATTTTGAACCCTAAAATACGATTTTCACAGAGCAATGAGCGATTTTTAAATCGACCCGCCCTAGTACATAATCATAAATTTAGAAAGAAAATTACAGTGGCGTGTTGAAAATTTGCACTTATTAAGTGGAGTTGGAATAAACATTTTCCTGACAAGAATATTTCAAATGCTAATCAAACAAGCTTTCCTTTTTTTGGTATGTTCACTGAGGCAGAGATCGCATTGTCAATGTAATGAAGGTGTGTAAATGGATTATGGTCATAACCCCCAACTAATTGATTTTGTAAAAAGTGTTTGAGTTTGCAAGTAAAAATCATTGTCAGTATATTAACTTACCACATCAGACTGAGTAAGTTATTATTATCAATAAAATTAAAGGACGATGGGGTTCTCATGTAGAAGGAAGCTTGATAAAAATATTGTTACGAATATTAGCAAAACTAAGGGATGATGCTATCTCTAAGCCGATACTAAACAGTGATATCATGCACATCTATAGATCAATCATTATGTATCTACATAAACGAAACAATAATTGCGTCTACACATATGTGCCATGTACATATACGAGCAGCGGAGAATCAATGCACAAACACATGCATATATCTTATCTGAGTTGTCAAAAGAGAGGGCAATAATTTGTGCAAGTATTACTCAAATGAGAAATTATACATCTGTAGTTGTAGCTGAGGAATTTATAACTAACTAAGTAAAATTCTGGAAGCGCCTAGAAGATGCCACGAGGAAATCACAGAGTATAAAAGCATTAGCGGTAGAGGCGCTAGGAGCAGTTTCGATTAAGACGCTATCTAGCGAGCCATAGCAGTATTATTTTGAATAGTAGAGTTTCATTTGAGCTATCAATCAGTTTGGTTATTAAGCCAGCTAGTTGCAAAGTATAAGTGTTGTTGCGAAGCACTTTAATAAAGGCCATTTTTCCATTATTCAATATTGGAGTTATTTATTCAACAGTTTAGTGATTCGAACTTAGCAGAAGGCCAAAAAAGAGGATTTGCAAGTAAATTCGTTACAATATTTTAAGGTAAAAACGGTGAGAGCCGAAATGGCGTTTAAAAATTTTGATTTCTCACGGCTCTCACTTCTTTATCTTTTGTTCTGACTTTATGTTTTTCCTTAAAAAAATCAAACATAATCAAAATTTTTTCTTCATTTAACTTTAATACATGCAAAATTTTTCCTTGAAGCTTTTGGTTTTTTTTGTAATTATTTTAGTTGGGATAGCTACCATAACGGTCATGTGCAACCCTGAATGCACCCTGTACTATGCGAAATATAAGCAACGTTGTGCAAGGGCGGCAAGGAAGCGAACTTCTTCCCAAACGAATTAAAAGGGCCCGATCCAATTTGAGTATAATTCTGGACTCTTAATGAAGGGCATAGTTTTTTCCGGCGGCCTGTGCACTGGTTCACCAATACGGGGGCTCGATTCACAAAAAACTCACTTGCATTCCTGTTAGCAGTCTGCACTCTTGCAAAGTTAACATTCGGCCACAAATGTACAAGACAGTCATATTAACTAGAACAGAACAGGAGCTGGTTGGCAAATGTATGCACACAGCTTTAAGGGCTTACTTTAAAAAGCCATGCCCGGTGAACCTTTCCAGGCATTGCAGAAGAAAGCCCACTTCCCAGGAAGACGCCGGTCGTCTTGCTTCAACTAGATCAGCCCCTGTGCGGATTATCGCCACATGACGCAAAGCGTTTATGGTTAACTGTGATGTGATGTGATAAAAATATCAATTCTTATGACCAAGCCTCGTTGTAACTGCTAGTTTCCTTAACCATTAGAAAACTTGAATAAAAGTGTTTGGAGAATTTTAAGCGCACCTTTTTCTTGCAATAACAATTCCGTTAATGGAAAAGTTCTGTCGCCGCCGATGAGAACCCGATTTATGATCAGATTGATGTCATTCGTCCGCTGTTATCTGCTTGATATTAAGATGAGGTTTTCCGACTCAGCGCCAAAATGGAAAAGGGTGTCCTTTTATCAGTGTGTTGGTAGTGACAAATATGCTGCCACGTTGTAGGATCTCCCTGCAAGGCTACGTGCAACCTGATTTAACAAAAAGAACTGCCTTTTTCCTCCAAATTTAAAACAAAAGCAAATAAATTTATTCGATTATAAAAATTCTTTTATCTGAAAAAGTAACAAATTTCTGTATGTTTCCATTGCTTGGCATCCATAAATATTTTGGAAAGAGGTTTTAAAATTTTTTTAAAATCAAAAAATCCATTATAGCTGCCGAGAAGAGAGAATAGTTTTACCTTCTTAAAGTTTTATCATGGGAGGAAGCTTCGAAATCTCACACTCAGTGTGGAACTCTAACCGCAAAAATACCTACCGCCCAAACCAGTGGATTTGAGCTCTATTTCAGTTAACCAAATGTGTATTGTTTAAATCATGTTATGTGCACTCAATTGTGGTATTTTTTCCATTTTAAAAATGTTTGATCTTCATATTCGTCCAGAGTGTTAGCGTAAGGTAAGTACAGACGAAGACGTGGTCTTTGGAAGTGATATGTCGTATGGGGGAATGCAGAATGTAAGCGTAAATGATGTTACTACACTGTAGCATTATGTGAGAACAATGTACGTTGGGAAGTTGATGTGAGCGAAACTGTTTGATAACGATTTGATATCGACGAGTTATCGGTTTGCTATAAATTTGTTTCGACATGGTAAACAGAAGTCATCGATTCATAATCGATGTGTTATAAATTTGTTATCGATAACAAATGTTTTCGACAGATGAATTAACGGTTTGTTATCGATTTGTTATCGCAAATCTTTCGAATATTTATCGAAAAGTTATTGATATGCTGCAAATAAGTTATTGAAACGCTATCACGTTGTTATCAAAGTGCTCCCAATTTGTTATAGGCGTGTTTACAAAAAGTAATCGATGTTCTATCGAAAATTATTTTTTTCGGAGTTTATTTGTCAAACTTTTACATATTCAGTTTAAGTAAGGTCTTTACGTACAGCCAATTCCAGCTGCCTAGATCAAAGCAGCGAACGTAACCAAAGAGGATAAATACAATAAGAGCCGTCACTCGTTATTTTTTTGGCATTTACTCGATATATACTGAGAGGTAGTCGCTACTTTTTTTTGGACGAAATGTTTATAAATGTCTTCTATACATTTTCGTGGGGTTTTTGTGTTTATTTCTCGACTGTATTTAATTAATTTATTTAATTCTCTTTCCAAAAATCACAGTTGCACAAGGGGCCTACACGACATGGATAAATGCGAGACTATTAAAAATGTCCCTTTCAGAAAACATTCGGCATCAATTTTTTCAATTTCCAGCGAGATACTCGCCACAAAATAACGAGTGACGGCTCTTATTGTATTTATCCTCTTTGACGTAACATCGAAAATCCCCAAACTTCAAGCGATTATTATTTTACGTCACGAAAGCTTTGAATTTTTTTCAAAGTAAAAAAACTTTGCAGGTTTTTGCTTTGTAGTTTCTGTTTTCTGTGCAAGCACTCCACGAAATCGGGTCAAGTGAGCACTGCAAATTTCTGCCTTTCTACTTTCATGCTTTTGATTACACATAATTTAATAAATACTTTTATATTTTTTTAGTGTTTATATTTTATGCTTTAATTATTCTCAACAACATTTTTGATTCCTTGAAAATGTTTCCCTTTTTTATAAATTCTGCGCACTTAAAATTTGTTCATATATTTAGCAGTCTCGTTTGGCCTATTATTTATGAAGTTTTGTTGTTGGTTTTACATTTTTTCCATTCTTTTGTTTTCATTAAGCGTTTTTAACATAATTTTATATAATGTTGTTTTTGTTGTGTATTTTTTTTTTTTTTTTTTGTTCCAAGTATATTCGTTATGGCAAGCTTCTCACCGCAAATTGTATTGTTTTTCAAAAGTTTTATGCAACGGAAATTGCAGGCAGTACGCTGCAGCAACAGTCGCTTCACTTGTGGTTGTTTTTATTGTAGGAGTGTGGCTAGCGAGCGGGGCATGGAGTGTGTGTATTGAGACAAGTGATCCATTTTCGCAGGCAACGCAAACTCAAGAGCTTTTCACTGGCTTACACTTGTTAACCTTTCCTGTGCGCTATTGCAATTTTTACTTTACTCTCTCTTTATTTTAACAACAACAACAATAAATAGAATATATAAAAACGGTGGTTATTACTTTAACATAGAATATGTTGCACTCTAAGGATAATGGCACGTTTTAAGTGATTTGCTTAACAGAAAACTGTGTGAAAAATTTTTCTTTGGCAACAAATAACAACCAAAGTCAATTCGAACGCGCCGTTTTTCATATCTTTAAATATAAATAAAAAACATGCATGCACTTGTTATCTAAAGTGACCCCTTAACTAGTATTCCTTTAATAATAAAAGTCCTTAAGAAAAAAAAAAGGTTCGGACTTTTAATTTTTAGTCCCAAAGAAGTTATTAAATTCGATTTTTTTTTCAAAAAGAGAATCTCTCTTGTTTAAGAAATAGTTTTTCGATGACAAATGTCTAGTATTAAAAATTAGTAATAAATTCTGATTCCATGTAAGCGCTTCCAAGGGGCTCTTAGAGTCACGATAGAGGTGAATGGTGGGCTCAAGGGTGCCCAAATGGTAGAAGAAAGTTTCTAAAGTAGCGGAGGGAGCAGGGTCTGCGGCATACTGTGCTGATCCGGAAATAAAAAGATCCCATAACCTTGCAGATCACTGTAGCTTGTTTTAGTCGGAGATAGTAGCCGTTACCAACGCAATAGGAAGGCTGGACGAAAATATCTTAGACTGCAGCCGCTTCAGCTTTTATGCTAACAGCCAAGCAGTAACTAAGGCAATAATCTCGCACGGCAGGGCTTCTAAATGTGTGATAGAGTATAAGAAAAACCTCGAAAGAATCGGGGCTGGGGCAAGAATACATCTATGTATATTGGGTCCCCGAGCATATGGGAATAGATTTGCATGAAGAAGCGGATGGAAATGGGCGCATCCCTCGAATCTGGCTCCACAGATGTCCCAATTAGATTGGGCGAGCCTAAGTGCAGGCGAGAGCTGCACATAATGGATCAAACGGCAAAGGCGTGGATTCAAGTGCGGGGCTGTAAAGAGACGAAGATCATTTGTAGGCTTTGCAACCTTAGACTTACAAAGTTACTCCTGTCATTAAAATGAAAGGAGTGTATACCCATGACGGTTATTCTGACAGGACACTGCGTTCTGGCGTTACGTACCTTTGAATTAGACATGGCCATTGACAGAAGATGTAGGAAGGGCGGGTTGGAGAACGAAACGATCGAACACATTTGGTGCTCGTGTTTGTGCTTTCTAGGCTAAGACTTCAGCCATTACAAGTTATAAAGCTGTCAGATCTAGATGCAGCAAGTGGCATTGATCCTACAAATTTTCTACTATATGCCCAGAGGACGGTGTACTGGGTTCCATACCGGCAAAGCTATCATTCTTTTTTTTCTTCCAAAATTTCATTCTTTATTTTAAATAAACCAATGCACTAATTTAATTTATGTCCATTCCCTATTGCAAATAAATTAATTCACTAACTTAAATACAGATAACTTCATTGTGAATAGTATCAATCATTGATTGTCAATATCCCATTACTGAAATTTACGAAGTGTCAAAAATGAATAGAATGCAAGAAAGAAAATTGATAAAAAGGGAAGAAGGTATCCGCTTCCGGTCAAAGCAAGCTATATATACAGGTTTTTCAGCTGAAAACGCTCTTTTTTTCCTGTTCAACAGCCAGCGGTAAGATCGTAAAAGTGGTCTCGAGTATTGATTTTATTAATTCATTTTATAAGTCGGTACGAGTTTTGCAAAAATAGTATATACGGTTTTTAAATTCGCTTTAATGTAAAGAGAAAAGTTCTCTAGAAGTCGCGTTGATCGTAAACAAAAAGAAAAATAAAATCCGAATACGCAAACAAAATTAAAATTTTCAAACAAAGTTTCGAGATTAGAGCAGAACATCATTTGGAGCTGGAGAAGGGTACTGCAAGTTGCCCAGAGGATCCACATCCAGCAGCTGAGTGGCAATGGGAATTGGATTCCTGAATTTTTTTTTCTTTTCTGGTGTCTTAGATTTTTTTTTTGATTTGATTTTCATACTTGTAACAAAATATACAAAATAGACATAGATAGCAAATATAAGACAGAATTTTGCAAAGTAGCATCGATAGAAAAATAGAATGGAAATTATTAGTGTGCATATCTTGGTCAAAAAATTAACTTGGAAGGAAATAGTCATAAAGAAAGAAAAAGCAAAGTAGAAAGTTTTTTTCTCGAAAATATCTAATGTCCAAAAGAAAAAAATATATATTTAACTCTCATAGTATACATATGTATGTATAATAAGCTTAGAGAGGCGGTACAGTTAGGCTCAAGCTGAACTTCAATTCGAGCTCAGTAGAAACTGAAAAATTTAGTATGTTCGGTAATCTATAAACGTCACTATATATGTAGTGGAAAGGAAAAGGAAAAATTTAGCTGGAAACCAAACTTAAAAAAAAAAAAAACTTTGTATTAAGCAAATATGCGGTCAATTAAAACTAAAGTTTAGATTAATTAAGTATTAAAAAAATCAAGTAAGAAAGTGTCTTTCTTTTGACCGCCGCTCTGGAAAGCATAAGCTAGCGTAAATTGTAGGGGAGAGCCGTTTCTTTTGACAATACACATTTTGCTTCCTCTCTCTAATTCCGAAAATAAATTTTATAACTTTTGTTTGTTTTGATTTGAAGTTTCTACTTCTTTCATATTGAGGTAATCCTATGTAAAATTTGAAGTCAAGTATAACAACAAAAACATAGGCATGTAGATATAAGGTCAATCCCACTTTTTGCATATATGTACATTATCTGTGGAAATAAACGAATTTTTGTATTGATCAAAGGAAAATGATCGTTTAAGTTCTTTTCTATCTCTGTCTGAACCCGAAGGTAACGCAAGTTGTAGGAAGGCGGGGCTTTCACCCATTTTTAAAATTTACCCACAGAAATGAAAGCCATGGATAGGGAGGGCAACGGGGCAGTTTCACCATCTAAAGCTGCCAGGATTGTAAATGGTAAGGATCTGTAGTGTGGCTAATCACTCAACGTAATTTTGTTGTTGTTATCTTTTTTTTTTTTTTTGTAGTTAATTTTTTTGGTAATTGAATTAGTCAGTCCGCTAGTGTGCACAATTTTTTTTTGTATGACCTACTTGTGTAGACTCACTAGTGTTACCCTTCTTTCTTGAATCCCACGGCAATGGCTGAAACTCCGGGCTGAACAACGAGCAAGGTGCACACGGTGGGGTAACACTGAGAAGGTGGATGTCGGTAGAGGAGCTTTCCAAGCTGCACAGGAGGGATCCATTACAACGGTATTGTTATATAACATAGGTCTCGGTTTCTAATATAATTTTTCAGATTGGTCATTAAAAAAACTTCTCGTAACTCTATGGACTCATCCAGTCTTTGTAAGGTCCTCATGGGCCGGGCAGTTCAAACAGTTCTAATTTAGACATTTCTATGATTAAAAAATTCGTTATGTAATATTAGCGAAAAAGTGAGCAACTTGTGCGGATTCATTGGACCTTTAGTTGAATGTAATCTTATTTCAAAGGAGTCCTCAGCGACCCAGTTTTCAATCCAATTTTGAATTTTAGTGAAACCAGTATAAGGAACGCTCGATTTTTTATTCGAAATTCGCTCTAAACTTTTAGTTGAAAAAGTTCTTCTTATCTCGGATAGGACCAGTTTTTTTTATCAGAAGTTGTCACAAGAATAAGACCAAAATATAGGAAAAGAAGAAACGTATCCGAAATTTACGATTTTCTATGCTATGTTTGATATGAGAAACTGGTACACTCAATATCTGCGTTTAAATTCTGCGTTCATAACTCGGAGAAAGCGCGCTGACAAGACTTCTACAATTTGTTTTCTTTTTGTATTTCCAATTACTGCGTGCTGAACACAAATATGGCTATATTTCTCTCTATGTGCGAACGTATGTGTGCGCACTGGTAAGTTGTGGCCAAACAAGTGCCGCAACGCTTAACAAGGATATGAAGTAAAAAAACCACTCGGTTTGCTGATCACTCTGTCTCGTATGAATGTATGCATATAAACTATATATGAGGGTATGTATGTTACGACATCAGTGGGGGTATGTAGAGTGTGCTAGTTGCTTGTTGTTGCATCGTGCGACCTCTCAACTTTTGTGCGCTCCTGAAATAATTGTTAAACAAAAGCATTGGGAAACTTTTTTACCTTTTTAAATTTTTCTATGTTTCTCTTTTTCAAACTTTCATTTGTTTTATATTTTTATTTAAAGCACCAGCAAAACTGCAACAAGCACAACATTTTTCCACAATTCGTTAACTAAATTAAGTGGAAGTTTATTAAAAAGCAGCGCTTGCTGCTCTCAGATATGCACATACACACACACACATTCATAAGTTAGTAAAACAAAACTTGCTTAAGAAAAAGTAAGGGGATAGAAAAAACTAGCAATCAAGCATAAAACGCAGTTTTTAATACAGCGCTTATTTCGAAAATATCAGCAGCTTGCTAAAAGTAGAAATTGGAGTTAGTGGAGTAGCCCATTTCTGAAGAGAACACAACGCCGATACCGGTTTTTCTCGAAACCAAATTTGACAAGGGATGACGAAAAATCGTTCCAATATACATCATTTATCCACCCTGTCAGAAAAACAACAAAACAAAATAAGTCATTTCTGAAGGCCTTAATTGATTTCTTGGTAATTTTTTGCATTAACAGCTTAATTGACCTTGGTTGTGATAAAAAAAAGTATTTTGTTATTCAATTATCTAAACAAAAGTTCCTTCTAATAACTTTATAGGCTTAAGCTAGTCCCCGAAGGCTTCGGTGAGTTAGCTTCTCGAGAACACAGAAGGCATCGTGATTCAGAACCATTCCTTCAGCATCCGATTTAAGAAATGGCTTGTCTGAAACTTCATTGAGTTTCGAATAGCCCGTAGACGTTATTCTCCATCCGGATAGATGTGATGATGTTGGTCCGCGTCATTTTCAAAAACCGTATTAGCTTTAGTTTGGGGAGACTAGACGAATTGGTTGTATCGATTCTTTTATCGTATCGGTACCCGATTTTCTGTGTCTGCAGAAAAATTGCTAATGCTTGTTCGGTTTATTGGCGGCAGGCTTCTGTTTTTCGGACAATACGATAGAAAAGACGTTATATCGGCCAAAAATTTCTTTGCCTACATTTAAAATGCTCCTTCCATCCTTCTCCATATTTCAGTTTTCCCCCCTCTCTTCCTCTTACTTTCACTTCCCATCTCTATTTATCTTTGTTATTATAATTCCTCTCCAACTCCTTTTCCTATCTCTTCCCCTCTCCCGCCGACAGGATTATCTTCTTCACTCTCATCCTCTCCCTCCCTTCATTATCTGTTTTGCTATGCATCTCCCAATCCATCTCCCAATCTAGCCTTCCTTCCTACTCCCACTAACATTCCCCATCCCACTACCACACCCACTATAACTCCCACTGCCACTATCTCTACCACACCAACTACCACTACAACAACAACTACCATGAAAACGACGACTGCCACTACCGTCAACTCTACCATAGACACTATCACCACCTCTGCCAATACCACTACCACTCTCACTCCTACTCTCAATCCTACTTCCTGTCTTCTTCTTCTTCTACCCACTCCCACTATAACTTTTCCATACATATTGGCATAAAATATGCATCTCAGATTAGCGATTGTTGCAAGTTATAAGTGTAAGACTGCTTAGTAGCGGCCAATAAATTATTATTCACAATTATTAGCGTGTGGAAGTTTGAGCTACACATTTACCCAAACCAGGAACAAACGTTTTCTATAAATACCCTCAAACTGTCTAGTTAACACTTAGTATTAATTAAGCGGTTAGTATTCAATCGTTTTTCAATTACATTTATGTAAATAGATTTATATTTGTTTTTACATATCGGTACCTGCTATTGATTTAGCTGCCAACGCTATTATTACTACTAGCAATCTAATTAGAATCACTTTTGTGCTGATTGGATTGCCAAAAGTTAACGTCACGCATAAACATAAACACGCGCACAATATTATTAAATCATTAAGGTAGACCAAAAGTTGGAAAGGGTGTTTCGAAATTTCAGTGTAAAGGTAAATTTTATAATAAATACTTTCAAAACCAAAATTGACACTGTTGATTGCACAAAGACAAAATTGGTAACCTAAAGTTTTTTTCTGAAATTCTAATTTTTAAATATAATAAAAGTAAGGTAATACTTTCAATTAGTTAGTTCGAGCGAATTTCCTTGCACTTAAATAAATAGTATTGATTTAATATATTTGATACCAAATATATAGTATATTAAAAACAGTTTCAAAATAGTTTGTTAATTTAAAGTGCTAATCTAAAGTGCTAAAAATGGGCACACCCTAATATGTGTTTGCACATATGCTACCTTTAACAAACAACATTTTCATTAACTTCAAAACAAATAATGACTTATTTACTGTCTCAAAGTTGTTTTAATTATTAACACCCACAGACGTACATAGCATCAAACCCACTGCTGTAGTAATTACGTATGTACATCCATCTAAATGCCTTATTTCCCTACAAGTTATATAATTACGCTAGTTTATAGCGGTTTCACATGTGTTTGTCATTACCCTACCATTGCCGCGGGCCCCAGCGAAAGCTGAGTGTGAAAATTAGTTCATCAGCTCTTCATTTACACAAATTGCAATGACATTTCCCGATCATGCCCACTGAAGCTGACTCTGGTATTGAAGTTAACAATATTGGCCTATACCTTATGACGTTAGTAAATACTTTAGTTTACTACGCTAACGGTTTTTTGGTCCAATTTGTTTTAATTTAAGCCTCATATGCCGGATATGGATTTTTTTCAGCCAAAGTTGATTATTTTCACCACTCAACTAAGCCCAAGTCAAATAATAATAATAATTTGGCCGGTGGGATTAAGACCGAGCTATTCTTAAAATTTGAGGTGTACTGCTTTTTTATTCTTCATACAAATTTGAATACCCAAATGTTTAACGCCAACTCCGCACAGATTCGGCCAAGATGGATACAATATTTTTTGGCAAGCCTTTTACGTTATCAAGACGTCGGCCACTGCCGAGGAGCTATTTTCTTCAGGCTCTGATTATGGTAACGTTCAGTATTTTGGTTATGGTAACGGTTACTGACTGGCGGCCACCGTGGTGTGATGGTAGCGTTACCACACCATATGCCCTGGGTTCACACCTCGGGCAAAGCAACATCAAAATTTTAGAAATAAGGTTTTTCAATTAAGAGAAAATTTTTCTAAGCGGGGTCGCCCCTCGCCAGTGTTTGGCAAGCGCTCCGAGTGTATTTCTGCATGAAAAGCTCTCAGTGAAAACTCATCTGCCTTGCAGATGCCGTTCGGAGTCGGCATAAAGCACGTAGGTCCCGCTCGGCCAATTTGTAGGGAAAATCAAGAGGAGCACGACGCAAATTGGAAGAGAAGCTCGGCCTAAAATCTATTCGGAGGTTATCGCGCCTTACACTTATTTTTTTTTATAACCGTTACTGAAACGCGTTTGCTCGCTACTCTGACCGTGGTTGTTATTACTATATCGGCTATAATTAATTGTATGGTTATAGCATATTTACAACTTTCATTATATCCAAGTCTACGGTCACGCTATATAATAAATAAAATAATAATAGGGGTTTCAGTTTTGCCATTGACCAAACTTCTGATAATACTATGGACTCATTTAGTCATTTGAGGTCTCACGGGCTTGGGCAGTTCAACCTTACCCAACCCACAGCATTCGTGTATACGTACATACATACTCACACCACGGTGGCCGCCAAGGATATATAATACTGTAGGGCAAAATGATTTTTTCATATACGACGACTTATTTTAAATATCTTTTAGGACTTCTATCGGTCCATAGCCTTCCATAATTTTAAGTTAAAGGCGGTTATTGTACATGTAAAATGAATCGATCGCACCAAATTCGGAACGACTTCTCTAAAAACCTCGATCCGTAGCCTCTTAGCGTAAGCTTTTCGACATCTTCTATCTATCTTCTATCCTCTATATCTATCTATAAGTCTTATAAAATAAAGTCGCTAAATGCCATGTATGCACATAACTTCACAAAGAATGCTCCGATTTTAAAACGGTTTTTTGCATTTGAAAGCTTAGCTACGTGAGATGGTATAGTTAATATAATTTAAAGGTATATATTATAGAGGCGTGGAAAATTGCCAAAATGTAGTAAAAAATTATAAAATTTTTGTTTACACCGCTATAACTCATAAACGGGTGGATGGATTTAAAAAATTCTACTTTTCAGTAAAACTTTGAAATATTAATTATTAAATTGTGGAGCTTTTCGGCCGATTTTTTTGAAATAAAACAATCGTTTATTTTATCTTCTACGCGTTTCGACGCATATTCGCGCCTTCCTCAGGAAGGTAAGTTAACAATTATTTAAATATAACATCTGGGTATAATCAATGCAAACTTATATATATATAAAAAACACCGCACATTTTCTCTTGGCCAGGCTCAAACATTTTTGAAATATTTACATTCGTTATGCATCAAAAAAAAAAAAAAACACTTGATTCCTTTCTTATATCAGCCAAATTGTTTAAACAGAAGTAACATTTTTACCAAAAAATCCGCGTGTGTTGTTGTTCGGTGTCAACTGTGCGCACAAATTGCTTTTGAGTGAGGCATACGACACATATGTAGCATTCGCTGCGTTATTTAACTTCGGGAGTACATTTATATGTATGGATATATGTACGGGGTATTCCATCCCATTTTGACCAATTTTGAACCCGACCCCTTTAGAATTGGCTGAAAGTTTTTCTTATTTTTCTAGCTTACGAAAGACGTTTTTCAGAATTTTTTCAAATTTTTTTCATCCAACTCAAAAAAAGGTATGCATTTTTAAAAAAACACCGTTTTTGTTTTCAAAATACTATAACTTTTTCAAAAATTGATATCGAACAATTCCTTAAAATCGTAAACAATAGTTTTATTTTTTGTTATTTTTGCATGTATGTATATGCTAATATGTGTGCACTAAGGAAATTTAATTCTTGAATATATTTTTTATGCTAAGGTAATCCTGAGATGTATTTGTACAATTTACCTATTTTCATACATACTATTCGATTTGCTGAAATTTGGTATATAAATTTGCCTATATTAGTATTTACGATCCTTTTTTCTGGGAAGTAGACCAGAGACGGACTGGGACTGGGATTAGGACTAGGACTGGGACTGAGACTCGGAGTGGGACTGGGACTCGGAATGGGACTGGAACAAAATAAGTACCACCCCCTGGGGCTGGCAAAAAGGGATGAAGAAGAATGAGAAGAACTTGAGAGAAGAGAAAAGAGGGAAGGAGAAGGAGACTGAGAAAGAGATAGAGTGAGATGATGGTAGAGATAGATGAAAAGAAAAAGACGGAGGGAGGTGTGAGTAAAAGTATTAAGAAAAAGTGAAGAGGGGGGAGGGCAGAGTTAGATGGAAAAAGCTTATTAAAATGTATGCAGACAGGCCGAATTTAGGGAAAAACAATGCCTGCCGGGTCTGCTAGTTTTACATAAAAAAATTTCTTACTGAGCAAATTCAGCAGCTGGTTATATACAAATCGAGAATCTTGCACAGTTTTAGTTGTTATAATTGCTTTTACTCTTATTTTCAATTTCTTAATTCTATTCGTTATTGCCGTATATACATATGTATATGTTTATATATATAAATGTATATATGCTATATGCTGTGTTTGCCTTCATTTGCGTTTGTTTATTTTGTGGTTTTTATTCTGAGTAGTGTCAATAACATTCAATATTGAAACAAGTCCATCAAAAAAGAAGATGCAAAGTCTCTACAGCTACGATAAGAAAACGACCACAAATGCTTACAGGTGTGTATGTGTGTGTATGCGATAAAACTCAGAGACCCTAAGACTATAAACAAATAGACAAACAAACAGAAAACTGAGGTTATCTTATTTTTGCAGCAAAGGGCTCATTTCATTGCATTGGCAGCAATCAAAATGTGGTTTTAGACTTTTTGTTTTTGTAGTTGTTATTATTGTTATTGGTTTTGTTAACTAGATATGCTACCTTTGATGAATATATATATATAAATGGTTTTATTCATACAAATTTGTTGTTATTGTTATAGTTTTTAAGCCATGAATATTCCAATGAAATAAGTTTCACTTAACAAATGAAATTCTCTAAAATGTATGCCAGAGGAAATTGTCGTCAAGCGGGTGCGGGAGGGGAGGGAGAATGGCCAAAGCTATAAACATAGAGAAGGTACGTTTTACTTTGAGCTCACTTTTGATAAGAGTTGAGTGAAAACTTTTGACTTTTCACATTGAAAAATGGCAGAAACAAGTAATACTAAAACCACTGAGTAAACGCACAAAGGAAACAAACAATTGCTACGAGTATGTACGTATGTACGTGGCGTATACGCATCCTTTAGTAAATGCACGAATTTGTTAGGAAGAATATCTTGAACAAACATAGGTTAAACAAGGAAATAAATCAGTGTATTACCAAATCGAAATACAGCTTGCCTTATTTATATATACAGTTTGTTAGGGTGTGCCTTGTTTTGCTATTTTATCATTAAAAGTTTCTAGCAAGAAACCGTTTGAGCATGAAAATGCACTTTGCGCAATTTTGAGGTCGTGTCTGCGAAAGACTAGCGGAGACTAACTCCAATGTACAGCAGCTGTGTTAACGAAATAAAAAATATCTTGAAATGGGCGTTTAAATGACTGCGGATGTATAGAAAACAAGCTTCATAGAACTCAGGTACACATTTATCTTAGGGTTGCCACCTATGTTGGAATATACGAAATGCAAAATTTTAAATTATTGTAATTTTAGTAACAAAGTCCAAAAAAAAAAAAAAAAAACAGAAAAAGAAATAACTGAAAGCCACCTATCTAAAAAAGGATTTTTGTATGGTGCTGCCACACATATAAAAAGAAGTTGAGGTATGGTGTTGCCAGATTATAAAACTTCAATTAGTGGAATTCTAGATACAAAGTCAATACAAATAAAGGGTTGCCATCCACCTACAAATTCTTGCACATAGCGCTGCCAGATGCATGATGGACAAAGTCGTTAAATTTAGGTGAGCGTTTAAAATCAAGTAACACACATGAAGTTGCCAACCTTTTAAAAAAATAGAATATTGTGTTTCGAGACATTCATTGAGCTTCAACAACTGAGAATATAGGCATACTAATATAAACTTCAGTTAAGTGAAAATTAGATAACAAGCTTAAGATATGAACAAATGTTTAGCGTTGCCACTTACTACAAGCATTATATATTGTGGCGAATATGAGTGACACTAAGTGATACTCACATCCCTAGTCTGATGCTAAGTAAATGAAGTCACAACAACAATAAGGCAGACAGTCACTTGTATCTACATAAAGGAATCAATCATTATGTCTACACATATATACGTACATGCAGCTGAGAAGCAATGCACAACCACATGCATATATCTGAGATACTCCCGAAAGTATGAAATGAGAGAAGCTATAAAATCGTGCAATTGTAGTTACAGCTGAGAAATTTGATAGCTGATGGCCAACTAGTAGATTCTGGAAATGGAAGCGCCTAGAAGATGCGAACGAGGAAATCAGAGAGTATAAAAGGCGATACCAGTAGAGGCGCTAAAAATCAGTTTCGATTAAGCACGCTATCTGTCGGTCAAGAGTAGAGTTAGTTATTGTGAAGTATTTGAATAAAGGCCATTTTGCATTATTAAATATTGGAGTTATTTATTCAACAGTTCAGTGATTCGAACCTTAGTAGACGATTTGAGATAAGCGGAATTTCAGTAAATTCGTTACAATATTTATGGTTCTACCACATTTATGAAGTTGCATTGTCACCTCTCTAAAACATGGAGATAATTTATTGCCACTTTTGAAAAATTTTAGTTAACGAGTCTTTGTTTAGATAGGAAAAAAATAAGTATGACAAGTGGTAAAGTTTACACCTATTTAAAAAAATTAAATAGGGTGTTGCCAGGTCAGCAGCTTTAAATTTAAAAAGTGTGTCACGCTGCCACTTGCTATGAATGATTTTTAATTATTGTTTATTATATATATAGGAGCGTTGCTACCTATTTAAAAAATGGCCAGAACGAAAATTTTTAATTGATGAAATTTTGGTACTAACTTTATATTAGAAAAAAGTTTACAATATGGCAACTTATCCAAAGAAAAAGTCGGAATTGGATTTAAAAAAACATTCTTGAGCTTCGACCACTGAAAATGTAAGTACTGGGTTGAAAATATATAAAAAAATAGTAAGGCTGTCATCTATACAAAAAAAAATTTGGTTTATTGACATATTGAAACTATAATTACTTAACTAGGGGGGTAAACGAAAAGCAGTTTAAACTAGCCCAAAAAATGTATTTAATTAGAATGGTATAATAAATATATATATTAAAGAAAAGCAATATACTAGGTTTAGCACCTATACAAAATATATAAAAATTTAAAAATCATTTTGTCAGATGCCAAGAATTACAAAAAGCTTTTCAGTTAAACCGAAAAGATGGTAGGGCAGAAGGGCACCGTGATCTTAAAAAAATGTTAATCAAATCGACTGGAATGCGCACCCTTATGTGCATACATATATACTTACATATCCTTATACATCCGTAAACAGATACACATGTCAGCATAAAAAGGAAAGGCCATGACGTAAAAGTGAAAAGTTGCTATCGAGTAAAAGGAAAAGTTCAAAAACAATTGTAACGGTAAAAGCAGTAAAAAAAGGTATTAGAAAGTAATACAAGTTGGGAAAGAGTCACCCCAAAAACACGAAATGCCCGTTAAGTTAAACATTAAAGATATTAATTTCCACCTCTGGTTTCTAAAGTGTGGAGCGAGGAATCATTTGTACCAAAATGTAAATTTAGCAAATGACGGTAAAATAAAACGAACTTTTAGATTTGGTGTGAGTTGAGTTCAATTTATTCAATTTCGATTGCGTGCTAAAGAGAGGAATTTATTCCGAGCTGACTATTTTGCTAGATATTTTATTATATAAATAATAAGCGGCTGACCTGGTCGGTCCATGAGGACCTCACATAGACTAGCTTTTAATGCTTTTTGTGACAGGTCCTTTATTTGATATAACCTGTGGTAATTTAAAGAAATATATCCGTTGCATATGTAAATGACATAAAGAAATCAAGCGAAGATTAACTCTTTCCAACAAGTACTTATTTGAACTGAGTTGGCAATTGAAAAATAAACTCCTCTCTCGACGAAGGAAAATCACGCTATACAAATTGCTTATCATACCTGTTCTGATGCCTGTAGGCTCTTAGTGTGTCCGAGAGCAAAATTCTCCGGCATATGCATGGTCCTGTACGTGATATTGACGGTGAGTATCAAAGGTGGTAAATATAATGATGATCTGTATGATATGAAATGCAGAGAATAAAGCTTCAAAGGCTTTGCTGGTTAGGTTATGTACTGGAGATATAAAATGCAATGTAACTGTGAGGTTAGGACATAACTTAGTGGTTTTAGGAAGCGCCAACTTGGTGGTATGGTGAATTCAACTATTTCCATTAATCATGAAATTAAGCATCTAATAGCTTCTATTAAATTCGAAATATGTTCAAGGAACCTTGAACATTTTTTCTTATTTACAAGATAATAGTAACTAACAGATTATTAAATACAGTCCACTACTAGAAACTATATTTTAGCGATTGAGTGGCCTATACAAACACAGATAAGACACTACACACACACATATATATACCTTCTAACATAAATATATAAATTCCATAACTAAATAAACAGTATGCTAGACATTTGTTAACACAGCTATCATTAAAACTCAGTGTAGGTATTGTTATCGCCAAGCAATTAAACAAAAAAGTACCAACTGAAGATAAGAATCGGCCCCTTCACACAAACACATACATTTAAAATAGAAACATAATTTTAAGAATTTGTATATAAACTCGTGTAAATATTTCAATAAATGAGTAGTCTTATAAACTCTCAAAACAGTTGATTTCTTTATTCAACGAAATTGTTTCTGCCTCCCACCCCAGTGGTAAGGCAGATTCAATTAAATATTAACAAACTTTTCTAGTTATTCGATCAAACTACCTTAAAATTATTGTGCAACCATCTAAAAACGTATGGGCAAGTCGCAAGAATATGAGCCACTTAAACAATAACTGCATCCATTTTCATATCAATCATTATCAAAAGCTAAAAAACCTGTTGAAACTTTTACACACTACATCGAAATTCATTTATTATCTGCAAGACGCAAAACAAGTTTTTACTTTTTATCACTCTTTATAAGGATGAGGCAATAAGCAAATTAGCCAACAAACTGCATGGCGGAAACAATCCACGTGATGAAAGGGCAAAATACATATAAACAAACACCAACATTCAATATATTTAGCATTTGTAATTTTCTGGTTTAGTGTCAAAATCACACACCAGTGACTGAAATGCCTAATTAAATAAAAAAGTACCAACCAGCTGATTTCCTGCCGTCATCTGTTCGCTACCTCCATGCAACGCTGTTAGTGAATTTACATATGTTCATCGGCCAGTATTTACATATATTTGCCTGTAACAACATTTTAGAATTAAGCTTAGTTTTATCGCCGTCCCACAACAATCGAATACCATTTTTTGTATATATTTCGCCAAAATTTGAGCTCGTTTTCCTTGAATATCTTTGGCTGTTAAAATATGACACTTGGAAGAAATGAGTTCGAGTGTCAACACAAAAGAGAAAATTGCGAACAAAGCCCCTTTCAACCACACACCACTTTTTTTGCTCTTAGATAAGTAAAAAGAAGTAAGGACGGGACTGTGCCGAAGACTTCATACCTTTCATGAATGGGGCTGAACAATATTCTTATCCCGTTCGTAATCTCCAAATAATCGGATGTATAAGATAAGAAATATATAGTGAACGATGTACATACCTAAACGATTTTTAAGATAAATATAAAAAAAATGGCAAAAAAATCCCCTATCTGAACGATCGGTTGTATGGGATATATATTATATATAGCTCCGATCGAAATGGTTTTTTCATGAAATCTTCCATGATATATTAAAATATATATCACCGAGTTTCACGTTTATAATTACTAAATTGCGGCAGGAATGACCAGAATCGTCTTATCTGAACGATCGGTTGTATTGGAGATATATGTTATAGTGGTTCGATCCTACCGTACCCAACAAATGTCTAATATAATACAAAAATACTAATAAAAAATACAAAAGTCCTTGTGCCAAATTTCATTGAGATATCTCAAAATTTTAGGGACTAGTTTGCGTTCAAACAGACAGACGGACGGACGGACAGACGGACATGGCTATATCAACTCAGTTCGTCACCCTGATCAATTCGGTATACTTAATGGTGAGTCCAGCTTCTATATTTCTCAACGTTACAAACATCGGACCAAAGTTAATATACCATTTCACGTTCATGAAAGGTATAAAAAATATTTGGCAAGTGAAGGGAATAGCTTGTTCTAAGAATTTTTGAAAGAGACACTCTAATGTTTTAAGGGGATAATTATAGGTGTATTTAAAACCCGGGATTTAACACTCGCATCTCATTTTTATAGAAGAAAAAAGAAGTTGAACGAAAATAAATACGCCTTATTTATTTATAACAAACCAAATATATCCGTACCACATGAAAAAGGGCCACCAGTGCGTATACGTAACATTTTATTAAATTACTTCGTTAAGAAGAGTTACTTACATGCAGTTAATAAAGAGGTCTTAAAAACGAATCTGATTATGCAAATGGACTACGCCTACTAAAGAACTGTTTTATGTAAGCAATATGTCTGTTGTATCCTAAAATAAATCTTATATAAATCTTACCCTCATTTTCATTAATAATAATATCTTATTAATATTATAAACATGAAGGTAAGGCTTTGTCCTTGTAACTGAACCACGTCAGAAGGGCTAAATTTATTTAGATGATACTTTGCATACAGACAAATAAAATGTATTCTAATGGTCACAATCATCGTGGTTCACCAATTGTTGGTATATTGGACACTTCGATCGAGTTCTAAGCAATTGTGGAAAATTTAGCAATGTCACAAGCGGGATGTTTGTACGATTATTTGGGAAACACTTCTGGACTATTTTTTGATTGTATTAAGGATCACCCATGGAAATTTCTCTGGACTATTTCGTGATCATTGTGGGAGTATTTGGTACTGCTTTAGGAATGCTTCCGGGAATGCTTTCAGGATCAATTCGAAATATTTCAAGACTGGTTAAGCATTTTTTCGGGACTTCCTGGGTATAATATCTTCGCAATAATTTCGCAATTGTTTTCGTCAATATTTCGAATTGTTTTATGAATCGATTCACGACAATTTCAAAATGATAACGATCATATAGGGACTATCTCTGGGTTATTTTTTGTGAAAATTTCAGAATCTCAGAACCTTCCCAATTTTCAGTAAAACATATTTGTCCAGGAGACCTTCCTTCAGTATAAGTTGTCTGTTTGCCAAGTTTAATCGAAACGTCAGGCCACACCGACATCGAAACACGTAGGCATACCAACTTTCTAACTTTCACATTAATAATATACTAGCCATTACCCGCAGCCCCATTCGGAGATTATTCAGAAAATTATTATGAGAAATCATAACACAAACCATCATTAAATAGTCTGAAAATAAGCCCGAAATGATCAGTAGATGATTCCGAAATGATATAAACATTAAGTAATAATAGTCCAGAAACCATTGCGAAATTTTCCCATAAACGGTCGCGGAACGGTCCCGTAATTGTACAGCAAGCTTTGAGGAATTATGGCTCTAAGTAATTAGAAAAAAGTCTTGAAATAATCCTGTTATTAATCCAAAACAGCTACAAGCAAAAAGGTCACGAGATTGCATTGGTGGTACTCTCATGAAAAAAAAACTCCCGAGTTATCACTATGTTAATCCTTGAACGTTGCCAAATTAGTTTTAAACATTTTTAGATAACCTCGAAAATGTGACTAAACCAGTATCGAAACTGTCCCGTAGAGTCCTGAAATAGTCGTGAAAAAGCCACAAAACAAAAACTCTGACAGCGCCGAAATATTCCTAACAAACATCTAGAGAAAATCCCGAAATAATCCGCAGTACATTCCCGAAATGGCCCCAAATAGTCTTGAATTCATCCCTCATATCATGCCAAAATAGTTCAGATATGACTCCAATAATAAATCGAAAATTATTCCGAAGCGTTCCAATAATTATACATAAAGATGCTTAAACAGCCTAAAAATTACCCCCAAATAACCTGTTAAAAATCGTTGGTATATAAAGTTCAAAATTTAAATTTTCTATGGAGTTTTTTTATAAAAGCCATCTAACCCTTTCGTAGTTTTTGTGAATAAAGGGATAACAATAAAATCGATGATTCTGAAGTCAAGCCAAGTACTGCCAAAGCCATATGAGGAACCCGCAATGTTATAAAATTTTTCAACTTTCTAAAGAATAAAATGAACTTAACAAGTACCACAAGTGACTTCCTTCTCTACATGTACTTATGTTTAAGTAAGTGTAGACTTTTGTTAAAATTTTAGCAGTATATTGACTTATGATTTACAACAGCCTCTGCCCAACCACCACAGCTCGCGCACTTTCTCAAAGCCAGCAAAGTTTTCCAATATAAATTATACTTTAAACGATACGAGAAACTCTGTCCGTACTATGTTGCATTGTACCAGAAAGACCTTACACATAACCGCACACGCACACATAAACCTCCTTGCTAACACCCAATGCAATAAATAAACCCAATTAACAGCAGAACAAAAATTCCCAAAGATTGAGGAAAGCAGCGAATTGTTTATATTTGAGACTAAACCTTTCTCAAAAGCTTCTTAAACGTTAATTTCCAACTTGAGTACAGGCTAAAAGACATTTGAGAAGACACCTCGATTCCGTACCGCTTCGGTTATATCAAAGACACGTTTGAGAAAACGGAGTCTCATAATTTTAGAACTTAAAAAATCCTTTAAGCTTGGAATGCTTTTAGTTACCAATTTAGACACGTTTATGAAAACATGATTGAAATTTGGTGAAAGTGAGAATGAACAAAAATGTTTATTGGGTAGTTTATTCACGCATACATAAATCTATATGTAACTCAATAAATAATTTCGACTTGCACGAACCTTCGTTTTAAAGCGATTCGCTTTTATGGCTTCATACAGCTACTTCGAAAACCTAAACACCTACACATTTACACGCTGTTTTGTTTTTAATTTTTTTTTTTTTTTTTGACTAAGTATGTAGGAATTCTTGCATCTTTTGAGCTCTCATACATTGCAGCACATAATAGTGTGGTTATTAATTTGCAACAATAATCCCAATAGCACCAACAACAACATCTCTCATAACAGCAACAAATACTTGCAATTTTATCCAATCTCCAAGCAGCCCTGCTGTGGCTTCGCTGGTTGAAGTTTACTTGGTTGCCGCCCGCATTCTTGGTGTTGATGATGTTGTTTCACATAAAAATACTTGCCAGATTGTCATAATTGTGTTTTATTTGTTTGCCTGGTGCGTGAGTTATTTAGTAGATGGTGTGCAAACAATAATAAATAGAGACTAAGTTATGAGTAAAGAAAGCGATATTTGGTAGCTTATTGGCTTTTTTTAAGGTCACTGGTTGTTACAAAGCTGTATTGATAATATTTTGGTATATAGAAATTTTTGAAATTTATGAAAAACCTCTTGCAGCAGAGAACAAGAAAAGAACAATGGCAATTTGTATCTACTTCGTCAACAAAATATTTTTTTCTCGAATTTTAAGAAAAAATAATCTTCTTTGATTTTTGCAATTGAAACTTTGCAAAATGATTTCAAACGTTTTGGAACAAAAATTAAAATTCGAGAAAAATTTAACCAAAATTTTTAACTTTTATTTTGAGTTCTCTGAAATTTTTTGAGTATGCAGTTTTGTAATCCAATAAATTTTAGTCTAGCAAAGTACAAATTATGTGCACCTCAATATTGGCATTGACATTTCCCTCTACAAAAAGTGAAAAATGTTTTTTATATGAATGAAAGTGTCAGACGATATATTTACGAAAGGGGTCTGACTGTATGTGTACTTTGTGGCCACTTACTTCATACTTGAGTAGCATTGACGAAATAATTTTCATCAATTCCACAAAGATATAAATCTTAAAACTTTTGTATCTTATTACAAGCGTTCATTGCATATATTTGTCATAACTTTTCTAATTCATCCTCATCATTAATCGGCGTTCAACGGCCTAAGCGATTTTGACCGTTTTGTAACCAGACCATTTCGACGGCCACCTGCTTCTTCTAGTTCAGTGAATGTCTCTCTTCCTCTGCTTCCAAATTGCGGTGCCGAGCGTGATTTTGTTTATCAAGAGAGGACTTTACTTTTCAATTGCCTACTTTGACCAAAATAGCACTTGTTGGCAAGAGTTATTTTCCGTTCGATTTCTAAGCTGTGATTATTTTATTGTTGCTGTAAATGCCTTTTTTATAACATATTTATTAAAACACCAATAAATTACCAAACACAATATACCCATGATTCTCATCTGCCTCCGTCACTGCCTACGTACTTATCGATAGGCATATATGACAGTGAAATAAGACCCAGCTCCTTTTAGAATCTGAAATAAATAGCAAATATTAATTTATTTATTCAAGCGAATTAGAAGCCATTCTTTTCTAACTCACTGATACCACAACAGTATAATTAACATAGAAAAAGTTAAGGCCACTCAATTTGAAAGGATTACTATTCAAATGTATTGCCAATGCCATAAGTTTCATTATCTTTGCATTCTCTTTACTATCAGTTGAGTGAAATATTATATCTTCCCATTCACAACAATAATATGAAGTGCTTAAATCATTTGTCTGTATATAAAAAAAAAAAACACAAATGGATTAAACAAAACAAAAATATTTCAAAAACCCCTTCACCACAAACATACCGTAGTAGACAATGTAGTACCAAGACGACCAAAGATAAGCAATTCAACAATTTTACCAATTATCCAACAAGTAAATCTGATATTAGTAGTAGTGAAGCCAAGCTAGAATAAATTTATTATTAGAGTAAAGTTGTGCATGAGGTAAATATAATAGAACAAGATAAGTCGTAGTCAGCAACACCGATAGTCCAACACTTTTTGTACTACATTTGTTCATAAATTTGTTTTTGTAAATTGCGTTACCTTAATACCAAATATTTGTACTATTTTTCGTCATCATTCCCAACCCAATCACCTATCTCACTCAAAACTCTAACTCACCGTAGCTGTCAAAAATCCCAAAACACACAACAAAGTCGCACTCAAAGCCATCATAATGAATATACGAAACGAGTACTGACTCTGTAAAGATTCAGCAAAATTATTCAATTCCAAATTTCTGCGTATTATATCAACTAAAGCTAAACGAAAACGTTGAGTTAACGGAATATTATCCTCTTCAGTGTGGGCGTTATGAGCAGCAATGGCTTCTTTCGAAATTTTACGTAAATCGCTTAACAACAACAAATAACGTGCATTCAAATGCAACACCTGCATTGCCAACATATTGGATTCAGCAACTAAGGGACCAACTACAGCAATACCAGTCCATATATACATAGCAAGCAATGTAAAATAACGTAGCCATGAAGCGGCATAATCAAATTTATATGCAGATGGAAAGGGAAGAAGACGTTCACCCTCCAACAAGCCTCTAACTGGAACATAAATATAGGTCACGAGCGTCATTATATAGGTGAAGGTAGAATATTTAGTTGGTAGTTGTAGACGACGTATTTGCTCAAAAAGTTCGGGCTGCCATGATCTGAAATGTAAGAAAAAGAATGTGAAAAGTAAGAATTTGAGTGAAGTCACGTTGTACAATGCCTAGAGGTTAACAGCTGAATATGTAGGCGTGGCTTTCAGTTTATATACAAATTGAAGTATGAAGCATGGACCATGAACGGATAGATTTGTTATAGGCGTGTTTTCTTGACGAGTTTCTTCAGACGAGTTATCAATTTATTATCGAAAAGTTATTTTTTTATCGAAGAATTATAGATATGATATGAAAAAGTTATCGAAAAGCTATCGAAAATGAATTGATTTGTTATTGGCATTTTGGTATCGGCACGTTATCGAATATTTGTTATTGCAATGAAATCATTTTTTTATCAAAAAGTAATCGATTTATTATCGAAAGTTATAGCCACCAATTTGTTATGGAAAATATGTCGACTTTTATCAAAAAATGTTAAATTTTGTATCGAATTTTTATCAAAGAGTTATTGTTGGTCAAAATTTTGAAATTACCTCAAAATAATCGGGTTTAACTGATCAAGTTCTGCTGAACACGCCGATTGTATTCCACACACCTTGAAATAATAAAACAGTATATATGTAGCAAATTGGCGGCCGTCGTTGTGTCGTGATAGCGTGCTCCGACTACCACAACGAAGACCCTGGGTTCGAGGCCCAGAAAAACAACATGACAAATTTAGAAATAAGTTTTTTCAATTCGCAAAAAAGTTTTTCTAACGGGGTGACCCCTTGGCAGTGATTTGGTTAACACTTCAAGTGTATTTCTGGAATGAAAAAATTCTCATTGAAAATTCATCTGCTTGGCAGCTGCCGTTTGGAGTTGGCGTGAAACATGTAGATGCCGTAACGCCAAATTGTAGGCTAAATTAAAAGGAGCACGGCGCAAAGCGTGGCAAGAAGCTTGGCCGTTCATCTCTTAGGAGATAAACTCGTCTTGTATTCTCTTATGAGATTATCGGGTCTTGTATTTTTTCTTCATAAGTACGAAAGTGTGTTTAAAAGAAATTATAACAAAAAAGCAAGAGATAAATTACAAAGCTTGCAGGGGCGCATTCAATTGGCTGAGTTAGAGGTGGAAATTAAAGTCAGCGTCATGCTCTATCACAAGGAACTATCCATGACGCACGGTGTAGGGGGGTCGAAAAGCATTATAAGCTTCACGAAATTTTTGGGTGGTCCCAAAGCTATGAAGATAGTGCATGTGGTATCTCTCAAACAAATCGACATTTAATATTGCACATTGCGAATTTAGGAAATTTGGTATAGCTGCACATTTAATTGAATACTTACCAATTCGAAGTGAAAATTAAATATATATTTTCCAAAATATACAGTTCAAAAACAAATTAGCAAAGTATATACATACATATGTTGAACAACTCGCCGCGTATATAAAAATATTAAAAAAATTCTAAATATATTTCATACTTACTTTTCAACATAGATCCGCTTATAGAACTCATCCCAATGTTTACGAAAGCCATTACGCTTAAATATCATGTTGTATGTACGTAACATCATTTCAAGTAAAATAAGCAGCGGTGCTAATGCAATACAGGCAAAGCTCATATCATCCCCGCTAGCCAGCACACCCAGAAATTCTCCATATGACACCATGCACTCCGATATAAATTGAAATAAAATTATGATCAACTCAATAATTAAATGTGTTTTTGAAACATTTTCAGCCAATGGCCAACAACATGAACCAAAGAAGCAATAAAGTTGCCAATCGATGGGTGGATATTGGCCGTTGGGTAGTTTTGGTTTATGATAACCCGATGGCAGATAGCGCATGTTGTCAGACATTTGATAAGTTGATTGTGGGCAGCTTTTGGGTTTGTGATCTTCTTCACTTCTGCTGTTTTTGTTGAAATTTTCTTTATAAAAACATTCTTCAGAAGCTTTTACTGTTTGTAGTTTTAGAATACTGTTAACGTAAGTAAATAAAAATAATTTAAAAAAAAATAAATGTAAGGCGCGATAACCTCCGAAGAGATCTAAGGCCGAGCTTCTCTTCCAATTTGCGTCGTGCTCCTATTGATTTTCCCTACAAATCGGCCGGACGGGACCTACATGTTTTATGCCGACTCCGAACGGCATCTGCAAGGCAGATGAGTTTTCACTGAGAGCTTTTCATGGCAGAAATACACCCGGAGCGCTTGCCAAACACTGCCGAGGGGCGACCCCGCTTAGAAAAATTTTCTTCTAATTGAAAAACCTTATTTCTAAAATTTTGATGTTGCTTTGCCCGGAGTGTGAACCCAGGGCATACGGTGTGGTAGGCGGAGCACGCTACCATCACACCACGGTGGCCACAAATAATTTAGTTTTCTATTAACAGTAACAAAAGTCGATTAAGACTTCTTGATTTCATAATGTTGTATATTTGGCAAACTGTTTAGAGCTCTCAACAACAAGTTTTTTAGAAATATATATCTTTTCTGATCCCGTAGCCTTTCTAATTTTTGCCTGCCTCTGGTACACCAAAGCTTCAGTAAATTTTAAAACATGCTAACTGTGCTTTATGAGTCATTCATTTCCTGTAGAAAAAATTTCTCGCAGCTTATTTAATTCAAGACCACAATACTCCTAAAACCAATAATAAGTTATTAAGTCCATTCTTTTTAACACTCATATTCTTTTATTTCGTTTACATTTGTTTCAATCCTAATTCTTGCACTGGTTGTACTATTCAACTTCTTACTCTATCTAAATCTTCTACTACAAACTACTTTTTCTATGAGTTTGTTATGTCCAGCTCGGCAGTATGAAAGCTCTTTAGCACTACTAACAGCACAATTCAATAAAAAACTTTATCCAGTCACACACCTTTTAACTTTCCTCTTCACATATCAGCTCGATATGATTCGAAGATTGTTCACTTTAAGCGGAAAATCATCAATCAGTCGCTTTTATAGCCCATTTCATCACTTCACGGAAACTTTTTTACACACCACCAAACACAACGTACATACATGCATTCACGTATGCATTTGAGTATGGGTGTATTAGTGTGTGAATATCAACTGCATTTATGCATGAGCATTTGACCATTCTATTGTTAACTTTAGTCAGAGGTAACTTGAGCCAAACAATAATTAAAAGTTTTACCAAACAACTTAATTGACCTGTCTTTGTAAGTGTGTGTGTACGAGTGTGTGTGTGAATCGAAAATATGCTTGTCCAAAAGTTTTGCACACCATTCCTTCCAACATTATCTCTTAGCCAACTGTTTGTGAACCCCTCTTTTACCTCAATATGACGAGCTCAATTGCGAGCAACAGCGGAATCGTAAGACGAGTTTTATTGATTGATAAGCTTCGCAGGAAGGAAAAGGAGAAGAGAATATTGTCATAATTTTTTCGTAAAAGGATTAGTTTTCAAATTAGCCTTGAGAATTTGCATGCGAATAAAAGATGATAATTAGTTAGAATAAATTAAATATGCAGGGTAGTGCGAAATTGGACGACCATGTAACTCAGGTGCCCAAAAACTAGAGCCTTATTTCAATTGTAACTTAGGAAATTTTTGGAAGTTTTTTGTTCCACGAGTAATGGATCAGCAAGTTCTACGTATAGGAGTGGCTCTGGTAGTAACTCCATTTCTTCGCTGGGTCCGCTCACAAATTTTCATCTTCAAAATAGCTTCTTGCATCTGGAATCTCATCGGAAGGTGTCGAGCATAGCCCTTTACCACAATAGTAGATTTGCCTCGTCCGCTGGAAAGGATGTAGTGAGGAACACCGTACTCTTACGATTGTATCCAATGCAAAGTTTTGTTGCGTTGATCGGAGTAATCTAAGCTAGTTCTCAACATATCGCCGTCAACATCGAAATTTCTTTAAATCTCCGCCACCTCCAACAACGGCAGCAGTATTGCTAAGCAAGCCATACCATATATCCGCTTTTGTTGAAAGTATTGAAACAATTACCAAGTTTTTCCCCGTACCACATGTACATCCTAAACCAAAAAATAATACATGTCGTCTGATCAGTACACCTCAGCCTCGAACACTGCTATTCTCCTCGTAGATATGAGCTCAGTAACGGCAGCCCACAACGGATCGTGCTGTCAAACCACACATTCAATAACAGAGTTTACCTCTGTACCAGCTTCGGAGTACTCAGTTCAAGGTTTGAGATAAAACCCTGCTAGCCCTATACCAATAAGTCGTAAGCAGCCGTCGCTCTTCCAAATTCTTCAATGCAAATGGGAAAATGAGGGTGAAAGGTGTCCATTTTGGACACCATGAAAAGTTCTGCCCCCACACACGCACGCACTTACGTTTTAATGTATTGTCTTCCGTTTCTTCTTTTAAATTAATAAAATCCGTAAAGTTTTTAAATATAGGTTTTCTTTATTTAAACATTTAATTCTTTAACACCTTTACTAACTTAGTTTTAGTTTAGTTTTACTCAGGTATATTTTAAGTTTTCAATTAATAACTTACGCGGCGGTCGGTTCACATCAAACTGTTTTTAAGGTGGCCGGCTCAATTCAAAACCGTAAATGTACCAACGCTGAGTTGCCATTTTTCTTGACATCGCTGAATGCAATTGGCACTGCTGTTCAGCAACAGCTGACAGCGATGCCAGTTTCACTCAGTGGTGTGTTCAGTGCGTAAAGGCTGGGTAACGCAGTGCGGTTACAGGGGCAGCTGTACATTGATCACCCATCGTACCGGTTCTGAGAGCAGTGTTTTGGCAGACTTGTATTTTCTTCCAGTGAGTAGCCTTTAGTCTTGGCGACCATATCGTAGCATACAATCGGCCGGCCAATTGCTTTGTAAGTGGTAATGAGCATTTCTTCGTCTTTACCCCATTCTTTCATACTCTTTCTTCCAATTTTCTTACAATTCTTATCCACCCCTTATTCCATTTCTCTATCTCCTACTGCTGATCCTAATTCCCAATCCCACCTCTATTCCCAATCCCATTCCTAATCCCACACAAACTCCTACTTCCGCTAAACTTTCCCATTCCCACTTTAAGACCTAGTCCCACTCCCACTACAACTCCCTCTTCCCCTCCCATTACCTCTCTCCCTCTTACCTCAATTGCCGCTCTCTCTCCTTACCAAATATCGAATACCTGCTTCAACTGGTCAATATCTTTGTTCGTATAGACTTTTGCGAATCTATATGAATCAAACTCAATTTTTAAAGTAGCTTTTCATTTTTATAAATAATATATATAGATAACTGACCCGTTCTTCTGCCCGGTGATATTGCTCCCTGTGAATTGAAAGCGAATCGCAATATAAATAAGATTATTTGGAAAAGTTTGGTCCCGGGCTCACTTTTCGGACCAAATTGAAACTCTAAAGCATCCTCAAACTCTATTTAATACACTCACGAAAGTTTATCAAAATCAGTCCAGTCGGTTAGAGGGAGTTCAGAAAAAATATATATAAAATCATCCATTTCTTCCGGTCTAAAAAGGACTCTGACAACTGCCTAAGTGGTCGGCAGTCATCGGTACAATTCATTAATAAAAATTCTACATATCAAAGCTCGTTTCATACTAGAAAGGCTCGATATTGTTTCCATGCAGATGACTGCTCAACAAACAGGAACGTGCAGAGGACACTACCATAAAACTGCACATCGAATCGAATCGGAGTAGCAAAGTAATCTTTATATTTCGGTGTCGCTTGATTAATGTCTGTACTTAAAGGTGCATATCTCCTAATTTCAAATCAGTTCAAATGGCATTTATGAAAACTCTATTAAATAAATAAATGTAAGGCGCGATAACCTCCGAAGAGGTTTTCGGACGAACTTCTCTTCCAATTTGCATCGTGATCCTTTTAAAGTTTTTTACAAATTGGCGGAACGGGCTATATCTGTTTTATGTTGACTCCGAGCGGCATATTATTATGATACATTTTTTTCCATTTATTCAACTACAAAATACTTGTATACATCAAAATTATTAAGATATGCAATTAAGTTTCAAAAACTCTCTGTTATCTCCTGGCACGTGTACATCCTCATCGATACGCATATATGACGGTAAAGTAAGAACCAGCTCCTCTTAGAATCTGCAATAAGTAAAAAAAAGAGTTTAAGCAAATATTAAATATGAAAAACTACTTATGTACTTATAATATTATTCCTTTTTTTATCTTTTTCTAACTCACCGATACAACAACAGTATAATTAACATAGAAAAACTTTAGGCCACTCAATTTGAAAGGATTACTATTCAACTGTATTGCCAATGCCATAACTTTCAGTATCTTTGCGTTGTCTTTGCTGTCCGTTGAATGAAATATTATATCTTCCCATTCACAACAATAATATGAAGTGCTTAAATCATTTGTCTGTATGATGAAAAAAAGTACAAGTGGATTGAACAAAACAAAAAGATTTCACAAACCCCTTCACCACAAACATACCGTAGTAGAAAATGTAGTACCAAGACGACCAAAGATAAGCAATTCAACAATTTTACCAATTATCCAACAAGTAAATCTGATATTAGTTGTAGTGAAGCCAAGCTAAAGGAAATGAGAGGAGGTGACTAGATATGGTAGTAGATTGGACTAAATGGGTAGAGCTCAAAAGCAACAAATAGCCGAGCTCAGTTCAGCACCATATTCAAGTAAAATTTTATTTGATGTTAAAACAATGCTCAAGTTAAGCTTTTCAAACTTTAATGATATTCTTATTTAATTATCAGTTTTTTTGTTGTTTCTTTATACTTACCGTACCTGTGAGAAATCCCAAAACACACAACAAAGTTGCACTTAGAGCCATCATTATGATTGCCCGAAAGGAATACTGATTGTGCAACGATTCCGCGAAATCATTCAGCTCTAAATTTCTGCGTGTTATATTGGCCAAAGCTTGTCGAAAACGACAAGTTAACGGAATATTGTAACCTCCTTTATAAGCGTAATGTGCAGCAGTCGCTTCTTTCGAAATCTTGCGCAAATCTCGCAACAACAACAAATAGCGTGCATTCAAATGCAACACCTGCATTGCCCACATATTACATTCAGCAATTACTGGACCAACAACAGCAACACCAACCCACATGTGCATCATAAGAAATGTAAGATAGCGTCCCCACGAAGCAGCATAATCAAATTTAAAACCAGCAGGGTAGGGAAGTAGACGTTCACCTAAAACCAAACCGTTAACTGGTACATAAACGTAGGTTACGAAAGTTATTATGTACGTAAAGTTGGAATATTTCATAGGTAGCTGTTGACGACGTATTTGCTCGAAGAGTTCCGGATGCTAGGATCTGTAAATTTAGTTGCACGGTATTATTCATCTCATTGTATATCACATGATCTTATAGGAAAGATGTAATAAAGGAAGCAAACAGAGCAGATAAATTCTGACAAGTGTTCTGAGGAGAGGTCGAAGTAAGCTTAAACGTCAGTCAACCCTGCAAATTTTCTTTGATATGTTTTAGCCAAAGGAAGCCAGGGTTTAAGTAAATGATGACCGAAGCTAATAACGCACTCTTTTATTGATGATGGTGCGGCAAAGAAGAACACACTTGATGTTTTAACGAGAGTGATCGCGGGCTTTAAGCCCTATGTCAAAATCAAAATCATGAAAATCAATTCGCAATCACGCCCACTTATTGTATAACAATATAATATGATCACAAGGGATACAAATATGTATGTATGTATAAAAAGAGAGCACTTTATTACGAACTGAAATCTTTTTAAATCCAGGTGCTACTTCAGGACCACTTTTCTTTCAAAAGGAAAGAAACATAAAAAATATCAGCATGGCTTCAACCGTTTTCGAGTTGTCGCTACCGCAAACTGAAGCAAAATTTTTTATCTTTAAATATATTAAATGCGTAATTCCTCTAAATTTTAACATTCTTGCTTTACAATGCACGCCGATCTCATGTTATATGTGTCTTATATTTTTATAAAAAAGCGGGCATGGTCATCAACCGACTCTAGTGACTTTATCCCAGATATCATTTTTGAATTAGGCAGGCGCATACCAAATTTTATCGCTTTATCTTTAGCCGTTTATATGATATCGACCCCCGTAACCTTTGTGAATGGGTAGGTGCTGCCACCCTCAGTTTTTTAATCTTGCATGCAAATCGAGTCACTCTATACACTGAAATAGCCTTTGAAATTTCGAATTAATTCCGATAACGTATTTTTTTGGGGGAAAGTTAAATTGGAGAAAAACTCTCACTTTTTTCGATTGATCCTACCGAACTTGATCTTCTCCAAAATACACCGTGGGCCCCTATTACTCGGGTATTAGCCGGGTCTCAAAGGTCGATGCTACAAGATTACCTCAAGGTGGATACCCCTCGAACTGGATTCGAAATTTTATTAAAAACCAAGAACTCCAGACCGAAAAGTGGGCACAGCAAGTTTGGGTAAGCGTCTCATTGAACTCAGTTAAACCAATAGTGCTGGACATGATTAGAAAATCTGCCAGCATACGGCGAAATAGAAGTCGCTTCAAGACTAATTTTTTGGGGCACTTTACTTGCGATAGTCTGTGGGAGGTAGGAGAAGTTGTCCCACTGCTCCTACTCAAATTGAAAAGGCAAATAAATTAGAGCAACGTCTATGTCTGTGCTTCTCGAAGCCCGTTCTTACCATAGTAAGAGGGGAATGAAAAATTAAGTCTTTCAAAAGGAATTTAGTAAGATTATCTTACAGGGTGAATAAAATATTTTTATACTTATTTTTCCACATAAATGTTCTTGTAAAACTCATCCAAATGCTTACGAAAACTGCTGCGTTTAAATATTATGTTGTATGTGCGTAACATCACTTCGATTAAAATGAGTAGTGGCGCCAATGTTGTACAGACGTAGCTCATGTCATCTACGTTTGCCCTGATTTCAAGAACTTCACCATACAATACCAAGCATTGCGACATAAATTGAAATAAAATGATGATAACATCAATAATTACATTCTTTGTTGAAGCATTTTCGTCCAGCGGCCAGAAACATGAAGCAAGAAACAACAAAGTTGCCAATCAATGGATGGATAATGCCCACTGGGCAATACCGGTTTATGATAACCCGTTGGCAAGTAGCGCATGCCCAGTTTATCCTTTAAATATACAAACTTTAGAGTAGAATGGCCGACTTTTCTTCTGCTACTTGTTAACTCGTACTGCTTCAAAAATGTTTCTTCTTTAAGTGGAAAATCATCAATCAGTCACTTTTATACGCTCGTTTTATCACTTAACTGAAAATTTTCACACACCAACGACTACATACATCTACTCACATACGTTCTTCTATATATGTATGTGTGAGTATAAATGTGTGACTATATCTGTTTTCACAACTGCATTTGTGCATGACCATTTGACCATTATCTTGTTTACTTTGCCAAACTTAGCCAAACTATAATTAGTTAAAAGTTTCAGCAAACAACTTAATTGACCTGTCTTTGTGTGTGTGTTTCATAAATATGCCTGGCCAAAAAGTTTTTCACATCAAATCTTATATACGTTAAAATACGGTCAACTGGCTGCATTTTCAATTTTTTTAGACCTAAGTATGACGAGCTAAATGAAGAGCAAGATTGGAAGTGTAAAACGAAATTGGTTGATCATTGATTTTTGATATTTTAGAACAATAAGTGAAAAAGAATAGCACTCTACCAGAGGGAACTTTGAGAGCGCGTAGAACTCGTAGAGCGCACTACAGGTCTAATAACAACCACCGAAGTGGTACTAATTGGGAGCAGAGCGGGACAGTTGGCAGCCATTCTTATATCAACAGTGCTTTAGTTTATTTAGTACTATTTCAGTACCACCTACAGTAGAAATGGAAAGGATTACAATTGCCACAATGTTGTTATTATTTTTTTACAACTCTTTCAATACCCGATTATGTCCAGACGACCTTAACTAGAAAAAAATTACACTTTTGTAATTTCTACCTTCGATGGTTAATAAAATAGCAGAAATGTCAGGATTAATTATATTAGTACTTTATTTTTCGGTCTTCAATCTAATAATGAACCGGAAGTCCACCATCTTCTTTTTCTACCATTTTATTCCTTTACAGTGATGTATTTTTGCTTATTTTGTTACATTAGTTGACATGGTTGCATTTATGATCTTAAAACTCGGTCAACCTGAAACTGTATCGACCTCGATACATTATCTTAATTTCTATTTTTACTGTCGTACATTGCCTAATCTAATACCTAATCTAATACAATTCGCTCTTTGTGTTCAGAGTTACACTTTAAAAGTTGAGTTTTTTATGGTTTTGCAATGCGAGTTTAGCAAAAATTCCGTAAGAGTCCGATTTTTCGGTATTCAAGGGGTTGATAAGCGCAATTCAAAGCTGTGTAGCGTCAAAGCTACCACAACCCAATTGCCAACCTCACGTACGCGACGGGAATCCTGTTAGAAATATGAATGTATTGTACACATATTTAGCAAGCGAGGCTCTGGCGACTGGGGGGCAAGATGGCTAGAAGTTTATACTAATTGTTCCCGAAATAGTCGGGCTAGTACCTCAGGGGTGATTGTTACCAGAACTTACCGGATATGTATCCGGAAAAGGGCCATCAACATCGATAACACTCCTCCAAAATCTTCGGGGTGTATCTTTATCGTTAATACAACAACAATTAGAACAGTACGCTTTTTCCACCTTCTCAAAATTTTAGACCAAACAAGATTCCAATAATTTTAGTCAGATGACTTCGTTTGATTAGATGTTGGACATCTGTAACTTCTTTTAAAATGGCCCAGGCATTCCAAGTATATGTCCTCAAATCATCAATGATCTTGAGACTCTTGATAAAAATTTTTTTTTTAATGTGCGTGGCACCGCCCACTTGTGATAAAATCAATTTTACAAATATTATTAATCGCAAATAAAAAATCGTAAAACCTATCGTAACTAAATTCGGCAGAGAGGTTGCTTTTACTACATGGAATACATTTAAGAAATATTAACGAAATCTGTTATCAAGCTATATCTTTGCAAAAAAGAGCTTTATATCAAAGATATTTCATTTCATAAGTGGATTTATAACAATAAATAGGAAAAACTAAAATTTAAAAAAATGGACGCGGCACCGCCCCTTTTTATGACTAAGTAATTTTCTATGTTTTGGGAGCCATGACTCGAAGAAAAATTAGTTCAGAATAGAACCATATGTATATGTATTATTGCGCAGCCTTGTAACGCTATTAAGCACACAAAACAAACAACAACAGCATTTAAAGTGTACAGCTGGGTATGTATTGTTCGGTGTCATCCAAACCTGGACTTCCTTACTTGTTTTTATTGAAACTATTTTTACGAGGCAGGCGCAATGCACAACTCAACAAAGCTTCGTTCCTTTCACCGTCTTCACAGCAATGATAACTCCAAAAGTTTAAAATCAATTTTTGCTTTATTTGACATTCAATACTTCATTCTATTGCAGGTCATGGCTATTTACTATGTACTGTCATGCCAATTTTCCATACGCGTGTGCTCATCTGCGTTAGGGTGGTTAAAAAATTGTTTTCCTTTGCAAATATTATTCAGGCCACCCAAGAGAGACAGCCCGTGAAAGCTTCTGGTTTTTATTTGAATGTTTAGAGGCGTCTCATTGCGAAATTGAACGGTTTTCAAAAAGAATCGAAAAAAATACTTTACTACGTGGTCTCATTCAGTAGCTATTCAAGGTCAAAGTTCAACCCCAAATTTTCTGTGATTCGCCATACATAAGATTTAAGTCGCTATTAGGCACTTCGAAACATTAAAATATAAACCAGAAGTTTTATACGCTGTCTCTTTTGGGTGTTTTGAACAATATTTTCACTATACCAAACCGAAAAAAATGTTGGCATGCCCTAGTAAACATATTTACATCTGTTTATATGTAATGCATTTGGCATTTTGTATTCATTGGTCGTAATTCAATATTGACAGCAAACATTAATTAGGGTATATAATTAAAATCGGATATTTTCAACCAAAATTATGGCAAAATATTATGCGAACGGCTAATTGATGCACAAAATATAGGCGCATTAAAGCCCACTTGATTTTGGAAATGCATCTGAAAGTATTTTGATTAGGGGTATGACTACAAATAGAAGATATTTCAAAACTTACCAAAAGTGATTAAGGGAGCATGTAAACAGATGCTTCAAAATGGAAAATTGAAAACCTATTCTGGATGTAAGCCGTTTTCAAAAAACTTTGTGCTGACTAAGTACCTCTTAATCTTAATCATTTAACAAAAAGATATACCCCTAATATTTGGAAATATATAATTCCACATGTGGCCATGAAATTTATTGATTTAAATACAAATATCCTGTGGATATTAGACTGCGGTATATTGAGAAGATCTCAGTGCATTAACTTTGTATGCTGAGTTTTTAATAAGATTATACAGATATTTGAATATGAACGAGTTTTGTAAATTCGTCGGTTGACTTGAGTACGAGATATTATTAGACGTGTGTGATATTTAGAGTTTGTATTGTAGACCTTCAAGAGTTTTACGGCACATTTTGAATAAAAAACTCTTTGAGCATTTTGAAGACGCTTCTTCTCTCACTGAAGTGCGGTCATTGGGTGCTTAGAAACAATTTTCGTTCAAAGAGATTCGACTGTAAATGAGAGTCTCTACTTTATTTTTATTCAACCGAAGTTCTTCAACAAAACTTTAATCAACGCCACTTACTTACTTAATTTGTCCTGAACTATTGAAACGGTTTTGAATATCCACCAAATCTCGCCAGTTGCTTCTTCGCTTGCCCAGCTGGCGTCAATTGATAAAACCGAGGGAATCTAAGTTTTTTCACCGCATCCTTCCAGCGAAGTGAAGCCGCCTTTTTCCCATGATTCGGAGGCGGGTGCCGATTAGAACACTTTCTTGGCCCGAACACCATCTTCCACTCGCATAATATGACCTAGCTTCCTTGGCTGTGTTTTAACGCTCGCACAGCTCATCATTAAATCTTCTCTTCGTCAATGGGTAGAGGTTAATAAATATTTTAAAGAACTTTTTCCTCGAATACATTACGTTATAAAGCCTAACGTTTTTGATTAAATGGTAGGTTATTTTAGAATAGTAATGGAATTCAAGGTGGAATTGCCTTGCAACTGGATGCCAATATCCTTAAAATTGTGGGAGCTTGAAAAGACTCCGTATCATACAAAGGTGAAACCTTGTGATCGCAACACCAAATTGCAAACTTATTTGGTTCCAATGACTCGGCTATGAAGCAAATATAGCACCAAGTTGCAAATCGAGATTGACTTAGGCTTCCATATGTCTAAATGTTTTGAATACACATAGGAATCGATTGAGCCCGACTCTTCCCACTTGAACACAAATTCTTTTCTCTACTGATTTATCGCTTTCCATATTTATTTTAGCATTTGTAAGTATTAAACGTTTTTTGATATTTTCAATTTCGAAAACGGAAAAAAAGGAAAATTTTTAAAAACTACGGCTAATAAAATCCGAAAATCTTTAAAACCTTTTATCTGTCATCTGGCTTTATTAATAATATTAAAAAAAAAACATATTAACTTTTTTTTCGCAGAGTTAAAAATGGTATGCAGATTTCAGCGAAATCTGTGATGCAAAATACCTGGGAAAGAAAAGATGACATGGAATTCCCCATCTACTTCACAGTTGTACCCACAGTAGAAAATGCTGGTTGGAAAAAATATAGCCTTCACTTATATAAGTTTATATTTATTTTTATATGTAACATTGCGTTTTTTTTTTCATTATGTAAACAAATAGCACTTATTTGCAAAATATCAGCAACAGCAATCATTAATTAAAACAAATACCATAACCATAAGCCGCTGTGTTAGTGCTTACTTACTTACGTACTTATGTATTTAGATCTATACATTAATACCATTGTGGGCAAGTCGAACATTTCTGGTTTAGTCAAAACTTTAATTATGCCTATAAAAGGGACTAAAAGCTCTTTATATAAATTGGAAAAAACATGAGCTTAAATCACGCTATGTGTAAAATAGCCCAAATTAATTTTGAATAAGCGGGTCATTTATCAAGTAAAACCCATTCGATAGATGTAGTTTGTTGTTATTAGTATTTATTTAAATATTTAGGAAAGAAAATATTGTAACGAACTTTAACGAACTTACTGCAATTCCCCTTATTTGCAATCTTCTGTCAACGTTCGTATCGCTAAACTGTTGAATAAATAACTCCAATATTGAATGAAAGAAAAATGGCCTTTATTAAAGTAATTCACAATAAAACTTATACTTTGCAACTCATAGCTTGCTTAATAACCAAACTGATTGATAGCTCAAATGAAACTGACTTCTCGCCTCCACTGCTGTCGCCCTTTTATACTGTCCGACCTCCTCGTTGCATATTTCTAGGCTTTTCTAATTCCAGAACTTACTAGTTAGTTATAAATTTCTCAGCTACAACTACAGATGTATAATTTTTATAGCTTCTCTCATACCCCATGCGCTTGTAAGTGTGAGCGACACTTCCTCAATCACAATTGCATACTGACTTATCTTGTTTGGTTGATTTTCCGACAGGGTGGATAAATGATGTATATTGGAACGATTTTCCGTTATCCCTTGTCAAATTTGGTTTTGAGACAAACCGGTTTCGGCGTTGTGCCATCGTCAGTGTCGATTTTCGTTCTGATCTGTTGTTGTCGTTTGTCCTGTATTTATAGTTCGTAGGTATGTGAGCAGGTATTGTCAAATTGATGCTTGTGTATATTTAGTTATTTGTATGTGCTGTGTGTTCATTTAGAACCGAGGGTGGTTTACTAATCGATTTGTGTGGCTGACTGGGGTAGGTAGAAATCTGTGATTTTAGTCGTTTGACCTTCTTTGTCGGTTTTTTGTTTTGGTGTGTTAATTGTTTTGTGTTTATTTGTTGTTGTGTGTTCGTCTGTTGTACCTGTGTGATTAAGTTGTTTACTGTAAACAAGTTTTAAAGGCTCAAATATTGTGTCAGAAATTGTGTTTATCTGTTCGTTTATTATTCTACCGTCGAATGTTTTTTGTTTGTAGATTTCCATGTTTTCGAGTACGTTGAGTCGTCGGCCCTTTTCCTGTATGTGAAGAATCCTGTTTTATTGATGTTTGCTGGGGAACATTCATTCTCGACCATGTGATTCGCGAAGTTAGACTCGGGTATAATGTTTGGATTCCGTATTTTTTTGTTGTAATCTCTAATATGTTCTCTGAACCTCGTTCTTATTTGCCGTCCTGTTTGTCCTTTGTAACTATGCTGGCATCCGCAGGTAAGCTTGTATACGCCGTGGCTGCTAAACCGATCCTCTGAGTTAATGTTAGTTCTTAGTTTTCGCCCTAGATTGTTCGATGTTTTGAATGCTGTGTTAATGTTGTATTTTTTAAAGAAGTTTGCCAATTTATATGTTGTTTTTCCAGTATATGTCATAGTCGTCCAGCTATTATTTTCCTTTTCATTATTTCTTTTTGGTTCTCCAATGAACACACAGCACATACAAATAACTAAATATACACAAGCATCAATTTGACAATACCTGCTCACATACCTACGAACTATAAATACAGGACAAACGACAACAACAGATCAGAACGAAAATCGACACTGACGATGGCACAACGCCGAAACCGGTTTGTCTCAAAACCAAATTTGACAAGGGATGACGGAAAATCGTTCCAATATACATCACAATTGCATACTTTTAGGAGCATTTCAGATAAGATATCTGCATGTGCTTGTGCGTTGCACCTCCGCCGCGTGCACGCGTATGTGTAAACAAAATGATTAAATTATGATGGGGATTCACGTCACTGCTTAGCATCGGCATAGAAATGGCAGTACTCCTTAATGTTGCTAACATTCGTAACACTGCCCTCCACCTAAGTCTGATCGTCCCGATCAGACAAATCTCTCGACCTAAATACTGCCAGCATCACCAAATGAACCACCCTTCTACTTCGTGGTTTTCCAATTATTTGTATGCGGTAGATGGTGTCACTGACCTTCTTCACAACTTTGTACGGGCCTTCCCAACTGCACCGAAATTTGGATGGAACACCTTTCGGCCGCTGAGGGTTGTATAACACTACAAAATCTTCCGCCAAGAAATCTTTCGAATTATTGTCCTCATCGTACATGTGTTTCATCGTACTACTCAATACCCTGGTTCGTTCCTTCACACTCTGTGAAGCGCTAAGCGGATTTGCTTTGCATAATCAGTATCGTTCCAACGCTTCACAAGAGTAGTGTGCCCTAGCTTGAAACCACCCTTGCATTCTTTCTGCGAAATTCTTTCGTTCGTTTTAGTATGTCCATTAGGGCTTTTCAATGCCAGTGTTTCTCTCACAGGTACCTTCGGTTTTGATTTGTTTGGCCCATTCGTTCCATCAACCCTTGCCCAATCTGCTGCCTTTGACTTCTGCGGTTTTTGTCGAATCTTTTTCACCAGCACTCGATTACTGCTGAACCCTTCTTCCAAACTGAAGTTAAGTGGCACATCCTGGTTCTCATAGCGCATAATCTTTCTTGGCATATCGATCCTGATGCCATGGTCAACTACGAAGTCCACTCCCAATATGACTTCATCAACGATCTCCGCCACAACGAAATTGTGTAGAACCATGACCTTTCCAATTAAGACTTCACATATCAATTCTCCCTGGACTTGTTTATACTCGCCTGTGAGCGTACGTAACCTTGCTCCAGGTAACGGTTTTACTCTCTTGTTATGCAAGTCAGATCGGATTAAGGAATGAGATGCGCCCGTATCTACAGTCAGTATACACTGCTTGCCATCCAGCTTTCCTTTGACGGCAAGACTGCTCGATTTTCTTCTAATTTGCGACACAGATATCACAGGACCTTCAATAGTTGGGGCAATTTTTCGTTCTTTACATCTGACACGCTCTTGCTCATCTCCTCCAGCTTTGCATTTATGGCCACCCAAGTTGGAACTACCAGGACCAAGATCGCAATGACGTGCAATGTGGCCGGGCTTCCCGCATTTGAAGCATTTGATAACTCTTTCACTCCGCTTTTGCGATCCTTTCAGTGCCTCCAATATTGCGTCTACCCACTCTGGCCCGTCTACTTCCACACGACGAACTTTGAAAACTGGCTTACACAGAAGCGACGCTGTTTCCTGAATCAGAGGTTGTGAAACCGTTTCTGCCAATGTTGGCGTTGGGTTTGCATATATAGCTCGCTTCGTTTCCACATCTTGTATGCCATTTATGAAGCTCTGGATTTTCACCCTTTCAGTGTATTCCACGCGTACGTCCGCATTTGCAAGATGAGCCAATCTTTCAATATCTGAAGCAAACTCCTGCAGTGTCTCATTTGCTTTTTGGTAGCGGTTTTGCAACTCAATTTTGAATACCTGTTTTCTATGCTCGTTTCCATAACGTCGTTCTACAGCAGCCATTAATGCGTCATAACTGTTCCATTCGTACTCTGGGATAGTCTGTAAGATTTCAGCAGCTGGTCCTTTCAATGCTACGAAGAGTGCAGCAACTTTATCTTCCGCATTCCAGTTTTTCACTGCCGCGGTCTTCTCAAACTGTACCTGGAAAGGAACAGAACCGTCAAAGGATGGTGTTTTTACCTGTGGATTACTCGTTGAAACAGCTGGGCGATTTAGTTGTAACTGCCCCATACGACCTTTCAAATCATCGACTTCTGCCTGAAATTGAGGGATTTTTGCATCCTGCGCTTCCAGTTTTGATGATACCCTTGTTTCCTGTTCTGACAGTTGCGAAGATATGCGAGATTCTTGTGCTTTCAACTGCTCAGCCATATATGTCTTCTGTTCTTCTAACTGTGTTTCCATCTTAGATGTTATACATGTCTCCTGTGATTCCAGTTGGGATGCTATACTTATCTTTTGTTCTTCCAGTTGAGATGCCAGTTGAGATGACATTTGCGATGACATTTCTGAAATACGTGCCCTCCGTGCTTCCGTCTTGGATGTTAATCGAGTCTCTTGCGATTCCAGTTGAGAAGCTACTGTCAATGTTTGAGCAGATATTGCAGCCAAAATCATGTTCAAGTCTGTGCTCGTAACTATCTGCGTAACTGTCTCTTCCATTTTTGTTGTTTCCTCACCATCAGGATGAAAGTCATACTCTTCCACGTCAATTCCTTCTAATTCCATTGCCTGCCTTAGTCGTTCCTGAAGTTCTAGTTTAATGCCAGTTGTATTCAATCTACGGCTCTCCAACTCCTTCTTCAGTTGCTGGATCTTCAATTTACTTAACTTTGGCATGTCCAAGTTGTATTCGAAGTCTTCGGAATTTATTCAACCATTCCTCTTCTGACACCAATTGTAACGAATTTACTGCAATTCCCCTTATTTGCAATCTTCTGTCAACGTTCGTATCGCTAAACTGTTGAGTAAACGGCTCCAGTATTGAATAATGAAAAAATGGCGTTTATTAAAGTAATTCACAATAACACTTATACTTTGCAACTCATAGCTTGCTTAATAACCAAACTGATTGATAGCTCAAATGAAACTGACTTCTCGCCTCCACTGCTGTCGCCCTTTTATACTGTCCGACCTCCTCGTTGCATATTTCTAGGCTTTTCTAATTCCAGAACTTACTAGTTAGTTATAAATTTCTCAGCTACAACTACAGATGTATACTTTTTATAGCTTCTCTCATACCCCATGCGCTTGTTTGTTTGAGCGACACTTCCTCAATCACAATTGCATACCTTTAGGAGCATTTCAGATAAGATATCTGCATGTGCTTGTGCGTTGCTTCTCCGCCGCGTGCACGCGTATGTGTAGACAAAATGATAAATTATGATGGGCATTCACGTCACTGCTTAGCATCGGCATAGAGATGGCAGTACCCCTTAGTGTTGCTAACATTCGTAGCAATATAACGGTTACCACTTATGCCAACAAAACTGGCGCTCGAAATAAATAAGTGCAAAAGATTACGAATACTGTCTAAGATTTTCACAGTAAATAGTTACTCGTCGCTCTCAAAAAACGATCGAGCACCTAATGGGTCTATGTATGGAAAAAATCTAGGGGAAATATGGGTACCGCGGCACGCGATTCCCAAGAACACAGAACCTTGCCATTTGCGTCTTTCTTGACGTTGAAGTGGAGTATACCATTATCCCGCTTGACAGTATTGTTGCGAATATTAGCAGTTCAATACGTTACTAAACTGCTAGAAAAGAAATGCACAACAACAGCAAAGCAAATATTCATACATACAAGTAAACAGCTAAGCTAAGAGCGAAGAGAATAGCTCACACACGAGAGCGAAGATGAAAGAGAAACAGTCACTTATATGTATGTACATATATGTAATTATTAGCTAAGAGTAAAGATTACATTACTCACATAACTGAGATTTTAAAAGCAGCGCAACCAAAGAAATAACACAGCCGACAAAATGAGACCGATTTTTTTGACCATAAACCAGACCATACTTTTCTAAAGGTTTTCAATGCACTGAATTCAAATCTGGACGCAGAATTGCTCTATCACGTCAGGATTTTGAGATATCCTAACCAAAATGTGCAAAAAACACCGTTTTTGCCTATTTTTGAGGTTATACATAAACGACAGATTTTTTTTTTTAAAAGCACACATAGCATCTTAAAGAAGAAGTCTTTCTCTTACGATTGGTGTTGAGTTTGCTCAAATATCTTTTTTTCGCTAAGATAGAGCAATTATCGTAAGACTTATCGTAAGAGGTATGTGTTCTACTGCATCATACCTACGTTAATTCAGTGGTTTTTCAGCTATAAGAAAATTAGCAAATTTATAAAGTTTAAGTTGCTCTATCTTAGCGAAAAAAAAAGATATTTGAGCAAGCTCAACGCCATTCGTAAGAGAAAGACTTCTTCTTTAAGATGCTATGTGTGCTTTTAAAAAAAAAAATCTGTCGTTTATGTATAACCTCAAAAATAGGCAAAAACGGTGTTTTTTGCACATTTTGGTTAGGATATCTCAAAATCCTGACGTGATAGAGCAATTCTGCATCCAGAGTTGAATTCAGGGCATCAAAAACATTTAGGAAAGTATGGTCTGGTTTAGGTCAAATTTCTTGTCGGCCTGTGTAATCAATCAGTTTAAACGCGCCATATGTGTAGTACGCGACTAAATTAACTGTGAAGTTCTAATACCATTGTAGTATTGTAAATAAAGACCATTCTGCTATACTGAGTATTTTAATTATTTAATTCACAGTTCAGCGATCCAAGCTATAACAAAAGGTGGAGAATATCCCACAATTCCTAAAATTCTTTACAGTATTGAAAAATGTCAATTTCATTTAGTGAAATAAAATTATCTGATAAACGCATGCACAGATTATTCTGCAAATGACCTGTTAGAGTCTAACTTAACAAAGAGAAACCACAACCTATAGAAGAGGGTGTATATTTATACACCACAAGGGAGGGTTATCTCCGGTGTCCTCAGAGTTTTAGTCATACGCCGACTCTTTGCAGAATAAGAGATTCGAGGAAGAATTTATTGTGAACAGATCCTGACTGATTATCAATCCTACCTAAATGGAGTTATATCGGTGGTAATATCTAATGAAGCTAGATATCTATATGAGCGCCCAGAAGTGCTTTGTAGCATGCGAGCTGCTTGCCATGGCGGTTATGCGGATACTCTTATATCTGGAACTTGTCGGGTGGACTAGAACAACACTCTCCTGAAATTGAATTTAATGCTTAATATATATATCTGGTAATGTTTAAGGAGCCAAAGTGGATTAGAAACTTCCAATAAACCGTCATTCCAGCATTTTTAACTTTCTTGACTTAATCGAAAATGAGACATTACTATGAGCTGGTAGCTACCATTCTTCTAATTGCATACAAGCTTCAGTAATTCGCAAGGCAAGTGGATCTTTTTGAACAAGAAGAAACGCGTGATAGAGAAGTAATAGTTTCATTGATTGCCTGTACTTTGCTCTTGAGCAGATGGGATAACATCGATTATCCTAGCAATTAAAAATTTTACTACCGATCTTTTATGTCGTGATAGTGTGTACCTCCAATGGCTATGGGCGTTCTCATCAAGGGCATTACAGCATTCTTATCAAACTTCAGTACATCACGGACATGACAAACTATTGTGTGCCCGCTACTATCCACGTAGGACCTGCTTGCACGCAAGGGTACAACTGAACCAAATATGGATAGCTGTAGAGAATACGGGTTACCCATGACCACCTGTGGTCTGCTCCTATCTATTTCAGTCAGTCAAGCAAACGCTGTACGGGCACTACCTTTTGTAGGGTAGAAAGGTCCTTTCGGCCGGGGATAGCTAGCGGTCTGGTGAAGATATTGGGTTCACCTAAGCTCTATCGATGGTCATTTCATCCTGTCGGATGGGCTCATTCCATTTGATTGGAATTAAAATCGAGAAAAATAAGAACATTCATGTTTTCTTTTATGCAAATTTAAAACAGCATGAAAATATATAAAATTACTCCAAAATGAGTACGTGATGAAAATAGCAAAAACGGAATCCAAAAACTTAGCCTACTATTGGGATGTGATATTGCAAAAGAAATATTATCAAAACGGCTAATTGAACACGCTCGAATTTGTAGTTAAAATGAGTTTGGAGACTTAATTAGAAAACATTTAAAACGTTCCAAATACTGAAGATAAACCAAAAGCTATTTTGAGCGGTTTTACAACAATACAAGTCATGAACATGATAAGAGACAAATTTTGCAGTTTTAAATACAAATAAGTATTGGAGGATGGTTAGAGGACGTGATAAAAGAAAAAGTTCCGACCATTCTTTGGGAAACGTGAACGAATTTACAGAATGAAAGGTGAGTAATTCACAGGCAATGGGGGGAAAGTGAAGGTCATGTGACAAGCGAGAGAGATGAAGAAGCCATTCAAGCGATAAAAACAGTAGTGTACAACAACACTTAAAATGAATTGAAGGTCATTTGGGAATCAGCATTTAATTGGATTCAAGTTGACATAACTGGCTCAATGGCTGACTGGAACGTCGTGCAGATGCGTACACATACAAATGCACATATCTTTGTGTGAATAGCAAATGTTATGCTCTTAAATGTTTCATACAGCTCCCGCCGCTCAGTCAGTCACCGCAACAACAAAAAATACAAATCAACGATGAGAGACGAAAAAGTAAAATACAAATGGCAACATTTACCAAATACAATTTGTGAAGTTGTAAAAGCGTTAGTATGTAGGTTTTACTGGTTACTGTTAGGCAACATATAACAACACTCAGGAATCAGAAACACGCGCACGCACACACTTACACATGTAAACATAGTAATGCGATGACCTAACAAAAGTGCCTTTTCGAACAATTCGAAGTGTGAGTCAGACAGTTGGAGGTGGAAAGGCGCCCTACAAAAGTAATGTACAAGAATGACATGAGTACACGCCTATGAAGAGATCGGGTGGTGGGAGGTGGTCGGTGTTGCAGGTCAGCAACTTTTGCAAAAGATGTCACACAGAGTTCAGTTTAATTAAACGAGAATGATTTATGGCCACGACAATGCACAGGACGACATTTTCCAATTGTAATATGCGCATATGTTTGAGTGTGTTTGTGTGTGTGTATGTTGGCGTGCAAATTTGTATGTCTCACGTTACGAGCCACTTTGAGTGTAACCATTTTACAGGCTCTATTGTTAAGTTATAAAGTGCTTATTAAAAAATTGAGGATGATTTGATACATAAGATAAAATAGATTTTAATGAGGACGTGGTCAGCGTAAAAAGAGCATTGTACTAGTGGCTCTTAAAGCTATTGAAAGGTCAGCTCTCGAATATGATTCCCGATGAAGATACCCCGAACTGGAAAACGTCGCTCGCTCCATACATTTTGAGGGAACTATACTACGATCGACGGGAAAACAGCAACGACCTCAGGAGGACGCCTGATTGGAATATAAATATAGGTAATTTTATTGGTTTGGCTTTCTGGCGGGAAAGGTAATGGTTTTTATTCGGTGAGTCCTCCACTGATATTCTTGGTAAACTCTCGGAGCCAGTGTAGCGATCTCAGGCTTTCTCTACAATTGTTCTAACAGTCAAGAAGCCTCACAAAATATCTGCTGGTCAAGGATGTTGCCAAGCGAACCACAAAGGGGACGCCTACTTTGGCAAAACTACCTAAAACGTTTGGACAATGCTACACAAGACATTTGCTACAAGAGATAAGGGATGATTAAAGTAGATAGGTCCGGTGGCAAGCAGCGGAGATCTTCGTACAACATCGAGCATGCTTTTAAGACAAAGAAGTCAATACTGAACGATCGGCTGATTGATAAATTTTCTAACGCATATTATGACCTTCTTCATCTTTATCCCGATCAAAATAGATCATTCAGATGGCTAGTAGCGCCTTTGTTAGCTCTAAAGCCTATCAAAACTCCAGGTAGAAGTACGGTGGGAGCTGATCTAGAGCAACGGAAGTAAAGCGATGGGTATTATATAAATAGCTCGGGTTAAGCTATAAATTCAGACCGTTCCATCGAATCAGCGACCTTCAACCGTATATTACCGCTACAAATAATGCTTTGGATGAAAGACTAGCAAGTAATTTCCCTACCAGGAATTAAAAGTTTTTTTTCGGATGCATAAGCAGAAGCTCTGATCTGAGCACTGATCTCAATGGTGGTGAGGTCTAGACAGCCTCAAATTTTTTCAGAATAACATCTAAGCTGGTAGGCGAACCATGTATGATGACTAGTAAAGAGAGATTCTTTAACAACTTGCACTCCTGAGCAGGTGGACTACGTGCGTGCTAAGCAAAAGAGATCTATTTTATATTACTTAGCAATAGGGAGCCAGTATCATCGTTTAATGGCCTACTATGGCAATAGAACAATATGGAGATCGATAGAGCTTCTGATTTTCAGTGGTAGCTGACACTCAACCTAGTACTTAGTTTAATGTTTACTCTTATCGTGAAAATCCACCCAAAAAGTTGATGAGAGCTCATAGCTTTTTTTTTGACCTCACACGCTTCAAAGAACTTTTAAGAAAAGAACCTTCGATCTATGCTGACTTCAACGCCCTTGAAAATGTCAATACAAAACTATTATTTTTTATATTCTCTCGTTCTTAGGCCCAAGGTGCTGTATGGTGTCAAAATAACAGTGCGGCATAACAGTATTTTCCTAACCGGATTGACTCGCAGCAGTGGTGACCGTGTACAAACTGTAAACCTCATTACTATGCAGTAGAAGAAAACTAATCAGCTTGAAACCCTTATCTATTTTTACTGTACAAGATGACCCCAACGGGTTAAAGGGCTTAGAATATTCCCGCGGTAGGCATGCCTGTCATAAGAGGCGAATCAAATCCACTGTCCTGAATATTCGATGGGTAAAACAATCGTTCCCGGTGCAATCGGGCTAGTACCAGAAGATGCTGTTACCGGAACATGCTGAGTTTTATGTTGACTTTGATATTCAGTATCATGGCACTCGACTCCACAACATCATCACAAGTCTTAACGAAGGCTATAGTTAAAGTAAGCGGTAGCCTTTGAGTTGAGAATTGCTGAGAGTCAGGAAAGATATTTTGTCTATGAATAAGTTGTATGTCAGCCTAATACTTTTGGTGCATACTGTATGAAATTGGGCCAAATTTGCATCCAATATTACATTCCTCTTTATTTGTATGCATATATGTTCAGCTGTGTTTTTTTGTATATTTCCGAATTTTCAATTTTTATTTCCACTTAAACATTTCTTTGCATTCATTTGCACCTCCCTAAAACGTAAAGTCCTACACAATTCTTAGTCCACCACCAGCGCATATGTGGGGGCTTATATGCGTTTTATGAAATAATCATTGACATAAGGCACAAATTTCATTCGCCATTTGATTCTTGGATCGATGGCGCCTAGAAAGAAAGCGTAAGTTCATATCCAGTTTGGTATATTTGCATGACCGTATGTATGTTAATAAAAGCTATTTTCTCATGTAATCCATATTATGTCAGCTACATAAGCCGGAGATGGCCTTAGCGGCTCTGTGAGAGTTAAACTGATAAATGTTATATTTTATATGTGTTTCTCGAGAGCAAATTTCTTATTACGTTTAGTGGCATAAAAGAGATATTAATCACATTTTGTACAAAAAAGTGTACATCTAGAAAAGTTAGGTTCTTAAATTCTCTAAAGCTCGCCCAGAAATTGACGCTAAACCGCAAATGTAACTTCACATAATAAAAGTTACTTCGGGCATTTTGATCAATTCCGACAAAGCATTGTTTCAATCTCAACGTATTTCCGATTGTAAACTATAATCATTGAGTTATTGGTCTATTTCTTGTTATTATCGCCGAGCCATTTTTATCGGCTTAGTATCGACGGGTTATAGAAGTTTAATCGGATTTATATCGAAGTTTTATCGGCATCTGTTTCTTAACAAACCAATGGGTCGTCGTTATTAATCATTAAAACTTCTATAACCAAACGGTGATACATCGATAATAAAGCGACACATTTTTGGTAACAAATCGATATCACGCGTATAGCAAATTCGATACCTTTTTAATACCAATTCCATAACTTTTCGTCGTTAATAAATCATTAAAGCTTCTATAACAAAACGGTGATACATCGATAATAAAGCGACACATTTTTGGTAACAAATCGATATCACGCGTATAGCAAATTCGATACTTTTTTGATACCAATTCCATAACTTTTCGATAGCAAATCGATTGCTTTTTCATAACAAAACGATATCTTATTAGTATTATGTTGATAACTTTTCGATGAATAATTGTTTAATTTCCAAAGTAAATCGATAACTTTTCGATAAAAAACCGATTATTTGCGAGTAAAAACCCGATAACTCATCGACAAACTCTGTTATCTATACCAAAATTATAGCATGTCAGAACGAAAATTCTCCAAGAACGAAAATCGATACTGATGATGGCACAACGCCGAAACCGGTTTGTCGTGAAACCAAATTTGACAAGGGATGATGGAAAATCTTTCCAATATACATCATTTCTACACCCTGTCGAAAAATCAACAAAAAAATGCAAGTCAAAATTTGTAACAATTATATAATAAATTGATAAATCATCTGTACCTGGTCGATAACAGACCTATACCAAACCTTTCCTTCGTTTTCTTTCTTTTCCTTTGCTTTATTTTCCTTTCTTTCCTTTAATGTCCTTTTCCTTTCCTATCCTTGCCATTCGTTTCCTTGTCTCTCCTTTGCTTTACTTAACTTGCCTTAATTTGCTGTCTGATTGTATGCCTTTATGAACTTCGATCAAATATAGCGACGCGCTCATAAAAAGTTGCATTGGAAGCTCCTTTAATACATCACATAAGCTCTTAGCCGCAGTATTGTGTCAAAGTAAATTGTTTCTGATGTTGAAATTCGTTCAGCATGAGTTACACCTATTTAGAAAGTAAATGACCTCTTCTTAAAGTTCAGTCGTACATTCGAAAACAGTAAAATTATTTTGGTCGTTTAAAAATTATAGCAAAATTATTCAAACTAATTAAAGCAACGGTAAACTATACCATTATACATATTTCCGTATTATCTACTCCCCATCAGGCCTCAGATTAAACGTTCATCTCCAATAACCAACAGCGCGCATCAGAGTGTAAATGTAGTACAAAAAACACCCGCACATGTCACAAACTCCTTTGCCCTTTTCTTGCTACATCCGTTTCCGTACCGTGAAATTTGTAGTTGAGGCGTTCAAGCTTGTCCGCCTGCATATACCACCCATCGATGTTGCCTATTGTAGTGGTCAGCACACTGTGGTCTCGTGCTTTAAGCAGCACACGCAACCGCAAAACCATTAACGCGGCTCAGAAGCCGCGCAGCTCAACCGCGTGTAACTCCATTCTCATGTCTGTCTGTGCGAAAGCACGTAAAAGAGCGGTTGACCGACTTGCGCTGAGGGAGGGCAGCTGATAAGCCGAATATACACCTCAAGTTCAAAGAAAAATTTAAAGAAATGAAATGAATGCTTCTAAAACTTTCTTCCGGTCCACTGTGTGAGCCAAATTTTATGGAATATGCAAGCTTGTGTTAGTAGCGCTGAACTTCAACTGCTATCTGATTTAATCGATTTTTACTTCCGGCAAGCTTGTAGTCATTTGTTGTTGTGGGAAGCTTACTCATGTCAGGAATAATCTCTTCTGCACGCGTTCATACTTATATAAGTATATGTAAATTTAAATTTGGGCACATTCGGATGGATTTTGTTGTATCTTTTGTATCTACATCTTTCCTTGCATACCCAAATAACTCAGTTGAACATTTCTGCTGATTTTACGGTGAAGCGATTAAAACGAGCCCAGCGAGCAGTCAACCGCAAAGCGTCACAAGCGCACGTAAGCAATGATGTGGCACGCAAAGTGGAAATGGAAGAAAAGTGAAATTTTGCTAGGAAAATGTATGCTAAATAATAAAACATGAGCGGCGACTAAGTTGCTGATCGAGTGATAGAAGAGGAATGTTGGCTGCCCTGTCAAATAAGGGGTGGGTTAAAACAGGAGGTGGGTAAGTGCTTGGCAAACACTATTACTTTCGAAAGAAAAATGCGTGACGATGAGTGAAAGTAAAATATTAAAAAGTTCGATAACATTTAAAAACAAGCTAAGTCATTGGACTCCGGAAAGAAATCGCAAAAATGTTCAAGGTATATTTTTAGGCGCTGAGTGTTGTGAATTTTACATATATTGCATACACGGCAAATTGCCACTATTTAAAAACCTTTTTCGTTCTTTTGTTTTTGATATAAAATAGAACTCGTAATCTAGAATGACTATAGCGGGTGAGAAAGCCTACTATTATACCAAATAAAAATCTATTTATAAAACTTATGTCAATGCAAAAATAGTTCAAGTCCCATTTAAAACTAAAGTGATGACCAGATCAAACGTTTTTAATATGAGAAATTCTTTATCTTCACCTTCCACTACACCAGGGACGAATATAAGAACTAGAAGAAAATATTTAAACTGTAAAATTCATCTTAAATATACGGAATCCTGGGCAGAAATCTCTCTTAGCTGTTCGAGACTTGTTACCTTTAGAGACAGGCACCAGTCGATTGCAGTTAAACCCTAACAGAACATATTATTATTCCAGAAAACAATAACTTCGCGCTTTGGTAGAAGATTTGTTTATAAAAAACCGATATATTTTCAATAAAAAATCGATATAACGCCGATAATAATGCTCGCTATAGTAAACCGATAGACTTTTGATAACAATTTACAATAAAACATCGATAACTTTTTAATAACATATCGATAATAAGCCGATGACACGTCGATAACTAATTAGTAATGCACCGATAACAAATCCAAGGCTTTTCTATGAAAACCGATTACTTTTTGATAACATACCGTTAGTTTTGTTGTTAAATAACCGATAACTTTGCTGTATTAAATATATATTATTTTGGTAATATACCGATAGCTCTAGATAAAAAATCGATACAAAATGTTCTATGTCGTCGATACACTCCAGATAGAAAAGTAATATCATACCTACATGACCATCTATTGCATTCCTGAATTCTATCTACGATCACATATCATCTACCTTACAGCATCCACCACATTTCGCCCTAAAAGAGTAAGAAGTGCCTTTGCAGACTACCACGATGCACAGTTTTCGAATCTCTGAGCCACTAAAAACCATTGGCACTCAGTGTTCTTCAAGAAGTAGCTGAATCCTAAAATTCTTTTTATATACTTAGTTTTATGGTCTATTTTTGATATTTAATAAAAATTTCGAAGTCTCTTAATGTTGCAAACTTGAATTTTTTGACAGTGAATTCTCTATCAGTTTTCGAAGTTCCTGGATAATTGTAATAAAGAGTAGTTACACCTTCTTTCCCAGGATACTGCGCAAAAATTTCAGGCTAAGAACCCCGGGAAAAATTCATCGAAACATCGCATCAAAGACTCTACTTTGTCCAAAAGAGATCGCAAGCTAACAACAACTGAGGTAACATTTTACCAGAAACAAATAATTGTAGGTTTTTTGAAAAGAGCGTCGTCGGTTTTTGTTTTGCTAAAAAAGGATTCAGACAAATTATTTTTTGACCCACGGCTTGTTATCGATAGCGAATTATTGTCGTTGAGTTACCGTTTTGCCCTCGGCTTGTTATCACCCAGTGAATGGTATCTTACCAGCTTGTTAAAGAAATGTTTCATAACAAGCCGATGAGTTATCGATAACAAATCGAAAGCAAGCCGATAAAAAATTTGGGTAACAGCGATAACTTTTCAATATCAAAACGATAACTTTTTGATGAAAAATAAATAACTGCTCGATAAGTAGGCGTGCGGCCACCGTAGTGTGATGGTAGCATGCTCCGCCTACAACACCGAATGCCCTGGGTTCACACCCCGGGCAAAGCAACATCAAAATTTTAGAAATAACGTTTTTCAATTAGAAGAAATTTTTTCTAAGCGGGGTCGCCCCTCGGCAGTGTTTGGCAAGCACTCTGATTGTATTTCTGCCATGAAAAGCTCTCAGTGAAAACTCATCTGCACCGCAGATGCCTTTCGGAATCGGTATAAAACAGGTAGGTCCCGTCGCGCCAATTTGTAGGAAAAATTAAAAAGGAGCACGACGCAAATTGGAAGAGAAGCTCGGCCTAAAATCTCTCCGGAGTTTAGCGCGCCTTATATGTATTTTTTTTAAGTAGGCGATAACTTTTCGTTAAACTTGTTATGCCATATCGATTACTATTCAATAAATAATCGATAACTTTTTGATAGCAAATCGATAAATTTTTGATACAAGTTATTAATTTTTTTATCGAATCTAAAGTTTTTTGTTATCCTATCGATAATTTTTAAATAAATGATTGATAACTTTTCGATTACAAACAAGCTCGTCGCTAAGATTCGGTAACTCATTTATATCCTTTGCTATGGATAGAAAATCTCTACAGCACAACGCTCTGAATTCCCCCCAATACCGTCAGCCCAGATGTTTGCCCATCAACAATATTTTCGTTCGTATGCTCCTTAAAGTATGCTACATTTCAAGAGTTAATAATTACACATACTAAAAAGTCCTTACTTGGCATTTTGCAATTTATCAAAACTCCGCAAGCCCCGCAACCAACCCTCATCATACCCTTAAGGTGCATACTTCATCATTTCAATTTTCTCTTCATATCCCACTTGCATTGAAATCAGTAATTCAATCATTAGCTGAGAGCGTTAATTGAGTTACGCTTTGGAACTTTACCGACACATGGAAGTAGTAAATATGTACAAAAGTGTATAAAGCTTTCGAATAAGCGAACATTTCGGCAGTTGGGCAGCTGTCCAATATGCAGAGTAATATAGTGAAACAAGAAAATGAGAAATTGTGAAAGGTCTAAGGGTCTATATAGGCACTTACTTCCTATAAATGAAAGCTGACCATGCATAAAATATGTAATTTAACAACAAAACAAGCAAAATAGTAAAACATGATCCAAATAGCATCGCATGTAACATATACAGCGAACAAGCACCCCTTTAGGGAAATATGTGATTGCAGAACAACTAGAATACTTTTTTTAAACCACGAGCAATTTGGTATTACGTTTGTATTAAGATTGCTTGACCATTATTTTAGCATGGATTATTGATTTCCGACAAGGATGATCTATGGACTAATACCCAATCATACAGTCACAAGTGCATATGTATGAATGTGTAAATATGTATGTTCACATGGCAAAATGCCAATCTATAATTCATCAACTTAATTAGGATTACGAACACCTCAAAGGCAAAGTATTAATAAACGAACATGAAAACAAACGGCTGTTTGTTGTACAGTAATTATGTGTGAGAGAAAGTATGTATGTGTATTTGTATATAATTACACACACATATGCATAGATCTTTTATGTTAGAAACATGTACTTGCCCATGGCAATGAAATTGTAAAAGGACAAATGATTATGAGGCATCAGCGGAAAGGCAGAAGGATGTAAATGAATAGCTAAGGTAATGAAGTGCAGAGGGGACAGACCTAACGCAGCAAAAGCTGTTTTGATATGTATGAGAGGTGTGTAACAGAAAATTAATTTATTGTTTACATAAAACAACAACAAATAGCCTTAATTTTTACAAGGAATGAGTGAACTTACAATTCGGGGAAGACTTTTCCAGTCACATATACACTTATGTAGGTACTCTGTGCTATTGAGTGTCGATTTATCCTTAGCATAAAGGAGCCAAATAATTAATTTTCACAGTACCTGAATTTAGGAGGAGGAAGTTAAGAATGGATACAGTGATACGAAATATGGAGATACTCCATGAAAATAAAACAGTTTGGTTCCACCCTGCAAAAATCGCGAGCACTCTATGCATGCATGTATGGAGTACTCGCTATGGACCAAGCGAGTGCTCCAAAATTAACCACAATTCATACAAAACATATGGTCCAATTAACATTACGATGTCCTAGGACTGGACCATATACTCCAGCTCCGCATTACATCAGAGTAATCCATGGAGTACCCACAGTCCTATAAACATCGTGTAGTGGTATGTACTCCAGTATGACACAAGTGTACCACATGATCCAACGATTTTGCAGGGTATCCCAACTTTGCCTTACATTCTTTTACATTTAGTCAAATTATTCATGGCTTAAGGCCATTCATTTTGCGTCTCCTCATCACTCTGCCTGGTTCTCTATTTTTTCCATTCCCTGCTACTATTTCTTCCTACGCTTTGGTTGTTTATCGGTGCGTACTACTAAATCTCCCTTTCTCTCTGCCACTCTTTCCCTTCTTTAGATTCCATTAAGTCATTGGATGATTCCATCTCGTCAGCGTCCATACAGCTAACACAGCTTTAGATGTCGAGTATATAAAGGCAAACCGCATGAAATCCCATTATACAATGCCCTGTGGATAATTGAGCTTTTGTAAATGCTAATAGCTTCATTGAGTGCTCGGAATTAACAAGGGGCCAGAAAGACTTCGATACACGGTAAGTCCGTCCAGCGTTTGCTAAGCTTATTCAAGACATGTCCATATCGTCGGTGCCCTTTAGTGCCATGATATCGGCCTGACAGTTGTTAGCTATATATTTAAACCCTTTTTATCATATAGTTAAATGTTAACGCTAGTAAGGGCAAGCAATCTCTTACAGCCCTCGACCTCATGGTAACAGAGCTTATTGCTTTGATAGCTACTTGACTATCTGTTTAGATGCTATATTCTCTAACAGTTACATCGACAAATAGCATCGCATCTACGTCATCCTTAATATACTCCACCCCAAGCCTTTCGTCCAGCCTGGATCTCTCCGTGAACAGGTTTACCAGATTTCCTGCACATATCAAGAGGTGAGTGAAGCAAAAGAGCGGACGCAGGAGCACAGCAGTCTGCTCTGCCACTGATTAGCGTCGAAGTCGATAAAAATACTGGAGTGCCCGTCATTTTCCGTAGTGCCAGTACAGGCGTTGTACCGCTTATCGCAACCACCGGTAATCGCTACACTGCTTTCAACTTTTAACCGTGAAAGAAGTGTCTTGTATCTTAGACTTTTAGAATATGGTGCCTGTAGTTGCGCTTCCAGACGTATCGATGCAGATGGGTGCTATAGTAAAAATACCTGGTTTCGTTCAAAGTTATTGGGTTATTGGGCAAGTACTATTAGAAAAATCATTTCGGCTCAGCTCGAAAATGCTGAAGCATTCTCCTACAAGACATCAATGCATTTCTCATCAGAAGGGATAGTTTCGCCTTTTTCAAGGTAATTGCAGTATAAAGGGGAGCACCAATGAATACCTCATTGTATTCTAAAATTCATTCACTAGCAGCTGCAAAAAGGTTTGAAAGTCTTCCATGTTATGCAAACTTATAAGATATCTTGGAAGCGGAGTGAAATTACCTCAAATTTATCAAAAGTCAAAGGTGAGGTAATTGGAAGCTACATAAGTGGCACCTATCAACTGATTGATCAATTCAGAACATGTGCCACAAAGAGTAATTTCTGTGTATAAAAGGGCTTCGTTGGGAGGAGAAAAACTTCCAAGCCTAAGCTATATTGAGTAGTTATTGAATATAATTTAAGCTTCACAATACTGATATTTCAAATGTGAAAACATAGCAAGAGAATGCACCAAAATTCTTTTTAAGCCAAAATTAAATTTTATAACAAAATAGTAATTCACCAAAAAAACCCCAATACATACACAAGTATTTATTAATATTCAAATGCAAAATTATATGAAAATATTAATAACTTAGCTTGGAAAATTCGTAGGAAAACACAGAGCATACCACAGACATTTCTGAGTTTGGTATTTGGCAAACAACAAAGTGATTGGGCGTTAAAACAAACGAGAAAGTCGTATTGATGGACTACATAGCATTTTAGTAGTATTTGGGTATTATTTAAGCTATTATGACTTAGTGTCCTGAGAAAGCTAGGACTGCAGCTACAGCCATTTCGTAGATTTGGTGCAAATACAAAATTTTAAGTCCCAGAGATGTTCATATCAAATTTAATATGAATTTCTATCAGTATTTTGATCTTCGCGTTTTTGTTGCATCTGCTCGAATGGAATAGCCGTTAGCCAGGTATATAAAGTGCTGTCTTCCAAAAGCAAACTAAAGCTGCTAGATTGAGAATAAAAGCTTTCCTAGCCTATAGCGTCTACGGCATATTACCAATGAACTGGGTGGAAAAAATTGGAGAAGTCCTGATCAATATTTGAAGCTTATGTTGAGAGCGGTTTGGAACTAAAGTTGTTTATTTGATAATTCTAAATACTGCGGTAACTCTTTTTTAATACGCTTGTATTTGTATGTATGTATGTTTCATATGAAACAATATAAAAAAGATTACGTATACGCACTGGTGCGAGTCTCTTCAAGTGGTGTGGATATGTTTGCGTGCATTTGGTTGGTTTTTAATAAAACTTGCTTATACATTTCTAAAATGTAAGTGAGATTATTTTGGTCTTCAGAAGCCCCCTTTTCCCCTTAAATATTTTTAGAGAGGTCATGGGAGGACGAATACAATTATGGGCTTCTTAAAACCAAAACAATGACATATGAGATTTAAAAATCTAATGTCGAATGAAAGTTTAATGGAACTTCGGGTCGTCAGAGCCTCGGCGGCTAAAGAAAGAAGACTCGCCATGGGTGGGTAAGATTGACAATTGGATTCGAGACCGTATAAATTGCTCTGGCAACCCCTTAAAAGGGTTGTACTACACAACCACCTGAATCATTTGGGTGTTTTTGTCGCTTCTTACAACAGGCATACCTGTTGTGGTTATACTCTAAGCAGGAGCCGATCTATTCGAAGGAGAAATTCAGTACAAAAATTCAAATATATTCTTTTCTTTCTTATTTATTAATTTTTGTATCAGTTTTTCTTCATTTTATTTCATTCCGGGGGATACACAATTTTTCCCAGTCTAATGTAAAGACATTCATAAATCATATAATGTTTAATTGTAGCCAAAAACTTTCTTAAGATAAATAGGTCTCTATTGATGGCCAATGACGCACTAACACAGGGATCGAAAGTATATGCAGTTGGTTTGGAGACTTGGATTTTTTGATATTCTTCCATGTCTCGGAAAGAGACTCTTGCATTTTTGATGACAAAGTTTATATGAACTATAAATATTTATGCAAAGATATTTGTAGAACCAATTCTGATTACTAAAATGTGCTGAAATAAGTTTCAAGTCAAAACATTTTTTTTAATGAAAAATATTTGTATTGCTTTACCTATTTTTTGACGAAAAAAATCGAAGAAAATATATTTAGCTTCAAACTTGATCAAAATGGGATCCTAAAAGATCGCGTGATCTTTACACCTCAAATAAGGGTAAACCAACTGGGAACTACCTTATAAGTAGGCATGCATCTTGTCGTAGTAGCTGCAGGAGTTGTACAGAGTATGAAGAGGAGGAAACGGTGGTTCAACTCATCTGCAAGTGCCCGTCGGTAAGCGCGGCGCAAGGCAGCGCTTTCTGCGAACTGCCTTTTTGCTAGATCGTGCAGTATGACATCAAGGACTTGGTCTATCATGTCCTCCAATTGATTCGAAGAGGAAAGGTAAAGGTATATTTTCGTGGTATCACTACAGGCCTAATTCCACTGGCCTAATGTGTCTCGAGCAGCCAATTCAACCTAACTTACCTAAGTTAGTGTAACTTCAGCTATTATATATCTTCAAAAGTTTAATTTTTTTAGTTATTTTGCAAAAATATATAATTTACACGGTCTCTAGTAAGATTATATAAGTGCAGTGATAGACTCATGCATACTTAAATGCTGTTTGTTTTGGATGCCATTAATCTTTCCCATATATGTAATATTTGGGTGGGCAAAAAAAAACATTTTTTTTTTTTTTTTTTTGATATAGTCAAAATATTGTTCTGGACATCCAATACAGATAGCCTGCAAAAATTCCATCTTTTCATTTTAATGTTAAGAGTTGCCACATCGCTGATTTAGCATTTTCATACAAATCGTATGGGGAATCTCATACTATTGAAGTTTAAGCTTTAACTTCAAATAACTACTAAACGAGTCAGTTTAGAAAAAAATCTTTTTGAACCATTTTTGTAGACCGTTCAATTTTCTAAAAGAGTATATATAGTAAGTGGTTTCGATAACAAGTGTTAAAGCTATGGTACACTTTTTATAAAAACTTGAAATTTCAATTTACGATTTGTATGAAAAACTAAAGTCGCGATGAGGCAACTCTAAACATCAAAATAAAAAGCTGAAATTTTTGTGTATCCTGAACAATATTTTCATGATACCAAAAAGGTTATAAACAATTTTTTTTACCCACCCAAATAAACGTATGTATAAAGTAATTTATGTTGATAAATTAAATTAAGTCTATTTAAACATATTATGCTTTGAGCATTAAACAAACATCCAGTAATTAATTATACAAAGTGAATGAGAAAGACATATTTGAACAGAAGGTTAAATTGAAGTAATTATGCATTCAGAACGGACTAAACATAAATTGTCATTGTAATGTCACTGGCATATAAGAACCTTAGTGTGTCAATGAAAATATTCCAATTCACATTTATTTGAATGGACATCTATATGAGACGCAAAAAACACTCGGTAGACTATTAAGCAACGGAAGGCCTGAATTCAGCTTCCGACAAGGAACCATCACTCTAGAAGATCTTTTTTAAATGTCGGCACATTGACTGATCTTTAAGTATATAATGGCTTATTTACTTAATTGCCGGTAAACCCTTTAAAAAGGTTTGGCCATCCAAGAAGTAAAAACTCGCCCCAAAGCATTCGAAAATATAAAGAAGGCCCTGCTGCTTATGTAAGACCACTCGTCATTTACACAAATCTGTACACTCTAAATAATTAATAACTTAAAACAGCATAAATGACAACCTTTCTAATAAATGATATGGAAATATCTCTCTTTTGCATTATTTACCTTGCATTTCTATGCCTTTTGTTGTTCTTTCATATCATTACCATTAGAATAAAACTAATACATACAAACATCCTTACGTGCATAAATATGAATCAATAGAAAATGAATGAAGCAGATAATTGAATTAATTATGAGATAATATTTATGAATTTGGCAGTATTATAAATTAGGTTGTAATAATATGGAAAATAGAAGACCTGCCACCTCAAGTTCATACATTGGTGGGAATATGGGGAGGAAGAAAGATTAATTTGTGATTTAAAAGCTAAAAACCGTCCATTTATATCGGACATATTTGAAAGACTTGAAGCTGAATGCCAAGGCAGAATAAATTGCAAATACTTGGAAATTATCCTTGCTTTATTGACTTATATATGTTACTCACTCTAAGGCGTCTTCATTGTTTCCAATGGGTAGCAAAAAATAAAAAAATGTTTTCAAGCTCAAACCAATGATATCCCTCAATAAACCGTATTTAGTAATTAGTAGCAGTGACTTGGCCCCAAATCTCACGTAAACCCACTCTTTCTTATTAAGCTTCAAAAAATTTTTAAAAGGACATCAATCACTAAAGTAATCCGACAGGGAATGTTGTTCTTCACAAGTTCCAACAAAGCTGCTGATGTGTCTCATTTTTATTTGTGCAGTGCAGTGCTGAAAGTCTCGTTATTTTCGCGCTCTCCTCATAACAGTTATTAGTTTCATATCCCATTTCAATCGTTGGTAGTCGCTGGCTGATAGGAATAATCGTCGAAAATTCTATCAGTATATATGGCAGATGACGCAAGCTTTTCAGAATTCGCCAACAGAGAAATAAAGAGCCCTCTACTCTGCTCTGTTGAAAAAACCAACGAGTAGTTGAACACTTGACCTTTTTCATCACTGACATACTTTGTTGCATCACTACAAAAAAGTAAAAAGCTAAAACTGGATGGCGTTTTATTCATTTGTTATAGAAATGTTGACGGTTGTTATCGATAGCAATTTTTTACAACGAGTCATCGGATTAGCGGTTTAGGATTTTGTTAATGAAGTATAGACGAGTTACCGATGATTAACACGTCTGTCGTGGATAACAAACGATTATTAGAGAAAAGTTATTGAAAAATATCGATTTTTTATCAAAATCTTGCCTGTTTGTTATCGGAGTGCAATCGATTTGTTGCAGAAAAGTTATTAATTTGTAATTTGCGAGTTATCAGCTTTTTACCACTTATAATAACTTTCGATAGCACAACGATACTAATTCGATACCAAATCGATATTTTTCCATGAGAAATTGATAACTTTTCTATTAAAAATCTGATAAAAAATTGATATTTATTTGACAACACACTAATAACTGTTCTATAATATGTCCAAAACTTTTCGAAAATAAATCGATAATACGTTTTTAACAGTTGTTATCGATATCAAGACCATAACACTTCGATAACAAACCAATAATATAGAAAATGGTGATTCCATAATGAAGTGAGGTTGATAATTAGGTTACGGAAGCTCTGAAGCTTTCAAGCTTTGTATTGCGCCTATCAACCCCTTAAATCCTGATTGGGTTTTGTCGACAGACACGCCTCGCTCAACGAACTTTATGTGGTATGTTTGGACTTTTTTTTTTTTTTTTTTCTGGGAAAACGTGATTAGTTTTGGTAACAACTTTTGAACAAGTATTTTTTGCACTCCTTGCTTTCCCAGCATCAAAGTCGCGGGTGAAAAATATGTACCGAAATTTTAGTCCATTTGTTCAGCATGCTTTTGCACTTTATGCTGCGCTGTCAGTGTGAAATTGGCTTTTTTTCATATCTATGCTCTACTTTCGTCTGCCAAAGTGATAACTAATGATTATTTCGTTATTCCGTTTCCAGGTAATATTTAGGGTTTTCCTTTAAAATCGTTTTATTTGGCTTCCCTACATTTTGCATGTTTTTCGTTGATTCTTGCCTTATTCTACTTTTTTTACCACTTCACATGATTTCATCGCAAACACCACCACTTCAGCGCCATGCAAAGAGTCAACCCCTCTCCGTTCTGCAACAGTATTTACAGCGTGGTTTTCATATAACTTGCAGTTAAATCTAATATTCACCACATTGCCAATCTAAATGAATCCAATTGAATTGCAAATAACCAAAAATCTTCGCTTACATAACCTTTAGATCGTTGCTAGCTACCTTAAGCACTCATCACTCAATGTTCTCCTTTCACTCTGCGTTGCATTCAGCTTACCCAACACATACTCGTATCTGTCACTAATACATATTTGCATGTGAAATTGAACATGAAATTTCCATTAGGTCTGAAATGGGCGGACAACTTTAACTGGTACATTGATAGTACACACGTTGGCCGTCTCGCCTCATTGCTTATCTACAATTGCAATGTTTAAAAGTGTAAAGCATTTTAAATTTTGGCTAAGTACTTACATTTGCATTGCATTTATTGAGTTGCACAGCGATTGCGCTGCCATTATTGTCGTTTGTCAGCCATTCAACTACGTTGAACTTGATTGGGGGGGCCACTATTTATAGCAATTCACCAATTTCGCCATATTGGCACACGTTCGACAAAAGCTGTCAGATAAAAGTAAATGACATGGCTGCTGGTTATTGTTGCAATAGACGACTAACTGAATGCCACTGTTGTCACTCCTACGCTGGCCACCCCGCTACAATTATGCTGCAGCGCTACCTGACAACACTCTGTCTGCAATTTGCAATTGTTGTTACCCGAGTAACGTTGCCAACTAACGCCGACGCTTGAATGGCATCTTACCTTGGTATCAAATACTGTGCGCCAGCAGCGATGTCATAGTACAGTTGCAAAAAGATAGCGTGTATTGTTAAGCCTGCCTCTGCGAATGCGAACATTGATCGGCCAAAGCAATTACACATTTGGCATTATTTGCTTGCGCAAATGTCATCGCTACACAAAGTTCTAATATGCTCGAGCGCCGTCTACCGCACGCATACACTCACAATTTATGTTGCAACAATAATGCAAGTGGAAATAGCTTGTTGCGATAAAATCAAATGTCTTCACAGCAAAAAGCTTTTGCGGTTTCGAGTTAAAAAAAAAATATATATATATATTTTTGATTACGATTGCTGATGTCAAGTTCTCAAATGCTATTCCAGCGAAATGTTATCTTAAATTGTGAAGCGCTGCAATGTGTAGGTGCCTTAATGTTGCTTAATTGCCAATAAATACATTTTATTGCAATGTGGCAACCATCCAAGTAATATTCTTCAGGTGATTATTGCTTGCTGAGCGCAAATAACATGTTGAAAATTGGCAATTCTTTAAACTTATCTTGAGAGCATGCTGAAATGTGCAATTGAGATCGATAGTGTAGATACGGCGTAGGGAATTTAACGGAAACTATAAAGAATTCAGAAGTGGAATTTATGCATAATTTAAGGATCATGATTTGATAACATGAATCCGGTATGGCAAAACAAATTAATAATTGGCACGATTTACCTTCGAGGAAGCTAAGGCCGCGCTCCGCCTGTAATTTGAGTAGTGCTCCCTTTTAATTTGCTACAAATTGGCGGAAAGATAGCTACATGTTTTATGATTTGCAGGCATTTTCACTGAGGAGATTTGCATTGCAAAAGTACTTTCGTAGTGTGTACCAAAATATTTCCATGGCGCCGCTTTGAAATATTATTTTTAAATTCAACAGATTTTTTCTAAATTTTTCAATGTCGCTTTTCCCAGGACTTAAGTCCAGGGCCTTCGGTGTGCGACGGAGCACGCTACCACCACACCACGTTGGCCAAGTGGTATATTCTTTACTACAACCAACCTATCTCTGCTAGCCTGCTTCCCGATGACACAAAAGAAGTTATTTCCGTAAACCGCGCTTTCTTAAGACTTTTTCAAATGCCAGTAGGATTCACTCTTCCCAAAGTGTGCGAGCGAGCACATTACACCACCTATCATTACAGCGTTGTTGTTAGCAGTTCGAGGTAGATTCTGGATTTTTAAACTTCAATGGCGTCTTGAGTCTGTGAGATATAAATGAAAGCAAGAAGAACAGTTTCCAACAATTGCAACCTGCAGACCCTGCCGATACCTCACTTTATATATATGACGCATTAGGAGCTAATCAAACTTTTCAAAACTTTATTACTACAAAGGAAAAACATATGCATACAGCGCCTGTTCACACCCTGCACTTTACCCGCATAATCATCATTGATTTGCGTTTAACCGGCTAATTGACGCTTTTCATTTGATAACATGTCTCGCTGGCTATCCCCGTTTCGCTATAACTGACGTCAATTTGGACCACCAAAGGAGATCAACTCAGTGCAAGTCACCCCCTCTGCTTTCAAACTGCCGTCTCGACTGAAATACTTTCTTGGCCAGAGCGTTTTCGTCCATTCGCATAACAAGACCTACCCAGCAAAGCCTTTGGGCTTTTATTCGCTGCACTATCATCACATCTGCATAAAAGCTCATACAGCTCACCATTATACTTTAAAGAGTATCAAACTCGCCGTCAGCAGCATGGATAGCGATTTGTCGAGCGCAATTTTTGTCCGTCGAAAGAGAACTTTTCTCTCCAATTGCCTGTTCAGTGGCAAAAGTTAGTAATCTGCTTCGTATCTTATAGGACTAATATTGGCAACCTATTGGCTTACTTTAGTTTTTAGAAAAACAAACGTACCGCTCTACACATTGCGATGGACGACAAATTCTAATCCCAAGCGACGGAAAAACGTCCCATCATCCGAGTATTTAAAATACTAAAGTGAGTATGTAAAGAGCTGCGGCGGCCACCGTGGTGTGATGGTAGCGTGCTCCGCCTACCACACCGTATGCCCCAGGTTCACACCCCGGGCAAAGCGACATCAAAATTTTAGAAATAAGTTTTTTCAATTAGAAGAAATGTTTTCTAAGCGGGGTCGCCATTCGGCATTGTTTGGCAAGCGCTCCGGGGGTATTTCTGCCATGAAAAGCTCTCAGTGAAAACTCATCTGCCTTGCAGATGCCGTTCGGAGTCGGCATAAAGCATGTAGGTCACGTTCGGCCAATTTGTAGGGAAAATCAAGAGGAGCACGACGCAAATTGGAAGAGAAGCTCGGTCTTAGATCTCTTCGGAGGTTATCGCGCCTTACATTTATTTATTTTTTATAGGCCCTAATCAATCCATAACAAATCAAAAACACTTTTTTGCGTATTGTGCCCAAACATATAACCTAATTTTGACAAGCTGAGTGTGTGAGTGAGTGCTGCTTCAGAGCTCCATAATTTACCAGATTCTGTTTAACTTCTGCATATAATGGAATACTGAAACTGCGTTAGTTAAATCTGTAAAGTCTTCACTTAAGTGTCGAAACTCGCACACTCAGCCATGCAGATACACACATGGAAAACTGAACGCGGATAACTCCTAATGCGTATTTCGCACAGACCTCAATTCATTTAGTCAACCTTAATCATGTCAATCAATGCCACCCAAACCCGATGGCGCGACGCATTGACGTATCAACTTAACCGCCGGTGGGCGCATATTAATGTTGCCATGTCCACATGCCTAAATACATAGCATATAGCTTACCCTCCCCATCATCGTTATTATTATTGCTGGCATTCTACTTTTTAGCTATTTTTCGATTGTACGCAATATGTAGCCAGCTCTTGCGCCCGCCTTCAGCACCAATTTGGTCATTTAGACGCTTAACATCGAACAAACTCTTGGATATAAAAAAGGTACTCTTGATATTAGATTAGATGTACAACAGCGCTAATGAGCAAAATCAGCAAAATGGGGACATAACCGCCATAATCAATATATTTCTAGCGATGAGAGGTGTTGGTGGCTCAACCCCAAAATTTCGGCTTTTGATTTGATTTTGGCAGGTAGATTACCTGTCGCGTTGTTGCTATAAGAGCTGACGTTAACTAGCTTGTATTTCAAATAGTTAACTCATGCAATTTGTTTCAACGAACCCCTTAGGCTGTTTGCAAGATGACAGACGGAAGCCGGCAGGCGCTGTGTGCAACTCTCCGCCCGCGCTTTTGATATTAATTCCAATTATACGCACGACTGTCAATCTCAATTCGCTCAACGGCAATGCAACCCATCGAAGCGCTTGGATTTAGGTCATTTACTGTGATTCCGCTGGCACACAATCCCGAGTGCACACAACCCCATCGAATTGTCAATAGAGCAACTGCATGCGGCACGCTTTGATGCCTGCCACTCCAACTACCATACGCGTAAATATACTGGCAATCAAATTCCGCTGTACGGGCATTATAATTGACGAGAGTTTGGTTAGAGTTTGCTCGGCATCGACATTCATCACTCAAGTTTCTCGAAATGTTGTTCAAGTTGTATTCAGCTTATTTGATTTCGAACTGCTTATTGCTTTGCATTGCCCACATGCTCGTATACGTCCATAGACATACAAAGATATTTGGTTTAAGGATCCATTATTGTGGATAGTTCGTTGTTATAATCAATTCCTGGTATAGCGCCGTTTGTGGTAACTATGGCGCTTACTTCGCTGTGGGTTAACATTCGTTTCTTTGGCATCTTATTCAAAGTGCGACTATCTATGCGAAAACTAATTGGCTCCGCGTGTACATTCAGTAATTAGTATCTGAGATGTGAATGCTGCTGCGTCTAATAACGGCAAATACAAAAGCTCACAGCCAACTAAGCAACAATCAACCAATTTAGGTATACGACTAACTGGCGCTGTGCCTTGCTTTGGATTGATGAACAGAACAATGTGTTAGTTATCCTGATTGGTGGCAAATCAATAGAATTACCGGTTATCCTCTGTACAATAAATACAAACTCAACAAGCGTCAGAGCAATTTTTTGCCTCAGCAGACTTCCAGGAATAGTTCCCTTGATAGGAACAATAGCAAGAGGTTTTCTTGAGAGGGCAGAGAATTGCAAATGCTTTACAGCTTTTTCCTCAAAATCATGCAGGAAGCAGTGAAAATTAAATTCGTTACAGTCATGTGTGGGCGGCGAAATATGTATATGTAAGGAATTTGATAACGGTTTTTAAGGCTGTATACAATATTCTATGGAAATAAAATAAATAAATAAAAGGCGCCATATACCTCCCATACAAATTGGCCGACTCCGAACGGCATCTTCAAAAGTTGAATTTTCTCAGAGAAGCTTTTCATGTCGGAAATACACTTGGGATATTTGCCAAAATGCTGCACGAGCTGCGACCCCGTTTAGAAAAATTATTTTTAAAGTATTTAGTGTTGGTTATCGCGGAACTTGAACCCCGGACATTCAGCATGATAGCGAGCATGCTACCAAAATTCCATGACGGCCGCCGAAGTTCTAATTGCTTATACAGCAACGGAGAGAGCGCTGTAAGTGAGATGATAAGGAACTCATGGCCAGAATCGTGCTAGTATAAAATGGGCACTGCCGAATGTGGTTTACAGCTGTGGTTACGCAGCTTATATCACTAGTCAGAACCAGTGTTCGGATTGCTGACTGAACTATAACTATTTCAGTTTCAATGCATAGTCAATATTTGTTCAATAACCGCGACTATCACATTAGGTATGAAATAGCTACATATAAAATGGAAATTAAATATACAAACACTTAAATGAAACCAACTGCTAAAGTGACAACAACGAACGACAGCCACAGTTCTTTGCACAACAGTTTACTGTTGCTGCTTACAAGAACTATGAGTTATTTAAATGCATTGTGCGTAATAACTACGACAACAGCTTAGACTATGAATTCAAATGATTGAAACAAATCGCCTGGACAATAGATATGTATGTACATATTTTCCTATAGTAGATGCTCGCAAAAAAAAAAAAAACGCTGTGTTTTCGGTGAAATTCAGGCTGATTGTTTATTTTTTCAGGGGTACCTCTGTAAATTTAATTCATATAGTTTTCTTATGTTCAGATAAAACAAGTAAGGAAGGCTAAGTTCGGGTGTAACCGAACATTACATACTCAGTTGAGAGCTGTGGAGACAAAGTAAGGGAAAACCACCATGTTGTAAAAAGTACCTAGGGTAACCCTGGAATGTGTTTGTATGACATGTGTATCAAATGGAAGGTATTAAAGAGTATTATAAGAGGAAGTGGGCCATAGTTCTATAGATGGACACCATTTAGTGATATCACCATAAAGGTGGACCAGGCCTGACTCTAGAATTTGTTTGTACGATATGGGTATCAAATGAAATGTGTTAATGAGTATTTTAAAAGGGCGTGGGCCTAAGTTCTATAGATGGACGCCTTTTCGAGATATCGCGATAAAGATGGACCAGGGGTGACTCTAGAATTTTTTTGTACGATATGAGTATCAAATGAAAGGTGTTAATGAGTATTTTAAAAGGGCGTGGGCCTTCGTTCTATAGGTGGACGCCTTTTCGAGATATCGCCATAAAGGTGGACCAGGGGTGACTCTAGAATTTTTTTGTACGATATGGGTATCAAATGAAAGGTGTTGATAAGTATTTTAAAAGGGCGTGGGCCTTAGTTCTATAGGTGGACGCCTTTTCGAGATATCGCCAAGAAGGTGGACCAGGGGTGACTCTAGAATTTGTTTGTACGGTATGGGTATCAAATGAAAGGTGTTGATGAGTATTTTAAAAGGGAGTGGGCCTTAGTTCTATAGGTGGACGCCTTTTCAAGATATCGCCATAAAGGTGGGCCAGGGGTGACTCTAGAATTTTTTTGTACGATATGGGTATCAAATGAAAGGTGTTGATGTGTATTTTAAAACGGAGTGGTGGTAGTTGTATATGTGAAGGCGTTTTCGAGATATCGACCAAAATGTGGACCAGGGTGATCCAGAACATCATCTGTCGGGTACCGCTAATTTATTTATATATGTAATACCACGAACAGTATTCCTTCCAAAATTCCAAGGGCTTTTGATTTCGCTCTGCAAAACTTTTTCATTTTCTTCTACTTAATATGGTAGGTGTTACACCCATTTTACCAGGTTTTTTTCTAAAGTTATATTTTGCGTCAATAGACCAATACAATTACCATGTTTCATCCCCTTTTTCGTATTTGGTATATAATTATGAGATTTTTTTCATTTTTCGTAATTTTCGATATCGAAAAAGTGGGCATGGTCATAGTCAGATTTCGGCCATTTTTTACACCAATACAAAGTGAGTTCAGATAAGTACGTGAACTGAGTTTAGTAAAGATATATCGATTTTTGCTCAAGTTATCGTGTTAACGGCCGAGCGGAAGGACAGGCCGCCGACTGTGTATAAAAACTGGGCGTGGCTTGAACCGATTTCGCCCTTTTTCACAGAAAACAGTTATCGTCCTAGAATCTAAGCCTCTACCAAATTTCACAAGGATTGGTAAATTTTTGTTCGACTTATGGCATTAAAAGTATCCTAGACAATTAAATGAAAAAGGGCGGAGCCACGTCCATTTTGAAATTTTCTTCATAATTTACTTATATACTGTAAAGATATTACCTTTTCTTTTAAAATTTGACTTTAAAAAAATTTTTTTTAAAAATTGGGCGTGGCCGTTCTCCGATTTTGCTAATTTTTATTAAGCAGACATATAGTAATAAGAGTAACGTTCCTGCCAAATTTCATCACGATATCTTCAACGACTGCCAAATTACAGCTTGCAAAACTTCTAAATTACGTTCTTTTAAAAGTGGGTGGTGCCACGCCCATTGTCCAAAATTTTACTAGTTTTCTATTCTGCGTCATAAGTTCAACTCATCTATCAAGTTTTATCGCTTAATCCGTATTTGGTATTGAATTATAGCACTTTTTCGATTTTTCGAAATTTTCGATATCGAAAAAGTGGGAGTGGTTATTGTCCAATATCGTTCATTTTAAATAGCGATCTGAGATGAGTGCCCCGGAACCTACGTACCAAATTTCATCAAGATACCTCAAAATTTACTCAAGTTATCGTGTTAACGGACAGACGGACAGACAGACATGTCTCAATCGAATTTTTTTTCGATACTGATGATTTTGATATATGGAAGTCTATATCTATCTCGATTCCTTTATACCTGTACAACCAACCGTTATCCAATCAAAGTTAATATACTCTGTGAACTCTGTTCAACTGAGTATAATTAAAAAAAAATTAAAACCAAATTAATTAAGTAATTCCATAAAAACTTTTCAGTTAAACATAAAACAGAACTTCAATATTTCGAAGAAGATTATTTCCAATTGTCAGAGACAGTGAATCATCAGCATCAAATGATTGCAAAATTTTTTCTGTTAATATTTTACATCTTAGCCATGGGGCATAAAATTCACCATAATGCAATGCTTCTGCTTGAAATTTAATAATAGTTTTTTGAAGTGGTTTAAAAACTGTATATTACGTTTTTATAAAAGCCCAAAAATTATCCTTTACTTCAAAGTTTTCATCCTGCCATTTATTTTTAACTGATTCAATGTTAACTAACACATTCTTTGCGTTATATATGTTTTTAATCATTTTGTAGGTTGATCCCCATCTAGTTGGGCAATCCAGTTGTGGTAGGGCTAATTTTTTCAGTTCAAAAATTTCACGGTAACCGTTTGAATTTTTTTTTTTATATACTTAGTCAAATTTCGGCAATTCATTAAATAACTTTTTATTAAAGTATCTTTAGTGCTATCTAATGCACAAAGTTGTGCAGTATGTGCTGCTCACCGACAAATCTCAATATCTCCCATTTGTAGCTTAATTGTGTCATTAAAAATTTCGATATTTTTCAAATACACGTCATTAGCTTCTTCTACATCGTCTTTATCTTCTTTTAACAAGCTGAAGTACGATAAAATTTTTGATGATTTTATCATGTTTGGCCCATTGTCAGATGTGATGGACCCAATTTGATTAAGACCGACACCATATTTACTCAATATTTTCATAATTTCAGCAGCAATATTTCTGGAAGAGCTTGATGCAACGCCCTTGAGTTCTACCATTCCGAGAATTCGAGATTAAATTTTGTAGTGGTTAATATATTATGCACTAAGAGTAAATATATTGCGTGATAAACGAGATGCACTATCCATTTTTAATGATATTAGGCGCTGATTCAACTCTTTTTTAACTTCATCTCTTGTATTATTTGCAACTTGCTTTAAAACAGTTTTACAGTTTCGGCTGTTTAAGGTAAACATTTTGTTGCACTTCTGACTCAATCCACGACATATCGGATCTATGAAAGGGAATACTTTCCTCGGTGACCAGTTCAATATAACTTTTAAATAATTGCCTTTTGCTTATTTCAACTTTAATTGACTGTTTTTTAAACTCAGCTTTCACAATTCCACTACAACCACTGCTTGAAGTGTCAGCATTACTTTGAAATGTTCAAAAATTCGGGTTTTATTTAATCGCGGAGCCATAACGGTCTTACCACTATTTGCTACATATGTATATTAACTGTCTATGCAATTTGTATCGATCATTTCAATTCATAGTCCAAGCAGTAATGGGTTTCGTTTTAGTGTTAAAATATTTCTATTCCATTTTGTTACACACAATGCATTGAAACAACTCATAGTTCTTGTAAGCAGCAACAGTTAACTGTTATGCAAAGAACTATGGCTGTCGCCTATCAGTCATTCTTCGTTCGTCGTCGTCTTTTTAGCAGTTAATTTAAGTGTTTGTATATTTCATTTCTATTTTGTATGTAGCTATTTCATACCTAATGCGATAGTCGCGGTTATTGCACAAAAACTTACAATGCATTGAAAATGAAATAGTCGAATTACTATTGCTAATTTTCAGTCAGCAATGTTAACCCTGGTGAGAACAAAGGCCGCCTTCTTCTTCTTCCACCTGTAGCGCTAAGGAAGCTGGGAGGCTGGTCCTTTGCCGCATATTTATCCAGTTGCGGAGAATAGTACCATTAATTAGCCCAGCATCTGGAGAACCATTGATTATTATTCCTCAGTTGCCTCTTTCACCTATTTCTTAATTAACGAACATCCTTTTCGAACAGTTGCTTATTTATTTTTCAATGCTGTACACATATTCACATTCGTGTTATATACGTGTATATGTGTGAGTTATAACTTCTGCGCTTTTAGCTGTTGTTTACATGTATGTGCAATAACGTCTGAACTCTCATGCGCTCGTACTATTGTCTTAACCATCTCGGGTCTATGCCTAACGATAGTAAACGGGTATTTATTTTCTCAGACAGCCAGGCCGCATTAAAGGCCCTGGACTCATTCGTCGACAACGCAAAGTCGGTCACTGAATGCAGCAGATCTCTTAACGAGATGGCTCAGCACTTCAATATCAGCCTTATATGGGTACCTGGGCACAGGGATGTTGAAGGCAATTGCAGAGCAGACGAGCTGGCCAGAAGAGGCACCACCGACCATATCCTTCCGGGAAATGATTCGGTAAGTATACCCATGTCCACTTTCAGGCTTCGTGTGAACACAAGCTCTATAAGAATTGCAAATGGACTATGGTCAGCCATATCATCGTGTGAGACATCCAGGCAAACCTGGCCCAAATATGACAAGGGGCGCACAGAAGCGCTTCTGATTTTAAACAAATCAGTTCTATCGTCCCTGATAAGGGTTCTAACAGGGCATTGCTTAATAGGCACGCATGGTGCTAGAATGGGGGTAACGACCTTCGACTATTGTCGCAGCTGCAGATGTACAGAAGAGGAAGAGAGTGTCCAGCACCTTCTCTGTCATTGTCCAGCGCTTAGTAGGCGTATGTTGGCCATCCTTGGTAAACCTTTTCTACATGACCTCGCTGCGGTCTCTAGCTATGAAGTGAAGGCTCTAGCAAAATTTATAATTTCCACGAGGTGGTTAAACCCGCTTTAGGCAGGGTAGGGGTGCTCTTTGAGACCGTATAGGGTATTAAAATGGGCCCATTGGTGACCTAAGTAGTGAGCTGTTACCATAGTGTCCAGCTCAGCCCTTGCAACCTAACCTAACCTAACCTACTGTTGTCTTCTATGTATATGTGTGTATATGCCGAGTAATATGAGCTTTTTCTTTTTCTTCCTTTTTCACTCTTAGCTCTGTTAATATTTGCGTGATTGCTTGCTTTGCTCTTATTATTGTACAGTAATTATTTAATAGTGACCTAGTGATGTATCGAGGTTGCTAATATTCGCCATAATATGCATAGATCGGCCAAATAGGGTAAGAAATATATCTATGTGATCTGATCAGTATCTGATCAGTATCAGTTCAGTATCAGATCAGTATCTGATCAGTATCCGGAAGAACAGATGCGCCACCTAGCGGAATTGTTTTGCTGTATATATATGTGTGTCGGTGTGTATATACTTTTCCTTTCACATTTTTCCTTTCACCATTTGGTCTAGGACCGCCATTTACATACTACTACATTTGAAGTCTTACGCTTGAATGTAAACCGGAAATGTTTGTTGGGTATTATATTCATATTTTCCATATAAGTATATTAAGAGCGCTGACAGACATAAATAAACTAATGATATTTCCAAATAACTAATTACAAACTTGAACTTCTCAACCAATTCAATTATACAGAAACTCGCGCTCGCTAATGCAGTAGGGATTATACACCGCTTTCCCGAGAGTTTGTCTCCATCCTACACATTTCCTTGCTTTGCGTATAGCATCACCCCCTCCCACTCATTTCTAATTCTGAACTAGAAATCAAAATTATTTAGCAGACTTCAAAAGTTTACTCATCCTTGACAACTGTCACTAACAAAACTAGATTCCACCAACAATTTATGACTTTGAGTCGTTCACTGAATGTTGACACTTGGGAAATTCCGTTTATGATTGAATATCTTAGCACTACTCAGTTGAGCCATACGTACATAACTCATATCTTACATATCCATAGAGATTAATTTTGATTTATGTTTACAATGGAGTTGGAGGGAAAGACAATTAGTGAAACTGATTATAAGGGACGGCAATACTCTATAGGCAAGTAAATGGCTCAGATTTTATTCCTATTTAATAATGTTTGGATGAGATCACGAGGGAGATAAATTAGATGGGATTTGATGTGTATCGAATTTCATAATTTTTCAGTTAATTGATCTAATAACAACTTTATTAAGTATGTATACCAAGCTCAACAAATATTTTTTTTTTCTTATACTTGATATATCATCGCCAGCAAGATGAGCCCTTGATTGTCATAGGAGGAGAGCAACTAGTAGTAGTAGTAAGTTATATTGGCTGTTGTTTTGCGACTTATCATTAAATTTGGCTTGGTATTGGCCATTGGAATAGATTTTACATTTTCGTGAGGATTTGGACTGGGGGCGACCATGAAGATAGAGCGCGATTTTTATAAATCGAGGAGGGCTTACTTCTCGTTTACCAACGCAATCCGAAGTAGAACTTGTTTCTCGGTTGGATTTCCGAGCTGGATTTCGAATAAGTATAGCTCATGAGAGACTCAAGTTTGTATCTGTAAAAGCGTTGTCTTTAATGCAATACCTACTTTTTCACCTTCGAAGTTGAAAAGATTTTAGTGTTTAAATTTTCTTATCATGGACCTTCTCTGGAATGTGGCATGTCATAAAATCCAACCAATATCAGGTTTACCACCGTCAGACTGATAGAATGATTGCTCCTTTCGAAAAAAATGTATATATATGTATATCAAGGCCCATTTTCTCACTATCCGATTAACCCTGCCATGAGTTTATTTGACAAACTCTGAACGATTTCTGTTCACACACGGTCGGTTATCGTTGACCTGACATTGAGAAAACTATACTGATAAAAGCCGTGAAGCAAACTATAGAGAACATGTTAAGCAAACTTACAGGAATAACTAGTTTACACAAATTTCATCAGACATTTGGTGGATTAGAGAAAATTCCTGTATAAACAACAATAATGGTGATCTGGTAACCAACGTCTGGGCCATCATTGACCCTTGAGGATAATACTATCATCAATATAGCATGCCTTAGATGAAGATGCTGAGCCTGGAAGTCAAATCCCCAACATAGTGAGAAATGAAGCCTTCGTATATAAAAGATTGATAAAGCTTGTTAACCATCCAAATTTTTACAATTTTGCAGCCAATGTGAGTATAACGGAAATACAAATTACCGTTAAAACTATAAGTGGAACTGGATTAATAAATAATGGGAAGTTTTATGCATATCATCCATAAAGGTAAGTTATAGCGAAAAGCTCTAAGGATGAAAGCCACTTTGCAACTTTGCATATCAATTGAAGCGAATATGTGCGTATAACAGAAGCAACGACAAAAGCTTTTCAATCTGCAACTCTACTGTCTACTGTTAATTTAATTAGACTTCTGAAGTTTTTTCCAAACTTTTTTATGGGATGTGGTAGATATACTTCTGAGCCAAAAGCACTTGTGATAAGCACCCAGACAAAGGACCGTTAACACTCCCAAAATCCTTCGGGCGGGTTTTTATCATTCAAACAACAATAACAGACACAACTCTCCGCCATTACTTACTATGTTAAACAACGACAGTCTAGAAACCACAATCATATGCCGTTACGATCTAATGATTATTTCTCTTCAATTAGAGCGATATTCAGAAGTGAAAAGGAGAAAATTTAATGTATACCAAGCGCTTAACCTACGTCAACTTCAAAAAGGATACCCGGAATATACTTCTGAAATATCTAGGGATATCCTTCGCTGTTCACCTTACCGCGACGAGAGTCCGACCAAAAGCCTAGCGGGAGAGGCGATTCAGTTCGCCAGTACAAACCTAAATTATCCCTTAAGAGACTGATAGTACTCACAATCGGGTAGGTGTGACTTTTTAGCCAACACCCAACTACGAAGATAGAAAATCACCACCCCTAAAGTTAAGGAAACCACTATGAAATCAAAAGTCCCAGTCAAAACGGCAATAATGGCGAAGGAGTGAAGTTAGAGTAAACATTGATGCAAATAAAGTAAAAAGGGCTTTAATTCTTTGCTTTTTTTTAGTCTAAATACCTTCTGATGCCCTTGGCGAGATCCCCGGCTTGGCAAAAGGCAAGTTGCCCGCTTACTAAGGCAGCCGCCTGAGCAGGTAAGTTTCAAGAAACTCCTGTATGCTATCGAGCCTGTCTGACACGTTCGCTATCATCAGCCATTACCTTACGAAAGTAGTGCAAATGTAATGAAGTTGATCTGTAAGGCGAAAAAATGCATATCAATCTCCTCTGCGTTAAAATTACATATTTAAGCTTTCAAAGTCAGGCTCATCGAATCGCATCTTCAAATTATCGTACGCTACAACGTTCACAGGAAAAGCTCAAAAGGAAATGATGGTGATTTGTTAAAATCCGATATCGATAAGGTGTAGTTGATCAGTAAGACGAAAGCGACCTTTTCATATACATAGCAGCTAATTTCTCTTACCTTTTGCTCTACATTCAAAAATTTCCACAAAAACAAAAAAAAAAAAACAAAAAAAATTTTTTTTGAATGAGTAAGAATTTTTTAATTTTTGTATACAACTTTTTATTAATTTAAGAAAAATTTTTCTTTAACTTTTCCAATCATTTTTCTTTAATCCCAGCTGTATTTGGGGCTAAAACTGTGTTCTGTTCTTATGAACAAATTTAAAGTATGCCACTCGCAATTTGGAGGAAATTTCTTGGGAGAAATATTGCACAAAATGTTTATCCTTTCTGTAGTTTATTTAATTACAATATTTATATAGAGGTATGCTTTTAAATTTGATTAGACCTTTTGTGCTTTTGCCTTAGTGGTGGGGGGGGGGGGGGGGGGGGGGAGGGGGGGGTCTACTCGCGCTCTATGAAAAAACTCACCAAAAACAATAAAATAAGAAAATCTTTCGGAAACAATTAACACGCATGTATTATTCATAGAATTATAGAGGATTCCGTTTTTGTCTTTTCGGCTGTGTGGACGTGCAGTGTCATCATCGGTTCAACTGCAATATTTTCGGATTTTTTTTGGTTGAGCTGAAAATTATAAGAAGCCTAAAGTTTGGCTTCTGTGGTCCATTCTGGCGTTTTGGCGGAGTTGGGAGATGCAACGCTTCCCTCCTGGAGTTAGGGCGATTTTTTGCACCCCCTAACAGGAATTTGTGATCTGGTGTGGTGCCATTTAAAACCAAACGCGTTTTATATACATAACGGAACATAACGGGATAGTGGAAAAACATGGCAACAAGCAATATATCGGATTTTGAGATACAAAACAAAAAAGAATTAGAGAGGAATAATCGCATGCACTATTCAACCAATGATAATTTGTCTACTGGGTTGTTCGGTACGATCGTTTGTGTGGTTGTTTTAATTTCTGAAATATTTACAATCAACTCAACACAAAAATACTAGTTTGAAAATGTCCAACAACATTAACATGTTTCGATACCACCTTGTACACGATCCGTGATCGAAACTAATTTTTTAAATCTCAATAGCTCTGAAATGGTGGATCGGATTAATGGCACGATTGAACTAGCAACAAATAGTACTCGTTAGATCCATAACTTATTATAAATTTTAGAAAGTTTGATAGTTGCATACTTACCGCTTGAGTGAAAATGGTTTTCAGTCACTGATCGTAACACGTAATACGGGCCCAGAACCCCCTATCACAATCGAAACTCGAGTTAAATGAATCTGGTTCGATAGAAAATATGGCGCAGGTCTACCATGACCACGTCAAGTTAAAGAAGCCTTCGAGAAGAAGTCACTTTCTCACAGCACAATTCTTTTTTTTTTTTTTTTTTTTGATATTTGGTATAATGGCTGGAAAGTTTGATCCCACTGCCAGGTAATTCTTCAAACTTGACAAATAATTCAAAAATATTATTGTAGAATTAGTACTTGACAAAAATTTCAATCTTGATATGTTTCGAATAATCTTGCAAATTAAAAAATGTTCTTGTGTTCTTATATTAATTATAGAAATAGTTCTTCACAAAAATTCCAAGCTTAATATTCTTTTTGTAAATCTTCTTCCTTGTTTTTATATACAGGGCAAGTTGGCCTTTTAATTTTTTTAAACTTACATATATATACTAGCAGACCCGTCAGACGTTGTTTTGCCATAAATTTAGTCTATCTCCATACATTATAATAAACTTTTTCCGTCTAACTCTGCCCCCCTCCCCCTCCTCACTTTTTCTTAATCCTTTATTCACTCCCCCCTTCGTCTTTTCGCTTCATCTATCTCTATTTTCGTCTCACTCTATCTCTTTCTCAGTCTCCTTCTCCTTCCGTTTTTTCTCTTCTCTAAAGTTTTTCCCATATCCCTTATTACCAGGCAAATCGAATAGGACGTATGTAAATAGTTATGTGGGTATTATTAATTCATGTCTTTATTTCGGCTTCGCATGCACATTTATCAGTTTTGCCAGGTTAATGCAACTAAATCGAATATCACAATGAAAATTACTTTAAAGCTCTCAGCAACAACTTTCATTTGATATCCATATTACACACACATTCTAGGGGTATCCGGGTCCAGGTTTTGCCCATATCTTGAGACCCTAGTCACCCAGCGGTATAAAAATTACGCTGTACTAAAGCACTCATCAACAGCTTCAATTTGATACCCGTCCTAGTGTTACCCTGATGCACGTTTTGGCCTATATCTCGAGACCCTTCACAAATAGGTATGAAAACTACCCTGTAGTATAGCACTCATCTACAGCTTTCGTTCGGTTTCCATATTCTATAATATATATGTACGTATGTATGTGCCGCACCATCCTTACTCAAAAGCAATTAGCGTGAACAGTTCACAGCGAACAACCATACAAACACATTTTTTGGTGAAAATGATACTTTTGTTTAAACAATTTGGCTGATATAAGAAAGGAATCAAGTATTTTTTTTTGATGCAGATCGAAGGTAAATATTTCAAAGTTTTACTGAAAAGTAGATTTTTTTAAATCCATCCATCCGTTTATGAGTTATAGCTGTGTAAACAAAAATTTTATGATTTTTTACTACATTTTGGCAATTTGCCACGCCCCTATAATATATATCTTCAAATTATATTAACTGTACCATCTCACGTAGCTAAGCTTTCAAATGCAAAAAACCGTTTTAAAATCGGAGCATTCTGGGTGAAGTTATGTGCATACATGGCATTCAGCGACTTTATTTTATAAGATTTAAGAAGAAGATAGATATAGTAGATAGATAGATTATTATATATATATAGATAGATAGATAGATATATAGATAGATAAATAGATAGATATGATGATTATTTAAATACAAAAAAAAAAAAATAATAATAATCGGTTAAATGAAATCTTATTAACTTAACAGCGCAATTCAATTTCCTACTTAGCTGCATTTATAACAGCAACAATTCAACCTAGGCGCGCCACATAGCCGAACCGAACACAACAACCCATCACCATTCATCAATATAATAGATATCATCGGCTTCTGAGATCACTATCAAATTGCAAACGCTCTCATGTAACTTGGCTGGTAGTGTAAAATAGCGGGAAGAGCTCCTCATTACGAAGTGAAAAATGCTACGCGTATGCTTGTGCCACTTTATAATAAATTTGTCATATTACAGTTCCTTTTTCGTGGGTCTATTACCAGCGCCATTGGATCGAAGGAAGGGGAAATTTAGTAGCTCACGGATTTATCTCGCCTACAGCGCTTTCGCGCATCTTTTTTCCATCCTTGCTAATGTTTTCGGTGGCTATTACTACTTTCACTCCAACTTTATGACAAATAACTCGGTACTGATGTGGGCTTACATAATATCGAATTGCGCAAAAATACTCTTCTTAGTGGTATTGGTGGAAGAGTTGTGGTGGAAACGGAAAAGTATGTTAGAGATTTACAAAGATTTTTGTGCGCTGGATATAAGACACAAAGCATTTTTAAAAGAGCTTCACTATGTGCAAGTGGTAAACAATACGGATTGTTGCGAGCGGACGGGAAGTGATAGTGAAAGAGGCGATGCAAAGTACTGGGAAGCTCGAGACTATTATCAGAGGCGCAAGAAAAGCTTAGAACAACGCATCATTAACCTCATCATTATAAAATTTCTTATGACACATTTCTGCGTTTTAATGACCTCATACAATTTCTTAACCATGCATCCTGGTAACGATTCTTTATATCTCCCGATCACATACATATATCTCGTTCATCTTGAATGCTTTTATGCTAAGCGCCTCGGGCCACTTTTTTTATGTGCTTTCTCAACTTTATCGTCACTTCTCACAAATCAATTACGAGTTAGACTCTCTCTACATACAGCTGCAGCAACAAGATGTGCACGGGGTCGCAATAAAGATATCGGTTTGGCGTATCAACACATTGGCCTTACTACATTTCGAGACTTTTCGCTTGACGCAACATATCTTCGGTATTGTTGAACTGACTTTAGCCACATTCTTGTTGCGCTTATTCTTCGTCAACATGCGTACTGTTTATAGTGCTTGTATGCTTCTGAGTCAGAATTATACCGAAGCATTGTGGTCGTTGGCAAATGATCTCTTGCTCACTGTTTTCTACTTTACCGATACAGCAATGGTAATGGGTATGCTGAATGCAGTATTGGAGGGATGCAACAATACCGGACAGGTATTGAAAGAATACGCAGGACTCACGGAAGTCCATGTTGACAGTCACTTAGAAAAAGCGGTATGAATCCTGAAACATTAAAATATGTATGAGTGGGGCACAACTTGGCAGTTTAAATATGTACGTACAGGGCATAGCTGGGGATGTTTAAGGGGGCAACTGATATAGAAATGACCACGGACTCGAAGTTTTATGCAATCAGAGGCGTACCGCATCACTTCCTAAGGGTTGGGTCAACAGACACAGCGTTAGAAGCGGAGCGCTGACATTCAGAATAGACTTCACACAAAGCAGCGCGAAAAAGTTAAAGTGGGTAGAAGTTGAGCACCCTGTCCGAAGTATATCCCAAGACGCAAGACGGGTCTAACCCTCAGCGGGTTGGGGGGTTAGAATATACCCGTGGTAGGTATGCTTGCTTAAGAGGCGACTAAAATCCCGCTTTCAAGGGGTTAGTGTAGCGCAGCCCTTTCAGGTCGCCAGCGCAATACATATCGTTTTCAAAACCAATTGTCAACCTCACCTATCCGTGGCGAACTCCTCATAGATCTAGGGGGTGAGAGGGCGGGATGGCCTAAAAGGTCGCATGTGGTCATAACAAATCGTTCTCGAAATGGTCGGGCTTGGTACCGGAACGTACCGGATCTGCATCCGGAAAAGGACCATCAACTCGATAACACTACCCAAAGCCTTCGGGGAGTGCCATCTTAGTCCCTACCTCCGTTTGCACCGTCTGCCAGCACAGAACATATAGGTTTGCGACATCTGCCCAATGCAGCTCCTGCCTTGGGTGGTGCCACTTTCCTAGATGTTCTGGTCTCCGCGACGGCAACCCCCCGACGGGTTTCATCGCGCCATGTTGCCAGGTCGCAAATCCAAATCATCTGGGTACCACAATGCTTGCCCAAGGACGCCCAGTCCCAGGGCCACAACAGCAATTGCGTCCTGTCCTTCCACAACCCAGGCGTAGTCACCCGTTACTTACCCCCAGAGTGGCGGCGTCTCCCCTTATGCACTTCAGAATTCTGCAGTTAAACTGTAATGGACTAACTGGGAAGATTACGGAGATAGTCGATTTCATGAAGCGGCACAACATCCGCATTGCTGCGATTCAAGAGACTAAACTCACAGCAAGATCTGCATTGCAGACCTGCTCTGGGTATAATGTCCACAGGAAAGACCGCGAGAGCGGAAATGGAGGCGGCCTCGCGTTTATTATACACCACTCTTTGAAATATTATATATTTGATCCTGGCATCGACCGCAGGGACAATGTCTTAGAACGTCAAGGCCTATCTGTTCGGTCAGGCGATGAAAATCTAGAAATCATCAACATCTACATCCCTCCTGTCACCTGTTGCCCCAGTGGATAACGCCCTAATATCGAGGCCTTACTCACTGGCAACAATCGCATTATCTTAGGCGATTTTAATGCCCATCACGACCTATGGCATTCAAACTTGCGGGCGGACAGTAGGGGTGAGATGTTGGCGGATCAAATAGAAGAAACGACGTTCTGCACAATAAACGGAGATGCCCCCACACGTATGGTAGGAAGCTGTCATAGCTCGCCAGATATCTCAATCGTGAGCGCAGAACTCGTAAACTGCGTCAACTGGCAGCCGATGGTAGCATTGGCATCCGACCACCTGCCCATACTTATTTCGTTCGAGCGTACCGCCGACTTCATCGTCACCGAAAAACGCACTTTCATAAACTTCAAAAAAGGAAAGTGGGAAGAATATAAATCTGCAACAGACAGCAGCTTTGCTGCCCTCCCTATCCCGACTGATGCCCGCCAAGGGGAGCGTGCCTTCCGTAAGGTCATTGAATCCGCCTCGGCACATTTCATTCCCGCCGGGAGAATTCCCGAAATCCGGCCCCACTTCCCGGCGGAGGCCGCGAGCTTAGCGAGGGAACGCGACCTTATAAGACAGCTTGATCCAGGCGACCCTCAAATAAGGGATATAAACCAACGCATCAGATTGCTTGTGGACGAACACAAGCGGGCGAAATGGGAAGAGCACCTAAGAGGTTGTAACCTCTCTACCGGTGTAGGTAAACTTTGGTCCACCGTAAAGTCCCTATCGAATCCGACTAAGCACAAAGACAAAGTTTCCAAAGGAGCCATCTCCGTAAGCATTTTGAGGAAATACGGCACCTGAGAACCCAGCCGTATGAAGCGAAAAAACACAAGCAGGTCCTTGGTGAACTCCATAGACAGGCGTCGGGCCTTTATGTAGGGAATTGCCCGGTGAATCCAGTACTTGAAGAAAAATATCCAGAACTCGCGGAAGAGGAACGCATACTCCCCAGGGAAACGCGTGTCACTCTTGCTCAACTTCGTTCTGGATACTGTAACAGGTTAAACTCTTACCTATCCAGAATCAACCCCGACATACAAAATGTATGCCCCGCTTGCAATGTGTCCCCACATAACGCCAACCATCTCTTTAATTGTAATGTGGAACCAACGCCTCTAACACCCCTTTCCTTATGGTCCACCCCTGTTGAAACGGCAAGTTTCCTTGGTCTCCCGTTAGAGGATATTGATGACAATTTGTGATCGGTCGCGGCTATTAGGTGGGGCGAGCATTGCTACAACAACGACAACAACAATAACAAAGACACGCTCATTACAACATACAAAGCAATTGGCCAGCCGATTACGTGCTACGCGTCACCCATATGGTCGCCAAGCCTAAAAAATACCCACTGGAAGAAACTACAGGCCTGCCAAAATACTCCCCAGAACACCATCTGCATAATGAGGCGAGAATACTCCCCATCAGGAAGAGAAATGAGATGCTGACCAAACAGTTCCTGTTGAATAACCAGAAACCTGGGCATCCCAACAGACATCTGATTCATGAACCAGCACCGCCTAGGGGCTTAAGGAGTCATCTCCGTAATCATTTTGAGGAAATACGGCACCTGAGAACCCAGCCGTATGATGTGAAAAAACACAAGCAGGTCCTTGGTGAACTCCATAAACAGGCGTCGGACCTTTATGCCGGGAATTGCCCGGTGAATCCAGTACTTAAAGAAAATTATCCAAAACTCGCGGAAGAGGAACGCATACTCCCCAGGGAAACGCGTGTCACTCTTGCTCAACTTCGATCTGGATACTGTAACAGGTTAAACTCTTACCTATCCAGAATCAACCCCGACATACTAAATGTATGCCCCGCTTGCAATGTGTCCCCACATGACACCAACCATCTCTTTAATTGTAATGTGGAACCAACGCCTCTAACACCCCTTTCCTTATGGTCCTCCCCTGTTGAAACGGCAAGTTTCCTTGGACTCCCGCTAGAGGATATTGATGACAATTTGTGATCGGTCGCGGCTATTAGGTGGGGCGAGCATTGCTACAACAACAACAACAACAGTGCCCTTATCGCTACAATAACAACAAAAACAACAACGCAATACGCACGTTATAACTTAAGACCATGATAAGATTGTTTTCCATCCAGTGGTGAGTAGTTGTGGCGACCAACGGGATAGCACCACCACCGCACTAAATGTCATTAGCACCCAGATAAATTGCGGTTTAAATCAAAACCCCCACCATAGAACAGTACTCGTTGCGCTAGACCTATCAAAAGCTTTTGATACGGTCAAACATGGCACCTTACTGAAAGACCTGGGATGGTCTACCCTTCCCCCATGTTTTAAAAAGTGGACCACAAATTATATGGGTGGTCGGCAGGCATCGGTGCAATTTAGAAACGAAACATCAAAACGAAGAAGAATTAAACCAGGGTGGTGTTCTATCCCCACTTTTGTTTAGTTTCCACATATCTAAGCTACCTTCGCCACCAGAAGTAGTTACTGTTAGTAAAATTCCCAATTATAAGAATTGATTTACATCGACAACACTGACAAAATTGTAACACTTTTCTCTCTTCTATATTACACCTTACATTTTATATGAGTTAGTTGCTGTTAATAAATCGTTCGATGCACATCTAATTTTTGAGTGCGTGTTTAACTTTATTTCGTAGTTTTAACCAACAATGGTTATGGGCCCAGGCGAGATTTTGTTTCAATAAAAGCGTTTTAAAGTTATTAACGCGGTAAATGTTTTTTGTAATACTACCGAAATGAGTTCCGGGCTATATCAAATTGAAAAAATAGATGAAAGCAACTATGATGGATGGAAAATTTTGATCAAATCCGTGTTAGTGCATTGCGATTTATGGGGCTATGTGTCCGGTGAAAGTGTCGAGCCAACAGAGCAGGTTGCTGCAGAAAAATGGAAAAAGTTGGACGGAAAAGCATTACCTATATTGCTTTTGTGCATAAAACCGAGTCAATTACTGAATGTGAAAAATGCTAAAACTTCGAAAGAATCATGGGAAAAATTGGCTGCAGTTCATGCACCTAGCGGTCCAGCGCAGAAAATTACAATTTTCAAGTCGTTGGTCAACTTGAAAATGGGTGAGGAAGACCCCATGGCAGAGCATTTAAACAAATTTTTTGATCTGTTCGAGAAACTTGTTGAGTTGGACATAAAGTTGCAAGATGAATTACTTGCAATTGTTATGCTTTCCACTCTGCCGAAAAGCTATGAAAATTTCATTGTTGCGATCGAGTCTCGAGACAGCATGCCAAGTACAACTGTACTTAAAACCAAATTATTAGAAGAAGAAAAAAGGCGAAAATCTGAGTGTGTGAGGTCCGAATCCAATGGGGTTGCATTTTTTGCGAATAAGTCCCGCAATCAGTCTCATCAACAACGGCAAGCGCAACAACAAAACAGAACATTCAAGGGCAAATGTTATAAATGTCATAAGAGAGGGCATTGTGCCTCGTCTTGCAAATCAAGTAACATAAGCAAACCGAGTGTTAATTGCGCTATGCTCAATGTCTCTCAGCATCGAAATAAGCCGAACAAGTCTGTTTGGGTTTTGGACAGTGGATCGTCGTGTCACATGAGTTGTGAAAAATCGTTTTTCACTCAATTTTCCGAGCATCGTGAGAAGATAGAGTTAGCAGGAGATAAGTTTATTTACTCCGAAGGTATTGGTGTTGTACGCGTAGAGACGAAGTCTAGCACAATTATCTTACATGATGTACTTTATGCTCCGCAACTCAAATCCAATTTCCTATCAGTGAGCAAGTTTACGGCGAATGACTGTAAAGTAGAATTTGGCAAAGAGACTGCAAGAGTGATGACACTTCAAGGTGTAGAAGTATTGCGAGCGAACAAAAATGGTGATCTCTTTATATATGAAATGCAATCAAATAATTTGTGCTTTGCGACAGCAACAAATAATTACATTAACGCTTTTAAATGGCATAGAAAGTATGGACACTTGAATATTAAAAGTTTGGAGCAGTTGTCAAAGAACAATATGGTGCGCGGAATGAGCATAAAACCATTGGAAAAATTTGAATGTGACATTTGTTTAAAAGGCAAAATAAACTCATTGCCGTTTGCAAAAAATTATGATAAATATAGTAAAAGTGTTTTAGAAATCATTCATAGCGACGTTTGTGGTCCTATGCGTACTCCATCGCTCAGTGGTGCTAAATATTTTGTATCGTTCGTCGATGATTTCACCAGAACAATCTTTGTGTACTTTATAAAGCAAAAAAGTGAAGTGCTTGAAAAGTTTAAGATATTTAAATCTGCTGTAGAGAGCGAAACGGGCAATAAAATAAAAATATTTCATTCGGATAATGGCCGAGAGTACGTGAATAATGATTTTTGCAATTTCCTAAAGAAAGAAGGGATTCGCAGGCAATATCAATACAGCTGTTTACGTGCGAAATCGTTCGCCGACAAAAATATTGCAAAATATTACATGAGGCATGGACTGGCCGTAAGCCAGCTGTTTCTTACTTCGAGATATTTGGCGCAAAAGGCATTGTTTTGAACAAATTTCCGCAAAAATCTAAGTTCTCGGCAAAAGGAAGAGAATGTTTCATGGTGGGCTATGCAAGTGAAGCAAAGGCATACAGGTTATATGACCCGAAGCAACGAACAGTAGTGATTGCACGTGATGTAAAATTTTTACAAGGTGAGCGTTCCGAGGCGGTAGCTGATTTCACACCAGAAGATGTATATGTGTTTGACAGTACGACCGAATTACCAGCAGTAAATAGCAAAAAGGAAGTAAGTGAATGCAAAAACGACGCTAATAGTTCAGTATGCACAGATTTTGTAAATTCTGAAGAATGCGATACGACCGTCCAAGCAGAGAATACTGAAAATAAAGATGAAGTACTTCCAAAGGCAAGTTACACTGAAGCCGAAAACATAAAAATGAAACTAAGACCGCGGAAGCCGTTAAGCCCACAAGTAAATTTAATGAAAACTGATAATCCTTTAACAGTGGAAAATGCAATGCAACGAGAAGATGCAGACAAGTGGAAGTCTGCTATGCAGTCTGAATTTCAATCCCTTATACACAAAAACACGTGGACGTTAGTCGATTTGCCAAGTGGTCGTAAAGCAATAAAATCAAAGTGGGTGTTTAATGTCAGACGTGATAAAGATGGCGTTGCTGTTCGCTACAAGGCACGCCTAGTAGCTAAAGGTTGCAACCAAAAATATGGCGTTGATTTTCAAGAAGTCTTTTCACCAGTAGCGAGATATTCTTCAATTCGCTTGGTATTAGCGCTCGCTGCAGAATACAATTTGTTCGTACATACCATGGATGTTGCTACGGCATACCTTAATGGAAAGTTAGATGAAGAGATATTTATGGTGCAACCAGAAGCATTCGTTGACAAAGATAACCCAAATAAAGTGTGCAAATTGAATAAAGCATTGTACGGTCTTAAGCAATCAGGACGACAATGGAATGAAGAACTTAATATTGCACTTATGAAACTAAATTTTGTAAAGTGCAACGGGGACGCGTGTGTGTACGTTAAAAATGTTCCAGGCGAAGTAGTAATCGCTGCAGTTTATGTCGACGATATATTGATTGCATGTTCGTGTGTCGATATGCTTGAAGAAATAAAACACCAAATATCTGTGCACTTCGACGCGGTAGACAAAGGACCCATTGATCAGTTCTTGGGTATGGAGTTTCTAGAAATAGAGAAGGTATTCAGATATCGCAAAAGCAGTTAATCCGAGATTTACTTGAAGATTTCGGTATGTCCGAATGCAGAAATTGCTCAACACGTTTAGACCCTGGCGTAAAATTTGAAAGATGCGATGGTGGACCCAATTGTGTATTGGTAGACCAGAAGAACTACCAGTCTGTCGTTGGTTCCTTAACTTATTTGAGCATTTGTACCCGACCAGACATCATGCATTCAGTTTGCAAACTGGCACAATTCAACAAGCATCCGCATGTCGAGCACATGAATGCCATTAAGCATTTATTAAGGTATCTTAATACAACCCTTAATTTAAACCTTACTTATTTCCAGAGTCGTGAAAAATTAAAAGGATTTGTTGACGCCGACTGGGGTGGAAATTGCGTTGACCGTAAATCATATACGGGCTTTGCGTTCTTTATTGCAGGAGCACCGATTTCATGGGAGAGTAAAAAGCACGCCACCATTGCCTTCAGCAGTACTGAAGCCGAGTACGTCGCTCTCTCTGCAGCCTGTAAAGAACTGGTTTATTTGAGGCGCTTCATAGAAGATTTGGGTTTCAATGAACTCGTCGAAAATGCTACAGATTTATATGTCGATAACATTAGTGCGCAAAAGTTGGCTAAAAATCCTGTTTTCCACACTCGAACAAAACACATCGACATTAAGGTTCACTACGTTAGAGAAGTAGCAGAGAAGGCGCTTGTGAACATAAAATATTTGCCAACAGAAAAAATGGTTGCAGATATTTTAACTAAAAATTTAAAGAAAATAAAACATAATGAATTTACCTCAAAATTAGGGTTGAAATAAAAATGTAAATTTAAATATTTGTACATATGCATATAGGTACATATTTATATATTTTTTCTTTTCGAGTGAACATAAACTTATATGATCTTTAATGAAATACGAAGCATATGAATTGAATTGTCCAAGTTTTCTTTTTAAATAAAAAGTGTTAACTAATTTTGAGAGAAGGATTGTTAGTAAAATTCCCAATTATAAGAATTGATTTACATCGACAACACTGACAAAATTGTAACACTTTTCTCTCTTCTATATTCCACCTTACATTTTATATGAGTTAGTTGCCATAGATTAGATTGATACGAATCTTTTGTTTACGCTCTCATATTTTCGCTCTCACGAGGGATTTATCTTCTAGTTGATGCTGGCAACAATCACAGATAAATCCCTCGCGCCAGCTGAAGCGGGTGCCAGAACAAAAAATGTGCCAGCCAAAACGAAAAACGTGCCAAAAATTTTGGTAAACTTTAGTTTGACCTACAACTGTAGAATAGCGTTCAAAAATTATGGGAAAAAGGATAAAATACTTGTTTTAGTGTAAATATTATTAGTTCGAAGGCGGAGGGTAAATATTATTCCCCGATCAAAAGTTATCGCCAAAACAGGTTTTGTAAATATGAAGTCCCGATGCAACCAGTCCATATTGATCACAGAACCTGGAACGTCAGACATGTAGGATAGGCCCTACCATTGAATGATGTTAACTATTATATCATAGGTCGGATTTACTGAAATTTCAAAAGAATATATGGTTTTCACTGTGAGTTAAATGCGTTACAATATTTGACTAATTACTTTAATCAAAATGTAAATTTTACTTAGATTTGTTTATATTTGACTCCAACTAGTAGTATTATTGTAAAATGAGTTTAAAGAAATGAATATTTTACGACTATCATTTTTTTAAATGATTGAAACTATAATCGCCGAAATGTATGTCAAAAATCCCCATAATCAGATCTATTAATTTTTGTTTGGAGTGGCATCACTGACAAATGTTATAAAAAATGTGCATTTTGACAGCGCTCTCTCGAAACAAAGAGTTGCAAATCCATTCATCTATGTTAGTTGCATAGTGTACCTATACCAAGTGTGTTCACTAAGCGATAAACGTCAAAAATACAAACAGCCTCGCTCACCTGATGGAAATCTCAGGTCTAGAGTCGCATTTTTGGTCTCAACGACAACATTTTTGACTACCAATCGTATCGACTTTTTCAATTTTTCAATCATTCGGCGCACTCGGTAATGGTATCCATTTTGAATTCGCTGTCATTCCGAATCCAGCGAGTGCCTGTCAGAATGCTTGACAGATAAGTCAACACACTTGTACTTGTACACTATGGTTAGTTGCTGTTAATAATCGTGCGATGCACATCTAATTTTTGAGTGCGTGTTTAACTTTATTTCGTAGTTTTAACCAACAGTTACTATCGGTTCCTACGCCGATGACTGCACAATGATGGCCGCAGGCCCAGGCGCACAGATCGATGAGCTTTGCAACAGAATAAACGGATACCTCCCTGATCTCTCCAGTTTTTTCGCCTCGAAAAACCTTGCATTATCACCCACTAAATCCTCCGCGACCTTATTTACAACATGAACGTCCCAAATGTCGACCATTTTGTACATCCACGTCGATGGCCCTGCGCTACCGACTGTCCTACACCCCAAAATCTGGTGTGACGTTTGATCAGGATCTACATTTTGGTGAGCATGCAGCCGCAATTGTACCAAAAATACAGAGCCGTAATAAAATCCTCAAACCCCTTGCTGGCAGTACTTGGGGAAAAGACAAAGAAACGATCATTACAACATACAAAGCAATTGGCCAGCCGATTGCATGCTACGCGCTCCGTATATGGTCGCCAAGCCTAAAAACAGAACCTGGGTATCCCAACAGACATCTGATTGATGAGCCAACACCGCTCAGGGGCTTAAGCAGTCATCTCCGTAAGCATAATGAGGAAATACGTCACCTGAGAACTCAGTCGTATGAAGCAAAAAAACACAAGCAAGCAGGTCCTCAGTGAACTTCACAAACAGGTGCCGGACCTTTATGCCAGGAATTGCCCGGTGAATCCAGTACTCAAAGAACAGTACCCAAAATTTGCGCAAGAGGGACGCATACTCCCCCGGCAAACGCGAGTCACTCTAGCTCAACTTCGTTCTGGATACTGTAACAGGTTAAACTCTTACCTATCCAGAATCAACTCCGACATACAAAATGTATGCCCCGCTTGCAATGTGTCCCCACATGACACCAACCATCTCTTTAATTGTAATGTGGAACCTACGACTCTAACACCCCTCTCATTACCCAGCAAACACAGTTTCTAACGTTAGAGAAATATTTTAGTTTTACATTAGAATTCTAATGTAGTTCTCTAATGCAATTCGAATAAAAAACTAGGTTATAATTCGACTGTGAAACGATTCGAATAACACCAGAAATGCGATGTTATGATTATTGTCACAGTTATCGATTATTTCCACGACATGATCACTCATTCTTAGTGTCATACAAACAAATGAAAATAGTGGAATAATTAAAAGTTGAGAAATAAGTTTTTTATTTATAATAATAAATGCACTTCGGTTTTTGACGTCGTCGCGTCAAGTTCGTTTCCCCACAGCTCAACCGCGTGTTATAAAAGGACGCTATTCATGCGGTTGAGAACAAAATGGCGGATAGTGAGGGAAGCGACTTGACAAAAAATTAATAAAACAGTTGAAAAACTTAAAATTTATTGTACTTGGAGTAAACCATTAAATCAAATTGAATATAACATGGCGTGGTGCCAAGTAAAAACCAACCCTAATTGAAAATACGAATAATTAAAATAATTAATACCAAATTGCAAGCTGCTACACATGGTTCTGGCCACCTTGGTACTACCATTGTGTATTAGTGGAGCTAAAATTACACATACAACAATCTGAAAAAAGAACAATCCGATATACAACCTGGCGTTATGGACTAGCGTCCGTGCCATTCAACCAAACCAAAAAAAAAAAAAAATAATAAATACTAGTAAGTAATTCATTCGGATTTTGGACACGAGTCTGTGTGGTCTCGAGCGCGCTTTATTTTTGTGATTAATTTTGGTGTTCTGAGCAAGTTTATTGTGCTAATCTAACGGCAAATTTGATATTAAATATAGACGCATCATAAATTAATGCATTTTCCTAAAATAACAAAAGCTGCAATCAGGTGAGTGTTTTTGGCGTCCCTTAAAGAATTTTGTGCTAAATAAAACGGCATTGAGTGCCTTAAGCACTGCTGACAAATCTTTTCTAAAGTGTTGTGAAAAAAAAAAAAAAAAAGGCTGCATAGTGCCTTCAAAAAAGAGGTATAAAGTGCGTTTAGCACTGCTGAAAAGTACAAGACGGAAAATGGCGTCGCCGGCACAAAAGTCGGTGGCGTCACTTTCAAATGAAGATAAAGACAAAGCCACTATGGCAAAAAAACCTAAAATATTGGAGAACTCCAATGTGACAGGTTTTTATGAATTATCACCAAATGGTTTAGTGGAAATGAAAAAAATGGAAAATGACCAATTGGCAACCGATGTAACTGTGCAAAGCAGCGACATGGAGACAGCAAACATAACGGTGAATTACAATTCGGCTGAAAAAGTTCAGTCAAAAGAAGAGGAAAAAAAAGAAGCGGTAAAACCAACAATAACATACCCGCCAAATTTTCGCGGAGAAATTTTTGTACTTGTGGACACCACAGAGTGTCACGACATGAAAAATGAAAAAGTAACGAGTGGCTTAACTTTATACAGCCAAATAAAGAATTTGCGTATTAAAGATCTTGACTTAATTTACTCAATAGGAAAATCCCTTTATAAAGTATTCTTCAAAACCACATATGCAGCAAACAGCTTCATAATCGATGATAGAGTAAGAAAACGTGGACTAAAACCATTCATTCCCAGGACAGCACTGGAAATATATGGAGTAGTACGTGGGGTTCCACAAAGCTACACAGAATATGATATACTAAAAAATTCAATTTCTTCGGTACCTATAGTATCAGTACAGCGCTTCACGCGCAAAGATCGCGATAGCGATTCCTACATTCCAACAACCACATTAAAGATAGGTTTTATGGGAAATGAAATTTCCAAAGAAATCATTTTTGAATATACTCGTCTAACAGTCGAGTTTTATGTACCTACATTGAGACAATGTAACAAATGTGGCAGATTAGGACACACCAAATTTGGATGCAAATCCAAAGAAAGATGTCTTCAATGCGGAAAAAGTGAGTGTAAGAATGGCGAATGTAACAATAATACCTGCATTCTCTGTGGCAGGGAGGGTCATACAGCCAAAAATAAAAATAATTGTCCACATTGGCAAAAGGAGTTGGAGGTGAACCGCATCAAAACGGTTAAAAAATTGTCCAGAAAGGAAGTTTTAGATAAATACTTCCCAAGAAATACAAATCGTTTTGATGTATTAAGTGAAGATGATGAAGAGTTTCCTGTTTTAGTGCAGGATAATGACATTTTAGACACAAATAAATATATAAATAGGCATTTAACTAAAAAATCATATAGCTCTGTAGTAAAGAAGACTAGTCCGGCTAAACTAAAAAGGGAAAATTATAAAACGGTAAATCCAAAACCACAAATCATTCCTGTTTTTAACTCTTTTCATTACCAAAAAAACTTGGTTACACAATATGAAAAACTAATGAGTGAAATGATCAATATCACTCAAAAACTCTCACAACAACAAGGTAGCTCTGGTACCTTACAAGAAATTCAAAAAATCAAAAACACTTTCGAAGCTCTAGTAATGAGTCGCGAAAATTCTAACATACAATCTTTAAACTCTTTTTACTCTAATCATGAAGATGATGCAATATAATTGTCAAAGCCTTAAGGCAAACATAGATACAATAGAATATTATATAAACAAGTATAATATAGAAATTGCAGCTTTTAGCGAAATTTTCTTTTCAACAAAATCAACACATAGAAAACTTTTAAATTTTAATATTATTAAAAAACATAGAAACGATGGGTACGGTGGCGTTGCCATTGCCCTTAGGAAATATATCAATTTCAAAAAAATAACTTACAATACTAACTACGATATTTTAATAATTACAACATCAAATCTTCAACCTAATATCACAATAGTTTCTATTTACCTTCCTCCTAATATCCCTATAGGAAATTTTAAATCGGAAATTCACAGACTGTTGGAATTTCTAGAACCTTTTTCAAATACCTTCATTCTTGGAGATTTCAATGCAAGAGCTGCTTTGTTTGGTGATAGAATTGACAACTATAAGGGTAAACATTTGGTTAGTATGATTCAAGAATCCAATTTTCATCATTTAAATAATGGAAATCATACCTTCTTAATAGATCCACGCACCATGAACACATCTGTGCTAGATCTTTCTTTTACAAACTGCACCTTTCACTGCTCCTGGAAAGTTGACACAACACGAATAGGAGGCAGTCACCATCTACCTATCTTAATTGAAACTGATCATTGTGCAATCAAAAAATCGGTATTTCTAGCGAGAAATAAACTTTTACAATCTCTAGAAGTTCTTGAAAATTACTCTACAATCACAGACTTAGAAAACAAAATCCAAGATGAAATTAGAAAAGCAACTTACACGATTGATAACACCAGAAAACCAAAATATTGGTGGAACAAAAGTCTTGACAAGAGCTACCGCTTCCTAAAAATAGCAAATCAGAAGGTTAAAGCTTTACCGAGTCCGGAAAATATGGATAATATGATAGCTGAGAGAAAGAAATGGAAAAAGGCAGTTAAAAAGGCCAAAAAAGAAAATTTCAAGGAAAAAATAGAAGAAATAAATACCAATATGGGAAGGAAATCTTGGCGCTTTGTCAAGTCATTGAGGGGAGATTTTAATCAAATAGAAGTAGGCATGTGGAATGAATCCAACAACCAAAATTTTTTAAATATGCTTAATCAACAAGTACCAGTTATGGTTCAAAGACTACCTCTTAACAATGAAGTAGAACCAAATACCAATCTCACGTTTTCATTTGAGGAAATAAAAGAAACGCTTTTTAAAAAGAACATAAACTCAGCTGCCGGTACTGATAAAATATCGTACAGGATGTTAAGAGCACTTCCTGATATAACTTTAAACAACATCAAAACATGTTTGAATGACATTTTTATTTCTAATACCATTCCAGAACACTGGAGACAAATTAAAGTAGTACCTATACCCAAAAAAGGTAAAGATCTAGACAATTTTGAAAATTTCAGGCCAATAGCCTTAATAACAGTTTTTCTTAAAATAATAAATTCCTGTCTTAAAGATAGAATTAACTTATACATGGAGAACAACAAAATACTCCCAACCACATCCTTTGCTTACAGGAAAAACATGTCCACATCAACCTGTTTAAATCACATAATACATCAAATCACTCTACTCAAAAGCGAAAATAAACATGTAATTTTTTGCACAACTGACATTTCAAATGCATATAACTGTGTGAATATAAATATTTTAAAAGATCAACTTTTTGATATTGGCTTAGAAAAGCTGTATACTGAATGGATAATAAACTTTCTTAGCTATAGGATTCTCAAAATTGGCGACAAAACAACAGAGATTTTCAATGGTCTTCCTCAAGGCAGTTGCCTTTCACCACTTTTATTTAATATATACACTGCCAAACTCCATGATCTTCAAGATGAAAATATTCAAGTATACCAATTTGCTGACGATTTCTTTTTTATATCCTCAGATTTTAAATTAGAAAATGCAAAATCCAATCTTCAAAACTTTCTTAACTCCTTTGCATCAAATTGCAACACTCTTAATCTGAATTTTAATGCTAGCAAAACTAAAGTCATGCACATAACCAAAGGTCCAACGAAGGAAGTCAATGTAACCATAAATGGTTCAACACTTGAACAAACAAAATCAGCAACAATTTTAGGCAGAGTCATAAACAGTTCCTTAACTGCAAAAGCACACTATCAAAAAGTAATAGAATCATCTTCAAACAACTTAAAACTTTTTAAATACATTACCAATATCAAATCAGGGTTACATCCACAAAAGGCATTAAACATCTACAAAGCAATGGTCAGATCAAAGATTGAATATTGCAGTACCACACTTGCAAATAGTGCCAATGCATCATTTCACAGTATACAGGTCTTACAAAATAAAATCTTGAGAAGATGTTTAGGTCTAACACCATCAACGCCAATACCATTAATATATGCTTTAGCTAATGAACTACTTCCCAATGAACGAACCCTATGGCTAGTTGCCAAAGAAGTAGTGAAACTAATTGCTTTTAACAATCCAATAGCAGATACTATAAAATCTAATTCACACCTCAATACCAGTTATGCAATTGCATACAACACTTTCTCTAACGTCATGGATGACATTGATGCGGTTCACCCCCATCCCCCGATCTCAAACCTTGTCATTTTTGAAAAAACTACAAATACTAAAAAATCTAACATGACAAAAGAAGAGATTATTGCCCAGCACTCATCAATGCTGGCAGAATACAGAAGTACAAGTTTTAATGTAATATATACAGATTCCTCAGTAGGTGAAGAAAAAACAGGCTGTGGAATTTATTTACTAAACACAGACACCGAACACTCTTTCCATATTTCATTTAAATCATCCTCAGCTTTTGGAGAATTACTAGCAATAGAAGAAGCTATCGACATTGCAATACGAAACAATTACTCATCCGTCGTTATTTTTACAGATAGCCAAATAGCATGCCAAACACTTAAAAAACATACATCTACGAATAGCATTGCAGCTAAAATTTTTAATAAAATTTCAAATCACAATTTCAACAATGTACACGTCAGATGGATACCCAGTCACAAAAACATATTTGGCAACGAAAAAGCGGATGCTTTAGCCAAATCAGCTATTATAAACAGCTCTTGTAAAACAGTAAAACTTACGATAGATGAAGCTTGCAAACGTATAAAGAATTATATATACGACCAGTCTTTTCAAAATTTTTTAAATTACTCCAATACAAACCAAAATCTGTATGCCACCATCTTTCCTTCTAGGAGGAACTTTGCGTGGTTCAAAAATTTTAAATTTAATCCAAAAGACATCAAAACCTTAAACCGTATACTAACCGGACATACATATGATAAAAAATATTTAGTCAAGATCAAAGCTACAAATTCGTCTCTATGTCGCTGCGGTGATACAGATTGCTATGTGCATCAAACCTTCCAATGCCCACTTTTAAACAACATTAGAGTCACCTTCAATGTCTTTAATGAAGCACATAATTTTAAGGAAGTCTTTAAAGACAAAAACAACGCCAAAATCACTCAATTAGTAAAGTTTTTCCAAAAAGCTGATCTTAAATTTTGAAAAATAAATTAAAAAAAAAAAAAAAAAAAATCTAAGACAATAATAATAAATGCAGCTATCATAAATACACATAAAAACCTTTACTCTGTTTATATTTTAATGTTCGTATTATATGTTTTTATGTTTTTTGTACATAAATCTCGATTCCACCTTACTCAAAAATTTTTTTTTATGAATAAAATTTTTCGCAACAATTTTACATAAATTTCAAACTGCAATTTTCATTGCATTCATCATTAACTGCAATTTTCATTGCATTCATCAAAATGCAACTTTTTGCAATCATCAAATAACTGCAATTGTCATTGCAATCATCAAAGAACCTTTTATACAACTGCAATACTCAGTGCATTCATCATAAAATCAACAGTTGAATTCAAACAAGTACATAAATGAAAAACATATATATAAATCACCAAGCAATACACTTTGCATTCATTTCATCTACAACGCCCTGTGGATCTCAAAATCAATACATTTTACTTTGGTTTTAATCATCAACACGCACACTGTGAAATAGTACAAATAGCAAGCTGCTACACAGGGTTCTGGCCTTGTTGGTATTACCCTTGTGTACTAGTGGAGCCAAAGTTACACATACACATTGGAAAGTTAATCCGGTAATTAATCATTACATACATTGGACAATAACCTGGAACTGGGACTTTCAATTATAAGAAGGTCTTCATCCATACAACCAAATCTCAAAAAAAAAAAAAAAAAAAATACTAGTAAGTGAAAATGAATTAAAAAAGGAAAAAAAAAAAAAAAAAAAAAAAAAAAAAAAAAAAAAAAATACTAGTAAGTGAAAATGAATTAAAAAAAAAAAAAAAAAAAAAAAAAACAAAAAAAATCCTCAAACCAACGCTGAGCACAATCTTTAAGTACGTTTTTAATTTACTATAATAGAAAAAGCCTTTGAAATATGTTCATTCTTAATACATAAGATTATAACCAAATAAACGTATTTGATATAATGAAACAATGACAATTTCGCTGATTTTCAATAATTGAATTATTAGTAAATGTAACGGTACTTGGTCAATTCGATTTGCAGAACAAGTTGACCGAGTAAGCGAGAACAGAAATTATTTATACTTCTATTGCATTCAATTAGCTTAATCTTTTCCAGGTCCACCACACTTGAAGGCCGTCTGAAAATGGCAATTCCTTATGGACCAAATAAATAAGAACATGCTTCTTAACCAGCTCCAACTAAACCTTTGTGTACTATGTTATACATAGTCTATGGCCTCATCTTCTCACTACATCTTTTTCTGCGACCACATGCCTGTCACCTGAGTAATGTTATCTTCTGGATTTGGTTATAGAAATAAGCTGCTTTGCTGGACTGACACCGTCAAAGCCAGTTCAAAATTCAATTCAGTTCAAAAACTTCTCCTTTGAAGCCAGTGCTAATGGTTGAGTACGTGAACTATCTGCATGTAGTAAATGAGCAGGAATGTTTTGACAAGCCGTCCATCCAAGCTGAATCGGGCGCGAGCATTAAATTATTACCTTGCGGAACTTCCAGGGAGTGGCAGTGTAATGAATGTGATCTGAAAGATAGAAAATATCCATATAAATCTTGTCTGCTATTTAACTACAACTGTAAGATTTCGAAAAGGTATACAAATGTAAACACCATGTAGAATATTTCTTTATATGCATATTTATTATTTTTCGGTTTTGTGCCTTATATTTTAAATCCTTATTTTGTTCGCACTTAAATTGCTTTAAAAACATACATACATATCCGTTTTTAAGCTTATCATTTCGACACCTGAGTGGTGCCAATACCCTATCTCGGCTGCCAGTTTGAAAAGGTCCTATCATAGATTTGGGCAACTCAAAATAGTAGACTTGGTGCATTGCCTACACTTGATTAAATAGTGACCTATCTGAAAATTTGTTTCGTAAATACGCTTTCTCAGCTCTAAATGCATGCCGAGATAGGATTTGTTTTTAATTCCCAGTTATGGCGATCTTTAACCGAATTTTTAAATAAGACGTTGTTAGTCCTTAAAACTCTGTCATAGATCTTTTAATCAAATTGTGATAAAGGATGTTTTTCAAAATTTGTTCATTACATTTTCGAAACGGCAACTAAAATGTAGTGATATTTCCCTCATAGTTCGATTTGTTTTTATTTTTTTCTTAAAAGTTTTTTTATAAATTATTTTTTTTTTTTTCATTGCATTAATTTCTAGTCTAGTAATATTTACCATTCCTTTGCAATTTTTGTTCCCAAACATAATACCATTTTAAAATTTCGCTGATTTTCGTGCAAGTCTTAAAGCAATTACTCTTTCTTTTCATTTTATTCGCAAGGGCGGGTTAAAGGTTCTTCGCATACTACTAAAAATACAATACATACCTAACACATAAAAATTGTGCAATTTACAAATATAATTTGACACTCCTTTAGGTATATGCGATTTACTTTCAAGTATGGCAAGCATACTCTAATTCTTTATTAGGTAAACTATGTGTTTGGATCATTCCATCTCAAGTCGACTGGTGGTGGGTATGGTTTTTTTAAATATATATGAATCTCAGTCGAAACATAATTAAACAACCCAGTTTTGGCGCAACAAAAAACAAGCAATTTTTTGATTGGGCATTTTTCTAAATTATACAATTCAGTTTTTCAAATTAATATCAATTCTTTTATTTTTGTTTTGGCTGTTTTTGTAACCGCCTTAAATTTTTTTAATTATATTCAATTCATTCGCTTTTCGAATTGAAATCGAAAACTTTATCTATTTGAGGAAATGAGGAATATTTTCAAATCCAATACGAATGCGAGAGGTGACTGTAAATATATTTTTGGATAAAAAGTTTGGGCTTATTTTTAGACCTGTTGAAGCAATTATGTACTCATAATTCTGGTCCTGCTGTTTCTCTACCAGAATTGTAAAAATGCTTGAATATGTATACTTTGATCCACTCCACGAATAAATAAAATCCCGCATCGACCGAAATTCATTTAAACTGTAAACAACCGATACCCACCACAAACCGATTTGACAGAGAATGAGCTATTTCGTTTTGCTTTTATGTATCATTAAAAAATGTGTGGAATTATTTGTTTTTTTTTTTTTAATTTTTTTATATGTTTTTCCATAATAATCATAAGTTCAATTTACAAAGTCCATATAGCACAAGTCTGCAAAAATCGTTGTATAATTGCAGCAATCTAGTATTTTAAATTTGCTTTTTACCACTTAAACATTAGCAGATTTCTTTGAGAGTGGTACAAGTGAGTTTGAGTTTTTAATAGCACTTGTACCACTTTCAGTCAAAAGCGTTTTTGTAAACTAACGACATAACTATCAAAATTTGTTTTATGTTCATTCAAACAGTACTTAAAATGCTACGTTATTCATATGTAAAATATTTTATTATGAGATGTGTAGCTTATATTAATTTTAGTACACACAAATTTGTACGAATGTATTTTAAATAGCTGCTAATTTAAAAAAATACTTTTTATTTTAAAAACCATAAATGTGCTACACTCATATAAATGTACCTGACTACATCACAAGATAGAATTATTATTGATGATATATGCGTCTTTGTAAAAGTTACATGCTAAACTAAAGAGCTAAAGTAATGTAAACCATCCTGTTTTTAAATATAATACAAAACAAAACTGATTGTGTTCTAAAAAATTAGTGCTTGCATATACATACACAAAATAAGTTTAAAATAATAAATTCATCACATACGACGCACAACGACTTTCGTTATCATTTTACACATTTTTGTATAAAAGGGAAGCTTGAATGAGGCTGAGCATGCACGCGTCCAACTACGTTTCGCCTTAAACTTCATGACGCCCATTTTTTCTTGTTTACAAAGAATATATATGTATATAACTGCTTTTACAAATACACTCCCAAAAACAATGTTATCCAAAACTAGTATTTTCTAATACACATAAGACTGAATATCTATGCCACAACATGGCTATTCTTATCTAAATCAGTTAAAAGTACAGTATCAAGCAAATCGTCTGGTTCCAGTAGATCTACGCCAACGTCTCCATTTCCACTCACGTGTGATACATGTAGTTGGCTAGCAGCAACCGACGTCAGAGCATTTCCTGCAACACTGTTTGTGTTTGTATGCGCATGCGTAATATCACCATTAACAATGACCACACCATCAGGTGAATTACGTCGACGTTCACGTTCACGCACAATGTGTGGTGCTTCGTTGAATTCATCGAGCTCGTCCATGCCTGTGAAGGAAACGAAGCAATGTTAGTAATACTTTATTCGCCTTATTAGTTGCATACATATATTCAACTCACCAGTGTATTTATTGCCGGCCAACAGCAAGTATTGGCCAGCTCGATTGGGCCACAGCAAACCCGTCATTACACAGTAAGCCAAACAGTCAGCTGAGTTTGTGATGCCAAGTAGTAACTTGTAACGCCACATTGGACTCACTTGTAACGCTACAACAGCCACAATGGGCAAGTAGATAAACCATACTAGACTCGATGCGCCCAAGTGTAGTAGGAAGTCGAGCTTTTTCGTGGAATGTTCATATTTCATGGTGTTACGTAGTTCATAAAGAAACCATGTCATAAATGATGTGCTGGAATAGAGAGAAAAGAGTTAGACAATTTGTCTACATTGAATATCATTTCAGTATTCACGATATTTTTATGAGAAAATCAAGTCCTCGCAACCAATATTTACCAAAGATTGACAAGAAATTTAAACGTTCTTATAAATAAATTTGCAATTTTTAGCAGTTTTTTATTCAGTTAAATTACGCACGTATTTGTTTTATGAATATATATGTCAGAATAAATTACAGGCAATTTTCATTACCATTTATTTTACTAAGAGTTTGGGAGATCTTTAGAGTATTCAGTTTTGTTGCCCATTGATTTTTAAAGTTCCCTTGAGTTAAAAAGATAGCTAGCAACTCTGCACAGGATTTAGCCGTAACCAACTAATTACCAGCCCTGCGTAATGCTCAAGTATTAGGAAGAAAGACGATGCCCTAGTCAACTGCTGTAGAATGTGAGATGGTGTCACGAACTATTGCTTACCGTAATATTAAAACAATCCAACCCGGCCAAGTTTGATACTCATCTATGTCGGATATTATATCCACTTCAGTCTAAAACATCATTTGAAATAATTTATTATCACAGAAAATAAGTATATACTCATAACGTACCTTATCCCATACATACAGGAACATTTGAAATGCACAATAAGGTACCCAAATGCTCATCAAAATTATCCAACCAGTACGATTGATTTGCTGACGTGTCACAGCCCAGCCTTTAGCCAGTAGAAGCAAAATTAACATGAAAGTGGTCTAGAAAAGAAAAATGATAGTTCAATATTTGTAATTAGCTCTAATTAATGCAATCCCAGTTACCTACCCTACTAAATATATCCAATATATCACCGGCCATTTGTAAGTTCGGCATGCCAACGCCATTTATTCCAAACTTTATCAAATGCGTTGTAATAAAAGCCAAACTAACAAATTCACTTGTCAGACTAAGCGTAAAAAGACGGGTAACTGGATGTTTTTGTAAACGCACCGCATAAACTTGGACCGGTAAGAGCACCATATAGACAAGTAAGAAGATCATATACATTTCAAGTAAGTTTTGTTGATCAAATGAGAATTGAAATGTGAGCGGATGTGCAGCAGAATGATTAGGATGCACATTCACAACGTTTATTTCATAGGTGAGCGCGGGTGTTGGCAGTGAATTGATGCCATAGGGCGATGCCAGAAATTCTTTAACAACATTTTCTGCAGTTTGTGCATTTTTCAGGCGATCATAGGCATGCCACTGACAGTCGGACCGATTTCGATAACAGGCAACTAGTGCAACATACCAAAATCTGAAAGAGAATAGAAATACCATATGAGTTTTGTTAGACTAGAAAAAAGAGTTGTTGTAGCGATAAGACTACTCCCAGAAGGCTTTGCGGAGTTTTATCGAGTACACAGCCCCTTGAATCTGGTATTTCAGTTGCCTCTTACGACAGGCATACCTACCGCGGGTGTATTCTGACCCCCTAACCCGCTGGGGTCGCTGGCCCCCTAAGCCGCTGGGGAAAAAAGAGTATTGTTGTTGTATTAATTGATTGGCTGACTGTGGGAAAACAAGAATGAAATTGAGGACAATTTTAACAATAAAATCGGGCTCAAGTTGATAAGTAATCAAAAAGAGCCTGAATAACTTCAAATGGCCAAGACTCCTTCAAAACTTTATGTTGTCTAAAAAATGTGTCTCACCTGTGCGCCTACTACGTAGTTGGAATAATATTCGAGTCAGAAAAATTTCACTACCAATTCTTACCGGGATTAGCGTAACTATGCCAGTGAAAGCCGTCGGCATCACAGCATCAAACACGGATGTCTAAAGGAAGGAAATAGCGCCACTGTACTTAAGGGTATTTGAACTTTAGTTGCTATAGCGTGAATTCTGCCAATAAGCAGGATATTCAAAAGTTGTATTAGTATTTCTACAACAACAAAGAAAAACGTTGAGTGGTGCTTTATCATTTTGACAATAGTCAAGTATAACGAATACTAGTACGATAAAATCGTGTACTTATATACTTATATGTAAGTTTGTGTATTCAAGGTTATGAAAAGACAACGAAATCAGTGCAACGAAAAAATGAAATGTTTTTTGTATAACCCAACAACTTTTTTATGGTTATCATATACCACCTAAAAAATATAGATAAAAAATACATATGGGGTATTCCATCTCATTTCGACCAATTTTGAACCCGATCCCTTTAGAATTGGCTGAAAGTTTTTCTTCTTTTTCTAGCTTACGAAAGACGTTTTTCAGAAGTTTTTCAAATTTTTTCATCCAACTCAAAAAAGGTTTGGATTTTAAAAAAAACACCGTTTTTGTTTGAAAAATGTGAAAAACTACTGAAAACGTCTTTCGTAAGCTAGAAAAAGAAGAAAAACTTTCAGCCAATTCTAAAGGGGTCGGGTTCAAAATTGGTCAAAATGGGATGGAATACCCCATATTTAAGAGTGTATGTTTGCTTGAAAACAGTTGCGGAATTCATACCGCATACTAAACAGCTAGAGCTATGAACATGGGGCAATGCATGAGATGAAAAAAAGGCCACTGCACTCTTTTTTAATTGATTCATACGTCTGCAGTTAATTCAGAGCGTGGCTGATAGCAATATAAATGGAATTAATAAGAAAATTCAACAAGAAGTCTGCTTTAAGCGTATAAATATCTACTGTGGTTTAGCCTCGCTTTGATTCAGGGTATGGCAACGCACACACACTTTTACCTTTCTGCTTTTGGTAATCTGCAAAAACAGTGAAAGGAATGAGTAACGATAATGATCAACAATAATTCATGAACAAGAGAATATATATCATCGAGTTGGGTTTGCAAATAAAAGTTTGTGTATAGCAGATTACGTTTAGCCAATGCATACACATTATTTAGTTATTTACAAAGGTTACCTTTGACAATGTTGAAATAATTTGTACACGACGATAAGTAGAGTTGCGAACCAACGATCGTACCCAACTTTCGGATCAACACTTTGGTAGCACTACCCACATTTTTCTTTTTGTTTTCGTTGCTATGCAGGAACACAGATGAGTTAAAAGACATCTTATTTAGGGGCTTAAAATATACCCCTGTTAAGGCATGCCTGTTGTAAGTGTCGACTTTAATCCAGTTCTTAAAGCTCGAATTGTAAACTATTCCTACGCAGACAGGATAGTAATAAAAGTTTCTAGTACCGCATTCGATCCGGGAAGCGCTTCCCAAGGCAGTCGGTTCTATGTACCGGAGCGATTCGGGATTTTTCCCGACCAAGGACTGTCATTTCAGTGTGACCCCATTTAATTTGTTTCGTCCCTCCCACAAATTGTCAACCTCCCAGCAGCTCCTTGCAGCAGGACTGTTACATATTCTCTTACTCCGGGAAGGTATCGAACCCAATCCGGGTCCGTCTCCTGACCCCGGTCCTGAGAAATGGTTTTGCTGCATTTGCCAGAAAAGAATCTTTTTAGGACGGTCATACTCTGTTCAGTGTGTCTCGTGCAAGGGATGGTTGCATCGGACAGGTTGTTCTGGGCTTGATCCCAAAACCCGACGTCCACGTAACTTTTATAAATCTTTTGTGGCTCCTTGCTGCTCACGCCCAAGGGCGTCCCGTAGTCTACGCCTAAGCGTATCCCCACTACCTTCCAGCAGCTTCGCTGCTCAGCAAGCCACAACAAGTACCCGCTGCTGCTCGCGCCCCACGGCACCAACAACTCAAACAGCTGATACCACTCATAACTACTACCTTCGTAGTAGAGCTGGTAGCAATGCTGAGCATCAGCCCCTGCCCCCGTCTTCTTCTCCCCCCCTCTTTTCTGGCAGCAATCGTGCAGGTCAGGGAAACATACTCTTAGTCCCTGCCTCCGTTTGCACCGTCTGCCAGCACAGAATATATAGGTTTGCGACATCCGCTCAATGCAGCTCCTGCCTTGGGTGGTGCCACTTTCCTAGATGTTCTGGTCTCCGCGACGGCAACCCCTCGACGGGTTTCATCGCGCATTGTTGCCAGGTCGCAAACCCAAATCATCCGGGTACCCCAATGCTTGCCCAAGGGCGCCCAGTCCCAAGGCCACAACAGCAATTGCGTCCTGGCCTTCCACAACCTAGGCGTAGTCACCCCTCACTTACCCCTAGAGTGGCAGCGTCACCCCTCATGCACTTCAGAATTCTGCAGTTCAACTGTAATGGACTAACTGGAAAGATTACGGAGATAGTCGATTTCATGAAGCGGCACAACATCCGCATTGCTGCGATTCAAGAGACTAAACTCACAGCAAGATCTGCATTGCAGACCTGCTCTGGTTATAATGTCCACAGGAAAGACCGCGAGAGCGGAAATGGAGGCGGCCTCGCGTTTATTATACACCACTCTGTGCAATATCATATATTTGATCCTGGCATCGACCGCAGTGACAATGTCTTAGAACGTCAAGGCCTATCTGTCCGGTCAGGCGATGCAAATCTAGAAATCATCAACATCTACATCCCTCCTGTCACCTGCTGCCCCAGTGGATACCGCCCTAATATCGAGGCCTTGCTCACTGGCAACAATCGCATTATCTTAGGCGATTTCAATGCCCATCACGACCTATGGCATTCAAACTTGCGGGCGGACAGTAGGGGTGAGATGTTGGCGGATCAAATAGACGAAATGACGTTCTGCACAATAAACGGAGACGCCCCCACACGTATGGTAGGAAGCTGTCATAGCTCGCCAGATATCTCAATCGTGAGCGCAGAACTCGTAAACTGCGTCAACTGGCAGCCGATGGTAACATTGGCATCCGACCACCTGCCCATACTTATTTCGTTCGAGCGTACCGCCGACTTCATCGTCACCGAAAAACGCACTTTCATAAACTTCAAAAAAGGAAAGTGGGAAGAATATAAATCTGCAACAGACAGCAGCTTTGCTGCCCTCCCTATCCCGACTGATGCCCGCCAAGGGGAGCGTGCCTTCCGTAAGGTCATTGAATCCGCCTCGGCACATTTCATTCCCGCCGGGAGAATTCCCGAAATCCGGCCCCACTTTCCGGCGGAGGCCGCGAGCTTAGCGAGGGAACGCGACCTTATAAGACAGCTTGATCCAGGCGACCCCCAAATAAGGGATATAAACCAACGCATCAGATTGCTTGTGGACGAACACAAGCGGGCGAAATGGGAAGAGCACCTAAGAGGTTGTAACCTCTCTACCGGTGTAGGTAAACTTTGGTCCACCGTAAAGTCCCTATCGAATCCGACTAAGCACAAAGACAAAGTTTCCATCGCCTTTGGCGATAAGGTGCTGTCGGATGCGAAAAAATGCGCGAGCGCTTTCTGCCGACAATATATAATGCATCCTACGGTCGACAAAGATAGACGGAGAGCCAATAGACACGCACATAAACACAAACTCAGCGCGTCACCAATTACCATCACCGCTAGAGAGGTTGAGGACGCCATTGGTCGCGCTAAACCATCCAAAGCAGTGGGCCCAGACGGCATAGCCATGCCGATGCTTAAAAACCTAGGGAAAGAGGGTTTCAAATATTTAGCGCATGTCTTCAACCTGTCTCTTTCCACCTTTGTCATACCCGAGAAATGGAAAATGGCCAAGGTGGTCCCGCTACTAAAGCCTGGGAAACCAGCTAACGTAGGTGAGTCATATCGTCCGATATCTCTCCTATCGCCAGTGGCAAAGACGCTTGAAGCCATTTTGCTCCCTTATTTCCAAGCACATTTGCAGCTAGCCCCTCATCAGCATGGCTTCAGAAAACTCCATAGCACTACCTCCGCGCTAAATGTCATTGGCACCCAGATAAATTGCGGTTTGAATCAATATCCCCACCATAGAACAGTACTCGTAGCGTTAGACCTATCAAAAGCTTTTGATACGGTCAACCATGGCTCGTTACTGCAAGACCTGGAAGGGTCTACCCTTCCCCCATGTCTTAAAAGGTGGACCGCAAATTATCTGGGTGGTCGGCAGGCATCGGTGCAATTCAGAAACGAAACATCAAAACAAAGGAGAATTAAACAAGGGGTGCCACAGGGTGATGTCCTATCCCCGCTTTTGTTTAATTTTTACATATCTAAGCTACCTTTACCACCGGAAGGAGTCACGATCGTTTCCTACGCCGATGACTGCACAATAATGGCCACAGGCCCAGGCCCAAAGATCGATGAGCTATGCAATAAAATAAACGGCTATCTCCCTGATCTCTCCAGTTTTTTCGCCTCGCGAAACCTGGCATTGTCACCGACTAAATCTTCCGCGACCTTATTTACAACATGGACGCCCCAAATGTCGACCATATTGAACATCCACGTCGATGGCACTACGCTACCGACTGTCCTACACCCCAAAATCTTGGGTGTGACGTTTGATCAGGATCTACACTTTGGTGCGCACGCAACCGCAATTGTTCCAAGAATTCAGAGCCGTAATAAAATCCTCAAATCCCTTGCTGGCAGTTCCTGGGGAGAAGATAAAGAAACGCTCTTGACCACATACAAAGCAATTAGCCAGCCGATTACGTGCTACGCGTCACCCATATGGTCGCCAAGCCTAAAAACCACCCACTGGAAGAAACTACAGGCCTGCCAAAATACTGCTCTCAGAATCGCCACGGGCTGTCTTCTTATGTCCCCAGAACACCATCTGCATAATGAGGCGAGAATACTCCCCATCAGGGAGAGAAATGAGATGCTGACCAAACAGTTTCTGTTGAATACCCAGAAACCTGGGCATCCCAACAGACATCTGATTGACGAACCAGCACCGCCTAGGGGCCTAAGGGGTCATCTCCGTAAGCATTTTGAGGAAATACGGCACCTGAGAACACAGCCGTATTTAGCGGAAAAACACAAGCAGGTCCTTGGTGAACTCCATAGACAGGCGTCGGACCTTTATGTCGGGAATTGCACGGTGAATCCAGTACTTGAAGAAAAATATCCAGAACTCGCAGAAGAGGAACGCATACTCCCCAGGGAAACGCGTGTCACTCTTGCTCAACTTCGTTCTGGATACTGTAACAGGTTAAACTCTTACCTATCCAGAATCAACCCCGACATACAAAATGTATGCCCTGCTTGCAATGTGTCCCCACATGACACCAACCATCTCTTTAATTGTAATGTGGAACCAACGCCTCTAACACCCCTTTCCTTATGGTCCACCCCTGTTGAAACGGCAAGTTTCCTTGGACTCCCGTTAGAGGATATTGATGACAATTTGTGATCGGTCGCGGCTATTAGGTGGGGCGAGCATTGCTACAACAACAACAACATCCGGGAAGGGATTGCCCACATCCACTACACTACCTAAGACCTAGCGGAATGTTTTTCCTGCTAAAAACGGTAGACCCTACACTGACTTTCGATTTTATAGTTCGTGTTATCCAAAAGAATCCAGGTATCCTGTGTATATATAGAAGACTGTTCTTCGTAACAGCAATTGTTCGAATATTTTAGAGATTACCCGGGAAAAAAGTGCCTCCTATAAAGTTCGGATCATTTCTCTCGCAGATTGCGATGCATGGAATAGAAAGAAAAGTGTAACTATTTTTATGTCTTATATGGTATAACTCGACCTAACCGAAGCCAGTAATATCCTTATTTGCTTTGCTCTGCTTGGAACAACATAACATAGAAGTTACTCCATTTACAAATGCCACGCAACCCAGAATAGATGTTAAAATTGGATCAAATCAGCCATGTAAAAGCCGTTTGACTGGTATAAAACTGTGCGCAGCAAAAAAATGCTACTTCAAGCATTCAAGCAAATTAGACAAACCAAAGTTATACACGTCTAAGGTGATTTACAAACAAAATGATTTCTTGCCAAAAAGAAGTAGCATTTGGTACCTAGAATTCTAAAGACTTCAAAAAATTAACATTGTACATTCATCCATTTTATACTAATAAAAAAATCCACTCACCTAGGCTCGGTCACTTGACTAATTGTGTAAGTGAATTGATACTTTGCTATCACATTGTTAGGTGTATCCTCTTCAGCACATAGTTTCCCAATAGCGCATGGAACACGGCGTACAAAATCACGTTTGCCTTCTTTATTGCATTGCTCATCATAGATCAATGGTTGTATATGTTCAAACATACGACGACAGGCCGTATCATGATCCCCAATAGTACGATTGCTATAGAAATCAACAAATGCTGCCTTATCTAATACTACCAGCGAAATTGGTTGCGCAAATTTATCTGTAGCTGTTATGTTGCCATATATGTAACCATACGAACCACCGCCATTTGCTGCAGCTGGTTCAGCCTTTTGGAAACCAAATTTGGTGATAACTTTAAAAAAGTCGCCTGTGTGGAATGTGCCTGTTAAGTGTACGGCACTGGAGCATTGCCACTGCAATGTTTGTAAGGCAGATAACCAGCAAAGTATGTGCAGGAGGTGCGAGATAGAGGACGGCCGCGGCCGCATCATAATGCGAGTGCAATTGCTATATTTTTTTTTTTGGTATTGCTTTTTATTGTATACAATACATTACATGCGTATTTCTTATATTTTTTTAGGTGCAAATGTTTGCTCGACGTCGCTGCTAGGCTAGCACTCTAGCAACTTGTTTTTGCAAAAATCGTTTTGGTGAGAGTGTGGTAACGTTCTTTTCTTGTTGCTATTTCTTCATGTTATTTTTTGTCCACAAAACATTTCTCACATTCGTCCAATGCAAAATTGACTTATTTTATTGCCAAAATTGTACAAAAATACAACGTCAATCGTACAATCGTAAATTGTACAACACCAAACGAAAATAAAATGGAATAGATTTTTGACAGCAGTTTGACAGTTAAATGAACGAATGACAGTGTAATCAAAAAAGGACAAAATAGGTAATGCCACCTATTTGTTATTGGTTATGTTATTATTTCAACAGAGATCTGGTATTTACATAGGTAATAAAGTTATTTTAACAGAGCTCTTGTGTTTACATAGGTAATAATGTTACAGTTTCTCGCCATGTGACAGCACTTCCTTTTCGAACTGTCAAATTTGGCGGCAGTAAATTGGATAATAATAAAAATTTTCTGTAGAATTGATTTTTTTGATTCGATTCTAAAAGAAATCGATTTAAACGGTTAAATCAAGCAGAAAATAGTTGATTGCTGCTCAATTGTTTACCAAGGTTGTACCGCTAAAAAATTTCGCCAGTTTCTTTCTCGTTTCGTTGACTGAGGCTCTTTGGCAACATCAGGGAGTACCACAGGGTTATTCACTTGTTCCTCCCATCGGAGTGAGATTGATAGCGTATTCGATACCTAAATATCATGCTTTCTGTGTTTTTTCCACAAATTCCAATTTTGTGCGCAGACATTTCTTCAGTTAGTTCTGCATTCTCTGCAATGTTAGATTAGAAATCACACGGAGACCAATTTTTGGCTATAACCCTCTATTAAGGCTCCATTACTGATACTTAGCATAGACTTGACTTGGCTTTCGAACTGTCACTTACAGTTCTGTTAAATGAACATTGCATGTTACTGATTACTCAAAACTTAACTTGACTTAGAAGTCTGTTGAATTTAGATTTTCTATGTAAGTTCTAAGTGACGTTTACATTTTGAGATGCCATTTGTTTGTTTCCATTTCATTTTGACATTTTGTCGTACAAATTGACATTTATTTAAAAATAAATTTCAACGCTGATTATGATGCCAGATTTTATGCGCCAAGTGGAGTATAATCGCGGCTAAGTTGCCAAGTTTACGCCAAGTCAAGACAAGTCTATGCTAAGTACTAATGGGGGCTTTAATCTCTCGTCATAGATGCGGTATCGAGAGTCGATGGCATAGCCCTTTACAAGAGAAGTCATGTCGATGATGAATTATGGCCATCACCGTCGAACCAGCTGACAGGTCTTGTTATGGAAATTCATGAACATTTTTCGGCACAGCAGGTGTTCCTATCGGCATCCGTATTTGGAAACAGACGAAGCGGAAGACCTCCGCCAAGAAGACTTGATCTCCCTTGGTGCCCGCAATTGGTGTCAGTTATGTTGAAATCGGGATAGCTAGGCTGACTTGCGCAACTGCAATACGAAATTTTCTAGGCGGCCGAACGATTCTAAAAAGAAAATCGAAAATCGATTCTCATTTCTTAAAAAAAGATAGATTAAAAATCGAATCAAAATCCAGCTCTAAATGATGAGAAAAATAAATAAAAAAAGCGAAAGATTTACGCAAGCAACAACAGCTAGGCGTTGGCATTGCTGCTGCTGGTGGAGCTAATGCCCATTTTGAAAATGCCAATGGCAAGCTTGGCAACCTGCGTCAACGTGTGCACATCACATCGTGGGGATGCAGTAGCCTAGCCGTAACGCCAATGGAGCATACACCCACAGACGAAGAGAGTGGCGGTCTGACCACAGTGACGTTATCGTAGCGTAGACAGCACAATTCGAACTACTACGTTTATTGGGCGAAGGAAGCTTCGGCAAAGTGTTTTTGGCGCGCAAGGTTATTGGCAAGGATGCTGGAACCTTGTACGATATGAAAGTGCTGAAAAAAGCTAGATTGAAGGTTAAGGTGTGCGTAGTACAAACGAACGTAAAATATTAGCCGATGTATCCAGACGCCCGACAAATTATATTTAATATTAGATTTACTTGGCTGAACTATAGCGTTGAATCATCTGCATTTTTTAGGTATAATCTATAGGGATTTAAAGCCAGAAAATATTTTTTTTGAAGGACACGGACACAGTAGAAGTAGGCCGAAGGCAGTTAAAAGGGTTTGCTGCGAGAAACCCTCGGTTCTGCAACCGGTACTAGGAGGAATAAGCGTCGAATGGCAGAATGAAGAGGCAACGTTCGGCGTAAGGCGACAAGCCTGCTTTCAAGAGGCAGAAAGAACCCAGCCCTAGAGCCGCGAGGCAGGGCAGTCGCATAGACAAGACAAGTAGGCCCAAAGCTGTAAGACAGATGGGCACCAATAGCGAGGTAGCAAACTACCTCGAAAGCTGCTTGTCGGAGGGAAGTTCCAATTACGGAAGTAGGAGATAAACCAAAGGGAGATAGTGCTAAGACTCCAGCTTTCTCGGAGGTACCAAATGGAGATAACACTAAGACTCCTGCTTTTCCCGAGAAGATGAGTCATGTGGCAAAGCAGTCACTGACTGTGGCGCTGGTTGATCGTAGCAGTCCTTTCGGACAAATGACTACTGAAAAGTGGAGATCTGTGGAAAGGGAGCTTATTAGCTTAATGCTTAAGATGATGCGGGAACAACCAAGTAATCCCCTTCCAACCTTTGATTCGGGGGGATGGTATAATGGTGTGAAGATGATAACGTGCGACAACATCGCGAGCTTGCGGTGGCTGGAGGAAGTGGTTCCAAACCTCCAAATGGCAAGGCACGAACGCGCGGTTTGAGATGGTGAATAACGCGCAAATCCCCACGGTACCAAAAGTTAAGGTATGGATACCATGCGTGATGAAGTCGGAGCATACACTGCGACTTCTGCAGAATCAGAATCCGAACATACCGACACAGGATTGGAAGGTACTTACTGTATCTCGGCCTAACGAGGATGGTCAGTTCTACATCTTCCAAATAAACAAGCAGGCGGAGGATATTTTTTACACGCAGCTTAGCAAAATGTCCTTTGGCACTGGCAAAATCTACATGCGACTCAGGAAAAGAAGTTCCGAGGATAAAAACCCTAACACTCTAGAGGTGGGCGAAGTCGAAAAGGACCTCAAAGCCTAAGGGAAAAAAGACAGGTGGAGGTCCCCGACGTCACCACGAACGTGCTAGAAGAGGACCAATCGCTAAATGGTGCTGTGACTCGCACAGAGGAACACCCAGCACAACAGTCATGAGAGGCTGTAGAGGGCCTCGAATACTCTAAACCAAAAGGGCAAGGGGAGGACGACGACGTCAAGACGAAGGTGCTGGAGGAGGACAAACAGCCCAATGGTGCTGCGAGTCCTACAGATAAACCTCCAACACAGTAAAGTGGCGTCGAGCGAACTACTAACCCTCGAGGAGGGTTCGTTTGACGTGGCGCTGATCCAGGAGCCGTGGCTCTTATCGGGAGGAAAGGTTTATGGACTTAGCGCGCGCGGGTTTGGCGTTTACTACGCGCAAACGAAAGGACGGGTGCGAGCTGTAGTAATGGTAAGGAAACAACTGCATTCATATATGCTGCCTAATTACACCACTGAGGATCTCGTAGCGGTGGCCGTTGAGCAAAAGAATAAGCAGGCATTTTTCCCATGCTGCGGAGGTTCCACCGATGGAGTGCAAAAGGCTAGTACAGGAGGAAGGGCGCAAAGGGCGGTTGGTCATAGGCGCAGATGCAAATGCGCATCACAACGCGTGGGGAGGAGCAGATACGAACGAGAGAGGCGAATCTCTGTTTTGTTACATCCTGCAAACCAATTTGCAGATAGCCAACGGGGGAAATGTCCTTACATATATTGGTCCAACATCCAGCAATGTTCTGGATATTACATTGAGCTCCGAGCGTGATATATCAAGGTATGATTGGATGGTTCTTGATAGACCATCCTTCTCCGACCATGCGTATATCAGCTTCAGCATCCCCCTAAAGAGGGTAGAGAAGGGAGGAACCTTTAGAAACCCTAGGTCAACGAACTGGACTAAATTTCAGAAACATGTAGAAAAAAACAACTGGGACAACCCAAAGGGGTTGCTAATGTAGAGTAACTGGAGGAGTCGAATGAATTCCAAACAAGGACGCTTATGACTGCGTATAACAAAGCTTGCCCTCTAAGAAGATTCAGAGGAAAAGCAAAGCCGCCATGGTGGAGCAATGAGCTGAGTCTTCTAAGAGGGCAGGTAAAAGAAATGTTAAAGCTCGCAAAGACCGCGGAAAGCGAAGCGTGTCGGGACGAGTACAGGGATCTACTGAGGACCTACTGTGGAGTTATCTACTTTATTTAAATATACTTTATTTTTGGCGGCCACTGTGGTGTGATGGTAGCGTGCTCCGCTTACCACACCGTATGCCCTGGGTTCACACCCCGGGCAAAGCAACATCAAAATTTTAGAAATAAGGTTTTTCAATTATAAAAAAAATTTTCTAAGCGGGGTCGCCCTCGGCAGTGTTTGGCAAGCGCTCCGGGTGTATTTCTGCCATGAAAAGCTCTCAGTGAAAACTCAGATGCCGTTCGGAGTTGGCATAAAAAACATGTAGGTCCCGTCCGGACAATTTGTAGGGAAAGTCAAGAGGGGCACGACGCAAATTGGAAAAGAAGCTCGGCCTTAGATCTCTTTGGAGGTTATCGCGCCTTTCATTTATTTTTTATTTTTTTTCTGTATTTTTGTAAATTATTTTTTTGAATTACTTTATTTTTTAATATTGTAACGAATTTACTTGCAAATCCTCTTATTTGCAATCCTCTGCTAAGTTCGAATCACTAAACTGTTGAATAAATAACTCCAATATTGAATAATGGAAAAATGGCCTTTATTAAAGTACTTCACAATAACACTTATACTTTGCTACTCGCTGGCTTAATAACCAAACTGATTGATAACTCAAATTAAACTCTACTATTGGCCGCCAGATCGCGTGCTTAATCAATAACTGATTGATTGCTCAACTCAAACTGAATTACTTCTTACTCGCTTGCCCCGCTTTTATAGTTTACGCTGCATACTTCTAGGCTCTTCGATTTCCAGAACTTACTAGTTGTTTCGGCTACAAAATCGCCAGCCACAACTACGTGCACAAATTATTGCTCTCTCTTGTGACAACTCAGATAAGATATATGCATGGGTTTGTAGTTTACAGTCTCCCGCACACACATAAGCGTATAAGTAAATTCATCGGTGTGTGACATCTCATCTCTCGCTGCCTTGTATGTAAATGTTGCTCGTCGGAATGTGTACATATGTGTAGACGCAATTATTGATTCGTTTATGTAGATACATAATGATTGAATTATTGGTTGTGAATTCACGTCACTGCTTAGCATCGGCATGGAGATGGCAGCACTCCTCAGTTTTGCTAATATTCGTAACAATATTATTTCAAAAAGAAAATTTTAGTGTCAGTGTATTTATAAATTTCCAATGTTAATATTAATATTTTAAAATAAAAATAAATAAAATTTTAAAAATGTATAGTTTAATTTAAACTATAATTTTCGCCAATATATTTGGTGGTTAACCAAATATTTAAATATTTATTTTTTAAAAATTTTATTTTATTTATTTTTGAGTTTAAATATTTTCCAACTAATTAGATTTTTTTTTTGAAGGGTTTCAAAAATTTTAAGTTAACACGAAAACTCAATTAAAAATTATTTTAAAAATTAAAGTAAGGAGTACAAAGTAGTTAACACTATACCTACAAGCGTGAAATTATCAGGGCGAAGAGAAACTCATGGAAAAGTTTCTGTACGGACATAGAGTGCTCCAGCGAAACAGCACGGTTGAAAAAAGCCGTAGCAAAGGGAAACATAGTCCAGGGACTAATAAAGAAAGAGAACGGGAAATGGTCACGTAATAGTGAGGAATCCATTGAGGTGCTTCTCGATACACATTTCCCATCGGGAGACGGTTTAGAAGAGCCAGCAGACATCACTCACACTTCGATTACGGAGCTAGTAGTGCAGGGCTTGGTGACCGATACCAAGATCGAGTGGGCAGTGAAGACGTTTTCTAAGTTTAAATCGCCGGGCCCAGATGGTATATTCCCGGCCATGCTACAAGTCTCAAGTAGGGCGGCCGTGGAATGGCTTAAAATAATATTCGATGGGTGCATAAGACTGAATCATGTACCGCACTCTTGGAAAACTGCTCGTGTAGCTTTTCTACCAAAGGCGGGGAAGATCGGTCACGTGTATCACAAAGACTATAGACTCATTAGCTTAACATCATTTCTGCTCAAAACCTTTGAGAGGCTGATAGATGTGTACATAAAGTCCAACGTGGATGAAAAGCTGCTCTCCACGACACAGCATGCGTACACCAACGGCAAGTCGGTAGACACCGCATTGCATAGGGTGGTAATAAGCATAGAGAAATCCCTGGAATATAAGGAGTATGCTCTAGGAGTCTTCTTGGACATTGCCGGGGCTTTCAACAATGTTGCAAAATGGGCGGTTATGGATGGTCTTAATTACATTAAAGTACATCCTGCCTTAATCAGATGGATCGGCTGCATGTTAAATTGCAGAAAGATAACATCACAATGGGGGTTGTACGAGGGCACGAAATCAGTGGACAGGGGCACGCCGCAGGGAGGGGTGCTATCACCTCTGCTGTGGACGCTGGTCATCAACCAACTGCTCAGGCAATTCGATTAGGCACCCGTAAAATTTACGGCTTACGTAGATGACGATTAGTACTTTCATGGATCGGGCGCTTCGGGATATTCATACCTGGGCATCTGATGTCGGGTTGAAAGTCAATGGGGAGAAGACGGATATGGTCTTGTTCACAAAGAGGTACAAGGTTCCAAATTGGACCAGGCCTAAGTTAGGAGGTGACCTTACAGGAGAAACCTTACACAAAATATCTAGGAATCATCCTGAACAGTAAGCTGTCATGGAAGGTCGACGTGGAGGAGAGGGTCAAGAAGGCCTCAACGGCACTCTATGTATGTAAAAGAATGCTGGGGTGTACGTGGAGCCTATCGCCCTCTCTTTCTCTTTGGGGTTTTACAGCGATTGTAAGCCCTATTCTATACTATGGAGTTCTTGTTTGGTGGAAAGTCACACAAAAAACAACATACCTAACAAAATTAGAGGGGGTATGCAGACTATCGATGCTTAGCATTACGGGAGCCCTGAAAACAGCCCCGACGGCTGCACTGTATGCCATTCTGCACATCCCACCTGTAGACCTGATAGCAAAGAACAAAGTGGTAATGAACGCAACCAGGCTCGGTGCTTCGGGGCAGCTTGAGCGCCGAATATATGGCCAAAGTAGTATAGCGTCATCAATCACAAGACGAACAGACTACATGATTCCCTATCTCCGCTTCGAGGGAGATCTTAAGGCCACAATAGAGGTGGACGGTTGGCGCAAGGGTGCGCAAATGGCGGACGAGGCGATACATGTGTACACCGATGGTTCCAAAGTAGTGGAAGGAGTAGGGTCTGCGATATACTGCATTGATCCGGAAATAAGCAGATCCTACAGGCTGCCGGATTACTGTAGCGTTTTCCAAGCGGAAATATTAGCCGTAACCAAAGCAGTAGAAACCCTGGAAAAGAATAGCTTAAGCTGCAACCGTGTTAGCTTTTATATTCACAGTCAAGCAGCAACTAAGGCAATAATCTCGCATAGCACAGCATCTAAATGCGTGTTAGAGTGTAAGCAGTCTCTGGAGAGAATCGGGACAGGGAGAAGCATACATCTATATTGGGTCCCGGGCATGTGGGAATAGATGGGAATGAAAAAGTGGACGAACTAGCTAAAAACGGCGCATCCCTTGAAGCTTGCTGTGTAAATGTCCCAATTAGATTGGGCGAGATTAAGCGAAGGCGAGAGGTGCACATGATCGACCAAGCGGGAAAGGCGTGAGTTCAAGCGCCGGGCTGTAAAGTGTCGAAGATTATGTGTAGGTCTTACAACCTTAGACTAACACAGTTGCTTCTGTCATTAAAAAGAGAGGACTGTAGACTCATGACGGGTATTCTGACTGGACACTGCCTTCTGGCGTCACGTGCCATTAAGTTAGGCTTGGTCAGTGATAGCAGATGTAGGAAGTGCGGGTTGGAGGAGGGAACGATCGAGCACGTTCTGTGCTCGTGCCCTGCTTTTGCCAGGCTAAGACTCCAGCTATTAGGAGTGATACAGCTGTCAGATCTAGAAGCAGCAAGTGGCTTAAGTCCTAGGAAGCTTATTGTATTTGCCAAGAGGACGGAGTTATTTTATAATATAGGTCCTGGATTTTGAAAGGGTTTTTCAGTTTGGTCGTTAAAACAAACTTCTGGTAACACTACGGACTAAATCAGTCTATGTGAGATCCTCATGGACCGGCCAGTTCAACCTACCTACCTACGGACACATAGCGCTTACGTATTTTGGGCTATCGAAACAACAATTGGATGGATGAAAAACATACAGTTTTTGTGGAACCGTCAAGTAAATGGCGCCTGAGAGAGTTAATCGTAAAGGAAACGACTTTGCTGCACTGGTGGTTGTGCTTATGTACGAAAGTCAACAGGCAATTTACCATTTCATGGGCAAACACGGCAAGAGACATTGAATCAAGTATTGCGTTCCAAGTTAGGTATGCAAGAAAATCTATCACCTGAAGCACAATCGCTCCTCCGTGCTCTCTTCAAACGAAATCCACAAAATCATTTGGGTGATGGTCCTAATGGACTACTCGATATAAGAGCGCATTGTTTCTTTGCCACAATCGATTGGTTGAGGCTGGAACCGAAGGACTTGCGTCCGCCATTTATACCAACAGTTTCACGCGACGATGCATTCTACTTTGATGTTGAGTATACTTCCAAATCACCACGTGTGGCACCTGGTGGCCCTATCTCTGCGTCAGCTCACGAAATCTTCAGGGGTTTCAGCTTTGTAGTGCCTGTGCTTTTAGATCAAACATCCAACAATTCAAGTCCCTTATCGTTATTTGTGCTCACTGCGCTGCACCACAGCGTTCACTGCCCGGTGTGCTGGCAGGAAACTTCCATCCTGAATACAATTTATTGCAGGGCGTGGCACATTCTCCGTGTATCGTTTGTGTGAACATCGTTAAAGAAGAAACGTTTTGCTGTCAAAATTATTGAGAAGACAGCAGCTGCAGTATCATCAAACTCTCTACAATTGCTTACAGGAGGCGCAGATTATGTTGCATTATGGCAATTATCCAAACATTGTTACATTATTCTCAGTATATGAAGATGTTACTTCAGCGTACCGTGTTATGGAGTTGTTGAAGGGTGGTGAACTACTCGATCGTATACTCTCCGTGGGTCAAATATGTGATAGTGAAGCGAGTGCTGTTTTAAGAACGGTAGTGTCAGCGGTGGCTTACGTGCACGAACATGGCCCTTTAGACAATTTTTGATGTTTTTAAACAGCCGACAGCCGGATAATTTCTTGCACTTATATTTATTTATGTAATAGTAAAAAAAGCGGATAACCTAATAGGGTCCCCAATTGATCGAAAGCCACGAAATGACCCCGAGGGCGGATCCCGAAAACCAGAATTGCTCCCAGAAGGGTCTCCAAATGATCCCGAAATAGTCCCAAAAATTTCCGAAATGACAACGACGCAATTCTAGACTGATCCAGAGAACCACACAGTAATGATCCCTGAAGTGTACTAAAATTATCCCATAATGGTCCTGAAAAAGTTCCCAATTGACCCTGACGGTCTCCGGGATGTATCCCAAATACCGTCCAAAAGATATCCCGGAAGATCCCCAATTTATCCATGAATAGTCCTGCAATTACCCCGAAGGGATCACAGACGGATCCCGAAAACTATACAGAAATGTTGCCGGAAGGCCCCCAAATGATCCCGAAGAAGTCCCAAAATCACACTGACGGTATCCCGGACGGATCCGGAAAACCATCCATATATGATGGCGGAGGGTTACTCAAATGATCCCGAAATAGTCCCGAAATGACCCAGACGGGATCCCGGATGACGGGAGGAGACGGGGAGCACCACTTATCGTTTTTCCACAATTGTTAAGATCTAGATCTGTAGATCCTTCTAGACTATTGGCTATATGTGTGCCAAATTTCGGAATCGGTCCAGCCGTTTTTGCGTGATTGAGTCACAAAGACAAACGTCTGGACATCCAAACATCAAAAATTTCGCATTTATAATACATACTAGCCTTTACCCGCGGCCCCGTCCGCAAAGAGAAAATAACATTTTCGTTATCCTGCTTATCAAGTTAAAAAAAAAAAATAACTAAATGAGCTGAAAACCTGAAAGGCACGCTCACGTGAATAGTACAATACAGTTTTTTCGAATTAAAAAAAACACATCTTGTTGTTAAGTTATATTTGTTCGCAAACTAATTATGTGATCTATTTTATACTGCCATAAAAACATCCAGAAATGATGCCGGAAGGGACCCCAAATTATCCTGAAAAAGTCCGGAAATGACCCAGACGTGATCCCGAAAATCATCTAGAAATGATGCCGGAAGGGGCCCCAAATGATCCCGAAAAAGTCCCGAAGTGACCCAGACGGGATCCCGAACGGATACCGAAAACCATTCAGAAATGATGCCGGAAGGTACACCAAATTATCCCGAAATAGTCCCGAAATGACACATACGGGATCCCGGACGGATACGGCTAACCATCCAGAAATGTTGCCGGTAGGTACCCCAAAATTATGACGAAATAGTCCCGAGGTTAACCCGTGGGATCCCGGACGGATCCCGAAAACTATCCAGAGATGATCCCAGAAGGGTCCCGAAATGACCCCGACGGTATTGCAAATACGGTGAAGCTAATAATAAAAGCATGTTAATAAGGCAGCAGGCGCGTTGAGGCCAACAAAGAATTACAAACATACAGGTAAAGCTAATAAAATCTATTGAAGGAGGGGGCATGGCGGGAGGAGACGGGGAGCACCACTTATCGTTTTTCCAAAATTGTTAAAATCTCGGTCTGTAGATCCTTCTAGACTATTGGCTATATGTGTGCCAAATTTCATCCGAATCGGTCCAGCCGTTCTTGCGTGACTGAGTCACAAAGACAAACGTCTGGACATCTAAACATACAAACATCTAAACTTTCACATTTATTATATTAATCAGATTAAGATGAGATAAGATTTTATGTAGCCGATTACTCGGATATGACGAATAGAATAAGATTACTGCTCGGCTACATTCATGAAAGGTATGAAGTCTTCGGAACAGCCGAAGACAGTCCCGGCCTTTCTTCTTCTTTTTTTAGTGTTAACGTAAACTTCTCTGACTTAAAATTTAAACCCAGTTCTGCGCACCCTTTTCGCGAAAATTGGTGCAATATAAATTAAAAACCAAATTTTCTTTTCTTTCAACTTTATTGAAAAACTGAAATCTGCACTTTATTTTAAAACGAATAAAAGAAATTGAAAATTGTTTAAAGGATAAATTTAATTTTTTGTATACATACTCTCCCTAGTTTTATAAGATAAATTTTTCTCGCATCCACCAAGATTCACTTTCTCATTGAACCTCCTTTCAGTATTTTATTCCAAAACGCCCTATATCAGTTTAAATTCAATATATTTTGACGTGAGCTGAGACGTTTATGAAATAAATCTGAAATGGAGCGTTCAGGGCGCAGACGTCCCAGCGAGGTCATTACCTATCAAGGTGCATATAAAAGAATAAACTTCTTGATCAGCTACATTAGCATAAAGTTGTGTATCTATGGCACCACGTTGGAATATTACGTCCTTAGATACTAACACCGCATAAAGTTTTCCATCCTCGACACCCGGTGCTCCAATATCTCCAACACAACAGTTATCGCCTTTGTCAGTACAATACATATTTCTTCCCACGGGGTAATTCCTACAACTGCTTGGTGCTATTATTTGTACTTCATTTATTAGGAGTTCACGTGCAAAACCATTTGAGTTGAAGTCAACCCATCCAGTAGTTTGAAATGTACTGCCCACCGAAAGGTGAGTTTGGGAAACTGGTATTGTCGCCGCTCCATCCGCATTCCTAAAGGTTTCATTGAGCTTAATTCCAGCTATACTGCTTTCTAGGCTGGTTTCACATTGATGTGATACACTCACCACGTCACGTAGTTTTCTGGTTAATATGGCTGCAACTTTGAGATCTTTTATTTCTACACCGGTCAGGCAATTTGAAGCTGTGATCACTATTTGCATAGTGACTAGTGAACCAGAGCACAAATATAAATCTTCACCTAATTCCCATAATAGTTCTACTAAATAACGCCGATTGCCAGTTTGTGAATTTATGTGTATCAGAAGACAGCTTAGTACGACAACAAGGATCGCGAAAAAGTTCTGGAAATTCATTTTAGTTTCCGATTTGATGTTTGCTAGGTATAAAATAACTAAAGCAAGAAAAGTTTTGTGAGCGCTATTTATATACAGTGGTGAACCGTGCAAGTACACGGTTAGAAATATGAGCCTAAATTTTTAACCATTAATCGGTTTCAACACTGAAACATTTGAAACATTTTGCTAATAAATTGGAAACCTCTCAATTTAATATTGTCTTTTTTAATTTTATCCAATTTCAATTTAAAACTTGTTTAAAGAATAAGTTTAAAATGTTAATATTGTTTTAAAACAAAACCAAAAATGTTTCAAAAAATTCAAAAATACAAACTTGTAGTCACTTCTGGGTTTGAAAGAAAAGCAAAAGGTTTCAAAAATCTAAAAATAGAAACTGGAATAGAAACGTCTGGTTTAAAAACTTATTCGAAGAGTTAAAATTTCGTGCGGAAAATTCAGAAATAAGAAATTTCATTTGTGAAAAGTGCTGTAGAGCAATACTGTAGGAAAAATCTCTAGTTCAAAACTGGTGCGAACCTCTACCAGTTCGCACTCTACATCTTTTAAATGCTTCTAGCTAGCGAATTTAACATGTAGATGTCCTAGTTTGTTTGAGTTGCATTAACTTTTCTATAGTTTCGAACTAGATACATATTTCCACTTTGGAAGTAGTTGGTTTATTGGAGCTATTTCGGTAGTTCCAAACTAGTGTTAAATGACTTTGTACTTATTTGGCAATTTAGGTCTAGTTCCGAACAATAAATGTGTATCAATTACTGACTGAAAGGATTTCAAGGAACCGCCCACTATTTTTTTATAACTTTAAGCGTAGACTTCTCCAGAATTGAAACCCAGTTCTATGCACTCACTTTCAGGAAGACCGTTATAGGCTATATTTAAACAAAATTTGGTTTGATCATATGTTCAAAATATTTCAGATTTAGGCTCAAACTTTTTACCGTGTGCCTGCCAAAATCTCAAACCACTTATTGATAAAAAGTGGCCGTCGTGGTGTGCCGGCAGCGTGCTTCACATACCACACTGAAGGTCCTGAGTTCAAGTGCCGGGCAAAGCAATATCAAAACTTAAGAACAAGGCTTTCAATTGGACAAAAAGTATGTCGAAGCGTATACAAGGCATAGTTACACTCCAATCGCATTTCTACTATGAAAAGCTTTTCAGTAAAAATGCATTTTCCTTGCGTCAGCTTCCGCTTGGAATCGGCATAAAACATGTAGGTCCCGTCTACCAATTTGTAGGGAAAATGAAAAGGGAGTAAGACGCAAATTCCAAGGGAAGTTGGGCCTAAATATTCTCGGAGATAAATCGTGCAAGCGTTAATTAGTCTTTTTTTCTATATCAGTTAAACAAACGGCTTTTGATCTACCAAAATAACAAATTCAAGGTTGTTATGTTTATTCCATCGACATGAAACTAGCACGTACGTGGTAAAATATTTTGTTATTCTTTTTTAAAGGTAAATTTAGTTGTACTTTATTGCTCGTTTCTATATTTGTACAGTTGTATTGTGGTATTAAGTTCACATAGGTTAAGTGAATGTATTCTTAAAACTTTCACGCCTATGGGACACCGGTGTGTCAAAAATATTTCCTTGTATAGTAAGAAGGTTGTTGCTGTTTTTGTAGCGGTGCTTCGCCCTATCCAATAGGTGCGACCGATCACAAATTGTCATCAATATCCTCTAACGGGAGTCCAAGGAAACTTGCTGTTTCAACAGCGGTGGACCATAATTAGAGGGGTGTTAGAAGCGTTGGTTATACAATACAGTTGAAGAGATGGTTGGTGTCATGTGGGGATACGTTACAAGCAGGACATATGTTTTGTATGTCGGGGCTGATTCTGGATAGGTAAGAGTTTAACCTGTTACAGTATCCAGATCGAAGTTGAGCTAGAGTGACTCGAGTTTCCCTTGGGAGTGTGCGTTCCTCTTCTGCAAGTTTTGGATATTGTTCTTTGAGTACAGATTTCACCGGGCAATTCGTTTCTCTCCCTAATGAAGAGTATTCTCGCCTCATTATGTAGATGTGGTTCTGGGGACTTAAGAAGATAACCCGTGGAGGTTCTGAGGGTAGTATTTTGGCAGGCCTGTAGCTTCTTCCAGTGAGTAGTCTTTAGCCTTGGCGACAATATCGGGGACGCATAGCATGCAATCAGCTGGCCAATTGCTTTGTAAGTGATAATGAGCGTTTCTTTATCTTTACCCCAAGTGCTGCAAGCAAGAGATTTGAGGATTTTCGGTACAATTTCGGCTGCATGCTCACCAAAATGATGCTGATCAATTTTCACACCCAAGATTTTGGGGTGTAAGACAGTCGGTAGCGTAGTGCGATTGACGTGGATGTTCAAAATGGTCGACATTTGGGAAGTCCATGTTGTAAATAAGGTCGCCGGTGATTTAATCAGTGGTAATGTCAGGTTCCGCGAGGCTAAAAAACTGGAGAGATCACGGAGGGAGCCGTTTATTTTGTTTCAAAGCTCATCGATCTGTGGGCCTGGGCCTGGGGCCATTATTGTGCAGTCATCGGCGTAGGAAACGATAATAACTCCTTCTGGTGGCGAAGGTAGCTTTGATATGTAGAAGCTAAACAAAAGAGGGGATGGGACACTACCCTGTGGCACCCCTTGTTTAATTCTTCTTGGTTTTGATGTTGCGTTCCTAGGTAAGTGACGGGTGACTACGCCTGAGTTTTGGGAGGCCAGGCCGTAATTGCTGTTGCGGCCCCGGGACTGGCCGTCCATGAGTAAGCATTAGGGTACCCGGTGTAGCTGGGTTTGCGGCCTGACAACATGGCGCAATGAAGCCCGTCGGGGGGTTGCCGTCCCGGAGACCAGAAAATCTAGGTAAGTGGCACCGTTCAAGACAGGAGCTGAGTTGGGCGGATGACGAAAACATATATATTCTGTGCTGGCAAACGGTGCAAAAGGTGGTAGGGACTTAGAGTCTGTGTCCCTGACATACACCATTGCTGCCGGAAAAAAGGGGAGAAGAAGATGGGGGAGGGGGTTGATGCTCGGTATTGCTACCGACTCTACTGCAGATATTGTACTTATGAGTGGGAGCGGCCGTATGAGCTGGTGGCGCCGTAGGGCGCAAGGAGCCACAAAAGATTTACAAAAGTTACGACGACGTCGGGTTTTGGGATCTACCCCAGAGCAACCTATCCGATGCAATCATTCCTTGCACGTAATACACTGAAAAGAGTATAACCGTCCTAAAAAGATCCTTTTCCGGCAAACGCAGCAAACCCATTTTCAGGACCCGGGTCAGGAGAAGGACCCGGACTGGGTTCGATACCTTCGCGGAGCAGGATAGTGTGGCGCAATTCCGCTGCAAGGAGCCGCTGGTAGGATGACAACTCGTAGGAGGAACGCAACAAATTAAATGGGGTTACACTGAAATGACAGCCCTTGGTCGGGAAAAATCCCGAGTCGCTCCGGTACATAGAACCGGCTGCCTTGGGAAGCGTAATCGGGTGGGTGTCATTAATTCCATCATCATCGATTATGGGCTGTGGTTCTTCTTCCCTATTCGCTTCATCGCTGTATCCATTTAGGAGAGCATGTTGTTGGTATCTCTCTCTCTCTCTCTCTCTCTCTGGGCATCGGTAACAAGGTCGCCATTTTCTTTCTTACAGGAGTTTGCCCCGAACTTAAGACCATCCCTCTGTTGCCGCATTTTTTTGTAAAATTTGTGGGTGTTTGTCCTGGTTGCTAGCAGCTTAAGCTCGTCGCATTCATGTCTTTCCACCTCTACTTTTTCTTCCTTTAAATGCGTGTCACTTCTCTTTTCAGCTCACGGTAGCGAACGTAATTATCGGATCTGCCAATGAAATTTCGGATAGAAAATCATCATAGAAAGACCTTAATCAGGGCAAGCAACACCGAAGACTCTTGACTCTCGACCAGTACTCCAAGACGTAAAGAAAAAGGAACTTACACATCTGCTATCACAAATATTTGACCCTGAAGTTGGCATTTATTATTCAAATCAAGAGGCGTTTATTACGTGGTGCCCCAGGGTAGTGTCTTTACCGAAATATATTGCCTAGCAGAGGGATTAATAATAAGACATATACATATGTATATCCCTCAAACGAATGGACATTCATAAGTACGGAATGATTACCATGTTTCTACAACAAGTTCATATGCTTAATATTTTTTACACTTCCTTTGCTTACCCTACATCCGCTGATAAAAGCGCCAAAAATTCCATAACCAAATTAAGTGATATCGACCGACCTTCTCGCATTTTGTGACACTTTCTTTTTGCACCCTTAACCCGATTTCCCCACAAAACGACATTGTAACCAAAGAAGCTGATATACAATTCGTAAAGTAATTGTAACCATAGTAAGTAGGAAGATAGAATTGAAGACTAAGCAACCGAAGGGAAAGGAAGAGGCGGTGGTGAATATTTCATAAATATTTGCCAAGTGTCCGATTCGTGTGGAATGCTGAACTGCAGAAGAATTGATTTAATTGTTTCCAAACTTGCTCAACCAATGGCTAGTTCACACACCCACACACTCACACTCATATCCTAGTCACTTGCACACAACCGAAAACATGCAACAACAAGGAAATGTCGTGCTACGTAATGTTAGAGTAATGCGGCAGTTACTCACGAACGTACGTACCAAAAACGTGTCAGCTGACACGACCTATCTTATGAGTGTGCAATGTAAACGAAAACTCACCGACGTGCAACGCCCGTACATACGTAGCCCGGAACGTAGAAATCAAAACAATTTTGATTTTTTCCGTAAGAACGTGTCAGCTGATCGCTCTCTCACTAGACAGAGTTGCCTAGTAAACTTTTGTGCGCTAATTTTTGACCGTTTGCAATTTTATGCAAAAACACCTAATTAAAGTTTGAAAAATTGTGAAAATAATTCGAAATAATTATGTAAAAGTGCTGGTTATAAATATGTAATCTATTTATACTTATTTAATATGTATTCCGGCCTTTTACAATATCAAAAATTAAATTGGAAAAAGTTGATGTTTCCATAAGCATGCATGCAAACTGGCCAATGGCAACAGTGCTTTGTTGTAAACAAAACACACACAAATATGTTATGTACATGTACACAGACGCACACATTGATTCCTACGGGCTTGAGAGTTCGGTCAAACGTGCTTCGTACGACAAACGTCCGTACGTACGGCACACGTCGGTGGGTAACTGCCGCATAAGTAACTGGTATGCCATACAGCTTTATACATATGTGTGTAGATGTTAGGTGAGGTAGGTGGGAGGAAGGTGGCTGGGTTGTAAAGGCTAGGCCGTGTGGTTTGCACACAGTTTTTTTTTTATTGGTTTGTGACCATAACAGTAATTCGAGGGAGCGACAAACTTGTTTCGACAGTTTCAAACGTTTTTCTCTAGCTGGACACACTCGGTTGGTGGAAAAGCAACTTGTGTTGGACTATTTTTTGCATGTGATATTATTTTGTTCTTGCAAAGTAATTAAGTTTGACGACGTCGCCATACTTATGCACATAATTCACATATAGAGCAGAGCTATTTACATATGATTTTGGGTACGAACCTCGTTTGTTTAATATGCGTACGCTTATATAGGTACTCGTTTGCTGGTGCGTATGTCAGTGATCGGGAGTTCGATCAGTAAAAGCTGCCACCATCCAACATTCGGGGTGTTATGCGAACTATGCCTATTGGACATATTGGGCTGATGAAGGAAGTAGTGAAATTAAGAAACATGCCCTAGTAACCATCGCCGTTTGTAAACTTTGTAATATTTCTCTAATATCAATATCTAGAGGAACTTGAGCTCTAGCCAGCATAAGTACTATTTACAACAAATAAACCATTTTTGACCGACTTTCATATATCGAATTCTTGAAGCTGCACCTCCTTTTGGAAATACCGGACGGTTGCATTTTTTTTAAAGAGGGCACATCATCAGTTCCCAAGACTACGTCAACGATCGACCCTTTAGGCTGGGTGCGAGTTGACCTAAATTTTAGGTACCTAAACTAATATTCCACTGGAACTTTCCAACACTGCAATAATTTAGTAAAAGGCTGTCAAAACTGTGCGAGTTGATTTGAAAACAATTTAGTGTATATCTTCTAAGAAAATTATAACAGTATGGGCAATTTAGTATTTTTGATGCGCTTTCACGCTTAAAAAGAACAGAGGTCTATTAGGGTCCATGGTAAGTACCTATCCCAAGATAGCAGTTCAAGAAAATGCAGTGGCCCCGTTTTATAAGGCTTTTTTCGGACAGAGTGGAGCACGTGCACAATTACCTTTTCCACAATCTCCAACTCAATACTGTGATGTTGGTGGGCCTTCAATAACTTCTTTGGGCCAATTAGTGCACTTGGCTGCCAAATAAGTTCAGATTTGGTGCAAGGATTTAATTCTTGTGTCGCCAACATCAGTTTGAACACAATTGAGCTCACCTTCACGTACAATCGATCGGACCTTAATCGCAGCAGGAATCATCGCTCTATGATCTATGATTTACTTAAATTGAATGGACAAGAGCCACTTGCATATACAATATTGAAAAATTAATATTTTTGTTTTTGAAATTTAACGTTTTAATTTAGGTTGAAAAGTATGCTCATAAAAATTCTAAATTTTTATATTGCACTGCCTTGCCGACAATTTCCAGTGATTTAAGTTTTTTCTCTATTTAGGTAGAAATTTAGGTCAAATCGCACACAGCCTTAATATTGTTTGGTGAATATTTTTTTTATATAATCCTCACAAACAGTGGCGGATTTGACTATTCGCCGCGCCTAGCCAATACCTAACTTGCTGCCCTTATTTTCACAATAATAATATTTAACACAATGATTGCGATTTTCAATGCTTTATTCAGTGTACATAACGAAATCAAGATAATCGACATTTGTATTAATGAGGTATTTAACGTTAACTTTTTTACAAACGTTCCTCATTTACATTTCTTGCGTCTTGATTTATCAGCTTCGAATTCGCAAATGATATCACCACAATCGATAGATAAAAACAATTCTGATTCTATCGTCAACAAAGCAAGAGCATTAAGTTTGTCTTCGCCCAATGAAGATCGGACGTAATTTTTCGAGCGTTTGAAAAGAAAACGATCCCTCGGCGCTACAATTTGCAATAGTAATCCTTCGTTGCTTAGATGTTTCATATCAGTGATAAGAGAAAATTTATAATAGATTTTTTGATATGCCTCACGTCTTCGTGTCAATTCGGCCAAAGTACGATCCAAGATAACGTTGAACGTGTTGACACCAAAGTTGTCACGGCCACTCAATTGAATACCAGATTCCCATTTTCACCATGTCGTACATTTTGATTTCTTCTACGCATTTTCAGTGTTTTGTATTCCTGAATCGTTGAAATGGAGAAAGCTTTCTCTTCATACAGATCGAATTCTTCACGAGTATCAGAAATAACTTTGAGTCCGTTGAACAAAATGATCACTTAAGAAATAGTCGTATTCACATTTTATTATTTCTTGCTCACGGCATTGAATGATGTTAGTAAGAAGCTCCACAAACGTTGCATGAATGCAGTCTCCAAAAGTTCCAGTGGAAGTGAATTAAAAGTTTTATGCGAATTTTTACGACTGCTATACGGAAAAATAATTTACAGCTTCATTCTAATTTCGAAATGCAGAAAAAATAATTAATTATTTATTATAATATATAGGAAAAATATTATTTTAAGTTCAGCGAAATCAGAATGCAATTTATTTTTATTTTATTTTTTAATTGACTCGAAATTTGCAACCCCACAATTTTGCCGCCCTAGGCTCTAGCCTATATCGTAAATCCGCCACTGCTCATAAACAAAAATATTTATTTAGCGTTTCAACTTGCCAAATATTTGTTTTTCTACTAAATGCTTTGTAGCCACTTGTTTCAACAATTACCTACTGCTTAATACACATTGGATCCATAAAAATTATGAAACGTCAGCAGTTATGGCAAAACAATACTAAAAAACAAAAAAAAAGTGAATAATAAATATCCAAGAGTTACAAGAAGGCAACATCAAAACAATCGCACGAGGTCATCGGATAAACGTCAAACAGTCAAACTATGATTATCGATGTAAGTAGGCGTGTTATGAATAATTTAGGACGCACAACCAAGCGTATTATTCTTCGTGTGGGTAAAGGTTTTACCCTGCGACCCTGCAACCTCTCCAATATTTGTACTAATTCTGTCGATATTGCAACTAAATGACAAGCGCTGATGTTGTCATTTTATTCAACCATAAATATATAATAAAACATAATACATACAAACACTTTGGTACATATTTACAGATTTTGAGTATCTAAATGTTCTGATAAACAGACGATATTGCGGAATTTAGCCTACCAGCTTAGTTGGGTTGGCTTGCATGGGGTGCGCTGAAGTGGTTGGTGGTCAGTGGTTGTGGACTAAAGGAATTCGAGCTGGTCAAATGATGTAGTAAGCCTGAAAGGGTGCCCTCATCTTCACACATACATACATACACACATTTATATGCATACTTACACATATTTTTATACTCAGCTGAGCATAGCTTACAGAGTATATTAATTTTGTTCGCATACCGGTAATCCGTAACGGCATAAACTAATCGAGATAGATATAGACTTCTATATATCAAAACGATCTGGACGAAAAAAGAAATTCATTTAGCAATGTTCGTCCGTCCGTCTATTTAAAATGAACGAAACTATACCACGCCCACTTTTTCGACATCGAAAGTATCGAAAAACCGAAAAATTGCTATAATTCATTACCAAAGGCGGCTAAAGCGATGAAGCTTGGTAGGAGGGTTGACCTTATGACGGAAAGTAGAAAATTAGTAAAATGTTGGACAATGGGCGTGGCACCGCCCACTTTTAAAAGAAGGTAATTTAAAAGTTTTGCAAGCTGTAATTTTGCAGTCGCTGAAGATATCATAATGAAATTTGGCAGGAACGTTACTCATATTACTATATAAATTAGCAAAATCGGATGACGAACACGCCCAATTAAAAAAAAAAAATTTAAAAGTTAAATTTTAACAAAGTTTTTAATATCGTTACAATATATAAGTAAATTATTTCAAGATTAAACTGCAGTAATGATATGTTGCAACAAAATACAAAAATAAAAGAAAATTTCAAAATGGGCGTGACTCCTCCCTTTTTCATTTAATTTGTCTAGAATACTTTTAATGCCATAAGTCGAACACAAATTTAACAATCCTTGTGAAATTTGGTAAGGGCATATATTCTATGACGATAACTGCTTTCTGTGAAAATGGGCGAAATCGGTTGAAGCCACGCCCAGTTTTTATGCACAGTCGAACGTCTGTCCTTCCGCTCGGCCGTTAACATGATAACTTGAACAAAAATCGATATATCTTTACTAAACTTAGTTCACGTACTTATCTGAACTCACTTTGTATTGGTAAAAAAAATGGCTGAAATCCGACCATGACCACGCCCACTTTTTCGATATCGAAAATTTCAAAAATTAAAAAAATGCCATAATTCTATACCAAATACGAAAAAAGGGATGAAATATTGCGGTTGGATTAGTTTTTTGACCCAAAATATAACTTTAGAAAAAATTTGTAAAATGGTTACCATATTAAGTAGAAGATAATGAAAAAGTTCTGCAGAGCGAAACCAAAACCCCTTGGAATCATTAATACCTTTAATTTTATACCCATATCATACAAACGCATACATCCCTGGCCACCTGGCGATATCTCGAAAAGGCATCCACCTATAGAACTAAGGCCCACTCCCTTTTAAAATACTCATTAACACCAGATCTGTACCAGAGTTAAACAGCTCTTATGCATTTGTATATCAACCAGAGTCAACATGATGCTTCCAAAGGGCCTTTCTCAAATGAGCAAGGAATAAGCTTCTTAGGGCTATATGCTCGTACCAACTTTAAAGTATTTTGTCAGACTTTCGCAGTCGAAGCTATTGCCGGTTGAGTATCCTCTTCTCCGCACCGGCGACATAGAAAAATAAGAAAAAAGAAAACAAAAAGAACAAGTAAGAAAGGCTAAGTTCGGGTATAACCGAACATTACATACTCAGCTGAGAGCTATCGAGATAAAATAAGGGAAAATCACCATGTAGCTAAATGAACCTAGGCTAACCCTGCAATGTGTTTGTATGACATGTTTATCAAATGGAATGTATTATAAAGTATTTTAAGAGGGAGTAGGCCATAGTTCTATGGGTGGACGCCTTTTCGAGATATCGCCATAAAGGTGGACCAGGGGTGACCCTAGAGTTTGTTTGTACGATATGGGTATCAAATGAAAGGTGTTAATGAGTATTTTAAAAGGGAGTGGTGGTAGTTGTATATGTGAAGGCGTTTCGAGATATTGATCAAAATGTGGACCAGGGTGACCCAGAACATTATCTGTCGGATACCGATAATCTATATATATAAAAATGATTTGGTGTTTAATTGTAACGCTAAAACTTGAAAAGGCTGAACCAAATCAAATACTTCCTTTGGGGGGTTTGTTACCCCACGAAGGCTTAGTCGACGAAAAAATAAAAAAATATTAGGGGGCGTTGCACCTCTCATACAATTTTAATTTTTAAAGCTGATTATCTCTAAAATTGTTTAAGGTAGGGACTTGGAAATTGGTGTGGAGATAAACGATAACAATTCCATATTAACGCAAAATAATAGGAGTTATACGAAAAGGGGGCGTGGCATCTCCCATACATACTTAGCGTTGGAAGCTGAATATATCAGAAAGAATAAATGGCAGGATCCTGAAACTTTCTATAAAGCTAAATGATATTAAAACCACTCTCACGCATAAAAGTGGGGGTTATACAACAACCATATTTCATAACGACTAAAGAGAATCATATTACAAAAACTCAAGAAAATATGGAGCAGTCCCGCTGCAAGGAGCTGCTTTGAGGATGACAATTTGTGGGAGGGACGCACCAAATTAAATGGGGTTACACTGAAATGGCAGTCCTTGGTCGGGAAAAATCCCGAGTCGCTCCGGTACATAGAACCGACGGAATGGTTTTGCTGCATCTGCCGGAAAAGAATCTTTTTAGGACGGTCATACTCTTGCCAGCGTGTCTCGTGTAAGGGATGGTTGCATCGGACAGGTTGTTCTGGGCTAGACCCCAAAACCAGACGTCCACGTAACTTCTATAAATCTTTTGTGGCTCTTTGCTGTTCACGTCCTAGGACGTCCCGTAGTCTGCGCCTTAGCGCCCCCCGCTATCTTCCAGCGGCCCCGCTGATCAGCAAGCCACAACAAGTACCCGCTGTTGCTCGCGCCCCACGGCGCCACCAACTCACACGGCTGCCCCTACTCATACCTACAATCTCCGTAGTAGAGTCGGGAGCAATGCCGAGCATCAGCCACTGCCCCTGTCTTCTTCCCCCCTCTTTTCCGGCAGCAATTGTGTAGGCCAGGGAAACAGACTCTTAGTCCCTACCTCCCTTTGCACCGTTTGCCAGCACAGAATATATACGTTTGCGACATCCGCCCAATGCAGCTCCTGCCATGGACGGTGCCACTTTCCTAGATGTTCTGGTCTCCGCGACGGCAACCCCCTGACGGGTTTCATTGCGCAATGTTGCCAGGCCGCATACCCAAATACACCGGGCACCACAATGCTTACCCAAGGACGTTTAGCCCCAGAGCCACAACAGCAATCGCGTTTTGGCCTTCCACAACCCAGGCGTAGTCGATTAACTGGGAAGATCACGGAGATAGTCGCCTTCATGAAGCGGCACAACATCCGCATTGCTGCGATTCAAGAGACTAAACTCACAGCAAGATCTGCATTGCATACCTGTTCTGGGTATAATGTCCACAGTGTTTTAGAACGTCAAGGATTATCTGTCCGTTCAGGCGATGCAAACCTAGAAATCATCAACATCTACATCCCTCCCGTCACCTGTTGCCCCAGTGGATACCGCCCTGACATCAGCGCCGTACTCACTGGAAACAATCGCATTATCTTAGGCGATTTCAATGCCCGTCATGATCTATGGCATTCAAACTTGCGAGTGGACAGTAGGGGTGCGATGTTAGCGGATCAAATAGAAGAAACGACGTTCTGCACTATAAACGGAGACGCGCCCACACGAATGGTAGGAAGCTGTCACAGTTCGCCGGATATTTCAATCGTGAGCGCAGAACTCGTAAACTGCGTCAACTGGCAGCCGATGGTATCATTGGCATCCGACCACCTGCCTATACTTATTTCGCTCGAGCATCCCGCCGACTCCATCGTCGCAGAAAAACGTAATTTCATTAACTTTAAAAAAGGAAAGTGGGACGAATACAAATCATTTACAGACAACCGCTTTGCTGCCCTCCCTATCCCAACTGATGCCCGCCAAGCGGAGCGTACTTTCTGCAAGGTCATTGAATCCGCCTCGGCTCTTCTGATTCCCGCCGGTAGAATTCCCGAAATCCAGCCCCACTTCCCGGCAGAGGCCGCAAGTTTAGCGAGAGAACGTGACCTTATAAGACAGCTCGATCCCGGCGACCTCCAAATAAGGGATATACACCAAAGCATCAGATTGCTTGGGGATGAACACAAGCGGGCGAAATGGGAGGAGCACCTAAGCGGTTGTAATCTCTCTGCCGGTTTAGGTAAACTTTGGTCCACTGTAAAGTCCCTATCGAATCCGTCTGGGCACAATGACAAAGTTTCCATTGCCTTTGGCGACAAAGTGCTGTCGGATGCGAAAAAATGCGCGAGCGCTTTCTGCCGACAATACATAATGCATTCTACGGTCGACAAAAATAGACGGAGGGCCAACAGACACGCACGTAAACATAAGATCAGCGCGTCACAAATTACCATCACCGCCAAAGAGGTTGAGGATGCCATCGGTCATGCTAAACCATCCAAAGCAGTGGGTCCAGACGGCATAGCCATGCCGATGCTTAAAAGCCTAGGGAAAGAGGGTTTCAAATATTTAGCACATGTCTTCAACCTGTCTCTTTCCACCATTGTCATACCCGAAAAATGGAAAATGGCCAAGGTGGTCCCGTTACTAAAGCCTGGGAAACCAGCTAACATAGGAGAGTCATATCGCCCGATATCTCTCCTATTGCCAGTAGCCAAGACGCTTGAAGCCATTTTGCTCCCCTAATTCAAACCAAATTTGCAGCTAGTCTGTCATCAGCATGGCTTTAGAAAACTCCATAGCACCACCACCGCGCTAAATGCATTAGCACCCAGATAAATTGTGGTTTAAATCAGAAGCCCCACCATAGAACAGTACTCGTAGCGCTAGACCTATCAAAAGCTTTTGATACGGTCAACCATGGCACGTTACTGCAAGACTTGGAAGGGTCTACCCTTCCCCCATGTCTTAAAGTGCACCGCAAATTATCTGGGTGGTCGGCAGGCATCGGTGCTATTCAGAAACGAAATATCCAAGCCAAGAAGAATTAAACAAGGGGTGCCACAGGATGGTGTCATATCCCCACTTTTGTTTAATTTTTACATATCAAAACCACCAGAAGGTGTTACTATCGATGACTGCACAATAATGGCCACAGGCCCGGGCCCAAAGATCGATGAGCTTTGCAACAGAATAAACGGCTACCTCGCTGATCTCTCCAGTTTTTTCGCCTCGAGAAACCTGGCATTATCACCTACTAAATCATCCGCGATCTTATTTACAACTTGGACGTCCCAAATGTCGACCATTTTGTCCATCCACGTCGATGGCACTACGTTACCGACTGTCCTACACCCCAAAATCTTGGGTGTGACGTTTGATCAGGATCTTCATTTTGGTGAGCACGCAGCCGCAATTGTTGCGAAAATCCAGAGCCGTAATAAAATCCTCAAATCCCTTACTGGCAGTACTTGGGGAACAAACAAAGAAACGCTCATTACCACATACAAAGCAATTGGCCAGCCGTTTGCGTGCTAATCGTCCCCTATATGGTCGCCAAGCCTAAAAACTACCCACTGGAAGAAGCTACAGGTCTGGAAGAAGCTACAGGCCTGCCAAAATACTGTGCTCAGAACCGCCACGGGCTGTTTTCTTATGTCCCCAGAACACCATCTACATAATGAGGCGAGAATACTCCCCATCAGGGAGAGAAATGAGATGCTAACCAAACAGTTCCTGTTGAATACCCAGAAACCTGGGCATCCCAACAGTCACCTGATTGATGAGCCAGTACCGCCTAGGGACTTAAGGAGTCATCTCCGTAAGCATTTTGAGGAAATACTGCACCTGAGAACTCAGCCGTATGAAGCAAAAAAAACACAAGCAGGTCCTTGGTGAACTCTACAAACAGGCGTCGGACCTTTATGCCGGGAATTGCCCGGTGAATCCAGTGTTCAGGGAACAGTACCCAAAACTTGCGGAAGAGGAACGCATACTCCCCAGGGAAATGCGAGTCACTCTGGCTCAACTTCATTCCGGATACTGTAACAGGTTAAACTCTTACATATCCAGAATCAACCGCGACATGCAAAATGTATGCCCCGCTTGCAATGTGTCCCCACATGACACCAACCATCTCTTTAATTGTAATGTGGAACCAACGCCTCTAACACCCCTTTCATTATGATCCACACCTGCCGAAACAGCAAGTTTCCTTGGACTTCCGTTAGATGATATTGATGACAATTTGCCTAGGGAAAGAGGGTTTCAAATATTTAGCGCATGTCTTCAACCTGTCTCTTTCCACCTTTGTCATACCTGAGAAATGGAAAATGGCCAAGGTGGTCCCGCTACTAAAGCCTGGGAAACCAGCTAACATAGGTGAGTCGTATCGTCCGATATCTCTCCTATCGCCAGTGGCAAAGACGCTTGAAGCCATTTTGCTCCCTTATTTCCAAGCAAATTTGCAGCTAGCCCCACATCAGCATGGCTTCAGAAAACTCCATAGCACCACCACCGCGCTAAATGCCATCAGCACCCAGATAAATTGCAGTTTAAATCAAAACCCCCACCATAGGACAGTATTCGTAGCGCTAGACCTATCAAAAGCTTTTGATACGGTCAACCATGGCTCGTTACTGCAAGACCTGGATGGGTCTACTCTTCCCCCATGTCTTAAAAGGTGGATCGCAAATTATCTGGGTGGTTGGCAGGCATCGGTGCAATTTAGAATTGAAACATCAAAACGAAGAAGAATTAAATAGGGGGTGCCACAGGGTGGTGTCCTATCCTCACTTTTGTTTAATTTCTACATATCTCACAAGCCAACCTAATAAAACCGCACTACGTTTTTTTAGCGCACGCAAACAACCAGCGCTTTTTGCCCAAACCCAAATAAGCGTGTATTGCGACAATGTAAAGCATATGTGCAAACGTCAAATCTGAATGTCACGCAGAACAAAAGTTGGAAATCGAGTTAGGTTTTCACGCAGCAAATTCAATTTGGGTTGCTCTCATACAAGTTGTGTGTGCACATTTTTGACAGAAAATGACTTGCGTGCGTTTATATTAGGTTGGCTTGTAAGCTACCTTAGCCCCCAGAAGGAGTTACTATTGTTTCCTACGCCGATGACTGCACAAAAATGGCCAGAGGCCCAGGCCCAGCGATCGGTAAGCTTTGCAACAGAATAAACGGCTACCTCCCTGATATCTCCAGTTTTTTCGCCTCGCCAAACCTGGCATTATCACCAGCTAAATCCCCCGCGACCTTATTTACAACATGGACGTCCCAAATGTCGACCATTTTGAACATCACCGTCGATGGCACTACGCTACCGACTGTCCTACACCCCAAAATCTTGGGTGTGACGTTTGATCAGGATCTACATTTTGGTGAGCACGCAGCCGCAATTGTTCCGAAAATGCAAAGCCGTAAAAAAATTCTCAAATCCCTTGCTGGCAGTACTTGGGGAAAGGACAAAGAAACGCTCATTACTACATACAAAGCAATTGGCCAGCCGTTTTCGTGCCACGCTTCTCCTATATGGTCGCCAAGCCTAAAAAGTACCCACTGGAAGAAGCTACAGGCCTGCCAAAATACTGCGCTCAGAACCGCCACGGGCTGTCTTCTTATGTCCCCAGAATACCATATACACAAAGAGGTGAGAATACTCCCCATCAGGGAGAGAAATGAGATGCTAACCAAACAGTTCCTATTGAATACGCAGAAACCTGGGCATCCCAACAGAAATCTGATTGATGAGCCAACACCGCCTAGGGACCTAAGGAGTCATCTCCGTAAGCATTTTGAGGAAATACGGCACCTGAGAACTCAACCGTATGAAGCAAAAAAACACAAGCAGGTCCTTGGTGAACTCCACAAACAGGCGTCGGACCTTTATGCCGGGAATTGCCCGGTGAATCCAGTCCTCAGGGAACAGTACCCAAAACTTGCGGAAAAGGAACGCACATTCCCCAGGGAAACGCGAGTCACTCTGGCTCAACTTCGTTCTGGATACTGTAACAGGTTAAACTCTTACATATCCAGAATCAACCCCGACATACAAAATGTATGCCCCGCTTGCAATGTGTCCCCACATGACACCAACTTTTATTGTAATGTGGAAGCAACGCCTCTAACACCCCTTTCATTATGGTCCACCCCTGTCGAAACAGCAAGTTTCCTTGGACTCCCGTTAGAGGATATTGATGACAATTTGTGATCGGTCGCAGCTATTAGGTGGGGCGAAACATTGCTACAACAACAACAAAAACTCAATATAACGTAAAGTAAGTCAGAATATTTAAGTAAATGTTACCGATATGGGAAAAATAAATAAATATATGAATTAAAATATGTATGATTAAATAAATATGTGTGTTTGTATATAAATAAATAAATAAAAGATGCTAGATAACAAGCATATCAAAACAATACTACAAAACTTTCAATTTTTAATTTTTTAAGTTTTGGTTTAATTATATTAAAATAAAATTAAAATAAAATAAAGTTTTTTGACTAGAAAAATAACTGAAAAAATATGTTTGTAGTTGCTTTGGTTTACAAAACAATTTTTGCGCATAAAAGTGGGGGTTATCGGAAAAGGGGGCGTGGCACCCGCCATATAATCTTAATTTTTCAAGCTGATTATCTGTAAAGGAGTTCAAGGTAGGGAGCTGAAAATTGGTATAGAGCTAAATGATATCAAAACCATTCCCACGCATCAAAGTGGGGGTTATCGGAAAAGGGGGCGTGGCGCCTCCCATACAAACTTAATTTTTCAAGCTAAATATCTATAAAAGAGTTTAAGGTTGGGATCTGAAAACTGATCAGGAGATTAACGATATCAATAGCATTCTTATGAAAAAACAGTAGTCTTGGGAAAAGGGGGCGTGGCACCTCCCATGCGTTCTTAATTTTTAAGGCTAAATATCCCTAAAAACGTGCATGGCATGTACATAGAAATCACTATGCAGATATACGATATCAATACCATGTTCACCAAAAAAAAAAAAAAGATTTATCGAAAAATGGGGCATGGCACCTCCCATACGTACTAAACTTTTGGGGCTGAATAGATCTAAAAGGGTTGAAAGAGGGGCCTGAAAACCATTATGGAGGTATATTATATCAATACTCTTACTTACTTATTTAAAATAGCCATTACTCCGTGAAAATAAATTGGAGCGTAGTAGGCGGTCATTCCATTTGACAACTTACAATATTATTTCTAATGTAATAATTGAAGCGGTAGCTTTTCGTGTTAAATATTTTACATTTACGAGATAAAAAATAGCGAATGTGTGTATTATAATTTTCTGACTGGTTTCATTCATATTTCGTTTAAAAAAGTGATATAGTGTGTCGGCGAATATCTATTTACATTGGACTAAATATAGTTCATCGTTAAATTGCATCTTTTTCCTTAGTTGGGTTAGCTCATTTTTGGATTTTTTCAAAGGTTAGTTAACGGTTGGTAAAACCTTATGTGAGCTGTATGCAAATGTATGATCATTTCCAATTAGATATTTGTTAAGATGCCAAGAATCAATGTGCATGGTAACATTGGTCGGAATTCTTACAGCAGAAGGAGAATACGAAATTTCAGAGCACGTCAAACAGAAAGGGAAAATGTTACTGAGAGGGTATCAGCTCGAAATAGATTGCTGGAAAATCATGCGCACCAGTTAGAAGATGTAAACCAAACTTACAATCAGGAAGAACGATTGAGAAGAAGGGAAGTTCACCATCAGCAAAAACGATTGAGAAGAAGGGAAGTTCGTGCTCGCGAAAGTGATGAAGTAAGATCACAACATACGATTATTCGATGACAACAGCGGCCACAACAAATTTCTTTGGTGAACACTGAACGGGTAGGCTTTCGATATGAGCCCAACATTCAATATAGCGCATCTGTTCAAATCGGTCAAATGTCAGTAAATTGTCATAATTGCAATGCAGTCAAATTTCAAAAGGAACCACCAGGATTATGTTGCGCGGGGGGAAAGGTTAAGTTGCCAGAATTGCTTCCACCACCAGAGCCATTGTTCCAGCTGCTTTACGGTGAATCTCCCAACTCGAGGCATTTCTTACAGCGCACTTAAATGTACAACGATTGTTTTCAAATGACGTCGTTTGGCGGTGAAATTGTAAATGAACAAAACTACAATCCAACGTTTAAGGAAATTTTACTAAGCGCAATACTTGACAGAAACTGCAGAACTTTCCTGCAATTATACAGGATCATGGGCAAATTGTTCATCTCGCTGGATCGCTGTTGCCGCATCAAGATCAAGAACACAAATATCTCCAAATTTACTTTCTGGGAGATACACATGATGAACTAAATCGACGTTGTACTATCTTCAATGCAACGAAAAGAGAAATAATCGATCAATTGCAGCAAATGTTACGCGAACACAATGACCTCATCAAACTGTTTACGATTTCGTTGGAACGTATGCCAACAGATGATCGTAGCATAATCATACATGCGGACAAGAGACCAACAGGACTCCTGAAAGACAATATAATGCACCTACAGTTAGCGAAATATCAGTTGTTGTTGTTGAAGAAAATTTGGAGTCGTGTGATATTGTCATAAAACGTAGAACTGAAAACGCACTAAAGCGAGTAAGTGAGACACATCGGTCTTACGACGCAATGCAATAACCGCTCATGTTCTGCCGTGGAGAAGACGAATATCACTTAGACTATAAGATGATAAACTCCATGAATGGTTAGTACAAAAAAATGTTTGTTTGCTACTTCATATATGTAATTTAAACTTTTAGGTGTCAAGACAAATAAAAAGGTCAGTTCAATGAACTTTTACGCATATCGAATGATGATTCGACAAAACTATGACAACCGCTTACTGAGATATCGCCGATTATTCCAACAGTATGCAGTTGATATGTACGTTAAAGTTGAGACAGAACGACTAAATTACATTTGATACAATCAGTCGAAGTTGCGATCTGAAGAGTATGTTCACTTACAAGATGCGATGAATAGTGATGAGGATTACCAGGATATAGGTCTAGACCCACTATTTTGCCATCGACATACATTGGCAGTCCTAGATACATGCATGAGTACTCCCACGACGTGATGACTTACGTGCGCAATTATGGACGACCGGATTTGTTTGTAACATTTACTTGCAATCCAAAATGGCCAGACATTACGAATCTGTTGAATCCCGGCCAATCACCAAGTGTTTAAACAAAAACTCAGATGTTTGATGGACTTCATTACGAAACAACGTGTATATGGTACTGTTCAATGATGGATGTACTCAGTGGAGCGGCAGAAGAGAGGTTTACCCCACGCACACATTCTGCTTTGAATGGTGGAGAAAATTACACCTGACCAAATTGATGACATAATTTCCGCTGAAATTCCTGATGTTGATATAGATCCAAAGTTGCACGAAATGGTGATGGCCAATATGGTTCATGGGCCATGCGGACAACACGATCCATCTTCGGTTTGTATGTCGGACAATAAATGCAAAAAAACGCTATCCACGTGCTTTTATTTCGGAAACTCAAACTGGAAACGATGAATATCCTCTCTATCGGCGTCGCTCACCCGCTGGCAATGACAGAACATCCATCACTCAATTGAAAGGAAAGAATTTCTTGGTTGGTAACACATGGATCGTTCCATATTCGCCTATTTTGTCTAAGGCATTCAAAATAAATATAAATGTTGAGTATTGCAGTTCAATAAAGTCAATTAAGTATGTTTACAAATACGTCACCAAAGGGAGCGATATGCCGGTTATTGGCGTGGAACGAGATGAAATTAGCAAATTTAAAATGGGCAGATATGTCAATTGCAATTAGGCAATCTGGATAATATTTTCATTTGCAATACATGAACGCCATCCGACTGTTGTGCATCTGGCAGTTCATTTGGAGAATGTCCAACGAGTTTATTTCAACGGAGAGAACGTAGTACAGTGAGCGGAAAGACCACCAGCAACCACTTTAACAAGTTTCTTTGCAACTTGCGCCAGTGATCCGTTCGCGAGAACATTGCTTTACTCTGAGATGCCTCGGTATTATACACGGAATGCATCGTCGAAGAAATGGTTACGCAGGAAGTACGGCCATCCAGTAGATGGCTATCCAGGTGTTTTTTCAACTGATGCATTCGGAAGAATTTACAGTATCGATCCAAAGAACGATTATTGCTTTTACCTACGTTTGTTTCTGGTCAATGTACGCGGTTCAACTTCATTTCAATCTTTGAGGACTGTAGATGGTACCATTTGTGCAACATTTCGAGAACCATGTCAACAATTGCAATTGCTTGAACACGACAGTCACTGGAATCAAACGCTAGCTGATGCAATAGCTTCCTCACCAGCCACTGCAGTTAGTGCACTTTTCGCTATAATAATTTCGACATGTCAGCCTTCAAACCCGCATGTATTATGGGATACGTACAAAGATGACATGGCAGAAGATATTTTGCACCGCTTGCGACTCGCGAAAAGAAATTTCGAGTTGCAAATGAATGCTGACATCTACAATGAAGCATTAGTCCTTATTGAATATTTATGTTTACTCACGAGCGGAAAACTATTGATTGAAGTTCATATGCCAGCGCCAGGTCGTCAAGCAAGGGATGTACTGAATCACGAATTGGAACGCGAGCGTGCTTACGATATAACTCACTTGCAACAACAAGTACAAACAAATTTTCCACTGTTAAATGAACAGCAAAGCAGTGCGTACAATCAACTAATAAATGCTGTAGATAATGAAAACGGTGCCATATTTTTTCTCGATGCGCCCGGCGGGACCGGTAAAACGTTCCTATTGTCTTTAATACTAGCAGCAATACGTGGTATTGCATTAGCTCTTGCATCTACCGGAATTGCGGCAACACTGTTGGAAGGTGGAAGAACGGCACATTCAGCATTAAAGCTTCCATTAAAGTTGCAATTACACGAAAGTCCTGTTTGCAATATTTCAAAACAATCAGCAATGGCACAAGTTTTAAAAACTGTAAATTGGTCATATGGGATGAGTGCACAATGGCCCACAAACGATCATTAGAAGCACTCGACCGAACATTGAGAGATTTGCGCAATAATGATCGTTGCTTTGGAGGAGTGATGATATTGCTGGCGGGCGACTTCAGACAAACACTACCCGTGATTCCAAAATCAACAGCGGCGGATGGGCTAACCGCATGTCTGAAGTCATCGCATTTGTGGAGGTTTGTTAAAACCATTTTATTGACCATCAATATGCGAGTTTTGCTGCAACACGATAGAACTGCAGAGGTTTTTTCAAAAGAGCAAGTTCCGATAGATCCTTGCAGTGGTTTAATATCGATTCCAATTGCGATTTGCCAATTCGCTAATTAAGCAGTGTATATCGAAATATCGCTCAAAATTATGGTAACTACGAATGGTTAGCAGCAAAAAATATTGATGTCAACGACTTGAACTGGACGAACAAAATCAAATTCCGGGAGAGTGGAGTTCTTAAACTCTCTGGATTTGCCTGGAATGCCTCCTCATCATTTGCGTCTCAAAGTTGGGTCTGTTGTTAATTTGCTACGCAATCTTCATGCTCCCAAACTGTACAATGGTACACGACTGATTGTTACGAAGCTAATGGACAATTTAAAAGTGGCAAGTATTTTGAAAGGCCCGTTCAAGGGAGAGGAATGCTTACTTCCCCGGATTCCCTTAACTTCAACAGATTTGCCCCTCCAATTCAAACGTATGCAGTTCCCAGTGAAACTTGCATTTGCGATGACAATTAACAAGTCACAAGAGCAGTCGTTGGAAGTATGCGGCATAAACCTAGAAATGCCATGCTTTTCACATGGTCAGATATATATATTCCGTGTTTCAAAACCGCCCCCGCTCCGGGACAGAAAACTAAAAATTTTGTGTATCGTGCAGCGTTAAACTGAATACTAAAATTATATATTTTTGAAGTTGTGAAAAATCGTTAATTTTCTATTAAAAATAATACCGGTGTAATAAAAATTTTTGAAATGAAATTAATAAAAAAATCCATCGCTTCATCGGTCTTTGGTAATGAATTATCGCACTTTTTCGGTTTTTCGAAATTTTCGATATCGAAAAAGTGGGCATGGTTATAGTCCGATATCGTTCATTTTAAATAGCGATCTAAGATGAGCGTTCGGGAATCTACGTACCAAATTTCATCAAGATACCTCAAAATTTACGCAAGTTATCGTGTTAACGGGCAGACGGACGGACATGACTCAATCAAATTTTCTTTCGATACTGTTGATTTTGATATATGGAAATCTATATCTATCTCGATTCCTTTATAACTGTACAACCAACCGTTATCCAATCAAAGTTAATATACTCTGTGAGCTGTGCTCAACCACCGGGCCTAACTACTTTGAACACCAATTGCCAAAAAAACCAATTGTCTACAAAAAAAAAACTAAAACATACAGCATACTTATTTAAAAACTCGACCGACCACCTGGTGGAGAGAGCCCCAATTACATGAATCCGTTTTACACCCACAATTATTCCTGTGAGAGGTAGCGGGAAGACGACCTAGAACTTTCGGTGTAGTGAAAAAAAATTTGTAACATGACAATCGCAAGATGAGATTATCGAAATTAAATTGCCCAATGCGATACGACTTCCTTTGCAGACACGAACAGGTTTCAAATGATTTGTTACCGAGTATTGTAGTTCCCGATTCAAGCTACTTCACTTAGCCACCTGAGCCCACACATCGATTTAAGAGAAGGACGATGTGAAAAGGAACATATTCTATGAGAGCTCCAAACGCACATAAAAGTCCTGCATGACGAATCAAAAGCCAGAGTGAACAAGGTTGGAGGCTTTTGTCCGATGTTTTGCAAATTCAGACTACACAATTTTTACTTTTCCCAGGCTTCAAATACTGCCGTCAGCATTGCCCGGTTACTGCATAAAACTATTCAAAAAGCCATGTACTTGGCTCTCCCCTTGTTAAAAACCAGTAAACTTAATTGATCACTCTGATTCCAGACTTTTAGGTTGGGACATCCTACGAGGCCTCGATTTTTACTATCGTAACGTGACAGCCGAGATGCACACTCATTTGTAACGCTAAGAAAATTTACCACCAAAAATTTACCTACGATACAGAGAGCGATTTCTCAGCTCTTGCTTCGGCTCTGTGAAATGCTACACGGATTTTGATGAAACTTGCAACACAGACAATAGTCTACTGGCAACATTTTCTTCGAACACGGAAAGGGGGGGGGGGGGGGGGAGTGATCTCACGACTACATAATAATTACTACTTTTTAATAATTTTTACACATTATAACTTTACCTATACTGACCTTCACCAAAATTACAAACTCAATGGGTCAGATAAGTCGAGCAAAGTGAGAAGTCCGGGATCACGTCGGGTTTATTTTGGGACTTTTTCGGGACTATTCCTGTATCATTTGGGGATCCTTCCTGCATCATTTCGGGATCAATCCCCTCGGGGTTATATCGGGACTATTTCGTTACTTTTACGGGATCGTTTCTGGATTGTTTTCGGGATCCGACCAGCATCCCATTGAGATTATTTCGGAACTTTTCAGTGTAATTTTGGGACTATTACGGGATCATTTAGTGCCCTTTCCGGTATCATTTCTGGAAGAATAAGCATACTTTTTAATCAAGGTTAAATTGAAGTAATTGCTAATTATTTTATCCACGCGGCCCATTATACATAGCTTGAGGAAGTTTTTGGCCAAAATACCTGATAAAATTTCAAGTATAAAAAAAATTTAACAAACAGCTTTTGTTCTATGAAACTAATTAGAGGAAAGTTCCTTATAGTTGTTTATTTGTATATACGTAAGCGTTTTCACAATTGAATAGATTTATTAATTTGAGAACGGTTATGTGATATTTGTACAATAACTGTATTTTTAATGAATAAATAGAGAAAAGTACAAAGGCACACTTAATTAGTTCTACCTGTTGTCAAGCTTCTAATATGTTCTATTGTATTCTGCCACAAAGCTGTAGTTGGGGGCAGCGGGTTGACATAATTAAGATCTTGTATTAAGTGATAATGAGACATTAATTTAATCTGATTTAAACGTCTGTTCATCTTTAACATATTCGTTAAATTAATTAGCTTAAGACGACTTTATAGGAATATAGAAATTGAGTTTACATCGCTACAAACAAAAAAAGTCCGTCAGGTTTAATTCGGAACTTTTTCCGGATTATTTGGGGACCCTGCAAGGATCATTTCTGTGTGGTTCACTGGATCCGTCTAGGGTCGCGGCGTTGTCATTTCGGGACTATTCCGGGATCATTTGGAGACCCTTCGGGGAGCATTTCTGGATGGGTTGCGTGGCTTTTTCTGGATAATTTCAGGATGATTTTGGGATCATATCAAGTTATCAGCTCATTTAGTACTTTTTTTACTCTATTACAAAAGTAAAATATATTAGACAAAAATTATTTTTAAACCGAAAACTTGTTAAGCAGGCTAACGTGAATAGCCCATATATTTTATTTGGGAGTGCTACGAAATCCAAAAAAAAATACCCAAACACAAAATCCCCAACAAAAAAAAAAAATACCCAAACATAATCCCCAAATTCAAAATCCCCAAACACAAAATCCCAGTGCTATGATAAACATGATGACCGTGTAAAAAATAGCAATATCTTTTTCCTCTTTCATTCATATTTATGTATGTATAACTATATATTCACTGGGCCGGGTCGATTTGTGGGGAGGCAAAAAAATCGCCCATTGCTCTGTGAAAATTATATTCTGGGGATCAAAATAAGAAACTTTGCCGAAGGAACCATACCTTAAAAACGAATTCTGATGCCCCCCCCCCCCTTTTTTGGGTCGTAGAGGCAAATTTTGAAACATCCCACTTTGAAATGCCTTTGTTTTTTCTTTTTGGAGTTTATTTTTCTCTTTAGAAATTTATTTAGTCAGAACATATGTAAATGAAAAAATGAATTTAACTTAGTAATAGAAAAGAAATTAAAAAAAATTATTAGAAATTAGCGTTTTTACAACCCCCAGCCACGGTTGTACCACACACCCGGACTTGGCATGGCGTAGCCCAGGGTTATTTGTTATAAGCGCAGCCGAAGGCCGCCTATGCATAAAGTTGGTATGGATTATTAGCCTTTTTTGGTCGCGGCGATTTTAAACCTAATTTGAATTTGGGGATTTTGATTTTGGGGATAACTTGGTAGACCCATTTTTTTTCTCTTTGCGGACGGGGCCGCGGGTAAAGGCTAGTAATATTATAAATGGGAAAGTTTGGATGTTTGGAAGTTTAGATGTTTGGATGTCCAGACGTTTGTCTTTGTGAGTCACGCCCACATATAGCCAATAGTCTAGAAGGATCTAGTAGCTAAATTTTTTTGAAAAGGGGAAGTTCCCCCTAGGAACTGTTATAATTTAATTATTGTATTTTTTCGTTTTTGTGATTGAACCACGCCAGACCGACTACACGGATTTTGATGAAATTTGGGACATAGATAGACAATAGTCTTCTGGCGAAATATTTTTCGAAAATGGAAGGGGGTCCCCGCCCCCTAGGAACAATCGACAACTCCTCGATCAATTACTTTTAATTAATTTTTACACATTAGGAATATAAGTATACTGACCTTCACCAATATTACAAACTCAAGGGGTCAAATTAGTCGAATGCTTACAAAGTGAGCAGTGACACCCATGGATGATTTTTGGGATAATTTGGGGTCCCTTCCGCCATCATTTCTGGATGGTTTTCGCGATCCCGCCAGAGTCATATCGGGACTTTTTCGGGACTATTTCGGTATCATTTTGGGACCCTTTCAGGATACGTCCGGAATCCGGTCTGGGTAATTTCGGGACTTTTTCTGGACTATGTCAGGGTCATTTCGGGACTCTTACGGCATCATTTCTAGATGGTTTTCGGGATCCCGTCAGGGTCATATCGGAAATTTTTTGGGACTATTTCGGGATCACTTTGGGACCCTTCGGGATTCATTTCTGATAGTTTTCGGTATCCGTCCTGGATCCCGTCAGGGTTATTTTCGGACCTTTTCTGGACTATTTTGGGATCATTTGCGGACCCTTCATGCATGGTTTTCGGAATCCGTCCTTTCAATTTCAATTTATTTATTTACCAATATAGTACAGAGTAAGACCAGATATAGTATTTTAGATGTACTTCAAGGCATCGATTTAAGAGAAGGATGATGTGAAAAAGAACATATTCTATGAGAGCTCCAAACGCACATAAAAGTCTTGCATTGCAAATCAAAAGCCAGAGTGAACAAGGTTGGAGGCTTTTGTCCGATGTTTTGCAAATTCAGACTACACAATTTTTACTTTTCCCAAGCTTCAAACATGTTAAAAACCAGTAAACTTAATTGATCACTCTGATTCCAGACTTTTGGGTTGGGATATCCTACGAGGCCCCGATTTTTACTATCGTAACGTTACAGCCGAGATGCACACTCGTTTGTAACGCTAAGAAAATTTACCACCAAAAATTTACCTACGATACAGAGAGCGATTTCTCAGCTCTTGCTTCGGCTCTGTGAAGGCTACACGGATTTTGATGAAATTTGCCATACAGACAATATCCTGCTAGCGAAATTTTATTCGAACATGGAAGGGGGGCGGGGGAAGGGGGATCTCACGACTACTTAATAATAATAATTACTTTTTAATAATTTTTACACATTATAACTTTACGTATACTGACCTTCACCAAAATTACAAACTCAATGGGTCAGATAAGTCGAGCAAAGTGAGCAGTCCGGGATCCCGTCGGCGTTATTTTGGGACTTTTGCGGCACTATTCCTGTATCATTTGGGGATCCTTCCTGCATCATTTCGGGATCAATCCCCTCGGGGTTATATCGGGACTATTTCGGTACTTTTACGGGATCGTTTCTGGATTGTTTTCGGGATCCGACCAGCATCCCATTGAGATTATTTCGGAACTTTTCAGCGTAATTTTGGGACTATTACGGGATCATTTAGTGCCCTTTCCGGTATCATTTCTGGAGGAATAATCATACTTTTTAATCAAAGTTAAATGAATTGGGGTAGTTGCTAATTATTTTATCCACGCGGCCCATTATACATAGCTTGAGGAAGTTTTTGGCCAAAATACTTGATAAAATTTCAAGTATAAAAAAAATTTAACAACCAGCTTTTGTTCTATGAAACTAATTAGAGGAAAGTTCCTTGTAGTTGTTTTTTGTATATACGTAAGCGTTTTCAAAATTGAATAGATTTATTAATTTGAGAACGGTTAGGTGATATTTGTACAATAACTGTATTTTTAATGAATAAATAGAGAAAAGTACAAAGGCACACTTAATTAGTTCTACCTGTTGTCAAGCTTCTAATATGTTCTATTTTGTTCTGCCACAAAGTTGTAGTTGGGGGCAGCGGGTTGACATAATTAAGATCTTGTATTAAGTGATAATGAGATATTAATTTAATCTGATTTAAACGTCTGTTCATCTTTAACATATTCGTTAAATTAATTAGCTTAAGACGACTTTAAAGGAATATAGAAATTGAGTTTACGTCGCTACAAACAAAAAAAAAGCCCTTCAGGTTTAATTCGGAACTTTTTCCGGATTATTTGGAGACCCTGCAAGGATCATTTCTGTGTGGTTCTCTGGATCCGTCTATGGTCGCGGCGTTGTCATTTCGGGACTATTCCGGGATCATTTGGAGACCCTTCGGGGAGCATTTCTGGATGGGTTGCGTGGCTTTTTCTGGATAATTTCAGGATGATTTGGGGATCATATCAAGTTATCAGCTCATTTAGTACTTTTTTTACTCTATTACAAAAGTAAAATATATTAGACAAAAATTATTTTTAAACCGAAAACTTGTTAAGCAGGCTAACGTGAATAGCCCATATATTTTATTTGGGAGTGCCACGAAATCCAAAAAAAAAAAATACCCAAACACAAAATCCCCAACAAAAAAAAAAATACCCAAACATAATCCCCAAATTAAAAATCCCCAAACACAAAATCCCAGTGCTATGATAAACATGATGACCGTGTAAAAAATAGTAATATCTCTTTCCTCTTTCATTCATATTTATGTATGTATAACTATATATTCACTGGGACGGGTCGATTTGTGGGAGGCAAAAAAATCGCCCATTGCTCTGTGAAAATTATATTCTGGGGATCAAAGTAAGAAACTTTGCCGAAGGAAGTATACCTCTAAAACGAATTCTGATGTCCCCCCCCCCTTTGGGTCGTAGGGGCAAATTTTGAAAAATCCCACGTTGAAATGCCTATGTTTTTTTCTTTTTGGAGTTTATTTTTCTCTTTAGAAATTTATTTAGTCAGAACATATGTAAATGAAAAAATGAATTTAACTTAGTAATAGAAAAGAAATTTAAAAAAATTATTAGAAATTAGCGTTTTTTAAAACCAGGGCATCACTGTGATGCATTTGCATGTCGTAAACATAGTTGTGTGGGTTTTTTATTCAACCGTTTTCAAAAATGAAGGTATCACTGTGACACAAATGCATTGCAGATCGTAAAATTGCTTGTGTTGTTTTTTTTAAGCCACCACAATACACAGCAGGTAGAATTGAAATTGCCCCTACCCAAAAGTTCGACCCAAAGGGGGGCACATCAGAATTCGTTTTAGAGGTATGGTTCCTTCGGCAAAGTTTCTTACTTTGATCCCTAGAATACGATTTTCACAGAGCAATGAGCGATTTTTAATTCGACCCGCCCTAATATTATTCACGTTTGGCAATACATATTTTTACTTATCCATATATAGGACTGACATTCGCTCTAATACGAACAAGCTAACAGAAGCGTGTACTACGCAGAAGGACATCACCGTGGCGGTAGCCACGGTTATACCACACACCCGGACTTGGCATGGCGTAGCCCACGGTTATTTTTTTATAAGCGCAGCCGAAGGCCGCCTATGCATAAAGTTGGTATGGATTATTAGCCTTTTTTGGTCGCGGCGATTTTAAACCTAATTTGAATTTATTTCACACATAAAATGGGGCTTTTGATTTTGGGGATTTTGATTTGGGGATTTTGTTTTGGGGATTTTGATTTTGGGGATAACGTGGTAGACCCATTATTTTTTCTTTGCGGACGTGGCCGCGGGTAAAGGCTAGTAATATTATAAATGGGAAAGTTTGGATGTTTGGAAGTTTAGATGTTTGGATGTCCAGACGTTTGTCTTTGTGAGTCACGCCCACATATAGCCAATAGTCTAGAAGGATCTAGTAGCTAAATGGAATATGGGTCCCCGCCCCCTAGGAACAATCGACGACTCCTCGAACAATTACTTTTAATTAATTTTTACACATTAGGAATATAAGTATACTGACCTTCACCAATATTACAAACTTAAGGGGTCAAATTAGTCGAATGCTTACAAAGTGAGCAATGACACCCATGGATGATTTTTGGGATAATTTGGGGTCCCTTCCGCCATCATTTCTGGATGGTTTTCACGATCCCGTCAGAGTCATATCGGGACTTTTTCGGGACTATTTCGGTATCATTTTAGGACCCTTCGGGATTCATTTCTGATAGTTTTCGGTATCCGTCCTGGATCCCGTCAGGGTTATTTTCGGACCTTTTCTGGACTATTTCCCAAGCTTCAAACATGGCCGTTAGCATTCAGGTTACTGCATAAAACTATTAAAAAAGCCATGTACTTGGCGCTCCCCATGTTAAAAATCAGGAAGCTTAATTCATCACCCTGATCCCATACTTTTGCGTTTGGATATTCTACGAGGCCCCGATTTTTACTATCGTAACGTGACAGACGAGATGCACACTCGTTGGTAACGCTAAGAAAATTTACCACCGAAAATTTACCTACGATACAGAGTGCGATTTCTCAGCTCTTGCTTCCGCTCTGTTAAGGCTACACGGATTTTGATGAAATTTGCAACACAGACAATATCCTGCTAGCGAATATCCGAACATGGAAGGGGGGCGGGGGGGGGGAGGGGGTCTCACGACTAATTAATAATAATAATTACTTTTTAATTAATTTTATTTTTTTAATTACTTTTTAATAATTTTTACACATTATAACTTTACGTATACTGACCTTCACCAAAATCACAAACTCAATAGGTCAGATAAGTAGAGCAAAGTGAGCAGTCCGGGATCACGTCGGGGTTATTTTGGGACTTTTTCCGGACTATTCCTGTATCATTTGGGGATCCTTCCGGCATCATTTCGGGATCAATTCTGTATGGTTTTCGGGATCCGTCTGGAATCCTGTCGGGGTTATATCGGGACTATTTCGGTATCATTTTGGGACCTTTTCGGGATCCGTCCGGCATCCCGTCTGGGTAATTTCGGGACTTTTTCTGGACTATGTCAGGGTCACTTCGGTAATTTTACGAGATCGTTTCTGGATTGTTTTCGGGATCCGACCAGCATCCCGTTGAGATTATTTCGGAACCTTTCAGCATCATTTCGGGACTATTACGGGATCATTTAGGGCCCTTTCCTGACTCATTTCTGGAGGAATAAGCATACTTTTTAATCAAGGTTAAATTAAAGTAATTGCTAATTATTTTATCAACGCGGCTCATATACATAGCTTGAGGAAGTTTTTGGCGAAAATACCTGATAAAATTTCAAGTATAAAAAAATTTAACAAACAGCTTTTGTTCTATCAAACTAATTAGAGGAAAGATCTTTGTAGTTGTTTTTTGTATATACGTAAGCGTTTTCAAAATTGAATAGATTTATTAATTTGAGAACGGTTATGTGATATTTGTACAATAACTGTATTTTTAATGAATAAATAGAGAAAAGTACAAGGGCACACTTAATTAGTTCCACATGTTTTCAATCTTCTAATATCTTCTATTGTGTTCTGCCACAAAACTTGTATTAAGTGTTAATGAGACATCAATTTAATCTGATTTAAATTAATTAGCTTAAGACGGCTCTATAGGAATATAGAAATTGAGTTTACATCGCTACAAAAAAAAAGCCCGCCAGGATTAATTAGGAACTTTTTCGGGATGTCAATGGCTTAAAAAGTGAGCAGGGACACCCTCCGCCCCCAGCTTAACCCTTCACATGGTGCTCTGTATGTTAGTATATAACTATTCATTCGCTTCAACGCACCCATTGCCTTATTAACATGCCTTTATAATTAGCTTCACCTTGTTTGTAATCCCGTCGGGGCCAGCTCGGAACCCTTCCGGGATCATTTATGGATGATTTTCGGGATCATTTGGGGTCCCTTCCGCCATTATTTCTGGATGGTTTTCGTGATCCTTCCCGGATCCCGTCAGGATCACTACGGGATTTTTTCTGGACTATGTCAGAATTAATTCGGATTAATTCAGATAAATTCAGGATTAATTCGAAACTTTTTCAGGATCATTTGGGCGCCCTGCAAGGATCATTTCTGTGGTTCTCTGGATCCGTATAGGGTCGCGGCGTTGTCATTTCGGGACTAGTCCGGGATCATTTGGAGACCCTCCCGGGAGCATTTCTGGATGCTTTTCCTGGCTTTTTCTGGATAATTTCGGGATGATTTGGGGAACCTATCAAGTTATCAACTTATTCAGCACTTTTTCTACTCTATTATATTAGACAAAAATTATTTTTAAACAGATAACTTAATAAGGAGGCTAAGATGAATAGCCCATATATTTTATTTTCTCTTTGCGGACGGGGCCATGGGCAAATGCTAGCAATATTATTGTGGAATTCCCAGAATAAGCCCTAAGCATACAAGATATTTGTAATTATGTACATACCAGAATTAATCTCAGTTTCTATGCACTTTTATGCATAACGAAACATTGACCACGCACCGGCAAGTCATAGCGGCATAGATAAGTTATGTTGAACCCAGCGGGAGGTCGTATCTGTTTACAGTCGGTTTAGCAACATGCACTGCCCAAATATTCACAAACATATCCAATTAAATTTAACTGGCGCATTGACCAAATTGTTAATAGCGTGACCGTACGCCAATAACAGTTTGTCAATGCGCCTGCCGAAATATTTACCCAATAACAAATTTCTAAAATTAGGCCAAATAATATGCTGACACAAGCTATATGTAACAAGAATGTAGATACCTCTAGCTTGTAAGTATTAATGTAATTATGTATGTGTACAATAGAAAATTATGTACAAAAATAGTAAGACATTTTCTACAATAAAATAAATCGCTTTTGTTCGCTCAAACTAAAAGGAAGTCTTTCTTTTATTCGACAATATTACTTGGTGATCCTGTCAGCCTGATCTTCAATTAACTGAAAATTTGTTCATAAGCAAAATTCGCTAGATCTTGCTGACCAGAGATCCTGCCAAGTCGGTCTCAAAAGTATTTTTGAAATTAAATAGGACTACTAATTTTTTCTAAAAGTCCTCGAAATCTACATACTAACTGGGCTATGCCATGCAACAAAAGCAGGAAGTTTCAAGCAATGCTACATGGTAACAAAAACAGAACATTTCAAGTAATGATTGGACACTAAAGAGATGCGATATATCATAATTACATCCGCAAGGATACTTTGCCGTACCCCAGCAAAAGAATAGAGATGGAAAATTTAAATCAAATTGGAGACACAGCATAAAAAGGAGTGCAATATTACAAGCATAATAATTTTGGCCGGCGGCAGTAATCACAACAACTGAGACGGGCAGCATGAATGGCGACTACTATTTATAAGTATACTAGCCTCTACCCGCGGCTCCGTCCGCAAGGAGAAAATGATATATATGGGCTATTCACGTTAGCGTGCTTATCACGTTATCTGTTTAACATTTTTTTTTCTGTCTAATGCATTTTATTTTTGTAATTGAGGAAAAAAAAGAACTAAATGAGCTAATAACCTGATAGGATCCCAAAGTGATCCCGAAATTATCCAGAAAAATCAACGAAATAACCTCGACGCTATCGCGGACGGATCCCGAAAACCATCCAGAAATGCTCTGGAAGGGTCTCCTAACGTTCCCGTAATTGTACCAAAAAACCTCGAAATGACAACGACACGATTCTTGACTTATCTAGAGAACCAACAGAAATGATCCCTGAAGGGTACCAAAGTGATCTCGAAATAGTCCCGAAAAAGTTCCAAATTACTCCAAAATTACTCCGAGGGGATCCACGACGGATCGCGAAAACCATACAGAAATGATTCTGGAAGGTTCCCAAAATGATCTCGAAATAGTCCGGAAATGACCCTGATAGGATCCCGCACAGATCCAGAAATGATCCCGGAAGGCTCCCAAAACTATCCCGAAAAAGTAACAAAAAAAATCCCGAAATTACTCCTACGAAATCCCGGACGAATCCAGAAATAATCTCGGAAGGGAAAATGATCCCAAAATGGTCCCGAAATAACCCTGATGGATCCGGCAAGCCATCAAGGAATGATGCCGGAAGGGTCCCCAAATGATTTCGAAATAATACAGAAAAAGTCACGAAATGACCCCTGAAGGGTCCCCAAATGATCCCGTATCAGCCCCGAAAAGGACCTGAAATGACCCCTACGGGATCCCATACAGATCACGGAATCCATCCAGAAATGATCTTGGGAGGGTCCCAAAATGATTCCGAAATAGTCTCGGAAAAGTCCAGAAATTACCCTGACGGGATCCCGGACGAATCCTGCAAACCATCCTTAAATGATCCTGAAAAAGCCCCCAAAGGGTCCCCAAATGATACCGTATTAGTCGAGAAAAAGTTCCGAAATGACCCCGACGGGATCCCGGACGTATCCTGAAAACCATCTAGAAATTATGCTGAAAAATACCCCAAATGATCCCGAAATAGTACCGAAATTACCCCGTCGGAATCCCGGACGGATCCCGAAAATTATCCAAATATGATGCCGGAAAGGATCCCAAATGATCCCCTAATAGTCCCGAAATTACCCTAATGGGATCCCGGACGGATCCCGAACACTATCCAGGAATGATGCCGGAAGATACCCCAAATGATCCCGAAATAGCCCCGAAATGCCCGAGGGGATCTAGAACGGATCCCTAAATGACCCTGATGGGCTTCCTGACGGATCTCGAAAATCATCCAGAAATGATGCCGGAAAGGACCCCAAATGTTCCCCTAATAGTCCCGAAATCATCCTAATGGGATCCCGGACGGATCCCGAAAACCATCCAGAAAGGATGCCGGAAGATACCCCAAATGATCCTGAAATAGCCCCGAAATGGAACCGACGGGATCCCGGACGGATCCCAAAAACAATCCAGAAATGATCCCGAAATAGTCCCGAAATGACCCTGACGGGATCTCTTACGGATCCCTAAATGCCCCGTCGGGATCCCCAAAATTATACAGAAATGATGCCGGAAAGGACCCCAAATAATCCCCTAATAGTCCCGTAATTACCCTAATGGGATCCCGGACGGATCCCGAAAATCATACAGAAATGATGCCGGAAGATACCCCAAATGATCCTGAAATAGCCCCGAAATGGCACCGACGGGATCCCGGACGGATCCCAAAAACAATCCAGAAATGTTCCCGAAATAGTCCCGAAATGACCCTGACGGGATCTCGTACGGATCCCTAAATGACCCCGTCGGGATCTCCAAAATTATACAGAAATGATGCCGGAAAGGACCCCAAATAATCCCCTAATAGTCCCGTAATTACCCTAATGGGATCCCGGACGGATCCCGAAAATCATACAGAAATGATGCCGGAAGATACCCCAAATGATCCCGAAATAGCCCCGAAGTGGCACCGACTGGATCCCGGACGGATCCCAAAAACCATCCAGAAATGATCCCGAAATAGTTCCGAAATGACCCCGACGGGATCTCGAACGGATCCCTAAATGACCCTGACGGGCTCCCTGACGGATCTCGAAAATTATCCAGAAATGATGCCGGAAAGGACCCCAAATGATCCCCTAATAGTCCCGAAATTATCCTAATGGGATCCCGGACGGATCCCGAAAACCATCCAGAAATGATGCCGGAAGATACCACAAATGATCCCGAAATAGCCCCAAAATGGCACCGACGGGATCCCGGACGGATCCCAAAAACAATCCAGAAATGATCCCGAAATAGTCCCGAAATGACCCTGATGGGATCTCTTACGGATCCCTAAATGACCCCGTCGGGATCCCCAAAATTATACTGAAATGATGCCGGAAAGGACCCCAAATGATCCCCTAATAGTCCCGAAATTACGCTAATGGGATCCCGGACGGGTCCCGAAAACCATCCAGAAATGATGCCGGAAGATACCACAAATGATCCCGAAATAGCCCTGAAATGGCCCCGACGGGATCCCGGACGGATCCAGAAAACCATTCATAAATGATGACGGAAGGGACCCAAACGACCCCGAAAAAGTCCCGGAAACCATCAAGAACTTATCTCTCAAAGGTACGCTAATGATCCCGAAAATACTACGAAGGGATGCCGGACGGATCCCGAAACCCATCCAGATATGAAGCCGAAAGGGTCCCCAAATGATCGGGAAATAGTCCCGAAAATATCCCAAAAGAACCTCGACGGGATTCCGGACGGATTCCGAAGTCTATGCAGAAATTATCCTGGAAGGGTCCCAAAATGATCCCGAAATAGTCCCGAAATGACCCCGGCGGGATCCCGGACGGATCCCGAAAACCATCCATAAATAATCCCGGAATGGTTTCGATATGACCCTAATGAGATTATATAAAATTAAGCTGAAGCTAATTATAAAACCATCTTAATAAGGCAGCAAGCGCGTTGGAGTGAATGAAGAGTTACAAAGAAACATACAGGTAAAGCTAATAAAAGCGTGCTAATAAAAACAATTGAAGGAGGTAGGTAGGCGGGAGGAGAAGGAGAGGACCACTGGTCGTTTTTCCAAAATTGTTTAGATCTCGTACTGTATGTGCCAGATACCAAAAACTATTGATTTAGGAGAAAATTTATATTGAGTTATAACAATTTATAGATTTTGTTATTTCAGTTTTATCCCATTTTCACGCTCTCGTACAATTTCAGACATTCTGTCTCTATATTAATTTGTACTAGGCGTGCTTTTTGTTATTGGTATTGTACCACTCCTTTTCACTGCAGCCAAGAAATCAAATACCACACAGTAGCCCAATGGTTAAGCGATTGTGATTTCAGCAGGTTTTCCGCGGTTCGACTCCCGGTCAAATCTGTTGAAATAAATAAAAATTATGAAATTGCCTGACGATGATGACGTGGCGGGTTTCGAAATGGTACCATCGCAATATGCCAGTAAATGTTTCCTTCTTTTCAGTTTTTCCAAATAAAATCAAAAATAATAATTGAATAACAATTACCATTTATCGGTGTTAAGCTAATTAATTCTTAATAATCTTAAGTTAAATTATTAAGTTATATTTGTTCGCAAATTAATCAAGTGATCTATTGTATACTGCCATAAAAACAGGTTAAATACGGAAAAGCACACATACCCAACTTATTAAGTTATATTGTTCGCAAATTAATCAAGTGATCCATTGTATACTGCCATAAAACCAGATTAAATACGGAAAAGCACACATACCCAACTTATTAAGTTATATTTGTTCGCAAGCTAATTATGCGATCTATTGTATGCTGCCATAAAACCAGATTAAATACGGAAAAGCACACATACCCCACTCATTCAGTTATATTTGTTCGCAAACTAATTATGCGATTTATTGTATACTGCCATAAAATCAGATCAAATAAGGAAAAGCACACATACCCCACTTACTACGGCACCGTCCGCAAGGAGAAAATAAAATATATGGGCTATTCACGTTAGCCTGCTTATCACGTTATCTGTTTAACATTTTTTTTCTGTCTAATGCATTTTATTTTTGTAATTGAGGAAAAAAAAGAACTAAATGAGCTAATAACCTGATAGGATCCCAAAGTGATCCCGAAATTATCCAGAAAAATCAACGAAATAACCTCGACGCTATCGCGGACGGATCCCGAAAACCATCCATAAATGCTCTGGAAGGGTCTCCTAAAGTTCCCGTAATTGTACCAAAAAACCTCGAAATGACAACGACACGATTCTTGACTTATCTAGAGAACCAACAGAAATGATCCCTGAAGGGTACCAAAGTGATCTCGAAATAGTCCCGAAAAAGTTCCAAATTGACCCTGACGGGCTCCCGGACGGATCTCAAAAACCATCCTGAAAATATCCAGCAAGTGTCCCTAAATTATCCCGAAATACTACAGAAAAAGTTCCAAAATTACTCCGAGGGGATCCACGACGGATCGCGAAAACCATACAGAAATGATTCTGGAAGGTTCCCAAAATGATCTCGAAATAGTCCGGAAATGACCCTGATAGGATCCCGCACAGATCCAGAAATGATCCCGGAAGGCTCCCAAAACTATCCCGAAAAAGTAACAAAAAAAATCCCGAAATTACTCCTACGAAATCCCGGACGAATCCAGAAATAATCTCGGAAGGGAAAATGATCCCAAAATGGTCCCGAAATAACCCTGATGGATCCGGCAAGCCATTAAGGAATGATGCCGGAAGGGTCCCCAAATGATTTCGAAATAATACAGAAAAAGTCACGAAATGACCCCTGAAGGGTCCCCAAATGATCCTGTATCAGCCCCGAAAAGGACCTGAAATGACCCCTACGGGATCCCAGACAGATCACGGAATCCATCCAGAAATGATCTTGGGAGGGTCCCAAAATGATTCCGAAATAGTCTCGGAAAAGTCCAGAAATTACCCTGACGGGATCCCGGACGAATCGTGCAAACCATCCTTAAATGATCCTGAAAAAGCCCCCAAAGGGTCCCCAAATGATACCGTATTAGTCGAGAAAAAGTTCCGAAATGACCCCGACGGGATCCCGGACGTATCCTGAAAACCATCTAGAAATTATGCTGAAAAATACCCCAAATGATCCCGAAATAGTACCGAAATTACCCCGTCGGAATCCCGGACGGATCCCGAAAATTATCCAAATATGATGCCGGAAAGGATCCCAAATGATCCCCTAATAGTCCCGAAATTACCCTAATGGGATCCCGGACGGATCCCGAACACTATCCAGGAATGATGCCGGAAGATACCCCAAATGATCCCGAAATAGCCCCGAAATGCCCGAGGGGATCTAGAACGGATCCCTAAATGACCCTGACGGGCTTCCTGACGGATCTCGAAAATCATCCAGAAATGATGCCGGAAAGGACCCCAAATGTTCCCCTAATAGTCCCGAAATCATCCTAATGGGATCCCGGACGGATCCCGAAAACCATCCAGAAAGGATGCCGGAAGATACCCCAAATGATCCTGAAATAGCCCCGAAATGGAACCGACGGGATCCCGGACGGATCCCAAAAACAATCCAGAAATGATCCCGAAATAGTCCCGAAATGACCCTGACGGGATCTCTTACGGATCCCTAAATGCCCCGTCGGGATCCCCAAAATTATACAGAAATGATGCCGGAAAGGACCCCAAATAATCCCCTAATAGTCCCGTAATTACCCTAATGGGATCCCGGACGGATCCCGAAAATCATACAGAAATGATGCCGGAAGATACCCCAAATGATCCTGAAATAGCCCCGAAATGGCACCGACGGGATCCCGGACGGATCCCAAAAACAATCCAGAAATGTTCCCGAAATAGTCCCGAAATGACCCTGACGGGATCTCGTACGGATCCCTAAATGACCCCGTCGGGATCTCCAAAATTATACAGAAATGATGCCGGAAAGGACCCCAAATAATCCCCTAATAGTCCCGTAATTACCCTAATGGGATCCCGGACGGATCCCGAAAATCATACAGAAATGATGCCGGAAGATACCCCAAATGATCCCGAAATAGCCCCGAAGTGGCACCGACTGGATCCCGGACGGATCCCAAAAACCATCCAGAAATGATCCCGAAATAGTCCCGAAATGACCCTGACGGGATCTCGAACGGATCCCTAAATGACCCTGACGGGCTCCCTGACGGGCTCCCTGACGGATCTCGAAAATTATCCAGAAATGATGCCGGAAAGGACCCCAAATGATCCCCTAATAGTCCCGAAATTATCCTAATGGGATCCCGGACGGATCCCGAAAACCATCCAGAAATGATGCCGGAAGATACCACAAATGATCCCGAAATAGCCCTAAAATGGCACCGACGGGATCCCGGACGGATCCCAAAAACAATCCAGAAATGATCCCGAAATAGTCCCGAAATGACCCTGACGGGATCTCTTACGGATCCCTAAATGACCCTGTCGTGATCCCCAAAATTATACTGAAATGATGCCGGAAAGGACCCCAAATGATCCCCTAATAGTCCCGAAATTACGCTAATGGGATCCCGGACGGGTCCCGAAAACCATCCAGAAATGATGCCGGAAGATACCACAAATGATCCCGAAATAGCCCTGAAATGGCCCCGACGGGATCCCGGACGGATCCAGAAAACCATTCATAAATGATGACGGAAGGGACCCAAACGACCCCGAAAAAGTCCCGTAATGGTCCCGGAAACCATCAAGAACTTATCTCTCAAAGGTACGCTAATGATCCCGAAAATACTACGAAGGGATGCCGGACGGATCCCGAAACCCATCCAGATATGAAGCCGAAAGGGTCCCCAAATGATCGGGAAATAGTCCCGAAAATATCCCAAAAGAACCTCGACGGGATTCCGGACGGATTCCGAAGTCTATGCAGAAATTATCCTGGAAGGGTCCCAAAATGATCCCGAAATAGTCCCGAAATGACCCCGGCGGGATCCCGGACGGATCCCGAAAACCATCCATAAATAATCCCGGAATGGTTTCGATATGACCCTAATGAGATTATATAAAATTAAGCTGAAGCTAATTATAAAACCATCTTAATAAGGCAGCAAGCGCGTTGGAGTGAATGAAGAGTTACAAAGAAACATACAGGTAAAGCTAATAAAAGCGTGCTAATAAAAACAATTGAAGGAGGTAGGTAGGGGGGAGGAGAAGGAGAGGACCACTGGTCGTTTTTCCAAAATTGTTTAGATCTCGTACTGTATGTGCCAGATACCAAAAACTATTGATTTAGGAGAAAATTTATATTGAGTTATAACAATTTATAGATTTTGTTATTTCAGTTTTATCCCATTTTCACGCTCTCGTACAATTTCAGACATTCTGTCTCTATATTAATTTGTACTAGGCGTGCTTTTTGTTATTGGTATTGTACCACTCCTTTTCACTGCAGCCAAGAAATCAAATACCACACAGTAGCCCAATGGTTAAGCGATTGTGATTTCAGCAGGTTTTCCGCGGTTCGACTCCCGGTCAAATCTGTTGAAATAAATAAACATTATGAAATTGCCTGACGATGATGACGTGGCGGGTTTCGAAATGGTACCATCGCAATATGCCAGTAAATGTTTCCTTCTTTTCAGTTTTTCCAAATAAAATCAAAAATAATAATTGAATAACAATTACCATTTATCGGTGTTAAGCTAATTAATTCTTAATAATCTTAAGTTAAATTATTAAGTTATATTTGTTCGCAAATTAATCAAGTGATCTATTGTATACTGCCATAAAAACAGGTTAAATACGGAAAAGCACACATACCCAACTTATTAAGTTATATTGTTCGCAAATTAATCAAGTGATCTATTGTATACTGCCATAAAACGAGATTAAATACGGAAGAGCACACATACCCCACATATTAAGTTATATTTGTTTGCAAATTAATCAAGTGATCTATTGTATACTGCCATAAAACCAGATTAAATACGGAAAAGCACACATACCCAACTTATTAAGTTATATTTGTTCGCAAGCTAATTATGCGATCTATTGTATGCTGCCATAAAACCAGATTAAATACGGAAAAGCACACATACCCCACTCATTCAGTTATATTTGTTCGCAAACTAATTATGCGATTTATTGTATACTGCCATAAAATCAGATCAAATAAGGAAAAGCACACATACTCCACTTACTACGGCACCGTCCGCAAGGAGAAAATAAAATATATGGGCTATTCACGTTAGCCTGCTTATCAAGATATCTGTTTAAAAATCATTTTTGTCAATGTATTTTATTTTTGTAATAGAGTAAAAAAAATATAACTAAATGAGCTGATAACCTGAAAGGCACACCTACGTGAATAGTACAATACAGTTTTTTCGAATTAGAAATATACATTTTGTTCCTAAGTTAAATTAATTGATATGAGAGGGGTGAAGGGATTACTATTCATAGAACAAAGGAGTGAAATTACAATTACCTAAAACCAAAGAGAATTTTTAGACGAAAATAGTGTCGCTTTTTCGGGTATTTAGTTGGTTAAAATATTACAAAACGTGTAATTATATTTATAACAGTTCGTTACAGGATTTATTGAAAAAAATCAAAAATAGAACGAAAAAGCTGTGCTAGATGTTAAAGATAGAGCATACCGAATTTTAATTACGAATAATTAGTAGCAGATCGATGGCCATAAAAGCTCATAATTTAAAAAGTCATGTGTGTTGAACTACCGGTTCCGCAGAGTCCTTAAATGATCCCGGAAGGGTCCCAAAATGGTACCAAAATAGTCCCGAAATGATCCCGACGGGATCCCGGACAAATCCCGAAAACCATCCAGAAATGATCCCTGAGGGGTCTACAAATGATCCCGAAATTACAATGAAAGGGTCCCGGACGGATCCCGTAAACTATCCAGAAATCATGCGGGAAGGGTCCTAAAATGATCCCGAAGTAATCCCGAGAAGGTCCCGAAGGACCCTGACAAAATACATGGCGGATCCGGAAAATTATACAGAAATGATGCCGGAAAGGTCCCCAAATGACCCAAAAAAGTCCCGAAATTACCCTGACGGGGTCTCGAAAACCATACAGTAATGAACCCGAAAAAGTCCCTAAATTACTCTGACGGGGTCCCGAAAACCATACAGTAATGATCCCGGAAGGGTTCCCAAAAGATTTCGAAATAGTCCCGAAATGACTCTTAAGAGTACCAGAACGGATCCCGAAAATCATCAAGAAATTATACCGGAAGAGTCCCCAAATGATCCCGAAATAGTCCCTCTATAACCCTCACTTGACCCCGGACGGATCCCGAAAGCTATCCAGAGATGATGCCGGTAGGGTTCCCAAATTATGCCGGAATTGTCCCGAAATAACCCTGCTGGTATCCCGAAAGCCAACCAGAAATGATACAGGAAGGATCCCCAAATGATCCGGGAATAGCGCTATAAATGTTCCGAAATGACCCTGACGGGGTCACGGACGGATACCGAAATGATTTCAGAAGGGTCCCCAAATGATCTTGAAACAGTCCAGAAAAAGACACGAAGTTACCCCGTCGGGAGCCCCGACGGATTCCGAAAACTATCCAGAAATGATCCCGAAAAGTTCCCCAAATTATCCCGAAATAATCGCGGACGGATCCCAGAAACCATCCAAATATGATCCTTAAAGAGTCCCCATTTGATCCCGAAATGACCATGACGGGATCCCAGATTGATCCCGAAAGCCATGCAGAACTGATGCCAGCAAACTCTCCAAATGATCCCGAAATAATCCAGAAAAAGTCACGAAATGACCCCGACGGGATTCCGTAAACCGTCAAGAAAGTATCCCTAAAGGGTCCCCAAATGATCCCGAAACAGTCCCGAAGAAGTCTCGAAATGACTCGGACGGATCCCGAAAACTATACAGAAATGATCCCGTAAAGGTCCCAAAATGAACCCGAAATGACCCTGACGGGTACTTGGACGGATCCCGAACATCATCCAGAAATTATACCGGAAGAGTCCCCAAATGATCCCGAAATTACCCTGACGGGATCCAGAAATGCTCCCGGAAGGGGGTAACAAAATCATCCCGAAATATAAGGATCCCCAAATGAACCCGAAAAACCCCTAAATGACCCTGACGGGATCCCGGACGGATTGCGATAATCATCCAGAAATGATGCCGGAAGGATTCCAAAATGATCTCGAAATAGTCCCGAAAAAGTCCCGCAATTACCCTGACGGGTGCTCGGACGGATCCCGAAAATCATCCAGAAATGATCCCAGAAGGGTCTCGATATGACCCTGACGGGATTGCAAATAAGGCGAAGCTAATTATAAAAGCAAGTTAATAAGGCAGAAAGCGCGTTGAAGCGAATGAAGAGTTACAAACAAACATAGAGGTAAAGCTAATAAAAGCGTGCTAATAAAAACAATTGAAGGATGGCGGATGGCGGGAGGAGAAGAAGAGGACCACTGATGGTTTTTCAAAAATTGTTTAGATCTCGATCTGTATGATCCAGATACCAAAAATTATTGATTTAGGAGAAAATGTACATGGAGTTATAACAATTTATAGTGCACCAGAGGGGAGAGGCGGGGCGGGAGGGGGTTGGGACCCCACCCCCTTTCCATGTTCGAAACAAATTTCGCTAGTAGACTATTGTCTGTGTCCCAAATTCATCAAAATCCGTGCAGCCGTTCTGGCGTGATTAAGTCACAAAAACGAAAAAATAAAATAATTAAATTATAACTGTACCTAGGGGGCGGGGACCTCTCACTATTGGCTATATGTGCGCCAAATTTCATCCAAATAAATAAAGCTGTTCTTGCGTGATTAAGTCACAAAAACAAACATCTGGACAAACATTCAAACATCTAAACATCCAAACATACAAACTTTTCCATTTATAATATATATTAGACTAGAAGAGCCGGCAGCCCTGCCCTAAATTTGGCCTATCTGCATACATTTTCAATAAGCTTTTTCCGTCTGACTCCGCCCTCCCCCCTCTTCACTTTTTCCTAATCCTTTTATTCACTCCTCCCTTCGTCTTTTTCGCTTCATCTATCACCATCTTCGTCTCATTCTATCTCTTTCTCAATCTCCTTCTCTCTTTTCTCTTCCCTCAATTCCTTCTCATTCTTCTGCATCCCTTATTGCCTGTCCCAGAGGGTGGTATGTATTTTATTCCAGTCCCAGTCCCAGTCCCACTCCGAGTCTCAGTCCCACTCATAGTCCTAATCCCAGTCCCAGTCCGTCTCTGGATAATATATTACTCTGTACTAAAGCACTCTTCAACAGCTTTCATTTGATATCCATATTGTATAAACACAGTCTAGGCATTCACTGGCCCACGTTTTGGCCTATATCTGGAGACCCTGTACGTCGATCGCAACCAAACCTATGTAGTAACCACCGCGTGAGGTGGTTGTGTGAAAGTTTGAACAAAATCGACCGACGCATCTCTTCAAACACCGGCGACCAACTAACACACATTTTAGCCTTTCTTTTTATATATATAGATTTTTATTTTTCACACTCCACTATAATATTAAAACGAAATGCAGACTTTCGTTGCCTTTCAAATTGGGCTTAAAAATTGCACATGGAACAACTATAGACTCTCCAGAATTAAAAAAAAATTTCATAGTACCTCTAAATCGCGGCCCCCCTCAGAAACCCCCATCCACTCGGCGGGCCTGGTGATGTGCTATACTTGATATAATTCGCTATAATATTTTTTATTGATAAGCAGGTTGTTTAATTAAACACCAAGCAATTACACGGAAGTATATCCGCACCACCTGAAAATATGAGTGTCACTGCGTATTCGTAACATTTTATTATTATATAATAATAATAATTTATTTATTTACGGTCTTTAAGACCTAGTTCAAGGTAAAAAAAATATATATATATAAATAAATTGTTTACATTACATGCTTAATGACTTACAGTATAAAAATAATTTTGCTTTAAACTTATTAATATTTTCACAGTCTTTTATCGCATTTGGTAATTCATTGTATATTTTATAACCTATATATTCTAAAGTCTTCTTCGCGAACTCCGTTCTTACTCTAGGCAGTCTTATATTTCCGCTGCTTCTAGTTCCATAGTTATGTATTTCATGATTAAAATGTATACTCCCGTTCAGATAATTCGGTGTTATTCCTAATTTCATATGATGTATAAATTTCAATGCAAAATAATATATCGACTGTTTTACACTGAGCCAGTTTAACATATTTAGCATTGTAGTTTATTGTGTTCTAAGCGAACATTTTAAAATTAATCGCATTGCCTTGTTTTGTTGTATCTGCAGTTTTTATATTTGTGTGTCATTTGCTAATAGCAGGATTGTTGGACAATAGATAAAGTGCGGTTCAATAATTGATCGATACACTAATATTTTGTGTCGTTGACTAATATATTTACAAGTTCTGGACATAAAACCATTTTTTTTTGCAATTTTGTTTTCTAAATAACTTATGTGTTCTCCATATCTAAGGTTTTTGTCGATCCAGACTCCAAGGTATTTGATCTTGTCTACTTGCTGAATTTCAATATTTCTTATCTTCAGAGTAATATTGCTAAGGTTATTGGCACCCATAATGCTTTGATTTTTGCTAAATATCATACATTTGGTTTTATCCACATTCACTTTCAACTTTCTATGGCATAGCCATTTGTAAAGGGAGTCTAAGTCTTCTTGCATTTTCGATACCGAAAAGCCCGCATTTCTTTCACTGATGGTTATCAATGCATCATCCGCAAATAGTCGAATATTGCAATATTTCAAGCATTCTTTAATATCGTTAATATCTATTGTAAACAATAGCGGTGCTAATACTGAACCTTGCGGTAGCCCAATATATACACCAGCAACCGGTGAAACTGCACTTCCAATTACCGTCTTCTGCTTTCTATTACTCAAATAGCTTCTGAACCATTCCAAGGCTTTTCCTCTTATCCCATTATTAAAGATAACATTCAACAGTTCCTCTCTATACACAGTTTCAAAAGCACGTTTTAAGTCTAAAAAGACTGAGATCACATCTTTCTTGTCAGTTATATCCTCTTTCCATTCCGCAATAACCATATTCAGTGCTGTTGGCAATGGCTCTTTCTAAACCCAGATTGTTCAGGTATAATAATTTGGTATTTATCTAGATGTGCCACTAATTGATTTTTAACCACCGTTTCCATAATTTTTTCATCTGCGGGTAGCGTATTAATTGGGCGTAGTTCCTCCGGCCTTACTGTATTTTTGACTTTTTCCACAGGTACTATAGTTGATACTTTCCAGCAATTTGGAACAATGCTACTGTTTATTGATTCGGTTATTATATCTTTGTAGAAGTGAGCAATGTATATCATGGCATCTTTAAATACCCCCTCCGACAAAAGCTGTTTACCACCATATTTGTTTCTAAAAGATTTAGTAATGTTCATTATATCATCTAACCCTACTTCGGTGAATTGAAAAGTTTCAATTGCATTATTTACACTTGTTTCTGCCGCAATCGGAATTATTTCAATGCTATCATTAATTTCAGCTATGCTCTGTACAAAAAATGTATTTAGGGCATTGGCTATATCGTATTCCTTCTCAAGGCATTCACCGTTAATTACTATTTTGCTAACGACCTTTTTGCCATCGGTGAGTTCAGCAAGATCTTTTAGACTTCCACATCCGCTTCATGTCTCCTTCACTATCGAGCACTTTATCTTCCATATATTTCTTCTTTTTATACATAACAGTTTTTTTATATATTTTTTTAACGCCATTATAATCCTCCCAGTTGCCAGTATTTCTAGCAGTATTATAGGATTCAAGTTTTCTTTTGTGCAGTTCCCTTAGCTCACGGTCATACCACTTATTCCTCAGTTGTATTTGGATCCTCTTCTCATACGTCAGTGTTTGCATAGCTTCATAAGACACAAAGCTAAAGTCGCATGTTCGCAGCAGATTTAAAAGATTTTCTGCGATATAGTACTCCCAGTTGGTGACAGTAGCAACTTTTCTCATTTTGCAATATTTAGCTGTTGGTACTTTGAAATGAATTGTTTCATGATCGGAAATTCTATATTCACTTACATGTTCAGTTTTAACTTGCTCATTATTGCTGACCAATAAGTCTATTTTTGTAGAAGAGTGCTCAGTTATTCTTTTGTTGAAATTTATTCTTTGTACCATATACATTTGTGCAAATAAACTTATAAGCTGGTTTGAGTATGTTGATGATATATTCATATTAATATTAAAATCTCAAACTATTATAATGTTGTCAGATTCCCTGAGGTGTTCATTGATGACATTGTTTAAGTATGTCATGAAGTCAGCATAACTGCTATTTGGTGAGTGATAGAGTACACCAATTTGCCATTTTAACGCATATTTTTTAAGTTTTATGATAATGCACCACACATTCCTGTCAATAGCTTTATTACACACTCTGCTATATTGTAAATTTTCATGTACATACATTAGAACACCACCTGTATGTCTACTGTGGGAATCGCAGCGGATGAATTTATATGTGGAAATGTATAGCTCAGAATCCATGATCTGTTGTACATGTTTCCGCGTATAAAAAAATGCTGGGGTTTTTATTTCAATAAGATGTTCCAGCTCTAGCTTATTTGCTGTAATACTATTAATATTAATATATATACAGTCCAAGATGAGAACTTTGTTACGCAGGTTTGTATAAGTTTTTGACTTGTGTTTTGTGATTACAGATTCCCTCATTGGTTGCTAATAGCCAATCTTCCTCTTCCTTGCTATGAGCTTTTGTTGATACACAGGACACATTCTGTCCATGGAATCGTGATTTTCGTCCAGTCCCAAATTTAATTCTTTATTTGCCCTGATGCAGTTGATGCATTTATTTAATGCTTCCTTACTGTATACCACATAGTTATGCTCACCCAAGCATTTTGTGCATACTTCTTTTTCTTTGCAGTCACTGGCTTTGGTTTTTTCAGCACCTTGCTTTGTATTTGGCTTAACTATTAAGGGAACAGCTTTTCTGATCTCTGGCAACGCTTTTCTTACAGCTGCATACGATGCCTTGGCTTCAACATTGCCGTTTCTCTTTATTTCTATGCATATTTTTTTATTTTCATTACTAATTGCTTCAATCATTTTCTTATTGTCATTTTTATTGCTTTTTAACTCTTCGCATACTTGCTCACTGCTTCGCTTGAACCCTTCTGCTATTTCGTGGATTTTGTTTACTTCTTTCACACTTCTTTCGCAAGACTTTTGAGCTTTTTGCATTGCTTTGATTCTTTCACTAAATGCAACTTCCACTGCTTTAAGTACTTGTTTAATCTCTCGCTCATTTTTCTTTAGTGATTTATCAAACTCACTTCTATACTCTGCTAATTGTTGTCCATTCTGCTTTACCACCATTTGCATATCTTTAAGGATGTCATCAACGTTATGTACATACTGCACACAGTCAGTACACATAAACCTAAGCATCTCACATTCTTCAAGTTTGGTGACGCTGTATTGATCCAAGTCTGAGCATTTTGTTGTTAAGTGGTAATATTTACCACACACCCCTTCACACCGAATTTTTGACGCTTCTCCTCGTATATTGCTTTTGCATTTGTCACATTTTTTCTCCATTCTTCTTTCCACATATACAAAATTTATTATAAAAGTAGTTTTTGCATCAAATAACTGCAGAACATTTATGTCCGCTAATTGTAGTTGAATTTTAGAGTTTTTATGTATATTTTTCACAAATATTTAGTGCGTATAACCAATTTAAAAAGATTTTAGAATATGCGCATATTTTTCACCGCTTTCTTTCACTTTTACAACTGAATGGTATATATTACGTATAAACAAATAAAAAAATTGCTATAAAATAATATTGCGACTATAAACTGAGATATAGCCTATCCTATCTTTGAAGCTAGATCAAACTACATACGGGGTGCAAAACAAATTCATAATCGGTTCAGTAGTTTAGGAGTCCATTTGCGCCAAACATAGTGACACGTGATTTTTATATATTAAGATAATAAACCTTATAATCAATTGAGCCGCCTTATGGACGCTAAACCATTAGCAAAAACTTTTGTTTTTGCTTAGGGGTTTTTTTTTTTAATTAGGATTATATAAAATTCATAAGAAAAAACAAATAACGCAAGACTAAATAATAAAACTTAAAAGGTATTAAGGAAAAAAAACTAAAAATTAAAACTCAAAATACCAAGAATTTTTTTAAATTAGAAGTAACACTTTGAAAAAGTTTTGTAAAGAAAATTTTTTAGAAAGAGTTCCAGCTATTCCCTTGATATGAATGACATAAAGACGGAAGAAGAATTTCATAAAATATTCGAAAAGTGTGAAAACACAATCAAAAATTTTATTAAAATATCAGAAGAGATATTAAAGAAAAGTAAACTTGAAAAGCAAGGTCTGACATCGATTACTCATCGATTATAGAAGAGTATCGGCGACGGAACAAGCTTAACAAAAAGGAAGAAATTCCGAAGATACCTTCTCCGATTATACAAAGAAGAAGAAAACGAGAAGGTAAGCAATTTAAAAAGAAAAGCGAAATAGCTGAAACTTTTAAACTCCTAAATATTACCACCAATAAGGAAGATAGATTAAAACTAAAAGACAAAATTAGAGAGTTAAGAAATAAAAAATAAATAAAGAAAATTTTTTTATAAATGAAAAAAATTGTTTTTTATAATTGCAGTTCATTATAAGTAAGTAAATTAGAATGCTCAGGTCTTACTTATAAAAGCCGCTTAAATTTGGAATTTTTCTTTTATGCTCACTGATGTTTTTCCAAGGTAGAAATGAACAAATGGGAACAAATTTATGAGGCATTATCCGAAGAAAAAAATAAGGCAGAAAAATCATACAAATGGATAAATAACAAGTAAGGAAGGCTAAGTTCGGGTGTAACCGAACATTACATACACAGCTGAGAGCTATGGAGACAAAATAAGGGAAAATCACCATGTAGGAAAATGAACCTAGGGTAACCATGGAATGTGTTTGTAAGACATGTGCATCAAATGGAAGGTATTAAAGAGATTTTAAGAGGGAGTAGGCCATAGTTCTATGGGTGGATGCCAAGGGTGACTCTAGAATTTGTTTGTACGTTATGGGTATCAAATGAAAGGTGTTAATGAGTATTTTAAAAGGGAGTTAGCCTTAGTTCTATAGGTGGACGCCTTTTCGAGATATCGCCATAAAGGTGGACCAGGGGTGACTCTAGAATTTGTTTGTACGATAGGGGTATAAGATGAGAGGTGCTAAGCGAGTATTTTAAAAGGGAGTGGTGGTAGTTGTATATGTGAAGAAGTTTTCAAGATATTGACCAAAATGTGGACCAGGGTGACCCAGAATATCATCTGTCAGGTACCGCTAATTCATTTATATATGTTATACCACGAACAGTATTCCTGTAAAGATTCCAAGGGCTTTTGATTTCGCCCTGCAGAACTTTTTCATTTTCATAATATGGTAGGTCACACCCATTTTGCAAAGTTTTTTTCTAAAGTTATATTTTCCGTCAATAAACCAATCCAATTACCACGTTTCATCCCTTTTTTCGTATTTGGTATAGAATTATGGCATTTATTTCATTTTTCGTAACTTTCGATATCGAAAAAGTGGGCGTGGTCATAGTCGGATTTCGGCCATTTGTTACACCAATACAAAGTGAGTTCAGATAAGTACGTGAACTGAGTTTAGTAAAGACATATCGATTTTTGCTCAAGTTATCGTGTTAACGGCGGAGCGGAAGGACAGTCGGTCGACTATGTATAAAAACTGGGCGTGGCCTCAACCGATTTTGCACTTTTTCACATAAAACAGTTATCGTCCCAGAATCTAAGCCCCTACCAAATTTCACAAGGATTGGTAAATTCTTGTTCGACTTATGACATTAAAAGTGTCCTAGACAAATTAATTGAAAAAGGGCGGAGCCACGCCCATTTTGAAATTTTCTTTTATTTTTGTATTTTGCACCATATCATTGCTGGAGTCCAATGTTGACATAATTTACTTATATACTGTAAAGATATTAAATTTTTTGTTAAAATTTGACTTAAAAAACATTTTTTTAGTGGGCGTGGTCGTTCTCCGATTTTGCTAGTTTTTTTAGGCATACATATAGTAATAGGAGTAACATTCCTGCCAAATTTCATCATGATATCTTCAACGACTGCCAAATTACAGCATGCAAAACTTTTAAATTACCTTCTTTTAAAAGTGGGCGGTGCCACGCCCATTGTCCAAAATTTTACTAGTTTTCTATTCGGCGTAATAAGTTCAACTCACCTACCAAGTTTCATCGCTTTATCCGTCTTTGGTAATGAATTATCGCACTTTTTCAGTTTTTCGAAATTTTCGATATCGAAAAAGTGGGCGTAGTTATAGTCCAATATCGCTCATTTTAAATAGCGATCTGAGATGAGTGCCCAGGAACCTACATACCAAATTTCATCAAGATACCTCAAAATTTACTCAAGTTATCATGTTAACAGACAGACGGACGGACATGGCTCAATCAAATTTTTTTTCGATACTGATGATTTTGATATATGGAAGTCTATATCTATCTCGATTCCTTTACACCTGTACAACCAACCGTTATCCAATCAAAGTTAATATACTCTGTGAGCTCTGCTTAACTGAGTATAAAAATACCACAATAAAACCAGAAACAATAGCGAAGCACTTGAATATAATCCTATAGCCTTTAAATAATATAAAGCAATTGATCAAAACAGTAAATCAAATACTTACTGAAGAGCACCAAAAAGAAGCCAATCAATTTGTTTCAACAGTATGGGATAAACCGCACCCCATCACCATCGTTGAGTCAGAATTCATCGGTGGAAGAAAATAAACCATTAAACCTCCCAGTCATGGCACAAACCGTAGTGGAATTCATCAAAACCGCCTCATCAGTGCTACCATAGTTTGATGGTAAGCCTGAAAATTTGCATAGTTTCCTAGATACTCTTGATGTCCTCGACCAAATCACGGATAGTCACGAAGCCTTAGCAATAACCATGATAAAGACCAAGCTAAAAGGCACGGCAAGGAATTTCATAAGTAACGAAAATACAATTGCACAAATAAAACTAAAATTAAGAACTGCAATAAAAGGCGAATCAGTGGAAGTTTTGACAGCAAAACTCCAGAAAATCCAACAGCGCAGTAAAACCGCAAACCAATACACTGAGGAGATAGAAAAGATAACTAGGTCATTGAAGGGAGCCTATATCTCGGATGGATTAAGCGTAGACCTGCAACGAGATATGCTACTCAAGCAGCAGTCAAAGCTATGTGTAAGAACTGCTCCAGTGATAAAGTGAAAATGATCAGGCAAGCAGGAACGTTCACAACAATGAAAGATGCGATTTCAAACTTCACAAACAGCTGCACGGAAATCACACGCAGCTCAAACACAATTTTAAATATACGGCAACAAAATCAATGTCGAAGTAATTTCCGTGGATGCTACCGAAGTAACAACTATGGGAATTACCGAGGTAGAAGATTTAGACCGCAACAGAAATACAACAATAATTCAAGAACAAATAATAATTCCCAAAGAGGATCACAAGCCCAAAATGGCAATAAACAGTACAATCATACTCGTAACGTGCGCCTGTTGCAACCAGCAGGAAAACCAGGAAACTCCACTTCACGATCAGTAGATGGGAAAATATGTGTACTAAACCTACACCTAAACAGCTATATATCTACAAGAACATTACTAAATAATTCAATTTGAAATTTCTTAATAGACACTGGAGCAGATATGTCCATTATTAAAAAGAATCAAATTAGTAATAATATTAAAATTAATACAGAAAAAATCACAGATTTAAAGGGCACTGGTCAAGATATAATTAGCACTTTAGGAACAGTGAAAGCTGATTTAAAAGGTGATGACCTATTTATTTATCTTAAATTTCATATAGTAGAAGACGATTTTCCAATCCCAAGCGATGAAATAATAGGACTAGATTTCATAAATAAATATAATTGTATTCTAGATTATGGTGAGACAGAGGATAAATTAACCCTAAGACCTTATGATTTCCCCCAAACAAGAACAATGCATTTAACAAATTGTCTGTCGGTTAATACAATTACGATCACTGCTAGATCAGAAGTTATTAGACAAATTAAAGTAAACACTGACAATAAAAACATCTACACCATCAACAATTGTTGAAAGGCATTTTTATAATAAACACAATTACAAATAAAGACCAAACTTTTGTTAGAATAATCAACACAACACATAAAAACACAACTATTCAAAATTACAAAATTAATACCTAAAATTTAGATGATTATACGCTAACTCAAACAAACACACAGAATAAAAATAGCAACGATACGGAAAAATTAAAAATACTAACCAAAAACTTTCCACAATTCGTAAGTACTCAGTTAAGCCTCTAATGCATGAATTTTTGTTTGGCTTCAAAAAATTTAATTAGATTAATTTCATGTATCTGAACTCGAATCTGCTAATAATTTTTTTAATTTGACTTTTCGTTTTCGGGAAATAATTAAAAAAAGTGCACTCCGCCTTGAGGCGGGCCCATGCAACAACGCCTGGATAGTTATAAAAAAGAAAACAGCAATATATTTCGAATCTTAAACATTTTTCGGAGATTTATTTCAAAATTGTTTTTATTGTTTAGTGTGGAATTCTATACGGCATTGCTTTGTTGTAGAAACATAAACTTATTTCACAGTTTACACAAAATGCTTGGGTCTCTGATTTACAACCTGGATACTTGCTCATTTTCTTTCCGGATCTATCTAAAAACTTGCACCAATTTCCTGATTGTCATAGCGAATGTATATTGGTGGCAGGTACTACTTTTTCGCCTTTGGTTGAGGGGAAGCTAAAGGGGGCGACCACGTTTCGTAGACGGAGTTGAACGCATCCAACATAATACTTCTGCAACTTCTGTTCTGAACTCAGGTAGGGTATACTGCTTTTCATTAGGATTTTGATGCAACCTCTTGTACAATATATAAGAATTAACCGTAGCCACATCTAGTAAATGACAGAGTAAGCGAACTGTCCACTTTTTTGTCTTCATTCGAATATGGAATATGGTATCGTCCGATAAGTCCCTCCAATAAGTTGACTCCACCCATATGTTTGTTGTATTCTTTGAGTATTGCTGGGCAGCTTATATCAATTTTTTCTTTGTCTTTTCGATCGCAAAGTGTTATTGTTGAGGGGTATGATGCGACTTATAAAGGGTTCTGATCCCACATAACTAGAAATAACATGAACTGGCCTTGTATTGTACCACAGAACATTGCTTACTTCCACGCCACAAACTGCTCCAACATACTGTTCGGAAAAGCCACTACTTATATTTTTCTTTTACAGTTCAGCATCAGTAGAAAGTTTAATGTTCGGAATGCGATTTGTCCGCACTGTTTCCAATCCCTAAATTCCGCGGCTTTTCAAATAAACTAGTAGTTCTACTGATGTGTAGAAAACATCGAAGTATAGGATGTGATTTATATTGTCCGGTATGTTTTTTGACAATCTTACAACGACGTTCGAAGCAGCTCCTAGATCAGGACACCCAGGAAAAACTTTATTGTCCGCAGCTCCGTAATGTAATTAGAAATTGTAAGAAAACCCCGTATTTACACAAATAACTTCGATATGGATGTTTGCCGGCATGTACTGCTCAAAAGGATTTTTTTGCATTTTCGAAAAACATATTTGTTCATCCACACAAAGACGCTGAAGCATACGAATTGACCCGAAACGGTTACTGAAATGTTGAATAAGAGGTCTCGCTTTATACAATGGGTCAATCCAAGTTCACCCTTTTTGGCACATAAAGAATTGTCATTAAAGTGAAGTTTTGATCGGAGCTCCTCAAAACGACTTCAGGTCATTGCTAAGCGTACCGGTTCCAGAGAATACTGTCCCCAATACGAGCTAGAACCCGGATACCGGAAAACTGACATGAAAAACAATATCCCCAAAAATTTTCGAAGTTCCACTTCGTCAGTTTTAAACTTTGTAGAAATATCGTTTTGGGTGGAATAAGATTCATTTGAGTAGCTAAAGTCTGGATAAAAAAATGTATAAAATACCTGTAATATCTGGAACGCAAATTAAAATTAATTTAAAGACATACCTTTAGAAAATCGTTTGAAACAAAGTATTGAAAACAATCGAAAAAATGTTCGTTGACGTGAAGCTGAAGGTGTGTGTTTTTCCATAAATGCATTGTCAGACGGTAATTGTTCAAAAAAAATTGTATTTCATCATCTGATAAATTTTTATTATTTGATCGGAACATTTCTAATAATAAAACGAAAATTTAAACAAATCGTAAAGTAGTAACGTGGTTCTTTTTCAGCAAAGGCTACGAAAATAAACACACGTATCTGCATAGGTCCGCCTCAAGGCGGGGTTAATTAAATTCAATTTACTTACCTTCCTACTATAAATATTTTCAAAAATAATGCCTCTTATATATAAATAATACTATTTGAATTCACATTAAATTTTTATTCCGCTCTCCAGCACCATAAACTATTTTTAATTTTTTTATAAAGAAGCAAAATGCAGCGCAAACAATTAAAACCGCAACTTCAAACTGATGTAAGCTCAAAGCCAACATTTGAATGACAAAACTAATGACATATAAATGAAGCTTGAGATATTCTGCACAGACTTGTATAAAATTTGTTTTAAAAGTTTTAAAACTTTTATATTAATTAAATGATTTTTTATTGCCCGTCTAAAGGCGGGAGTATGCACTAGAGGGCTAACAACACTATGCACAGAATTCATTAATATATTTGCACTAGAAATAGAACCAATTTCTTCAAATAATTTTTACACACAAAAACTACACATGAAAGACGACAGCCCAGTTTACATAAAAATCTATAGATTGCCTTAGACACAAAAAGGGGAGATAAGCAAACAGGTTAATAAATTGATCGAAGATGACATTATAGAACCCTCAATATCAGAAGACAATATTCCAATTTTTCTAGTACATAAAAAATCACTCCCATGGAACACAGAAAAAATATGGAGATTGGTAGTTGACTACAGACAAGTAAAAAAAGTTAGCAGCAGATAAATTCGCACTTCCAAGAATTGATGCTATTTTAGACCAACTTGGAAGAGCAAAAAATTGTTCATGCCTAGACCTAATGTCAGGTTTCCATTAAATATAATTTCATATTTCATATCTTTCTTTCATATCTTTATTAAATCAAATGGTAACAACCTTACTGACTAGATTACAGGTTAACTTAGTACTAGTTTAACAATTTTAAAGTAAGATTTACTGAGATAAGTAATAGGACTCAATGCGTGCCTTAAACAGAGACCTAGGCATGGCAAAGTCCAGGTCAAGGCTTCTGGATAGGCGATTAAATTCTACAATACCTCTTATAAGAGGTGCGAAACTGAAGTAATTCGAACGCAGCACTTCAACGCGGAATGTACTATGAAAGCGGAGAGCTCTGTTAGGGACATTGAAATTCAACTGCCCAAGTAGTTCTGAGCAGTCAATGGCACCGGATATTATGTCAAAAATAAACATTACGTTTTGAACAAGACGTCTAACTTCAAGTGGCAAGACATTGATAAGCATGCATCTTGCATTGTAGGGTGGCAGGGGATTAACAAAGTGCAGAGGTTGAAGAGCAAATCGTATGAACTTGCGCTGAATTCTTTCAATTCTTAAAGAGTGTGAGGAGTATATGGGATTCCAGATGACTGATGCATACTCTAACTTGGAACGCACTAGTGCATTGTATAAGATTTTCCTGGTATATGGGTCCTTGAAATCCTTGGTATATCGTCGCAAGAAAGCTAAGGTGGTATAAGCCTTTGGTATGAGAAAGTTTACATGTTTACAAAAAGTAAAAGATGAGTCAAAAATTACGCCAAGATCGCGAAACTCATTAATTGACGCAAGAGTTACATTTGAAATCGAGTACGCGAATGAAACCACATTCGTAGACTTAGTATACCTCATGTGGCAGCATTTACTAATATTGAGTCGCAGATTATTTTGACAGGCCCAATTACTTATAGCATTCAGATCTTCTTGTAGACGCAATGCATCAGAAGTACAGGAGATTCTCCGAAAGAGTTTTAAGTCTTCAGCATAAAGCAAATAATTCGAATAGTTTATGCATGAGCCAACATCATTAATAAACATTAAGAACAAAATAGGACCAAGGATGCTACCTTGTGGTACACCCGAAGTTGCTGAGAATTCATAAGACTTAGTTCTCTCGATTTCAACAAAAGATATTCTATTTTCCAAATAGGACTTCACCCACGACAGAAAGCTTGAGTGAAAGCCCATGTTTTCAAGTTTCCACAGAAGTAATTTGTGCGAAACTGTGTCAAAAGCCTTGGAAAAATCCGTATATATGGTGTCAACTTGACATCCATCCTTAAACGCAGAGACACAAAACTGATAGAAAACAGCCAGATTTGTAGCAGTCGAACGTCCCGCAATGAAACCATGCTGACATGGATCGAATATTTTATTTATAGCGAATGATAATTTGTTTTTAACTACCTTTTCAAAAAGTTTTGAACATGTTGACAGTTTGGATATTGGCCTATAATTCTTTACTTCATTTTTATTGCCTGACTTGAAGATAGGAGTGATAGACACCAGCTTCCAGCGATCAACAAAAACTCCAGGCGATAGCGAAATATTGAAAATGTGGCACAGTGGCACACAAAGAGAAATACTACACTTCTTAAATAAAAAAGAGGACAATCCATCAATATCATTTTTGATTGAGGTCTGTAAGAAGGATATACCCAAGATAATATCGGTCTCAGACAAGGACAGAGACCCAAAGTCTAAAGGTTTGGGGCTATCAGTAAGATACCTGTTATCAAAGTTGTCGGCCTCAACAACAAACGTAGATTTGAAAAAATCAGCAAAAAGATTTGCCGAATCGACCAAACTGTTGGAGCAAATGTCATTAAATTTGACACAGGTAGGTATATTAGAACAACCTTTCTTTGAACGAACATAGTTCCAAAAAGATTTAGGATTAACTTTCAACTCATCTTCAACTCTAGAAACGTATTTGTGGTACAAAAAGTTATCAAGAACATTGAACTGCGTCATATAGGAAGTATACTGATCTTTAAAAACAGTATCGCTTGTATCCTTGTATAATTTAAAGTACTTATTTCTTTGATTTTTCAACTTTTTCAACCTAGTATTGTACTATGGTAGTTTGTGAACTTTAACTGGTAGGAGAGAAAGATTCCTACTGAATATGTCAGCCATCTTTACCAGAAAAATGTCGAAACATTCAGTTGCATTTTTAGCAAAGAAAATAGATGTCCAGTCTATTTCAGATATGAGAGAGTTTAAGGATTCGTAATTTGCATAGGCGCGCTCATTATTATTTATATTGTTTTTCGGCACTAGGTCGAAGAATTCAATAGATAAATATAGGGCTACATGATGCATATCTGATTTATATATAGGAAACACACATTCAGTCAAGTTAGTTATGAGGTTCTCATCGACAAAAATTAGGTCCAAAATATTGTTTAACTGGTTCACGAAACTGTTAATCTGAATTAAATTGGCACTAAAAAGGGTGTCTAAGAAATTAATCTCATGGGGATGATGAACATTAGTAGGTGTTAAGATATCATCTTCTAGTAATTTCGACCAAACAACCTTGCTGAGATTAAAATCTCCCAGGACGCAAAAATTACTATCAACATTATATTCATATAGTTCAAATATATTATTAACATGAGCAAAGTAGAGCAAATATGTGCTGCACGGCGGAATGTAAGAAACGCAGATAAATAAATTGCCAGAAGGCCCAGTAATACAGACACAAAGCTGGTGCCATTTTCAGCTGTGAATGAGGTTATATCCAGATTCCAGGGATATAACCTCATTCACAGCTGAAAATGGCACATACAGATTTAAAAGACTACCTTATGGATTGGAAATAGCACCGAATTCATTCCAAAGAATGATGACACTAGCATTTGCAGGTCTCAAACCATCTCAAGCGTTCCTTTACATGTATGGCTTAGTTGTATTAGGTTGCTCTGAAAAACATATGTTAAAAAACTTACGAGACGTGTTCTCCACATGTAGAAAATACAACTTAAAATTACATCCAGATAAATGTCTATTTTTCAGCCAAGATATAACCTATTTAGGTCATAAATGTACAAGCATGGGAATACTACCCTACCCAAGCAAATTTGAAACAGTTCAAAACTACCCAACACGAAAAAGAGCTGATGAAGTTAAAAGGTTCGTAGCGTTCTGCACAGAAGATTTGTACCGAACTTCGCAGAGCACTCAAGAAAACGGAATAATGCCAAAAAGCTTTTGTCTACCTAAAGGAAGCATTAATTAGTCCAAAACTTTTGCAATACCCAGACTTCAATAAATAATTCTGCATAACAACATACGCTAGTGGGTTTGCTTTCGGAGCAGTCCTGAGTCAAGAACACGATGGCAAACAGTTACCAAATGCTTACGCTTCTAAGTCATTCACAAAAGGTGAAATCAATAAAGCCACAATAGAAAAAGAATTAGCCGCAATCCATTGTATTATAACTTTCTTCAGACCATACGTCTATGGCACAAAATTTCTGGTTAAAACAGACCACCGTCTTTTAACATATCTTTTTTCGATGAACAGCCATTCATCTAAGCTAACACGAGTAAGACTCGATTTAGAAGAATACGATTTTGAAGTGGAGTATATAGCAGGAAAAGAAAATCACATAGCGGATGCATTATCCCGCACGCATAACAATTACTAACTTAAAAGATAAGTCAGTGGAGGCAAGTAAAATATTAAAAATAACAACAAGATCAACAGCCAAAAACACTAGCCAAAATATTGAAAATAAAGAAAGTCACAAAGATAACCCGAAGATATATGAAGCGCTAAATAAATTTGAAGTAAAAAGACATGTCGAGCTCGTTTTCGATCCTCCGAAATTATATTTCAAAAAAGGAAAGAAAATTTGTAGCAATATGGATACCAGCAACCTAATTGTTGAGGATAAGATTGACTTAGGACAATTTTTTACCAGGCTTGAAAAAGAAGCTGGAAATTTAGGACTTATACAAATACAATTGTCCTTAGGGGAAAAATTGTTTAAATATAATTTTACTCGAGTAGGTAAATTTATAAAAGTAGGTACCAAGGTTCTCAAAAAGTTAACAATAGCCCTAACCCCAGAGGTTAAATATGTGACAAATCCCGGGAAAATTAAAGAAATTCTGCATAAATATCATGACGATCCTATTTGTGGTGGCCACCCAGGAATAAATCGCATGACCAATAAAATCAAGCAGAAATATAGCTGGCTAAATATAAAAAATTACGTATGAAAATACGTAAAAAACTGCACCCACTGAAAGAAAAATAAATGAAATAAGCATATAAAGGAGCCAATGACAATAACGGAGACACCTCCAAGGGCTTTCGATATTGTACAAATCGATACAGTCGGACCATTACCAAAGTCGATAAATGGAAGCGATATGCGGTTACCATTATATGCGGTTACCATTATATCCCAGTCCCAAGCAAACATGCAGCAACAGTCGTTAAAGCCGTGTTCGAGCATTTCGTTTTGATCCACGGATGCATGAAACCAATCATAACGGACATGGATACAGAGTACTAAAATAGCTTATTCGAAGAACTGTGTAAACTACTAAAAAGTGACCATAAAACCTCAACACCGTATCATCATCAAACGCTGGGTACTTTAGAACGCAGTCACAGAACATTCAATAAATATGTACGTTAATACGTATCCAGTGACAAAGACGATTGGGATGAATACCTTAGGTATTTCGCATATTACTACAATACAACGCCATCAACCGTACATAAGTATTGGCCTTTTGAGCTCATATTTACAAAGAAACCCCCGGATTTCTAATTTCTAAAAGAAAATAGAGTCAGTCCATTATACACTCATGGGGCCTATGACAAAGAAATAAAATACAGACTACAAATAGCCCAGCAACGAGCTAGGAAATTAGTCCAAGAGACTAAAGAAAAACAAACTATGATAGAAGTAGCTACAGTAAGGAAATAGATATAGATGACCTAGTGACCGTACGGACAGTATAAGGCAAAGAAAATTGATAAAAATAACAATTTCAAATTAATACCAAAAAAATAGCAATAGGAACAATAAAAATAAGGAAATAATAGTCCATAAGAATAGGCTTAAACCAATATAAAACATCTGCTAGTAAGTCACATAATTCAAAAAAAAAATTTCAACAAAAGCATTCCAATTTACTCCCCAAACAAAAATCAGCGCAATAGATACCTAAGTAAAGAAAATGTAAACAAACAAAAACAAAAAGAAAAAAAACATACAAATTCATGTTGGTATCAAGCTACCATTAATTCATAAACCCAAAAGAACAATTTGTAAACGCAAGCTGATTTTAAGTGGGTCGACACACTTAAAAGTCAGCCGCGTAAAATGAAATTTAATAAATAAGAACTTGATACGAAACATTACTCATATTTATAAATATACAACATACAAAATAGAATCAAAAATTTAAATAACAAGGTCAGCATATTAGAAGCAAAAGTAAACAGAAAATAATGTAAACAGACTCTTTACTTCCCATATCAAGCCACAGCCATGCAACAAATTACAATAGAATACTAAAAGTAATTAAAATTTTGTAAATTCAAACAAACCTTTAGTGGGTCATTAATGCTCTTTAAGAGTCATATACAATTGTTTTAAATTGTACACGACTCTTCCTAGAGTGAATGTTGTGGCATTCCCAGAATAATCCCTACATACAGGATATTTGTAATTATGTACACACCAGAATGAATCTCAGTTTCTATGCACTTTTTATGCATAACCAAACATTGACCACGCACAGGCAAGTCATAGCGGCACAGATAAGTTATGTTGAACCCAGCGGCAGGTCGTATCTGTTTACAGTCCGTTTAGCAACATGCACTGCCCAAATATTCATAAACATATCCAATTACATTTAACTGGCGTATTGACCAAATTGTTAATAGCGTGACCGTACGCCAATGACAGTTTGTCAATGCGCCTGCCGAAATATTTATCCAATAACAAATAATATGCTGACACAAGCCATATGTAACAAGAATGTAGATACCTCTAGCTTGTAAGTATTAATGTAATTATGTATCTGTACAATAGAAAATTATGTATAAAAATAGTAAGACATTTTCTACAATAAAATAAATCGCGTTTCTGCGCTCAAACTAAAAGAAAGTCTTTCTTTAATTCGACAATATTACATTTTAAATGGGAAAGTTTAGATGTTTGGAAGTTTAGATGTTTGGATGTCCAGACGTATGTCTTTGTGAGTCACGCAAGAACGGCTGAACGGATTTGGATGAAATTTTGCACACGTATGTATAGCCAATAGTCTAGAAGGATCTACTAGCTACATTTTTTTGGAAAGGGGGGAGGTCCCCGCCCCTTAGGAACAGTTATAATTTAATTATTGTATTTTTTCGTCTTTGTGATTGAATCACGCCAGAACGGTTACACGGATTTTGATGAAATTTGGGACACAGGAAGACAATAGTGATTATGAATTTAATTATACTGACTTTCACCAGTATTACAAACTCAAGGGGTCAAATTAGTCAAGGGCTTACAAAGTGGGCAGTGACACCCTCCGCCCCAGCCTAACCCCTCACCCCTTCTTATTTTAAGACTTTTCTGGACTATTCCTGTATCATTTGGGGATCCTTCCGTCATCATTTCGGGACTATTTCGGTATCAATTCTGTATGGTTTTCGGGATCTGTCTGGAATCCCGTCGGGGTCATATCGGGACTATTTCGGTATCTTTTTGGGAATCGTCCGGCATCCCGTATGAGTAATTTCGAGACTTTTTCTGGACTATGTAATGGTCATTTCGGTACTTTTACGGGATCGTTTCTAGATGGTTTTCAGGATCCGACCAGCATCCCGTTGAGATTATTTCGGAATCTTTCAGCGTCATTTCAGGACTATTACGGGATCATTTAGGGCCCCTTCCGGTATCATTTCTGGAGGAATAAGAATATTTTTTAGTCAAGGTTAAATGAATTGAAGTTATTTCTAATTTTTTATCCACGCTGCCGATTATACATAGCTTGAGGAAGTTTTTGGCCAAATTACTTGATAAAATTTCAAGTATAAAAAAAGTTTAACAAAAAGCTTTTGTTCTATCAAACTAATTAGAGGAAAGTTCCTTATAGTTGTTTATTTGTATATAGATTTATTAATTTGAGAACGGTTATGTGATATTTGTACAATAACTGTATTTTTAGTGAATAAATAGAGGAAAGTACAAAGGCACACTTAATTAGTTCCACATGTTTTCAAGCTTCTAATATGTTCTATTTTGTTCTGCCACAAAGTTGTAGTTGGGGGCAGCGGGTTGACATAATTAAGATCTTGTATTAAGTGATAACGAGACATTAATTTAATCTGATTTAAACGTCTGTTCATCTTTAACATATTCGTTAAATTAATTAGCTTAAGACGACTTTATAGGAATATAGAAATTGACTTTACATCGCTACACAAAAAAGCCCATCAGGATTAATTCGGAACTTTTTCGGGATCATTTGGGCACCCTGCAAGGATCATTTCTGTGTGGTTTTCTGGATCCGTATATGGTTGTGGAGTTGTCATTTCGGGACTATTCCGGGATAATTTGGAGACCCTTCGTGGAGAATTTCTGAATGGTTTTCGGGGCTTATTCTCTATAATTTCGGGATGATTTGAGGATCCTATCAGGTTATCAGCTCATTTAGTACTTTTTTTACTCTATTACAAAAGTAAAATATATTAGAAAAAAATTATTTTTAAACAGATAACTTGATAAGCAGGCTAACGTTAATAGCCCATATATTTTATTTTCTCTTTGCGGACGGGGCCGCGGGTAAAGGCTAGTAATATTATAAATGGGAAAGTTTGAATGTTTTGGAAGTTTAGATGTTTGGATGTTTGGATGTCCAGACGTTTGTCTTTGTGAGGCACACACACATATAACCAATAGTCTATAAGGAATTAGTAGCTAAAATTTTTTTGAAAAGGAGGTTCCCGCCCCCTAGGATAGGATAGGATAGGTTAGGTGGTAGCTGCCCTGATAAGGATAGCTCACTTGGACAACACGAAGGTCCGTTGTGATACCACATACACCAAAAATAACGGTGACTTAGATCTAGCTACTTAGAGAATCGTTGGGTAGCAACGATAAAGCTCCAAATGATACCGATCTCAACTTTGGATATATCCTCGGGAGATCCAAGTGAGTCGCGACCGAAGTACTTTCGCCTAATTCTGGCAAAAGCTGGACAATCAAGCATAAAGTGATTTGGTGATTCCACCTCATCATCCTCCATACAGCTGCAGCAGGATGGAGTTTCCAGTATATTGAGACGTACCGCATGGATACCTATGGGACAGTGCCCTGTCAAAACCCCAATGACCATTGATAGGTGAGCCTTAGTGAACCCAATTATTTCAGCAGACCTGCCATCCACTTTTGGCCAGAAAGATCTTGCTACCCTGCAAGACGTGGTATCCACCCAACGTTTGCTGAGCTGATTCGAGGCCCAGCTATGGAGGAGCAATCCATAGGTGGCCAGCGGGATCCCGAAATCCCTACAGCCATCTTCATCCGGTTCAGTTGTACCGATGCGGGCTAAGAGATCCGCTTGACAGTTACCCGGGATATCACTATGGCCCGGGACCCAGATAATCTTAATTGTAAAATAATTCGATGCAATCGCAAGCGAGGTCAGGCACTCCCAGACCACCCTCGATCGCACTGTAGTTGAGCTGAAGGCCTTGATAGCCGCTTGGCTATCAGAGTAGATGTTAAATTCCCTAACCGTGGTAGCACTGGATAGCATTCCATCCACCGCATCCTTAATCGCAGCAATTTCCGCTTGGAATACACTGCAGTGATCAGCCAACTTAAACTTGCGGCTTAAATTTAGCTCTTGACAAAAGTATCCAGGTAGCCCTGAAGAACATCGCGCAGGGCGCCCAGAAATTTTCCTCTGACTAGGATAGCGAGGTTATCTGCATAGGCAACCACCCGACAACCATTGGCTTCCAGCTCCACAAGAAGCTCGTTGACTACCACAACCCAGAGGAGAGGAGATAGGACACCCCCCTGTGGCGTGCCCCTGCACACCTTCCTCTTAATTATGGCCCCTCCCCACTCCGCTGCGACAATTCTGCCGCATAGAAGTTTGCTAATAAATTCAACCAGAGCCGCCTCGACTTCTAAACCCACCAGAGCTCTTTCGATTGCCCCCGGTAAGACATTGTTAAAAGCTCCCTCGATGTCTAGAAAGGCACCCAGAGCATACTCTTTGTGTTCTAGGGACCCCTCTATTTGCTTTACAATCGAATGGAGAGCCGTTTCCGTCGATCTGCCCTTGCAGTACGCATGCTGTGAAGCCGACAGTAACCCCCGAGGTATCCTTTCCCGTAGGTACAGGTCAATCAACCGCTCAAACGTCTTAAGAAGAAACGACGAGAGACTGATTGGCCTGAAATCCTTAGGTGATACGTGAGAGCTTCTGCCGGCCTTCGGAATGAAAATAACCCTAACCTTGTGCCAAGACTTCGGGATATAGTTAAGCCTGGCGCAGTTAGTATATATGATGGCCAACCAGCGGCAGGAAATCCCCAAAGACCTTTGAAGCTGCGCAGGAATGATTCCATCCGGGCCCGGAGACTTATAGGGCTTGAACGACCCTATAGCCCAGGTTATTTGACTTTCCCGTATTGGAATGGCAGGCACTTCTGCATGGCCAACGACCGCCGACCATGCAGGCGAAGATCCCTGCGCAACTGGGACATCGGGAAAATGATTGTCCAGTAAAAGCCTTAGGGACTCCTCGCTACTCATCGACCAGTCCCCACCATCATCTCTCAGATACCCCAGAGGAGCAGGGTTCCTACAGAGTATTTTCCTAAATCTCGCGGATTCATTGCAGCCTTCTACGTTTTCGCAGAAGCTTCGCCATGCATCTCGCTTGGCTATCCTTATTTCATATTTATAAATCCCCAGACTCACCTTATAGAGCTCCCAGTCCGAGGGTAATTTACTCCTCCTGGCTCTGTTGAAGAGCCGCCGACTGGACGCCCTTAGGTCGTCAAGAGAATCCGACGACCAGGGCGGCTTGCCCTTCCCCCTGTAAGTTTTCAATGGGCAGGACAGCTGAAAGGCGCTATTGCTTGCCGAGGTGAAGTTTTCCACCAGAACGTCTCTCTCAGATTCTGACAGGCCCGAACTAATGATAGGCACCGCAGGCAGTAGCTCTCTCTGCTTCCTACAATACGAGTCCCAGTTAGTACTTTTAGGGTTCCTAAAAGATATTTTACCGGGACGTTCTTCGTTCACTGAGAACTGAATATATCGGTGATCAGAGAAGGAGTGCTCGTTAAGAACCCTCCATCCAGATATCCGACATTCCAGTTGTCTACTAACCAGGGTGAGGTCCAGGACCACCTCCCTTACCGCAGTAATAAAAGTCGGGTCATTCCCCCTATTACATATACAAAGTCCCTCATCTACAATAAAAGTAAATAAAGACTCACCTCTAGTGTTGGTATCCGAGCTTCCCCAAATGCTATGATGGGCATTAGCATCGGCACCGATTATCACGCCAACACCTCTCCGCCTTGCTTCAGCGGTGATTTCACCCAGAATCGCAGGTGGTGGTCCCACTACGTCCCCGTGGGGCATGTACGCTGAGACCACGCACATTTCATTACTTCCTCGCTCGAGGCAGACCGTGGTTACGTCAGCATTGCTGAAATTAGAGATCTCTTTTTTAACAAGAACACAGGATCTAGGCCTACTTGCCTCCCCATGCACCAAGGTGTTTAATTTTCCAGTCCTTAATCCAGAAATCTTACTGCCGTTTCTACTCAGCCACGGCTCCTGGACAAGGACTATATCCACTCCGCCTTTTTCAAGGCAGAGCAACAAATTTGCGGAAGCCGCCTTAGAGTGCTGAAGATTGATTTGACGGATTTCCATCAAAAGCGCTCTTCTTCCGCACCCCATCCTTGGCGGATTCGTATTATTCTTGTCCATTCTAAAAAGTCCCCCCTCAAGGCCGCTATCCGGAGCCGATTGTGTAGTCGCCCTTTAACGGTCTCGTGGTTATCTATGCTACGCAGGGAGGCCACGCGAGGGTTGACGCATTACCTTATGAGTAATGCGTTCAGAGCCAGACCGGACGCGAAGCGGGAAAATCTTCAACCGCACCTACACCACCAACTTAACGGCGACGGAGCCGGAACATACCTTGAGGCCCGCCACGGTTTTAACGGGACGTGGGCAGGTGCAGCATTAGCCTACCAGCCATTTCGGTAGGGTTTCACCCCGACCTACTAAAGTGGCAGAATACCGCACCTACCAGCCCAAAGTCATCAAGTCAAAATGTAATGTGAAATCAAAGTCCTAAAACAGTCCAGTTCGTCACCGTTGTGTACCGATCTTGACTCTTAAAGAGTCCTCCCTCCCCAGAGCTCGGCACAATGACTCAGGGGGTGCGGGTTTTATCGAGATGTCCTCTCTAGATCCGCCATTATCAGTAGAAGCAGGGGCACCTCGTGCAGGACGTGATAGCTAATCACGCGTGACATTCGTCACTATGGCCGGTCTAAGACTGATATCAGTCCCTGATCCAGAGCCTGAAACCACTTATGATATCCAAGCCAAGTATCTGTCCCCCTAGGAACAGTTATAATTTAATTATTGTATTTTTTCATCTTTGTGATTGAATCACGCCAGAACGACTACAAGGATTTTGATGAAATTTGAGTCACAGATAGACAATAGTGTGCTGGCTAAACATTTTTCGAAAATGGAAAGGGGGGTGGAGGTCGACGACTCCTCGAACAATTAATTTTTATTAATTTTTACACATTATGAATTTAAGTATATTGACCTTCACCAATATTACACACTCAATGGGTCAAATTAGTCGAGGGCTTACAAAGTGCGCAGTGACACCCTCCGCCCCAGCCAACCCCCCACCCGCCCGCCCCCCTCCCGCTTGTGCAAAATCTATAAATTTGTATTACTCGAAATAAATTTTCTCCTAAATCAATAATGTTTGGTATCTGGCTCATACAGATGGAGATCTAACCAATTTTGTAAAAACGATCAGTGGTGATCTCCTTCCCCTCCCCCATCCACCCTCCTTCAATTGTTTTTATTAACACGCTTTTATAACTTTACCTGTATGTTTGTTTGTAACTCCCCATTCGCTTCAACGCGCCTATCGCCTTATTAACATGCCTTTATAATTAGCTTCACCTTGTTTGTAATCCCGCCGGGGTCACCTCGGGACCCTTCCGCGATCATTTATGGATGATTTTCGAGATCATCTGGGGTCCCCTCCGCCATCATTTCTGGATGGATTTCGGGATCCATCCCGGATCCCGTCAGGGTCATTCCGAGATTTTTACTGGGCTATGTCAGGGTCATTTCAGGACTCTTACGGGATCCTTTCTAGATGGTTTTCGGGATCCCGTCGGGGTCATTTCAATTTCAATTTATTTATTTACCAATATAGTACATAGTAAGACCAGATATAGTATTTTAGAAGTACTTCAACACATCGATTTAAGAGAAGGACGACGTGAAAAAGAACATATTCTATGAAAGCTCCAAACGCACATAAAAGTGCTGCATGTCGAATCAAAAGCCAGAGTGAACAAGGTTGGATGTTTTATTTTGCAAATTCAGACTACACATTTTTTCTTTTCCCAGGCTTCAAACATGGCCGTCAGCATTGCCAGGTTACTGCATAAAACTATTCAAAAAGCCATGTACTTGGCTCTCCCCTTGTTAAAAACCAGTAAACTTAATTGACCACTCTGATTCCAGACTTTTGGGATATCCTACGAGGGCCAGATTTTTACTACCGTAACGTGACAGCCGAGATGCACACTCGTTTGTAACGCTAAGAAAATGTACGACCAAAAATTTACCTACGATACAAAGAGCGATTTCTTAGCCCTTGCTTCGGCTCTGTGAAATGCTACACGGATTTTGATGAAACTTGCAATACAGACAATAGTCTACTGGCGACATTTTCTTCGAACACGGAAAGGGGGGGGGGGGGGGGGAGTGATCTCACGACTACTTCATAATAATTACTACTTTTTAATAATTTTTACACATTATATCTTTACCTATACTGACCTTCACCAATATCACAAACTCAATGGGTCAGATAAATCGAGCAAAGTCAGCAGTCGGGGATCCCGCTGGGGTTATTTTGGGACTTTTTCGGGAATATTCCGGTATCATTTGAGGATCTTTCCGGCATCATGTCGGGATCAAGTCTGGATGGTTTTCGGGATCCGTCCGGGATCCCGTGGGAATCATATCGGGACTTTTTCGCGACTATTTCGGTATCACTTTGGGACCCTTTCGGGATTTGTCCGGCATCCCGTCTGGGTAATTTCGGGGCTTTTTCGGGACTATACCAGGGTAATTTCGGGACTTTTGCGGGATGTTTTTCGGGATCCGACCAGCATCCCGTTTAAATTAATTCGGGACCTTTCAGCATCATTTCGGGACTATTACGGGATCATTTAGGGCCCTTTCCGGTAATATTTCTGGAGGAATAAGAATACCTTTTTAATCAAGGTTAAATGAATTGAAGTAATTGCTAATTATTTTATCCACTCGGCCCATTATACATAGCTTGAGGAAGTTTTTGGCCAAATTACTTGATAAAATTTCAAGTATAAAAAAAATTTAACAACCAGCTTTTGTTCTATGAAACTAATTAGAGGAAAGTTCCTTATAGTTGTTTATTTGTATATACGTAAGCGTTTTCACAATTGAATAGATTTATTAATTTGAGAACGGTTATGTGATATTTGTACAATAACTGTATTTTTAATGAATAAATAGAGAAAAGTACAAAGGCACACTTAATTAGTTCCACATGTTTTCAATCTTCTAATATCTTCTATTGTGTTCTGCCACAAAATTGTAGTTGGGGGCAGCGGGTTGACATAATTAAGATCTTGTATTAAGTGTTAATGAGACATTAATTTAATCTGATTTAAACGTCTGTTCATCTTTAATATATTCGTTAAATTAATTAGCTTAAGACGGCTCTATAGGAATATAGAAATTGAGTTTACATCGCTACAAACAAAAAAAGTCCGTCAGGATTTATTCGAACCTTTTTCGGGATCATTTGGACACCCTGCAAGGATCATTTCTGTGTGGTTCTCTGGAGCCGTCTGGGGTCGCGGCGTTGTCATTTCGGGACTATTCCGGGATCATTTGGAGACCCTCCCGGGAGCATTTCTGGATGGTTTGCGTGGCTTTTTCCGGATAATTTCGGGATGATTTGGGGATCCTATCAGGTTATCAGCTCATTTAATACTTTTTTTACTCTATTACAAAAGTAAAATATATTAGAAAAAAATTATTTTTAAACAGATAACTTGATAAGCAGGCTAACGTTAATAGCACATATATTTTATTTTCTCTTTGCGGACGGGGCCGCGGGTAAAGGCTAGTAATATTATAAATGGGAAAGTTTGGATGTTTGGAAGTTTAGATGTTTGGTTGTCCAGACGTTTGTCTTTGTGAGTCACGCAAGAACGGCTGGACGGATTTGGATGAAATTTTGCACACATATAGCTAATAGTCTAGAAGATTAGGTTAGGTTCAACTAGCCGGTCCATGAGTACCTCACATAGACTGATTGAGTCCGTAGTGTTACCAGAAGTTTGTTTTAAGGACCAAATTGAAAACCCCTATCAAAAATCAGGACCTATGTTATAAAATAACTCCGTACTCTTGGCAAATAGTAGATGCTTCCTAGGACTTAAGCCAATTGCTGCTTCTAGATCTGTTAGCTGTATCACTCCTAATAGCTGGAGTCTTAGCCTGGCAAGTGCAGAGCACGAGCACAGAACGTGCTGGATCGTTTCCTCCTCTAACCCGCACTTCCTATATCTGCTATCACTGGCCAAGCCTAATTGTGACGCCAGGAGGCAGTGTCCAGTCAGAATACCCGTCATGAGTCTACAGTTCTCTGTTTTAAGTGATAGAAGCAACTTTGTTAGTCCAAGGTTGTAAGACCTACACATAATCTTCGACACTTTACAACCCACGCCTTTCCCGCTTGGTCTATCATGTGCACCTCTCGCCTTCGCTTAATCTCGTCCAGTCTAATTGGGACGTCTGCGGAGCAAGATTCAAGGGATGCGCCCTTTTTAGCTAGTTCGTCCCCTTTTTCATTCCCATCTATTCCCATATGCCCTGGGATCCAATATAGATATATGCTTCTCCCTGTCCCACTTCTCTCCAGGGACTGTTTACACTCTAACACGCATTTAGATGCTGTGCTATGCGAGATTATTGGCTTAATTGCTGCTTGACTGTCAATATAAAAGTTAACACGGTTGCAGCTTAAGCTATTCTCTCCCAGGGTTTCTATTTCTTTGGTTACGCCTATTATTTCCGCTTGGAAAGCGCTACAGTAATCCGGCAGCCTGTAGGATTTGCTTATTCCCGGATCAGCACAGTATACCGCAGACCCACTCCTTCCAGTACTTTGGAACCATCTATGTAAAAATGTATCGCCTCGTCCGCCATTTTCGCACCCTTGCGCCAACCGTCCACCTCTATTGTGGCCTTAAGATCTCCCTCGAAGCGCAGATAGGGAATAAGGTAATCTGTTTGTCTTGTGATTTATGACGCTATACTACTGTGGCCATATGTTCGGCGCTCAAGCTGCCCCGAGGCACCGAGCCAGGCTGCAGTTGTAAATGCTATGTTCTGTGCTATCAGGTCTACAGGTGGAATGTGAATGGTATACAGTACAGCCGTCGGGGTTGTTTTCAGGGCTCCAGTAATGCTAAGCATCGACAGTCTGCATTCCCCTCAAATTTTTTGAGGTGTGTTGTTTTTTGTGTGGCTTTCCACCAAACAAGAACTCCATAGTATAGAATAGGACTTACAATCGCTGTAAAAACCCAATGATAAATAGAGGGCAATAAGCCCCACGTACACCCCAGCATTCTTTTACATGCATAGAGTACCGTTGAAGCCTTCTTCCCCTCTCCTCCACGTTGAGCTTCCATGACAGCTCACTGTCTAGCATGATTCCTAGATATTTTGTGCAAGGCATCTCCTGTAAGGTCACCCCTCCTAACTTAGGCCTGGTCAAATTTGGGACCTTGTACCTCTTTGTAAACAAGACCATGTCCGTCTTCTACGCATTGACTTTCAATCCGACATTAGATGCACAGGTATGAATATCCCGAAGCGCCCGATCCATCAAAGAACTAATCGTTGGAAGGCACTTTCCACTTATGACAATTTCAACGTCATCTGCGTAAACCGTAAGTTTCACCGATCCCTCATCGAATCGCCTAAGCAGTTGGTTGATGACCAGCGTCCACAGCAGATGTGATAGCACCCCTTCCTGCGGCGCGCCCCTGTCCACTGATTTCGTGGCCTCGTACAATTCCCATTGTGATGTAATCTTCCGACAATTTAACATGAAACCGATCCATCTGATTAAGGCGGGATGTACTTTAATGTAATTAAGACCATCCATAAACGCCCATTTAGAAACATTATTGAAAGCCCCGGCAATGTCCAAGAAGACTCCTAGAGCATACTCCTTATATTCCAGGGATTTCTCTATGCTTATTACCACCCTATGCAATGCGGTGTCTGTCGACTTGCCTTTGGTATACGCATGCTGTGTATGTACACATCTTTCAGCCTCTCAAAGGTTTTGAGCAGAAATGATGTTAAGGTAAGGGGTCTATAGTCTTTGGGATACACGTGACCGATCTTCCCCGCCTTTGGTAGGAAAGCTACACGAGCAGTTCTCCAAGAGTGCGGTACATGATTCAGCCTTATGCACCCATCGAATACTATTTTAAGCCATTCCACGGCCGCCATACTTGAAACTTGTAGCATGGCCGGGAATACCATATGGGTCCACCGATTTAAACTTAGAAAACATTTTCATTGCCCATTTTTGGTATCGGTCACCAAGCCCGGCACTACCCGCTCCGTGATCGAAGTGATCATTCCTCGTTCTCTTTCTTTATTAGTCCCTGGACTATGTTTCCCCTTGCTAGGACTTTTTTCAACCGTGCTGTTTCGCTGGAGCACTCTATGTCCGTACAGAAACTTTTCCATGAGATTCTCTTCGCCCTGGAAATTTAACGCTTGTAGGTCCTCAGTAGATCCCTGTACTCGTCCCGACACGCTTCGCTTTCCGTGGTCTTTGCGAACTTAAACATTTCTTTTACTTGTCTTCTTAGAAGACTCAGCTCATCGCTTTGCTTTTCCTCTGAATCTTCTAAGGGGGAAAGCTTTTTTATACGCAGTCATAAGCGTCCTTGTTAAGAGTTCATTCGACTCCTCCAGGTTCTCCACATTGGCAACCTCTTTGGGTTGTCCCAGTTTGGTTTCTACCTGTTTCTGGAATTTAGTCCAGTTCGTTGACCTAGGGTTTCTAAAGGTTCCTCCCTTCTCTACTCTCTTTAGGGGGATGCTGAAGCTGAAGGAGAAGGATGGTATATCAAGAACCATCCAACCATACCTTGATATATCATGCCTGGAGCTCAATGTAATATCCCGAACATTGCTGGATGTTGGACCAATGTATGTAGGGACATTTCCCCTGTTGGCTATCTGCAAATTGGTTTGCAGGATGTAACAAAATAGATATTCGTTCTCCCGTTCGTATCTGCTCCTCCCCACGCATTGTGGTGCGCATTTGCATCTGCGCCTATGACCAACCGCCCTTTGCGCCATTCCTCCTGTACTAGCCTTTTGCACTCCATCGGTGGAACCTCCGCAGCATGGGCCATGTAGCAGGACGCCAGGATAAATGCCTGCTTATTCTTTTGCTCAACGGCCACCACTACGAGGTCCTCAGTAGTGTAATTAGGCAGCATATATTAATGCAGCTGTTTCCTTACCATTACTACAGCTCGCACCCGTCCTCCGTTTGCGCGTAATAAACGCCAAACCCGCGCGCGCTAAGTCCAGAAACCTTTCCTCCCGATGAGAGCCACGGCTCCTGGATCAGCGCCACGTCAAACGAACTCTCTTAAAGGGTTAGGAGGAGTCCGCTCGACGCCACTTTACTGTGTTGGAAGTTTATCTGTAGGACTCGCAGCACCATTGGGCTGTTTGTCCCCCACCAGCACCTTCATCATGACGTCGTCGTCCTCCCCTTGCCCTTTTGGTTTAGAGTATTCGAGGCCCCATTCAGGCTCTCGTAACTGTTGTGCCGGGTGTTCCTCTGTGCGAGTCACAACACCATTTGGCGGTTGGTCCTCTTCTAACACCTTCGTGGTGACGTCGGCGACTTCCACTTGCCTTTTTTCCCTTAGGCTTTTGAGGTCCTTTTCGACTTCGCCTATCTCTAGCGTGTTAGGATTTTTATCTTCGGGACTTCTTTTCCTGAGTCGCATGTAAATGTTGCCAGTGCCAAAGGAAATATTTCTAAGCTGCGTGTATAAAATATCCTCCGCCTGCTTGTTTATTTGGAAGATGTAGAACTAACCATCCTCGGTAGGCGGAGATACAGTAAGTACCTTCCAATCCTACGCATGGCGAATCAAATGCCAGAGTGAACAAGGTTGGAGGCTTTATTTTGCAAATTCAGACTACACATTTTTTCTTTTCCCAGGCTTCAAACATGGCCGTCAGCATTGCCAGGTTACTGCATAAAACTATTCAAAAAGCCATGTACTTGGCTCTCCCCTTGTTAAAAGCCAGTAAACTTAATTGACCACTCTGATTCCAGACTTTTGGGATATCCTACGAGGCCCAGATTTTTACTACCGTAACGTGACAGCCGAGATGCACACTCGTTTGTAACGCTAAGAAAATGTACGACCAAAAATTTACCTACGATACAAAGAGCGATTTCTTAGCCCTTGCTTCGGCTCTGTGAAATGCTACACGGGTTTTGATGAAACTTGCAATACAGACAATAGTCTACTGGCGACATTTTCTTCGAACACTGAAGGGGGGGGGGGGGGGGAGTGATCTCACGCCTACTTCATAATAATTACTACTTTTTAATAATTTTTACACATTATATCTTTACCTATACTGACCTTCACCAATATCACAAACTCAATGGGTCAGATAAATCGAGCAAAGTCAGCAGTCGGGGATCCCGCTGGGGTTATTTTGGAACTTTTTCGGGAATATTCCGGTATCATTTGAGGATCTTTCCGGCATCATGTCGGGATCAAGTCTGGATGGTTTTCGGGATCCGTCCGGGATCCCGTGGGAATCATATTGGGACTTTTTCGCGACTATTTCGGTATCACTTTGGGACCCTTTCGGGATTTGTCCGGCATCCCGTCTGGGTAATTTCGGGGCTTTTTCGGGACTATACCAGGGTAATTTCGGGACTTTTGCGGGATGTTTTTCGGGATCCGACCAGCATCCCGTTTAAATTAATTCGGGACCTTTCAGCATCATTTCGGGACTATTACGGGATCATTTAGGGCCCTTTCCGGTAATATTTCTGGAGGAATAAGAATACCTTTTTAATCAAGGTTAAATGAATTGAAGTAATTGCTAATTATTTTATCCACTCGGCCCATATACATAGCTTGAGGAAGTTTTTGGCCAAATTACTTGATAAAATTTCAAGTATAAAAAAAGTTTAACAAAAAGCTTTTGTTCTATCAAACTAATTAGAGGAAAGTTCCTTATAGTTGTTTATTTGTATATACGTAAGCGTTTTCACAATTGAATAGATTTATTAATTTGAGAACGGTTATGTGATATTTGTACAATAACTGTATTTTTAATGAATAAATAGAGAAAAGTACAAAGGCACACTTAATTAGTTCCACATGTTTTCAAGCTTCTAATATGTTCTATTGTATTCTGTCACAAAACTGTAGTTGGGGGCAGCGGGTTGACATAATTAAGATCTTGTATTAAGTGATAATGAGATATTAATTTAATCTGATTTAAACGTCTGTTCATCTGTAACATATTCGTTAAATTAATTAGCTTAAGACGGCTCTATAGGAATATAGAAATTGAGTTTACATCGCTACAAACAAAAAAAGCCCGTCAGGATTTATTCGGACCTTTTTCGGGATCATTTGGGCACCCTGCAAGGATCATTTCTGTGTGGTTCTCTGGAGCCGCCTGGGGTCGCGGCATTGTCATTTCGGGACTATTCCGGGATCATTTGGAGACCCTCCCGGGAGCATTTCTGGATGGTTTGCGTGGCTTTTTCCGGATAATTTCGGGATGATTTGGGGATCCTATCAGGTTATCAGCTCATTTAATACTTTTTTTACTCTATTACAAAAGTAAAATATATTAGAAAAAAATTATTTTTAAACAGATAACTTGATAAGCAGGCTAACGTTAATAGCACATATATTTTATTTTCTCTTTGCGGACGGGGCCGCGGGTAAAGGCTAGTAATATTATAAATGGGAAAGTTTGGATGTTTGGAAGTTTAGATGTTTGGTTGTCCAGACGTTTGTCTTTGTGAGTCACGCAAGAACGGCTGGACGGATTTGGATGCAATTTTGCACACATATAGCTAATAGTCTAGAAGATTAGGTTAGGTTCAACTAGCCGGTCCATGAGTACCTCACATAGACTGATTGAGCCCGTAGTGTTACCAGAAGTTTGTTTTAAGGACCAAACTGAAAACCCCTATCAAAAACCAGGACCTATGTTATAAAATGACTCCGTCCTCTTGGCAAATACTAGATGCTTCCTAGGACTTAAGCCAATTGCTGCTTCGAGATCTGTTAGCTGTATCACTCCTAATAGCTGGAGTCTTAGCCTGGCAAGTGCAGGGCACGAGCACAGAACGTGCTCGATCGTTTCCTCCTCCAACCCGCACTTCCTATATCTGCTATCACTGGTCAAGCCTAATTGTGACTCCAGAAGGCAGTGTCCAGTCAGAATACCCGTAATGAGTCTACAGTCCTCTGTTTTTAGTGATAGAAGCAACTTTGTTAGTCTAAGGTTGTAAGACCTACACATAATCTTCGACACTTTACAACCCACGCCTTTCCCGCTTGGTCTATCATGTGCACCTCTCGCCTTCGCTTAATCTCGTCCAGTCTAATTAGGACGTCTGCGGAGCAAGATTCAAGGGATGCGCCCTTTTTAGCTAGTTCGTCCCCTTGTTCATTCCCATCTATTCCCATATGCCCTGGGACCCAATATAGATATATGCTTCTCCCTGTCCCACTTCTCTACAGAGACTGTTTACACTCTAACACGCATTTAGATGCTGTGCGATGCGAGATTATTGGCTTAATTGCTGCTTGACTGTCAATATAAAAGTTAACACGGTTGCAGCTTAAGCTATTCTCTCCCAGGGTTTCTACTTCTTTGGTTACGCCTATTATTTCCGCTTGGAAAGCGCTACAGTAATCCGGCAGCCTGTAGGATCTGCTTATTTCCGGATCAGCACAGTATACCGCAGACCCACTCCTTCCAGTATTTTGGAACCATCTATGTAAAAATGTATCGCCTCGTCCGCCATTTTCGCACCCTTGCGCCAACCGTCCACCTCTGTTGTGGCCTTAAGATCTCCCTCGAAGCGCAGATAGGGAATAAGGTAATCTGTTCGTCTTGTGATTTATGACGCTATACTACTGTGGCCATATGTTCGGCGCTCAAGCTGCCCCGAGGCACCGAGCCTGGCTGCAGTTGTTAATGCTATGTTCTGTGCTATCAGGTCTACAGGTGGAATGTGAATGGTATACAGTACAGCCGTCGGGGTTGTTTTTAGGGCTCCAGTAATGCTAAGCATCGACAGTCTGCATTCCCCTAAAATTTTTTGAGGTGTGTTGTTTTTTGTGTGGCTTTCCACCAAACAAGAACTCCATAGTATAGAATAGGACTTACAATCGCTGTAAAAACCCAATGATAAATAGAGGGCAATAAGCCCCACGTACACCCCAGCATTCTTTTACATGCATAGAGTACCGTTGAAGCCTTCTTCTCCCTCTCCTCCACGTTGAGCTTCCATGACAGCTCACTGTCTAGCATGATTCCTAGATATTTTGTGCAAGGCATCTCCTGTAAGGTCACCCCTCCTAACTTAGGCCTGGTCAAATTTGGGACCTTGTACCTCTTTGTAAACAAGACCATGTCCGTCTTCTACGCATTGACTTTCAATCCGACATTAGATGCACAGGTATGAATATCCCGAAGCGCCCGATCCATCAAAGAACTAATCGTTGGAAGGCACTTTCCACTTATGACAATTTCAACGTCATCTGCGTAAACCGTAAGTTTTACCGATCCCTCATCGAATCGCCTAATCAGTTGGTTGATGACCAGCGTCCACAGCAGATGTGATAGCAACCCTTCCTGCGGCGCGCCCCTGTCCACTGATTTCGTGGCCTCGTACAATTCCCATTGTGATGTAATCTTCCGACAATTTAACATGCAACCGATCCATCTGATTAAGGCGGGATGTACTTTAATGTAATTAAGACCATCCATAAACGCCCACTTAGAAACATTATTGAAAGCCCCGGCAATGTCCAAGAAGACTCCTAGAGCATACTCCTTTTATTCCAGGGATTTCTCTATGCTTATTACCACCCTATGCAATGCGGTGTCTGTCGACTTGCCTTTGGTATACGCATGCTGTGTATGTACACATCTTTCAGCCTCTCAAAGGTTTTGAGCAGAAATGATGTTAAGGTAAGGGGTCTATAGCCTTTGGGATACACGTGACCGATCTTCCCCGCCTTTGGTAGGAAAGCTACACGAGCAGTTCTCCAAGAGTGCGGTACATGATTCAGCCTTATGCACCCTTCGAATATTATTTTAAGCCATTCCACGACCGCCATACTTGAAACTTGTAGCATGGCCGGGAATATACCATCTGAGTCCACCGATTTAAACTTAGAAAACATTTTCATTGCCCATTTTCGGTATCGGTCACCAAGCCCGGCACTACCCGCTCCGTGATCGAAGTGATCATTCCTCGTTCTCTTTCTTTATTAGTCCCTGGACTATGTTTCCCCTTGCTAGGACTTTTTTCAACCGTGCTGTTTCGCTGGAGCACTCTATGTCCGTACAGAAACTTTTCCATGAGATTCTCTTCGCCCTGGAAATTTAACGCTTGTAGATCCTCAGTAGATCCCTGTACTCGTCCCGACACGCTTCGCTTTCCGTGGTCTTTGCGAACTTAAACACTTCTTTTACTTGTCTTCTTAGAAGACTCAGCTCATTGCTCCACCATGGCGGCTTTGCTTTTCCTCTGAATCTTCTAAGGGGGAAAGCTTTTTTATACGCAGTCATAAGCGTCCTTGTTAAGAGCTCATTTGACTCCTCCAGTTCCTCCACATTGGCAACCTCTTTGGGTTGTCCCAGTTTGGTTTCTACCTTTTTCTGGAATTTAGTCCAGTTTGTTGACCTAGGGTTTCTAAAGGTTCCTCCCTTCTCTACTCTCTTTAGGGGGATGCTGAAGCTGAAGGAGAAGGATGGTCTATCAAGAACCATCCAACCATACCTTGATATATCATGCCTGGAGCTCAATGTAATATCCCGAACATTGCTGGATGTTGGACCAATGTATGTAGGGACATTTTCCCTGTTGGCTATCTGCAAATTGGTTTGCAGGATGTAACAAAATAGATATTCGTTCTCTCGTTCGTATCTGCTCCTCCCCACGCATTGTGGTGCGCATTTGCATCTGCGCCTATGACCAACCGCCCTTTGCGCCATTCCTCCTGTACTAGCCTTTTGCACTCCATCGGTGGAACCTCCGCAGAATGTGCCATGTAGCAGGACGCCAGGATAAATGCCTGCTTATTCTTTTGCTCAACGGCCACCACTACGAGGTCCTCAGTAGTGTAATTAGGCAGCATATATTAATGCAGCTGTTTCCTTACCATTACTACAGCTCGCACCCGTCCTTCCGTTTGCGCGTAGTAAACGCCAAACCCGCGCGCGCTAAGTCCAGAAACCTTTCCTCCCGATGAGAGCCACGGCTCCTGGATCAGCGCCACGTCAAACGAACTCTCTTCAAGGGTTAGGAGGAGTCCGCTCGACGCCACTTTACTGTGTTGGAGGTTTATCTGTAGGACTCGCAGCACCATTGGGCTGTTTCTCCCCCACCAGCACCTTCATTATGACGTCGTCGTCCTCCTCTTGCCCTTTTGGTTTAGAGTATTCGAGGCCCCATTCAGGCTCTCGTAACTGTTGTGCCGGGTGTTCCTCTGTGCGAGTCACAACACTATTTGGCGGTTGGTCCTCTTCTAACACCTTCGTGGTGACGTCGGCGACTTCCACTTGCCTTTTTTCCCTTAGGCTTTTGAGGTCCTTTTCGACTTCGCCTATCTCTAGCGTGTTAGGATTTTTATCTTCGGGACTTCTTTTCCTGAGTCACATGTAAATGTTGCCAGTGCCGAAGGAAATTTTGCCAAGCTGCGTGTATAAAATATCCTCCGCCTGCTTGTTTATTTGGAAGATGTAGAACTAACCATCCTCGGTAGGCGGAGATACAGTAAGTACCTTCCAATCCTATGCATGGCGAATCAAATGCCAGAGTGAACAAGGTTGGAGGCTTTTGTCCGATGTTTTGCAAGTTCAGACTACACAATTTTTTTGGTAATTTCGGGACTTTTTCTGTTCTATGTCAGGGTCATTTCGGTACTTTTACGGGATCGTTTCTGGATGGTTTTCGGGATCCGACCAGCATCCCGTTGAGATTATTTCGGAACCTTTCAGCATCAATTCGGGACTATTACGGGATCATTTAGGGCCCTTTCCGGTTTCATTTCTGGAGGAATAAGAATACTTTTTATTCAAGGTTAAATGAATTGAAGTAATTTCTAATTATTTTATCCACGCGGCCCATTATACATAGCTTGAGGAAGTTTTTGGCCAAATTACTTGATAAAATTTCAAGTATAAAAAAATTTAACAAACAGCTTTTGTTCTATCAAACTAATTAGAGGAAAGTTCCTTGTATTTGTTTATTTGTATATACGTAAGCGTTTTCACAATTGAATAGATTTATTAATTTGAGAACGGTTATGTGATATTTGTACAATAACTGTATTTTTAATGAATAAATAGAGGGTACTTTCCACAGGCACACTTAATTAGTTCCACATGTTTTCAAGCTTCTAATATGTTCTATTGTATTCTACCACAAAACTGTAGTTGGGGGCAGCGGGTTGACATAATTAAGATCTTGTATTAAGTGTTAATGAGACATTAATTTAATCTGATTTAAACGTCTGTTCATCTGTAACATATTCGTTAAATTAATTAGCTTAAGACGGCTCTATAGGAATATAGAAATTGAGTTTACATCGCTACAAGAAAAAAAAGCCCGTCAGAATTAATTCGGAACTTTTTCGGGATCATTTGGGCACCCTGCAAGGATCATTTCTGTGTGGTTTTCTGCATATGTCTAGGGTCACGGCGTTGTCATTTCGGGGCTATTCCGGGATCATTTAGAGACCCTTCCGGGAGCATTTCTGAATGGTTTGCGTGGCTTTTTCCGTATAATTTCGGGATGATTTGGAGATGCTATCAGGTTATCAGCTTATTTAGTACTTTTTTTACTCTATTACAAAAGTAAAATATATTAGACAAAAATAATTTTTAAACAGATAACTTCGTAAGCAGGCTAACATGGGCGCGGGTAAAGGCTAGTCTAATATATATTATAAATGGGAAAGTTTGGATGTTTGTCCAGACGTTTGTCTTTGTGACTCAATAACGCAAGAACGGCTAGACCGATTTGGATGAAATTTTGCACACATATAGCCAATAGTCTAGAAGGGGCGTGGTCCCCGCACCCCAGGAACAGTTATAATTTAATTATTATATTTTTTCGTCTTTGCGACTAAATCACGCCAGAATGGCTACACGGATTTTGATGAAATTTGGGACACAGACAATAGTCTACTAGCGAAATTTTTTTCGAACATGGAAAGAGGGGTGGGGGTCCCACGACCCCTTCTAGAAATTATTTTTCATAATTTTTACACATTATAACTTTACGTATACTGGCCTTCACCAATATCACAGACTCAAGGTGTCAAATAAGTCGAGGGCTTACAAAGTAAGCAGTGACACCCTCCGCCCGCCCCCATTTATCTCCCCTCTGGTGTAAAACCCATAAATTGTTATAACTCAATCTAAATTGTCTCCTAAATCAATAGTTTTTGGTATCTGGTACATACAGAACGAGATCTAGACAATTTTGGAGGAACGATCAGTGGTCCTCTCCTCTACTTCCGCCATCCGCCCTCCATCAATTGTTTTTATTAGCACGCTTTTATTAGCTTTACCTGTATGTTTCTATCTAACTTTTTATTCGCTCCAATGCGCTTGCTGCCTTATTAACATGGTTTTATAATTAGCTTCACCTTATTTGTAATCCCGTAAGGGTCATATCGAGACCCTTCCGGGATCATTTCTGGATGGTTTTCGGGATCGGTCCGGGATTACGCCGGGGTAATTTCGGGACTTTTTCGGGACTATTTCGGTATCATTTTGGGACCCTTCCGTGATCATTTCTGTATAGTTTACGGGATCCGTCCGGGATCCCGTCGGGGTTATTTTGGAACATTTTCGGGACTATTCCGGAATCAATTCGGGACTATTTCGCGATCATTTGGGGACCCTTCCGGCATCATTTCTGGATGGTTTTCGGGATCCGTGCGGGATCTCGTCGGGGTCATATGGGGACTTTTTCGGGAGCATTTGGGGGCTCTTCCGGCATCATTTCTGGATGGTTTTCGGGATCCGTCCGGGATATCGTCGGGGTCATTTGGGGACTTTTTCGGGATCATTTGGGGGCTCTTCCGGCATCATTTCTGGATGGTTTTCGGGATCCATCAGTGTCATTTCTGGACCATTTTGGGATCATTTGGGGACCCTTCCGAGATCATTTCTGGATCCGTCCGGGATGCCGTAGGAGCCATTTCGGGATTTTTTGTTACTTTTCCGGGATCATTTCTGGATCTGTGCGGGATCCCATCTGGGTCATTTCCGGACTATTTCGGGATCATTTTGGGATCCTTCCGGAATCATTTCTGTATGGTTTTCGCGATCCGTCGTTGATTCCCTCGGAGCCATTTCGGAACCTTTTCTGGAGTATGTCGGGGTCATTTGGAGACTTTTTCGGGATCATTTGGGGCTCTTCCGGCATCATTTCTGGATGGTTTTTGGGATCCGTGCGGGATCTCGTCGGGGTCATTTGGGGACTTTTTCGGGATCATTTGGGGGCTCTTCCGGCATCATTTCTGGATGGTTTTCGGGATCCGTCCGGGATATCGTCGGGGTCATTTGGGGACTTTTTCGGGATCCGTCCGGGATCCCATCAGGGTAATTTCGGGACTATTAGGGGATCATTTGTGGACCTTTCAGGCATCATTTCTGGATAATTTTCGGTATCCGTCCGGGATGCCGACGAGGTCATTTCGGGATTATTTCGGGATCATTTGGGATACCTACCGGCATCATTTCTGGATGGTTTTTGGGATTCGTCCGGAATCCCGTCGGGGTCATTTCGGGACTTTTTCTCGACTAATACGGGATCATTTGCGGACCCTTCCGGCATAATTTCTGGATAGTTGTCGGGATCCGTTCGGGATCCCGTCACGGTCATTTCGGAACTATTAGGGGATCATTTGAGGACCTTTCCGGCATCATTTCTGGATTGTTTTTGGAATCCTTTCGGGATCCCGTCAGGGTCATTTCGGGGATTTTTCGGTATCATTTAAGGATGGCTTTCAGGATTCGTCCGGGAACCCGTCAGGGTAATTTCTGGACTTTTCCGAGACTATTTCGGGATCATTTTGGGACCTTCCCAAGATCATTTCTGGATGGATTTCGGGATTTGTCCGGGATGCCCTCAGGGTCATTTTGGGACTATTAGTTGAGCATTTGAGGACCGTTCCGGCATCACTTCTGAATGGTTTTCGGTATCCGTTCAGATTCCCGTCGGAATAATTGCGGGCTTTTTCGGGATCATTGGGGTCCCTTCCGACATCATTTCTGGATGGTTTTTGGGATTCGTCCGGCATCCCTTCGGGGTCATTTCGGGACTTTTTCTCGACTAATACGGGATCATTTGCGGGCCCTTTCGGTATCATTTCTGGATAGTTGTCGGGATCCGTTCGGGATCCCGTCAGGGTCTTTTCGGAACTATTGGGAGATCATTTGAGGAACTTTCCGGCATCATTTCTGGTTAGTTTTCGGGATCCTTTCCGGGTCCCATCAGGGTCATTTCGGGACTTTCGGCATCATTTAAGATTGGTTTTCAGGATTCGTCCGGGATCCGTCAGGGTAATTTCTGGACTTTTCCCAGACTATTTCGGGATAATTTTGGGACCCTCCCAAGATCATTTCTGGATGGATTTCGGGATCTGTCCGGGATGCCGTCAGGGTCATTTTGGGACTATTAGGTGATCATTTGAGGACCTTTTCGGCATCACTTCTGGATGGTTTTCGGTATCCGCTCAGGATCCCGTCGGAATTATTGCGGGACTTTTTCGGTATCATTTGGTGTCCCTTCCGGCATCATTTCTGGATGGTTTTTGGGATTCGTCCGGCATCCCGTCGGGTTCATTTCGGGACTTTTTCTCGACTAATACGGGATCATTTGCGGGCCCTTTCGGCATCATTTCTAGATAGTTGTCGGGATCCGTCCGGGATGCCGTCAGGGTCATTTTGCTATTAGGTGATCATTTGAGGACCTTTCCGGCATCACTTCTGGATGGTTTTCGGTATCCGATCAGGATCCCCTCGGAATCATTGCGGGACTTTTTCGGGATCATTTGGGGTCCCTCCCAAGATCATTTCTGGATGGATTTCGGGATCTGTCCGGGATCCAGTCAGGGTCAGTTAGGGGTGCGTTCGAGATCCCGTCAGGGTCATTTCGGGACTATATCGGGATCATTTCTGGATGGTTTATGGGATCCGTCCATGACCCCTTAAGGGTCATTTCGGGACTATTAGTGATCATTTGAGGACCTTTCCGGCATCACTTCTGGATGATTTTCGGTATCCGTTCGGGATCCCGTCGGAATCAATGCGGGACTTTTACGGAATCATTTGGGATTCCTTCCGGCATCATTTCTGGATGGTTTTCGGGATTTGTCCGGGATCCCGTCGGGGTTATTTCGGGACCTTTTCGGGGCTAATACGGGATCATTTGGGGATCCTCTAGGGGTCGTTTCGTGACTTTTTCTGTATTATTTCGGGATCATTTTGGGACCCTTTTGGCATAATTTCTTGATGGTTTGCCGGATCCATCAGGGTCATTACGGGACCATTTTGGGATCATTTGGGGACCCTTCCGAGATCATTTCTGGATCCGTCCGGGATGCCGTAGGAGCCATTTCGGTATTTTTTGTTACTTTTCCGGGATCATTTCTGGATCTGTGCGGGATCCCATCTGGGTCAATTCCGGACTATCTCGGGATCATTTTGGAATCCTTCCGGAATCATTTCTGTATGGTTTTCGCGATCCATCGTGGATCCCCTCGGAGCCATTTCGGAACTTTTTCTGGAGTTATTCGGGATAATTTAGGGACCCTTCCTGGATATTTTCTGGATGGTTTTTGAGATCCGCCCGGGAGCCCGTCAGGGTCATTTCGGAACCTTTTCGGGATCATTTTGGAACACCTTCAGGGATCATTTCTGTGTGGTTCTCTGGATACGTCTAGAATCGTGTCGCTCTCATTTCGGGTTTTTTTGGGACTATTCGGGGAACTTTTGGAGACCCTTTCGGGGCATTTCTGGATGGTTTTCGGGATCCGTCCGCGATAGCGTTGGCGTCATTTCGTAGCTTTTTCTGGATAATTTCGGGATCATTTGGGATCCTATCAGGTTATCAGCTCATTTAGTTCTTTTTTTTACTCAATTACAAAAATAAAATGCATTAGACAGAAAACAAAATTTTAAACAGATAATAAGCAGGCTAACGCGAATAGCCCATATATTTAAAATTTTCCTTGCGGACGGGGCCGCGGGTAAAGGCTAGTAATATTATAAATGGGAAAGTTTGGATGTTCGGATGTCCAGACGTTTGTCTTTGTGAGTCACGCAAGAACGGCTGGACGGATTTGGATGAAATTTTGCACACATATAGCCAATAGTCTAGAAGGATATATATCTACTGGCGAACAGATAGACAATAGTCTGCTGGCTAAACATTTTTTGAAAATGGAAAGGAAAGGAAAGGGTGGGGGGTCGACGACTCCTCGAACAATTACTTTTTATTAATTTTTACACATTATGACTTTAAGTATACTGACCTTCTGGTCAGTCCAAATGAAATCAACCAGGGTCTACACCCCACCTCCATAGATTTGCATCTATGGACAAATATAACAACACGTATTTTTCAGTTTAGCCAGAATCGTTTTAGTTATTTTTTTATGAATTTTTCTAAATTTTTCGTTTTTAGTCGATTTGCGACTTTTTATATTCGGCGACAAAAGGTACTTTTCAGCAAAAGGCCTGTTATGGACTTACTTTTTAATTAAATGCTGTCAAACTTACAGTTCTAACTTGAAATTTCAGCAGCATTCTGAAAATGAAAAATAACATACGTCTTGTCTAAATATATGTTTTCATCCTTTTAAAGTTGATATTTAGGATTTTTTTTCTCAGCATGGTCTTCTCCATAAATGGTCCAAACTTTTTTCTAACACCTGGCACAAAGCTAAGAAAGATGTCATTTGAAAGAAAATGGAAAATAATATTATAGTATAGAATAAAATTTGTGGGTATTTGTTGGTAAGTGACCTAAAAAAAAGCTTGAATCTTTGCATTTCTTAAAATCGACTCCGTTAATGTTAAGCATTGGTAAGTAATTATTTATATTGTCTTATCTTTTAAGTCTACAATCAGCTCCTTTAAGGTAATTGTAATATATGATAAAATTAATTTTAGTCTTACTGGTTGTCTCTAATTATGAAGCGCAGCTGAGCTCGCCTAAATACTTGAACATATATGCAAAATCACACTGTTAAAAACAGTGAGTTTAAACTTGGCTTTTCCTATGCCAGGCAGCTTTTAAATTTTTGATACTCTTTTTAGATGGGCTGAATTCCCTTCTCCCAACTTTACTTCTTAGTTCGGGTAATTCTAAATTGCAAATTATATTGGCGAAAAGTACCCAGCACTTATCCTCTCTTCCACTGTTTCTATGATCTGGCCAAAAAAAGGTATGAGATGGTCAGTGAGGGTGCATGAAATTGATGTAAGCATCTTGATTATCATCATCAATGTATATGACGAATCCTATGAAGCACTGACTCTCATACACACAACCTATGTAGGTATTTGGCTGTAGGCTAGGTAGCATGTGTCAAGCTATATCTTAAGGCAAAGACCTCGTCGCTACTCACAAGCTTTGCTGCTATTTCTGTCTTTGATATAGGTGAAATCTGAAAAACGTTGATCCAACCTGGTTTTTAATTTTTCTACGACGGTTATATCAATAAATTGAAAATTTATTTTTGAGAACTGTTGCCGACAAAATTTGAACATTTCTTTTGGTGTGCAAATTTAGTCTTTATATGGCCTCTGAAGATTGGCTCTAGTGACTGAACGGCTTGACTGAGCCACCTATACCATCACAAGCACATTTTCCATGGCTTGTGGCATGAAAAGTCCAGGAGACTTCCAGGTTGAAATCTTCTTTGTGAAAACAGGTTTTTTTTTTGGGAAAATGCTGCAAAATCGTCCAAAAATTGGAATAGCACAAGATGGCTACACCGCAAAAATATATAAAAAAACTACTTTAAGATAAAAATTCGGCAAAAATGTTGTGCTTTGTAGTGACCTCTAGCCAATCGTAGCAAACTGGTGGCTCTTATTAATCAAAACTTATAAATTCTAATCCTTTACAATTAATTCACTTACCAACAATTTTGTTATTTAAAACAAAAACACTTTATCACTTTTTTGTAGTTACCAAAAATACTTCTGTTGAAATATTGTTTGTTTTACACAATGCACTCAATGATTGTAACGGTAGTTTGCTACCAACTACAGCTGTAAATCAAGGTTGCCCTATTGATAAAATATTTTTGACCATAATACCTTAAAGACCCAAACACATTCGACTTTTGCGTCGCTTGGCGCTTACGTTGCCGATTACAAGAAATCTAACGATTCAAGCCTTTTTTTAATTTGCAGTATGATTGTATTTTTCATTCTCTTTTAAATGACGTCGTTCTTAGCTTTGTAGCAGGTGTTAGAAAAAACTTTTGACCATTTATGGAGAAGACCATGCTGAGAAAAATCCTAAATATGGGTACTTCCACAGAAAAGTCCACCTTAACCGAAAAACTAAACTATGATTTAAAAAAAGAAATTGCTTGAACTATTAAAGAAAAATATTCAAATGTTATAAAATTAATATTTTCAAAATTTTCCTAACTTGCGATGGTGAGTTATCGGTACACAAATTTCGTGTTCAATAGGTGATCATTTTTTTTATTTACAAGAGCATTTTCTCTTTGCTGTTTTAATTTCTAAGAGTAACTCTGCAATTAAACTCTAATAGCTCGAATTTGGCAATAAAAACAAATAGGCGAAAAATCAATGTAAAAGAGCTGTGATGCTTCAATTAACGGTAAATTTTGGATTTACTTTTAAACAATATTCTATAATAACGTCACGCCATACAGAGGTTATTTAGTCTTATTATATCTGCGCTGGCGATTGTAGATGCAAATAGTTTTGCCTTTTAATAAAAGTTGACAAAGTTTACAAATTAAATTAGAAATCGCACCATTTAAGCAAGTAATTACTTTCATATTGAGCTTCAAAGTTTCGTAACGTCACGCCATATAGTAAGTAATTTTCTCGAGAGGTGATGCCTTATTCTGAATTCCAATTCAATCATGTCTTATGCAGATGGATTCTTCGAGTAACGGTAAAAAATACTCAAAGTGCTATAGGGAAAAACTAAAAACTGACCAACTTAGGCAGGAGAGAAGTCGTTTAAAAGCAAAAGAGAGGGCATCAAAGTATAGAAAAAGGTTGGAGTCCAGCAAGCATAAAAGTGATGCAATAAGAAAACAAAATTGTAAAAGACCATAAGCATTTCGCTTGAGAAAGAAAAATGAATGTGCTATAAAAGATAACCCAGAAGCCAATCAGCCCTATAAATGCAAGCAAACAATAGGAAAGGCATTAAAAAAAGCCAAAACTGCTTTGCCGGTCGACCCAAAGAAAATAAGCTATATTGTTGACTTGTTATATAAAAAATATGGTACATTATCATTGAAGGACGACTCTAAATCTGCAATACAAGAAAAAAAAAGCAGTTTGTCGTAGACTTTTACTCAAGAGATGATATTAGTGTCCAGGCCGCTGGTAGAAAGGAAACATTGATTGTCCATGGGGAAATAGTGGCCAAGCGTTTTATGTTGCTTTCTGTTGCTGAGTCGTATGAACTTTACAAATTGGAGAAAAATATTAACTTCGTTAGCAAGTCTGCATTTTACGAATTGCGTCCAAAACACGTGCAACGATCCTGTAAGATACTACATAATATGTGTGTTTGTAAGCATCATGCCAACTTTGCATTTATTTTGGAAAGCAGTGCGGATGTTATAAAATCTTTTTCGTCCAACTTAGAAAATTGTCTCAAGTCTGCTTGTTGCAACATTGAAAACGAAAAATGTATGATGAATAAATGCAAAAATTGCGATCAGGATGTAAGAAATGAATTAGTGCCCCTAAAATATTGGCCATTGATGGATGAAGCTGTTAAATGGAAACATTGGCGCAAAGTTGAAGACCGCATTGCTTTGACATACACCGAAGGTTCTTTATCTGATCTTTTGTACGAACTCCATGCACAGTTACCTTTGTTTAAACACCACTTTTTTATTAAACGTTCCCAACAAAACTATTTCGAAAGCAAAAAAAATAACATTAGCCCAGAAGATCTAATTCTACAAATTGACCTTGCAGAGAATTTTAGGTTAACTTTTCAAAATGAGGTGCAAAGCGCATATTTTAGCTACCGTCAAGTTACCATTTTCACTTGCGTTGCTTGGCTGGTTGGCGAAGTAAAATCGTATGCTATAATCAGTGACAAACTCACTCACAATAAATTCGATGTGTGCTGTTTTTTAACAAAACTTGTATACATAATCAAAAAAGAACATGGGCAATTTCAAAATATTTATATTTTTTCGGATGGCAGTAGCTCTCAGTTTAAAAATAAGTTTATTGCGCGAAGCCTGCCAGATTTTTTTTTTGAATTTGCTTGCAAAGTTGTAGAGTGGAACTATTTTGCAACTTCTCATGGAAAAGGTGCGGTCGATGTGGTAGGAGCAACGATAAAACGAAAAGTTTGGCAGTGACAAAAACAAAAAATATAATTTTGGATACTGCAGTTTCTTTTTACCAATGTGCTCGAAATCATATCTTTGGAGTTAACTTAACTTACATTCCTACACAGCAAATAGAAGAGTTTTCTGTTTTGCTAATAGAAAAGTGGAATGAGTTGCCGAAAATTTCTGGAATACATAAAATTGATCATTTATCAAGCAGCGAAGACAGGCAAATAAAAGTAGCCGAGACTGCGTTTTCACATAAAAGTGTGGTATAATAATAAAATAAACTTTTAAAACGTTATTATTACTCATTTAAAATATTTTTAAATAAAAAAAAATACATATTTTTAAATAAAATTCATGTTTTATTTTTAAATGTCAAATGTTATGTGCATATTTATTTGTATTATTTTTTCAAAACAACAAAATCACAGCACTAACCCCAATTGAATATCTCCATACATTCATTCAATTTGGAATATCTACAAAAAATTTTAAAATTGGAAAATTGGTATATCAACAACGAAAAATTTTAATGGATTTAATTTCAGTAACATAACGCCAGATACTTTGTTTGGTATAGAATTATGGCATTTTTTTAATTTTTCGCAATTTTCGATATCGAAAAAGTGGGCGTGTTCATAGTCCGATATCGTTCATTTTTCATACCAAGATAAAGTGAGTTCAGATAAGTACGTGAACTAAGTTTAGTAAAGATATATCGATTTTTGCTCAAGTTATCGTGTTAACGGCCATGCGGAAGGACAGACGGACGACTGTGTATAAAAACTGGGCGTGGCATCAACCGATTTCGCCCATTTTCACAGAAAACAGTTAAAGCCATAAAATCTATGCCACTACCAAATTTCAAAAGGATTGGTTAATTTTTGTTCGATTTATGGCATTAAAAGTATCCTAGACAAATTAAATGAAAAAGGGCGGAGCCACGCCCATTTTTAAATTTTCTTTTATTTTTGTATTTTGTTGCACCATATCATTACTTCAACTCCATAATTTACTTATATACTGTAAAGATATTAAATTTTTTGTTAAAATTTTACTTTAAAAAAAAATTTTTTTTAAAAGTGGGCGTGGTCCTTCTCCGATTTTGCTAATTTTTATTAAGCGTACATACAGTAATAAGAGTAACGTTCCTGCCAAATTACATCATGATATCTTCAACAACTGCCAAATTACAGCTTGCAAAAGTTTTAAATTACCTTCTTTAAAAAGTGGGCGGTGCCACGCCCATTGTCCAAAATTTTACTAATTTTATATTTTGCGTCATAAGTTCAACTCATCTACCAAGCTTCGTCGCTTTATCTGTCTTTTGTAATGAATTATCGCACTTTTTCGATTTTTCGAAATTTTCGATATCGAAAAAGTGGGCGTGGTTATAGTCCGATATCGTTCATTTTAAATAGCGATCTGAGATGAGTGCTCAGGAACCTACATACCAAATTTCATCAAGATACCTCAAAATTTACTCAAGTTATCGTGTTAACGGGCGGACGGACATGGCTCAATCAAATTTTTTTTCGATCCTGATTATTTTGATATATGGAAGTCTATATCTATCTCGATTCCTTTATATATGTACAACCAACCGTTATCCAATCAAACTTAATATACTCTGTGAGCTCTGCTCAACTGAGTATAAAAACGAAATGAACGCGCACAATGTTCGGTTTCGTACTCCTCCGAAACGGCTTGACTGATTCTCATGAAATTTTATGAGCATATTGAGTAGGACTGAGAATCGGCCAACATCCATTTTTCATACCGCTGGGAGGCTAGGGTCTCTAGATATAGCCCAAAACGTGGACCCGGTTACCCCTAGAATGTGTTTATACAATATAGATATCAAATGAAAGCTGTTGATGAGTGCTTTAGTACAGGGTGACTAGGGATACCCCTAGAAGGTGTGTGTAATATGGATAGCAAATGAAAGCTGTTTATGTGTGCTTTAGTACCGAGTAATTTATATCGCTGGCTGACTAGGGTCTTGAGATATAGGCCAAAACGTGGACCCGGATACCCCTACAATGTGTGTAATATGGATATCAAATGAAAGCTGTTGCTGAGAGCTTTAAAGTAATTTCCATTGTCATATTCGATTTAGTCGCATCAACCTGGCAAAACTGATAAATAAGCATGCGAAGCCGACATAAAGACATGAATTAATAATACCCACATACCTATATACATATGTACGTCCTATTTGATTTGCCTGAAATTTGATATATTAATTTGCCTGTATTAGTATTTACGATCCTTTTTTTCGGGAACTAGACCAGAGACGGACTGAGGCTGGGATTAGGACTAGAACTGGGGTTGAGACTCGGAGTAGGACTGGAACTCGGAATAGGACTGGAACAAAATAAATACCACCCTCTGGGACTGGCAGTAAGGGATGAAGAAGAATGAGAAGAACTTGTGAGAAGATAAAAGAGGGAAGGAGAAGGAGACTCAGAAAGAGATAGAGTGAAATGAAATAGAGATAGATGAATCGAAAAAGACGGAGGGAGGAGTGAATAAAAGGATTAAGAAAAATATAAGAGGGGGGAGGAAAAGTTAGACGGAAAACGCTTATTAAGATATATGCAGATAGACCAAATTTAGGGCAGAACAACGTCTGCCGGGGTTGCTAGTTAATATATAAAAAAAAAAAGCATTTCCAATATTTGGATGCGGATTGCACAACACAACCATGTAATTCTATACGCACGATACAGCATTGAAACTTTTTTTACACGTCCAAGAATATGAAGCGTCAGGATCGCGAATCCGAAAGCGGGATGTGGTCAAACATTTTTGGTCTGTAACTGTCAAAGATATTTGCAAAAGAAATTGAAAATTTTCTAGCTTTTTTAAGAAATAAATTTAATTTTGATGATTTGTGGTACCCATAAAAAAAATTGTGAACATACATAAGTGTTGTGCACGGATACAGTTTAGATCTCCAAACCTCCAAACCGTTGTTGGACGCATCCAGGGTAATTTTTTATAAGCGCAAACGAAGGCCGCCAATGCAATAAAACGCCTTGCGTTATCTTTGCTTTGAATCGACCAAAGCGTTTATGTAATTCCTGAGGGAAACTTGCTACCACCGACCCATCCACTCACAATGAAAGCGGCTTGCCATCATCACACAAAGCTTTCAGTCAATTACAGCTCTTATATTTACATAGGTGATAGGTGATAACACTTTATTTAATAATTTGGGAAAAATTTAAACAACGTGTCATCAGGACGGACAAAGCGACGGCTGTTTCGATTATACTTTGTAAATTTCTTCAAAGCCTTTTCTCCCGGGAGTGGGATTTGAACCCCAACTCCTACGATAGTTGAACGTGTTACAAACGCATTCAGCCACGTCATGCCTTAGTTGTTGTAAAGTTTTTCCCAATTGCCTTCTTTTTGCATATTTAATCCTTTACACACTGCATACTTCGTATGTAGTTATGTGTTAAAGCTATGCTAGTTGCTTTAGTTTTTTCTCAAATTATTAAATAAATTATATAAAATTCTTCTGTCACGGTTTTAGAGGCTGAACTCCTCCGAAACGGCTGAACCGATTCTCATGAAATTTTGTGAGCATATTGGGTAGGTCTGAGAATCGGCCAACGTCTACCTTTTTTTCGCTACGTGTCTAGGGTCTTGAGATCAAAACGTGGACCCGGGTACCCCTAGAATATGTTTATACAATATGGATATCAAATGAGAGCTGTTGATGAGTGCTATGGTACAGGATAATATTCATACAGCTGGGAGGCTAGGGTCTCGTGATATAGCCCAAAACGTGGAAAAGGGTACCCTTAGAAAATGTTTATACAATATGGATATCAAATGAAAGCTGCTGATGAGTGCCATAGTAAAGGATAATTTTCATACCACTGGGAGGCTAGGGTTTCGAGATATAGCCCAAAACGTGGATCCGGATACACCTAGAATGTGTTTTTACATTATGGGTATCACATTGAAGCTGTTGATGTATGCTTTAGTACAGATTAAGTTTTACACCGCTGGGTGACTACGGTCTCGAGATATAGGCCAAAACATGGACCCGAATTTCCCTAGAATGTGCGTGTATTATGGATATCAAATGAAAGGTCTTGCTGAAGGCTCTAAAGTTCATTGTGATATTCGATTTAGTCGCATCAACCTGGTAAAACTGATAAAAATGCATGCGAAGCCGAAATAAAGACAAGAATTAATAATACCCACATACCTATTTACATACGTCCTATTCGATTTGCCTGAAGTTTCGTATATAAATTTGCCTATATTAGTATTTACGATGCGTTTTTCCGGGAAGTATACCATAGACGGACTGGGACTGGGGTTAGGACTAGGACTGGGACTGAGACTGAGACTCGGAGTGGGCCTGGGACTGAGATTCGGAATGGGACTGGAACAAAATACATACCAACCTCTGCGACTGGCAACAAGAGATGAAGAAGAAGGAGAAAAACTTGAGAGAAGAGAAAAGAGAGAAGGAGACTGAGAAAGAGATAGAATGAGACGAAGGTGGAGATGAAGCGAAAAAGACGGAGGGAGGAGTGAATAAAAAGATTAGGAAAAAGTGTAGAGGGGTATTAAAATGTATGCAGATAGGCCAAATTTAGGGCAGAACAACGTCTGCCGGGTCTGCTAGTAAATTATAAAATTAAAAATTGCTTCAAATAAAGGTTTTCATATATTTAAAGCAATATGGACAATCCCCGATTAAATCATAAAAATAGGTGTTAACATATTTATAACAGAGCTCTGCATTTACAAGAAATTAAAATTATAATTTCTATTTATATATATAATTTCTGAATTTCTGATTATAATTTAAATTTTTTTGTCATGACCTTTTTTATAACCAGGAAACGGATTCTATGGAAATTGCCTTTTTTCTGTGGAACCAGGTATTGTGGTTTTGATTAAAAATTACAACGAATTAGCTTTACCTGATCCCGGATATATTCATTTCCATTTGCCTTTTTGGAAATAAATGCTTTTTTGCCTTTTTTCTATTTTCAAATTTTCAAGAGCTCATATTTTAAATTGCATTGTATATAAAACTGCTGTTGAAGAAATTTTTATCTTGCAATGTATTCACAAGAAATACTTCAGCAAATAATAATTTTATACTCCTCATATCACCCTGTTGCGTACCAAACTTATTGCCAAATCCACGAAGTTTGCTAAAACTCTAACTTGACAGCTGTTTTATTCAAAACGATTTGCCAGATTCTGTACGTGAAAAATTTAAAAAAATAGCAATATTAAAACAAATGGCAAAATTAAAAGCTGCAACCAAATAAAAATCAACGGGCTCATTAAAGAGTTTGGTTCGGGTACCTTTTATACTGATGGATCCATTTTATTCTGCAGCATCTGTTCAACAAAGGTTAATCATGAAAAAAAAGTATTATATTCAGCAACACATCAAACGTGAAAAACATGTAAAAGGGACACAATTAATAAAAACCAAGACCCAAATGATAGTACCTTTTGTGCAGAAGAATGAGTTTTACGAAGATCTCACTAAAATGATGATTGCAACCGACATTCCTTTCTATAAATTTAAGAGTGGAGTATTTAAATAATTTTTTGAAAAATACCTTCACAAAACTCTCCCTTATGAATCCACTATAAGAAAAAGTTATCTTATGGATTGTTTCGACTCCGTTTTGCAGAAAATTCGTTTAGAAATAGGGGAAAGTCGTATCTTTGTGTCCATCGATGAAACTACGGACAAAGCTGGTCGCAATGTAACCAATGTTATTGTTGGGTCATTGCATGAAAGCGGACGAGGTTATCTATTGACCGTGGTGGTGTTGGAAAAGGTGAACTCGTCAACAATTGCAACACTTTTTGACGATTCTATGCAAATCTTATGGCCAGAAGGATGGCGGCACCCTACATGAAGCAGAGTGCGTCGTTGGTAAAACTACTTTACTCCAATATGATTTGCATAACTTGCGTCGCGCAGACCCGGTGCTGCGAATCAAAACGCACAAGGTACTCTGATGTTGACACCTTAGTTTCAAACTTAAAGAAAGTGTTTCTAAAAAGCCCAACAAGGGTGGCAATTTTTAAAGAAATGGAACCAGCTCTACCTCTTCCCCCTCGGCCGGTACATAAAAAAAAAAATATATATTATTTTTTATTGCTTTTAACTATTATTGTATTATTTTATGCAGGTGATTACTCGATGGGGTATGTGGTTAGTTGCAGTTGTGTATTATGCCGACAACTTTGATTCTATAAAGAGAATAGTTAACCACTTAGTAGATGACGCGGCATGTGTCACTTTCGCAAAACAATTGTTGAACAAAGCATCTATCCTGGAAAATTTAATATATATAAAACATTATTTTGGAAGAAAATGTTTTCGAAAGACTTCAGAAAACAGGTTGTTTAAACATTGTTTGCTAAAAAAATTATTTACTTACATATAAATTCTTAGGAGCCCCCATTCGCGAAGTATTAAATATTTTAGATAATATTCAGAGGCGGCTTTCAGAAGCGCGCGGAACCACTTCTAAAGTGGTTTTGGAAAGATTCCATGCCGTTTTTACAGCCAACGTAGGTTTGGAGACAATTAGGACGGTTGATAAAATATTAAAAGGCGAGGAGAACGCCCTAGTCCCTAATAATTTGGAAGCATGCACGGTTCCATATTTAAATTGGGCACCACTTGTATCAGTTCAGGTCGAGCGTACTTTTAGTACTCTCAAGGCATTTCTTCGAGATAGTCGAATGAAAATGCTACCCGAAAACTTTAAGATGCATCTTGTGGTGCAATGTTACTAAAACTTTAAAGAGTAAAGTTTTTATGTTTAAAAACTCGATTCAAATCAAAGTACAAAACTTCATGTAATGAAACTAAATATTTTTGTTTTCTCGTTTTCGTTATAAATTTTAAGTAAAGTGATTTTTTTTTAAATAAATGAATTTATAAATTGTTTGCCTTTTAATTGCCCTTTGTTTGTTTTAATGCCTTTTTCGCTACTTTATTTTGCCTTTTTAAAGAGATTTTTAGGTCCTGAACATCCGTTCCCTGTTTATAACAGAGCTCTTGTATTTATATATGTCAAAACATATTTATAACAGAGCACACGTAATTCGACAAAATAATTTATTGAAGTCACATTGAGCAGAGCCTGTAGCTACATCCGCTTTTATCCGTTACACAAACCATTTAAAAATTGTTTAATCATAGGGTGACTATTGTATTTGTTGCCCAAACTTGCTTTACTTTGAAAAATTGGATTGCATTATTTCTGTTATTTATGTTGATGTTTTTGAGGTTTTTAAGCAGCCGGATAATTTCTTACACTTTATAATTTATTTATGTAATAGTAAAAAAATAGCTGATAACCTAATAGGGTCCCCGCATGATCGAAAGTCGCGAAATGACCCCCACGGTATCGTGGACGGATCCCGAAAACCAGAATTACTCCCGGAAGGGTCTCCAAATGGTTCCGAAATAGTCCCAAAAACGTCCGACATGACAACGACCCGATTCTAGACTGATCCAGAGAACCACACAGTAATAATCGCTGAAAGGGTAACAAAATGACCCCGAAATAGTCTCGAAAAAATTCCCAATTGACCCTGACGGGCTCCCGGATGGATCACAAACACCATCCAGAAAATATCCCGGAAGGATCACCAAATTATCTCGGAAAAGGCCCGAAATTACTCCGTCGGGATCACAGACGGATCTCGAAAACAATCCAGAACTGATGCCGGGAGAGTCCCCAAATGATCCCGAAATAGTCCGGAAAAAGTCCCGAAATTACCCTGACGTGATCCCGAAGGTCACTGATCCCGATGGGCGCTGCTGGATTGCCTGCGGAGCTATTCAAGTTCTGCGGCGAGGAGTTGGTAAGGCGCATGCAGCAGCTTATTAGCAAAATATGGGCGGACGAAAGCATGCCCGACGGTTGGAATCTTAGTGTTCTTTGCCCAGTCCACAAGAAGGGGGATACTGCAAAATGCACCAACTATCGTGGAATCAGCCTTCTTAATATCGCATATAAGGTCCTTTCAAGTGTATTGTGCGAAAGATTGAAGCCCACCGTGAACCGGCTGATTGGACCTTATCAGTGCGGCTTCAGACCTGGTAAATCTACCATCGACCAGATTTTCACAATGCGCAAAATCTTGGAAAAAACCCGTGAAAAGAGAATCGACACACATCACCTCTTCGTCGACTTTAAAGCCGCCTTCGACAGCACGAAAAGGAGCTGCCTATATGCCGCTATGTCTGAATTTGGTTTCCCCGCAAAACTTTTACGGCTGTGCAAACTGACGTTGAGCAACACCATCAGCTCAGTCAGAATTGGGAAGGACCTCTCCGAGCCGTTCGAAACTAAACGAGGTTTCAGACAGGATGACCCCCTATCGTGCGAATTCTTTAATTTGATGCTGGAGAAAATTATACTAGCTGCAGAACTTAAGCGCACTGGAACAATATACTATAAAAGCGTGCAATTACTGGCATATGCTGATGACATTGATATCATCGGCCTTAACACCCGCGCTGTTAGTTCTGCTTACTCCAAACTGGAAAAGAAGCGGTAAAGATGGGTTTGATGGTGAATGAGGACAAAACGAAGTACCTGCTGTCGTCGAGCAAAGAGTCAGCGCATATGCGCCTTGGCAACCACGCTACTGTTGGCAGCCATAATTTCGAAATAGTAAAAGACTTCGTTTATTTGGGAACCAGCATCAACACTAGCAACAACATCAGCACTGAAATACAGCGAAGAATCAATTTTGCCAATAAATGCTACTTTGGACTAGGTAGGCAATTGAAAAGTAAAGTCCTCTCTCGGCGAACGAAAATCATACTCTACAAGTCACTTATCGTACCCGTCCTGCTATATGTGGCAAAAGCATGGACCATGACAACAGCAGATGAAGCAGCTTTGGGAGTGTTCGAGAGAAAAGTTCTTCGAAAGATATATGGACCTCTACGCGTTGGCGATGGCGAGTACCGAAAAAGATTTAATGATGAGCTGTACAAGCTATACGCAGACATCAACATAGTCCAGCGAATTAAAATGCAGCGGCTGCGCTGGCTAGGCCATGTTATGCGAATGAAAGATGATGCTCCGGCCAAGAAAGTGTTTCTATCGGAACCCGCCTATGGAAGCAGAGGTAGAGGGCGGCCCCCACTCCGTTGGAAGGACCAGGTGGAAAACGATTTAAACTCCCTTGGTGTGACCAATTGGCGCCGGTTGGCGGAGCGAAGGAGCGACTGGCGCGCCTTGATGGATGGCCATAACCGTTTAGACGATTAAGCGCCAATTAAGTAAGTAAGTAAGTAAGATCCCGAAGGTCGTCCATAAATGATACCGGAAGGATACCCAAATGATCCCGAAAATGTTCCGAAATAACTCCGACGGGATCCCGGATGTATCCCGTAAACTACCCAAAAAGGACCCAGGAAGGGTTCCAAAATGTTACGGAAAAAGTCCCGATATGACCCCGGACGGATCCTGAAAACCATCCATAATTGGTCTCTGAAGGGTACGTAAATGATCACGAAATAGTCCAGAAAAATTTCCGAAATTACCCCGACGGGATGCCGGACGGATCGCGAAAACTATACGGACCCTAAATGATTTCGAAATAGTCTCGATATGTCCCTGACGGGATTACAGATAAGGTGAAGCTAATTATAAAAGCATGTTAATAAGGCAGCAGGCGCGGTGAAGCGATAAAAGCGTGTTAATAAAATCAATTGATGGAGGGAGGATGGCGGGGGAGACGGAGAGCACCACTTATCGTTTTTCCAAAATTGATAAGTGCTCGATCTGTAGATTCTTCTAGACTATTGGCTATATGCAGTGGCGTAGCAAAGGAGACGGCGGGGGCGGGCCCCACCGGGTCTCACCTTTTTTGGGGTGACACCCACCTGGTCTCTCAACTTTAAGAACAATGTACAAACAAACAAAATTCGCTAGCACAAAAATTTCTTTTTCTAAGATTCCCCCACTCTCAGCTCTATGTATAATTCGGGCATTTCCGCAAAAGAGTCTGACGCGGTCTTTGGGGATTCCTCGTCCCAAACTCGCGATCTTTGGCGTCTCATTTGCAACATTTCTCATTTGTTTCGTGAAGTGTGTTGTGTTTGGTTGGCGTGATTTGTTAAATTGTCTCTTCAAAATGTAGCTTCATTGTTCGAGATCGTACAAACTAATGCTTTGCTTTTGGCGAATACTGAAGAACTGAAATTAGCTACGTCTAAATTTACTGATTTCTATAATGAGGTCTCAGAAACCGAATTAGTTTTGGAGATACCAGGACTGCGTAGACATTTAAAACCCGCTAATTTTACGGTTACTGAGTGGGTGTCTCTAGATTTTTTAAAGGTTATTGTAGAATGAGATTTTACAGAATCTCTTCCTAATCTTATGTTTGCACTGAAATTTTTCATGACGGTTTGCATGTCCGTAGCTTCATGTGAGAGAAGTTTCAGTAAATTAAAATTAATAAAAAAACTATTTGTGGGCAACAATGACCCAGTCGCGGCTTATCAATCTTGGTATACTACCCATTGAATACGAGGCAATACAAAATATAAATTTCGATGAAGTAATATCTGAGTTTGCAGGCGTCACAGCTAGAAAGAAGAAATTTTAATTGTATAACAATTCCTTTTCTGTTTTAGTTATTATTATGTTTTGTTATTTCTTCAATATTATAGATAATAAATGATCCATGATGACCTTTATCATATACAATTTATTGCTTTTTACTTTCGATGGGGTGATACCACCAACTTCCGCACTGGGTGCCACCCAAGGTAGCTACGCCACTGGCTATTTGTGTGCTAAATTTTATCCGAATCGGTCCAGCCGTTCTTGCGTGATTGAGTCACAAAGACAAACGTCTGGACATCCAGACATCCAAACTTTCGCATTTATAATATTAATAAGATTAAAATGAGATTAGATTTTATGTAGCCGATTACTCGGATATGACGAATAGAATAAGATTATTTCGGCTACATTCATGAAAGGTGTGAAGTCTTCGGAACAGCCGAAGACAGTTCCGGTCTTTCTTCTTCTTTTTTTAATGCTAATGTACACTTTTCTGACTTAAAATTTAAACCCAATTCTTCAATCTAAATAAAAACCAAATTTTCTTTCTTTCAACTTTATTGAAAAACTGAAATCTGCACTTTATTTTAAAACGAATAAAAGAAATTGAAAATTGTTTAAGGGATAAATTAAGCTTTTTATACATACTTTCCCTAGTTTTATAAGATATATTTTTCTATCACCCACCAAGGTTCACTTTCTCATGGAACCTTCTTTCAATATTTTATTCTAAAACGCCATATATCAGATCAAATTCAATATATTTTGACGTGAGCTGAGACGTTTATGAAATAAATCTGAAATGGAGAGTTCAGCCGAGATAGAGTAATAATTCACTCAATAATTACGAATCAAGTTTGTTATGAAAGACTTAACTTCTTGATCAACTACATTAGCATGAAGTTGTGTATTTGCTGTCTTAGATATTAACACCGCACAAAGTTTTCCATCCACGACACCCGGTGCTCCAGCATCTCCAACACAAAAGTTATCGCCTTCGTCAGTACAATACATATTTCTTCCCACGGGGTAATTCGTACATCTGTGTGATTCTACTATAGTTACGTCATTTACTAGGAGTGAAAGAGAAGGAGGATTTTGGTTTAAGTTAACCCATCCAGTAGTTTGAAATTTTCTGTGCTCCGAAAGTTGATTTTCGCAAAGTGGTATTGTATCCACTATATTTCCCGTTCTCCTTCTACTTTCAAAGGATCTACTGAGTTTAATTCCAGCTATACTACTTTCTATGCTGATTTCACATTGAATTGATACACTCTCCACTGTGCGACGTGGTCCGGTTAATCTGGCGCCAACTTTGATGTCTTTTATTTCTAAACCGGTAACGCAATTTGCAGCTGTGATCACTATTTGCATAGAGACTAATGAACCAGAGCATAAATATTTTTCTTCGTTACGTACTTTCCGTAATAATGCTACTAAATAACGCCGATTGCCAGTTTGTGAATTTATATGGGTCAGAAGACAGCTTAGTACGACAACAAGGATCGCGAAAAAGTTTTGGAAATTCATTTTAGTTTCCGATTTGATGTTTGCTAGGTATAAAATAACTAAAACAAGAAAAGTTTTGTGGGCGCTATTTATATACAGTGGTGAACCGTGCAAGTGCACGGTTAGAAATCTGAGCCTAAATTTTCAACCGTTCATCGGTTAAACACTGAAACACTTGAAACATTTTGCTACTAAATTGGAAACCTCCCAATTTAATTTTGTCTTTTTTAATTTTATCTAATTTCAATTTTAAACTTGTTTAAACAATAAGTTTAAAATATTAATATTTTTTTAAAACAAAACCAAAAATATTTAAAACAAGTAAGGAAGGCTAAGTTCGGGTGTAACCGAACATTATATACTCAGCTGAGAGCTATGGAGACAAAATAGAGTAAAATCACTTTGTAGGAAAATGAACCTGGGGTAACCCTGGAATGTGTTTGTATGACATGTGTATCAAATGGATGGTATTAAAGAGTATTTTAAGAGGGAGTGGGCCTTAGTTCTATAGGTGGAAACCTTTTCGAGATATCGCCATAAAGGTTGACCAGGGGTGACTCTAGAATTTGTTTGTACGATATGGGTATCAAATGAAAAGTGTCAATGAGTATTTTAAAAGGGAGTGGTCGTAAGTTCTATAGGTGTACGCCTTTTCGAGATATCGCCATAAAGGTGGACCAGGGGTGACTCTAGAATGCGCTTGTACAATATGGGTATCAAATGAAAAGTGTCAATAAGTATTTTAAAAGGGAGTCGGCCTTAGTTCTATAGGTGCACGGCTTTTCGAGATATCGCCATAAAGGTGGACTCACCCCTGGTGGAGTGGGCCTTAGTTCTATAGGTGGACGCCTTTTCGAGATATCGCCATAAAGATGGACCAGGGGTGACTCTAGAATGCGTTTGTATAATATGGGTATCAAACGAAAGGTGTCAATGAGTATTTTAAAAGGGAGTGGGCGCTAGTTCTATAGGTGGTCGCCTTTTCGAGATATCGCCATAAAGGTGGACCAGGGGTAACTCTAGAATGCGTTTGTACAATATGGGTATCAAACGAAAGGTGTCAATGAGTATTTTAAAAGGGAGTGGGCCCTAGTTCTATAGGTGGTCGCCTTTTCGAGATATCGCCATAAAGGTGGACCATGGGTGACTCTAGACTTTGTTTGTACGATATGGGTATCAAATTAAAGGTATTAATAAGGCTTTTAAAAGGGAGTGGTAGTAGCTGTATATGTGAATGCGTTTTCCAGATATCGACCAAAATGTGGACCAGGGTGACCCAGAACATCATCTGTTGGATACCGCTAATTTATTTATATATATAATACCACGAACAGTATTCTTGACAAGATTTCAAGGGTTTTTTATTTCGTCCTGCAGAACTTTTTCATTTCATTCTACTTAATATGGTAGGTGTCACACCCATTTTGCAAAGTTTTTTCTAAAGTTATATTTTGCGTCAATAGACCAATCCAATTACCACGTTTCATCCCTTTTTTCGTATTCGGTATAGAATTATAGCATCTTTTTCATTTTTCGTAACTTTCGATATCGAAAAAGTGGGCGTGGTCATAGTCGGATTTCGTCCATTTTTTACACCAATACAAAGTGAGTTCAGATATGTACGTGAACTGAGTTTAGTAAAGATATATCGATTTTTGACAAAGTAATCGTGTTAACGGCCGAGCGGAGGGACAGACGGTCGACTGTGTATAAAAACTGGGCGTGGCTTCAACCGATTTCGCTCTTTTTCACAAAAAACAGTTATCGTCCTAGAATCTAAGCCCCTACCAAATTTTGAAAGGATTGGTAAATTTTTGTTCGACTTATGGCATTAAAAGTATCCTAGACAAATTAAATAAAAAAGGGCGGAGCCACGCCCATTTTGAAATTTTCTTTAATTTTTGTATTTTATTGCACCATATCATTACTGGAGTCGAATGCTGACATTATTTACTTTTATACTGTAAAGATATTAAATTTTTTGTTAAAATTTGACTTAAAAAAAAAAGTTTTTATTAAGCATGCATACAGTAATAGGAGTAACGTTCCTGCCAAATTTCATCATGATATATTCAACGACTACCAAATTACAGCTTGCAAAACTTTTAAATTACCTTCTTTTAAAAGTGGGCGGTGCCACGCCTATTGTTCAAAATTTTACTAACTTTCTATTCTGCGTCATAAGTTCAACTCACATACTAAGTTTCATCGCTTTATCCGTCTTTGGTAAAGAATTATCGCACTTTTTCGGTTTTTCGAAATATTTGATATCGAAAAAGTGGACGTGGTTATAGTCCGATATCGTTCATTTTAAATAGCGATCTGAGATGAGTGCCCAGGAAAATACATACCAAATTTCATCAGGATACCTCAAAATTTACTCAAGTTATCGTGTTAACGGGCAGACGTACGGACGGACAGACGGGCGGACGGACGGACATGGTTCAATCAAATTTTTTTTCGATACTGATGATTTTGATATATGGAAGTCTTTATCTATCTCGATTCCTTTATACCTGTACAACCAACCGTTATCCAATCAAAGTTAATATACTCTGTGAGCTCTGCTCAACTGAGTATAAAAATCCAAAAATACAAACTTGTAGTCACTTCTGTGTTTGAAACAAAGGCAAATGGTTTCAAAAATCTAAAAATATAGACTGCTCCAGTTCCAAATTGAAACCCAGTTCTATGCACTCACTTTCAGGAAGAAAAATTTGGTTTGATCAGATTCCATAATGTTTCAGACTTAGGCTCAAACTTTTTACCGTGTGCCTGCCAAAATCTCAAACCACTTATTGATAAAAAGTGGCCGTCGTGGTGTGCTGGCAGCGTGCTTCGCATACCACACTGAAGGTCCTGAGTTCAAGTGCCGGGCAAAGCAATATCAAAACTTCAGAACAAGGCTTTCAATTGGACAAAAAGTATGTCGAAGCGTATACAAGGCATAGTTACACTCCAATCGCATTTCTACTATGAAAAGCTTTTCAGTAAAAATGCATTTTCCTGGCATCAGCTTCCGTTTGGAATCGGCATACAACATGTAGGTCCCGTCTGCCAATTTGTAGGGAAAATGAAAAGGGAGCAAGATGCAAATTCGAAGAGAAGTTCGGCCTAAATATTCACGGAGATCAATCGTGCAAGCATTAATTCATTTTTTTCTTTTTAATTTTTTACAGTTAATGCGTCAAGCGTAATACAAACTCGTGGAGGGTGTATCAGTTAAACAAACGGCTTTTGATCTACCAAAATAACAAATTCAAGGTTGTTATGTTTATTCCATCGACAGGAAACTAGCGCGTACGTGGTAAAATATTTTGCTATTCTTTTTCAAAGGAAAATTCAATTGTACTTAATTGCTCGTTTCTATATTTGTACAGTTGTATTGTGGTATTAAGTTCACATTGGTTAAGTGACTGTATTTTTAACAATTTCACGCCTACGGGACAAAGGCGTCCAAAAAATATTTCTTTGTATAGCAAGAAGGCTGTTGTTGTTGTAGTAGCAGTACTTCGGTTCATCCAATAGGTGCGACCAATCGCAAATGCTCTAACGGGAATCCAAGGAAACTTGCTGTTTCAACAGGGGTGAACAATAATGAGAGGGGTGTACCTGTTACAGTATCCAGATCGAAGTTGAGCTAGAGTGACTCGAGTTTCCCTAGGGAGTGTGCGTTCCCCTTCTGCAAGTGTTGGGTATTATTCGTTGAGTACCGGATTCACCGGGCAATTCCTGGCATTGAGGTCCGATGCCTGTTTGGGGAGTTCACTGAGTAACTGCTTGTGTTTTTTGGCTTCATAAGGCTGTGTTCTAAGGTGCCGCATTTCATCAATCGGATGTGTGTTGGGATGCCCAGGTTTCTGGGTATTTAACAGAAACTGTTTGGTTAGCATTTCCATTCTCTCCCTAATGGGGAGTATTCTCGCCCCATTATATAGATGGTATTCTGGGGACATAAGAAGACAACCCGTGCCGGTTCTGAGGGCAGTATTTTGGCAGGCCTTTAGCTTCTTCCAATAAGAAGTCTTTAGGCTTGGCGACCATATCGGGGACGCGTAGCATGCAATCGGCTGGCCAATCGCTTTGTAAGTGGTAATGAGCGTTCCTTTATCTTTACCCCAAGTACTGCCAGCAAGAGATTTGAGGATTTTATTGCGGCTCTGGACTTTCGGTATAATTGCGGCAGCCTGCTCGCCAAAATGTAGATCCTGAACAAATGTTACATCCGACATTATGGGGTGTAAGACAGTCGGTAGCGTAATGCCTTTGACGTGGTTCAAAATGGTCGGCATTTGAGACGTCCATGTTGTAAATAAGGTCGCCGAGGATTTAGTCGGCTGGTGAGATCAGGGATGTAGCCGTTCATTTTTTGCAAAGCTCATCGATCTGTGGGCCTGGGCCTTTGGCCATTATTGCGCAGTCATCGGCGTAGGAAACGATAGTAACTCTCTCTGGTGGCGAAAGTAGCTTTCATATGTAGAAGTTAAACAGAAGTGGGGATAAGACACCACCCTGTAGCAGCCCTTGTTTAATTCTTCTTGGTTTTGAAGTTGCGTTCCTAGGTAAGTGACGGGTGATTACGCCTGAGTTGTGGGAGGCCAGGACGCAACTGCTGGACTAAAAATATTTGTGGTGTATTCTACTATTATTTATTAAATGCAGTGTGCCCCTGAAGAAGTTAAGAAGATTAGCGAAACGCAGGGCTTGACTTGCACTAAAGCAAATTTTGGTCATTGCAGCCTATTTCTATTGCATACATATTCAAAAAGTGTTGACCAGCTTAATCAAATCTAAAAATATTCTTTTCTGGCAAACGCAGCAAACCCATTTCTCAGGACCGGGGTTAGGAGAAGGACCCGGATTGGGTTCGACACCACGTTGTTGGCAATGATCCCTCGAAAATCTAATTAACCTCTGGGCACCCGTAACAAGGTCGCCGTTTTCGTTCTTACAGAAGTTTTCCCCCAACTTAAGACCATCCGTCCGTTGCCGCATTTTTTTCTAAAATTTGTGGGTGTTTGTCCTGGTTGCTAGTAGCTCAAGCTGGTCGCATTAATGTCTTTCCATCTCTAATTTTTCTTCCTTTAAATGCCCGTCACTTCTCTTTTTAACTCACGGTAGCGAACGTAATTAATGGATCCGCCAGTGAAATTTTGGATAGAAAATGATCATAAAAAGACTTTAGTCAGGGCAAGCAACACCGAAGGCTTTTGACTCTCGACAGTACTCCAAGACCTAAAGAAAACGAAACTTACACATCTGCGCAGTACAAAGGTTTGACCCTGAAGTTGTCATTTATTATTCAAATCAAAAGGTGTTTATTAGGTGGTGTCCCAGGGTAGTGTCTTTACCGAAATATATTGCCTAGCAGAGGGATTAATAATAAAACATATACATATGTATATCTCGAAAACGAATGGACATTCATAAGTATGGAAGGATTTCCATGTTTCTACAACAAGTTCATATGCTCATGATTTTTCACACTTTCGTTGCTTCCCCTACGTCCGCTGATAAAAGCGCAAAAAATTCCATAACCAAATTAAGTGATATCGACCGACCTTGTGGCATTTTGTGACACTTTCTGTTTGCACCCTTAACCCGATTTCCACACAAAATGACATTGTGACCAAAAAAGCTGACATACAATTCGTAAAATGATTGTAACCATAGTAAGTACCCAGCCAGCATTTTTTGAAAATTTTTATCAAAAAAGATTCAAATATCATACCCCCAGATGATTGAAAACGTTCAAATTTAAAAGTATTTTTTATTCGACAATCAATGTTTCGTCGGGAGAAAAGTGTACCTTAAATATGATTATGCTTGAATAATCATTTATGATTCATATTTCTAAACACTTTTTATTCATCTTTTTATCATACTTGATATTATTGGAAGATTGTACTTTACTTCTTTTGGAATAACATTTGATTACATTTCACAGTCATTTTTTGATCACATTTAAAAACATTTTTCAATCATATTAAATTATGGTTTGGAATCATTTGCGAATACGATTGTGATTCATTTTTCCATCATATTTAATACATAACTAAATACTATATAAAGATTATATTTCATCAGAGGGTGAAAGCATCCGGAAGCTCGGAAGTAAGCTTTTTGAACTGCAGGTAGTAATTAACTTGACCGTTGTACACACACACGACTACAACATCCAATATTATCTATGTTCATCATCTTAGATCATGGTAACGATATCACTTTAAAAATCATGATTTTACTATCTCATACAATTCTTTAAATATAACTTGATGTTTTTGACAATCATAGCTCATGGAGGATGTTGAAGCTGGGTCCAGGCGTATCGATGAAGCTTAACTTACTAGCGGTTCAAACAGCTTACAACTTCCGTACATCGGTTCCATCCAGTATGTCTCTTCTGGGAAGCTGCATCTAGAGAAATGTTAGAAGACATCTTAGTTTAGGAGCAGCAGCTTTTTATATTTGTAATTTTTTTTGGATTTTATGATTGAAAAAATGTGAGCTAATGAAGAAAAATCAGATTTTCAATGAGAAGTATAGTTTTAACAAGTAAAAAATTCATAATTTATTCAAGAAAGGTAGTCTGCAAAGATTAAGAAAGTTTATTGAAAAATGATTTAAAATTTTTGATCACCGAAGGTAAAGAAATTAAATTCAAAATTGATTCCAAATTGTGATTGAAAAATTGTTCTCAGTTATTGATCATCAAAAGCAAACAAGTTTTATTATTCTCTATGTTTATTTTTATAAAATCTTAAAATTTATTCATCAAAGTTATTCGAAAATGATTTCAAAAAGTGATCGAAAAATGATTTTCAGTTTTTCATCATTAAAAGTAATCTTATTTTATTATTTATTTTGTTCAACTGTATGAAAACTCAGTATTTATTCATAAAGAGTAATGAAATTGTATTGATATGAAGGAAAGTTCAAAAATGTATCATCTAAATGCTGTATGGGTAGGAAGATAGAATTGAAGACTAAGCAACCGAAAGGGGAGGGGGGGGGGGTGGTGAATATTTCATAAATATTTGCCAAATGACCCATTCTTGTGGCATGCTGAACTGCGGAAGGATTGTTTTAATTGTTTCAAAACTTGCTCAAGCAATGGCGAGTGCACACACCCACACACACGCACTCATATCCATGTCACTTGCACCCAACCGAAAACATGCAACAACAAGGGAATATCATGCTAGGGAATGCTCGAGTAACGGGTATGCCATACAGCTTTGTACACAAGTGTGTAGGTGTGTGGTGAGGTAGGTGGGAGGAAGGTGGCTGGGTTGTCAAGGCTAGGCGTATGATTTGTTACATAGGTTTTTATACCCGCTGTACTTGTACACAGGATATTATAACTTTGATTGGATAATGGCTGGTTGTACAGGTATAAAGGAATCGAGATAGATATAGACTTCCATATATCAAAAGCATCAGGATCGATTGAGCCATTTCCGTCCGTCCGTCTGTCCGTCTGTCCGTTAACACGATAACTTGAGTAAATATTGAGATATCTTCCCCAAATTTGGTACACGAGCTTATCTTAACCCAGAATAGATTGGTATTGAAAATGAGCGAAATCGGATGATAGCCACGCCCACTTTTTATATATATAATATTTTGGAAAACACAAAAAACCTGATTATTTAGTAAATAATACACCTAGAATGATGAAATTTGACATGTAGACTGATATTGAAACTCTTGATAAACATTTGAAACAATTTTTAAAATGGGCGTGACACCGCCCAATTGTGATAAAATCAATTTTACAAATATTATTAATCATAAATCAAAAATCGTTAAACCTATCGTAAGAAAATTCGACAGAGAGGTTGCCTTTACTATGAGGAATGCTTTGAAGAAAAATTAATGAAACCGGTAAAGGACCACGCCCAATTTTATATAAAAGATTTTTAAAAGGGTCGTGGACGAATAAAATAAGCTATAACTTTGCAAAAAAGAGCCTTATATCAATGGTGTTTCATTTCCCAAGTGGATTTATAACAGTAAATAAGAAAATTTTCAAATTTAAAAAAATGGGCGAGGCACCGCCCTTTTTATAACTAAACAATTTTCTATATTTCGGGAGCCATAACTCGAAGAAAAATTAATGGATCGTAATAAAATTGGTAGACAAATTTCCCTATAGCAGGAAATATTTCTAGAAAAAAATGGACGAGATCGGTTAAAGACGACGCCCACTTTTATATAAAAGATTTTTAAAAGGGTCGTAGACGAAAATAATAAGTTAAATCTTAGCGAAAAAGTGCTTTGTATCAAAAGAATTTTATTTTCTAAATTGAATTGTAAATTATACTATGTTCAAACAGAAAAATAAATTGACATGAGCCAACCATATAGTTAAGCCATGCGTAACTGACATTAAAATCTACTCAATAAACACACTTTACAAGGTTGCATTTGCAGTTTGAAACAATTTATTATGCAATTTTTTTTTAAATTGGCAATTTATTATTACAATCTATTATATGATAAATTGCGTAATAAATTGCCGAAATGGTATAAATTGCCAATTTGATGTGTGTTTGTACATAGTAGATAGTAAATTGTAAAACACTAAAATTTTTGAAAATGTGTGTGGCACCGCCCCCTTTTTGTTTAAGCAATTGTCAATGTTTCGTATTTTTATTGTAAATAAAAACTAAATAGTAGCGAAATCCCCATATCTGAAGGAAAACTGCATTATTACACGCTCAAAGTCATTGGCGTTAGCCTCTGTACCCTTTCTGCTTCTTTTAAACGAAAATTAGTTCAGAATAGAACCCTATGTATATCTATTATTGCGCAGCCTTGTAACACTATTAAGCATACAAAACAAACAACAACAGCATTTAAAGTGTACAGCTGGGTATATAATATTCTGTTTCACCCGAACTTAGACTTGCTTACTTGTTTTTTATTAGTTCTTGACCATAAAACTAATTCGAGGGAGAGATACAAGTTTTTCGACAGTTTCAAAAGTTTTTCTCTAGCTGGATACACTCGGTTGATGTGTTGTTGGACTATTTTTTGAATGTGATATTATTTTGTTCTTGTAAAGTAATTAAGTTTGACGACGTCGCCATACTTATGCACATAATTCATATATAGAGCAGATTTTTTACATATGGTTGCGGGTACGAACCTCATGTGTTTAATATGCGTACGCTTAGGTATGTACTCTTTTGCTGGGACGTATGTGGCGGCCACCATGGTGTGATGGTTACGTGCACCGCCTACCACACCGTATGCCCTGGGTTCGAACCCCGGGCAAAGCAATATCAAAATTTTAGAAATAAGGTTTTTCAATTAGAAGAAAATTTTTCTAAGCGGGGTCGCCCCTCGGCAGTGTTTGGAAAGTGCCATGAAAAGCTCTCAGTGAAAACTCATCTGCCTTGCAGATGCCGTTCGGAGTCGGCAAAAAACATGTAGGTCCCGTCCGGCCAATTTGTAGGGAAAATCACGAGGAGCACGACGCAAATTGGAAGAGAAGCTCGGCCTTAGATCTCTTCGGAGGTTATCGCGCCTTACATCTATTTTTTTTTTATTTATGTCAGCGAGTGACACAGCTTGCATCCATGCGTTTCTGTGACATAGGATGAAATCGGGAGTTCGGCCAGTAAAAGCTGCCACCATCCAACATTCGGGGTGTTATGCGAACCATGCATATTGGATTATTTTCAGCCAGGGATTATGTTCGTTTGAATTTGAATGAAGCCTGAAGTTAGGTTGAACAGGCCGGTCAATAAAAACCTCACATATACTGAATGGCTCCAGAATTTGTTTGACGACTAAACGAAAGAAACTGAATCACGTGCCAGGACATATGTTATAGAATAACTCCGTCCTCTTGGCAAATACTAGCAGTTTTCTAAAACCTAGCTTAATTTCTGCCTCTAGATCTGGCAAACTTTGCTGCCCCTAATAGATGGAACCTTGACCTGGCGAGTGCAGGACACGAACACAGAACGTGCTCAAGCGTTTCTTCTAGCAGGTCACACTTCCTGCACTTATTTTTACTGATGAGACCTAACTTATAAGCATGTGACGCCAGAAGGCAGTGTCCAGTCAGTATACCCATTGTAAGCCTTAAATCGTCTCTCTTCAGAGATATGAGCTACTTTGTGAGCCTAATATCCTAGGGTTTGCACATGATCTTAGACCCTACGCCTTTGTCAACAACGCTTTCCTGCTTGATGGATAATATGCAGCTTCTGTCTCAGTTTGATTTCTGCCTCCTTTGTCAACTCATCGACCTTTTCGTAACTTTCTACCACTTTATGGCCCTGCAACCCAGTAAAGATGTATGGTGCGGCCTAAGCGAAGTTTTTCCGATGCTTCTTTGCATTTCGGAATACTTCTTGATGAAGAACTGTATGAGATTATTGCCTTAATCGCAGCCTGACTAGCAATATATATATTGACGCGACTGCAGTTTAAGCACGATTCCTGCAGAATTTATACTGCTTTCTTCACTGATATAATTTTCGCCTGAAAAACGCTGCAGTAATCTGTCAGCCTGTAGGATCTAGTTATTTCTGGGTCAATACAGTAAACAGCAGAACCAACCCGTTCCATTAATTTGGAACCATCCGTATACATGTGTATAGTATGTTCTGCCAGTTCGGCACACCAGCACCAACCCTGCGGCTTAATTGTGGCCCCTATATCCCTTTCGAAGACCAGACAGGGGACCATATATTCCGTTTGTCCGATATTAGATGGCGCTATATTGCTGTGGTCATAAGGCCTGCACTCAAGCTGCCTCGAGGCCTTAAGCCTTGTTACAGTTGTAAACGCGATGGTTTTGGCCGTTAGGTCTGCAGGCGGGAATTGTAGAATGGCTTGAATGAAGCCTTACCAACACCAGATTGCCTCTGGATGTACATTGAGTACCAACGCAGGGGGGCGCTCCTGTGTCTACCACTTTTTTCAGCCATGTCAATTATGAGATAGCAGAACTTGTTTTGTGAATCACTCAATATAACGCAAAATTGGTAAGAGGAGGAAGATAGGGTCGCAGAAGGCATTTTAAGTACTTGAAAGGGGTTGTCGATCTAAGTGAGCAAAAACTCTGCAGCGAAAGGTCCTTAAATCTGCAGGATAAGCAAGAAGACTTCGGAAAGGAGAGGAAGCGAGGAAGATGCTATAAAACTGTTTTAAGAGTGGGAAAGAGGAAGGGAGATTTACCCACCGGGCTGTGAGACAAGCTAAATGCGATGCACCTAAAAAGCTGCTGTATGGAAAGTTGGTGCAGCGAGGAAGAAAACTGTAAAGCGGAAAGTGGTTGGAGGGACAGGAATGCAGACAAAGGGTGGTAAGACTATGACATATTTCCGCGAGGATGGTCACTGTGGCAAACATTCCCAGGCACGAGATTGGAAGACTCTAGGTTGGCCATTCTTTTCTCACCATGAATATGTCAGCTTGAACTTCTTTAAAGAGGGTAAAGAGGAGAAAGGCTTTCAGAAAGAAAAGGCCAAACGCCTGGTCCAAGTTTATTGAACAAAAACTTAAACAAACTTAAGAGGTTATATTCATAGAGGAATCGAAAAAATCAAATACTACCAACGCAAGCACATCCATATATGCGTATAACAGAGCCCCTAAGATTATATATTTTGATATATTTTTTTTTATATAATCCTCATAAACAAAAATATTTATAACCCCAAATTGGCCAAATTTATTTTTTGCGCTTCAACTTGCCAAATATTTGTTTTTCTTCTAAATGCTTTATAGCCACTTCTTTCAACAATTACCTACTGCTTATCACACATTGGATCCATAAAAATTACGAAACATCAGCAGTGATGACAAAATAACAATAAAAAACAAAAAAAAAAGTGAATAATAAATATCCAGGAATTACAAGAAGCCAACATCAAAAAAATCGCACGAGGTCATCGGATAAACGTCAAACGGTCAAACTATGATTACACGGGTCAACACAAAATTTGACTTCGACTTCAAAGCATTCAATTTCAATTCTTTAGGCCGTAATTTGATGGAAAAAATATATGGAATGAAAAAGTTTGCTTTCCTATTTAGGAAATATTTTTGTTAAGTTTTAATATCGAAATAACTTACAAAAAAGTGGAAAATGACTTAAAACTGTACACTTTGTGTACACTTTTACTTTTTTTATGTTCATAGGTACTATCCCTCAATAAACCCAAATATAGTCTCACATCATGTTTTCATTATATTGGCCTTGATAACGTTATTCGAAGAGGAGCCTAAAATCTCTGTTTTACTTTTTGGCAAATTTAAATCTTTATCTAATAAAATCATTAAAATCTTCAGTAGTGATGCAATGATATTTTGGTTGTTCCGGTGTCGGTAAAAACTCCTTATCGGCATTGCTTTTATAAGAACTAAGGGATGATCCACTTCTCTGCGATAATTTTGCGGTGGCTCTGGTACTGGTCGTGTCAGATAGTGTGCGACTGGAGCAGAAGAAGATTCAAGATCAGGATATTCGATAGGTTTTGCATTTTTGCCTCTACGTCATTTACTCGAATTCACAATGCAAAAGTGGTTCTCGCCTCGATACCAACCTTAAATATAGAATGAGGAATCAATATGTCTACTTTATTTAATTTACTGATTAAATAAAATTTGGTTAACTTCAAAACATCTTTTACAATAACTACAAGGAACATGTGGATCCCATGGTTTGTATTGATTCCAAACAGGACAGCCAAAATATGCTTCGTAGGCTTCACAGAGGATGAGAGATATATTTAATTCATATTTTATATCTCGAACTTTAATAAATTGCCCAGATATATAACAAAAAGCATCAGCTTCATATTTACACTTCCGTGGCGACATTTTATGTTATTCTAGATTTGTACAAAACATCTCTAGCGCCACGAGCATTGTTACTATAACTATTACGACAGCAATCTTTATATCGAAAAAAGGTATTTCTTTGTTTATAATAAAACAGAAAATCATGAAATAAACTTTAGGCCAAAGAACAACATTTTTTTTGGTAGAGTCGTGTTAGCGATGTAAGTAGCCGTGTTATGAATAATTTAGGACGCACAACCAAGCGTATTATCGTTCGTTTGGGTAAACGTTTTACCCTGCGACCCCTCCAATATTTGTTAAACTCATGTAATGCCATGACTAAGCAGCATCCATTCAGCTTCTGACTACTAATTCTGTCGATATTGCAACTAAATGACAAGCGCTGATGTTGTCATTTTATTCAATCATAAATATAAAATAAAACATAATACATACAAGTGGTTCGTGGGTTGGTTGGTGGTCAGTGGTTGTTGACTAAAGGAATTTGAGCTGGTCAAATGGTGTGGTAAGCCTGAAAGGGTGCCCTCATCTGCACACATACATACATATACACATTTATATGCATACTGACACATATTTTTATACCTTTCATGAACATGTAATGGTATATTAACTTTGGTCCGATGTTTGTAACGTTGAGAAATATAGAAGATAGACTCACCATTAAGTATACCGAATTGATCAGGGCGACGAACTGAGTTGATATAGCCATGTCGGTCTGTCCGTCCGTCTGTCTGTTTGAACGCAAACTAATCCCACAAATTTTGAGATATCTCAATGAAATTTGGCAAAAGGATGCATTTTTGTATTATATTAGACATTTGTCGGATCCGGTAGGATCGGACCACTATAACATATATCTCGCATACAACCGATCGTTCAGATAAGACGATTTTGGTCATTCCTGCCGCAATTTAGAAAGTATAAACGTAAAACTCGGTGATATATATTCTAATATATCATAGAAGATTTTCTGAAAAAAACACTTTGATCGGAGCTATATATAGTATATATCCCATACAACCGATCGTTCAGATCGAAAGATTTTTGGCCATTTCTCCCTGAATTTAGAAAGTATAAACTTGAAACTCAGTGATATGTATTTTAATATATCATAGAAGATTTTCTGGAAAAATCAATTTGATCGGAGCTATATATAATATATATCCCATACAACCGATCGTTCAGATAAGGGCGGTTTTTGCCATTTTTTATACCTTTCATGAAAATGAAATGGTATATTAATTTCGTCACGAAACCCAAAATTGTAAGTCCTTAAAGGAAAATAGATAGACCCACCATTAAGTATACCGAAATAATCAGGTTGAAGAGCTGAGTTGATTTAGCCATGTCCGTCTGTCCTTCTGTCTGTTTGTATGCAAACTAGACCCTCAATTTTTGAGATATCTTGATAAAATTTGGTAAGCGGGTGTATTTGGGTGTCCGATTAGACACATGTCGGAACCGGCCGGATCGGACCACTATAGCATATATCCTCCATACAACCGATTTTTCAGAAAAAGAGGATTTTTGTAATATCCTACTCAATTTAACAGATTGAAGCTTCAAACTTCACCATATAATTTCGTATATTGCACATATTTTTGCCTGAAAAAATTAATGAGATCGGTCGTATATATAGTATATATCCCCCACAACCGATTGTTCAGATAGGAAACTTTTCGTAATTGCTGCCCTATTTTAAGAGCTAGAGGCTTCAAATTTCAACGAATGCTTACGTATATAGCATATATTGTTGTCTGAAAAAATCATACAGATCGGTGGTATATATAGTATATATATGGTGGTATATATAGTATATACATATATATATATTTTCGCAATTTTACCCCCATTTTACCAGCTAGAAGCTTCAAATTTCACCGAATGCTTACGTATATATATTGTTGTCTGAAAAATCATTGAGATCGGTGGTATATGTAGTATATATCTCATACAAACGATTGTTCAGATAAGAAACTTTGCGCAATTTCTTCCCAATTTTAACAGCTAGAAGCTTCAAATTTCACCAAATGCTTACGTATATAGCATATATTGTTGTCTGAAAAAATCATTTAGATCGGTGGTATATGTAGTATATATCTCATACAAACGATTGTTCAGATAAGAAACTTTTCGCAATTTCTACCCCATTTTAACAGCTATAAGCTTCAAATTTCACCGATTGCTTACGTATATAGTATATATTGTTGTGTCAAAAATCATAGAGATCGGTGATATATATAATATATATATGATGGTATATATGATGGTATATATATATTAATCATAGAGATCGGTGGTATATATATTATATACTTCATATAAACTGTCATTTTTGCCCCTTTTTTACGGATAGAAGCTTCAAAATTCATCGAATTTCTTCAAATAGTTACGTTTACGTCATATATTTTTGAAATACGTAATTCGTGGTCATAGTTTTTACATTCAGACCACAAAAAACGTGAAGCTTTGCATCCTCACACAAAGTACCTAGCTATTTTTTATTTTATATTTATCTTAAAAATCGTTTAGGTATGTAGATCTGTTCACTATATATTTCTTATCTTATACATCCGATTATTCGGAGATTACGAATGGGATAATATTATTGTTCAGCCCCATTCATGAAAGGTATGAAGTCTTCGGCATACCCGAAGACAGTCCCGTCCTTTCTTGTTACTATTATGTTTGATTCAATATTTATTGTTTATATTCTTGTTTGTTTTGTGTTTGCCTTTTTGCTCTTTTGTTTTGTTTACTATTTATTTATTTATTTTTGTTGCTGTTGTTGTAGTTATCAATACGAACTGTGACAATCGTTATCATACAATTCGATACGCCAATAATTGCTGACACAGCAAAAGTGACTAAAGTTAACCGTAGTATTTAGTTGCATTTGAAGTATCCTTTTTCTTCGGTGGGTGAGGAAAAAGAAATCGGATGCCCAAATGGGATTGGAGAGTGATAAATAGCCTATGCAGTCATTTCATCCACCCCACCAATGAGTGACATTATCTTTTGAATATGAACGTATGCGCACAATTAGCAAAGATCTTTCAGAGGACTTAGTCCCTTGAGAACGGAAAAGTACCGCAAAGCGATGTTAATAGTGGGAAGTGACTGTGTGATGAGAATGAAAGTGATGAAAACGAAAAGAAAAATGAGATGGGGCTAAAACCCCCGCGCCTACACTTATTGCCACCTACCGTCTTCTGCGTCTTTTAAAAACCTAGTGGAGAGAGCGCAAATTACATCAAACGTATTTACACCCACAATTATTCCGGTGAGTAGTGAAATAAAATTTGTAACATGACAATCGAATTAGTCTGTAGATGTGATTATCGCAATTAAAGTGTCCAATGCGATATTTCCTTTGACTTATTTTGCGGACGCCAACAGGGTTCAAATGATTTGTTAACGAGTATTCGATTCAAGATTCTTCACTACGTCACCTGAACCCACACATCGATGTAAGAGAAGGACGATGTGAAAGCGAACATATGCTATTAGAGCTCCAAGCGCACATTAAATTCGTGCATGGCGAATCAAAAGCCGAGGTGAAAAAGGTGGAGACTTTTGTCCGATGTACTGCAAATTCAGACTTTACAATTTTTACTTTTTTCAGGCTTCAAATATGGTCGTCAGCAGTGCCTGGTCACTGCATAAAACAATTCATAAAGCTATGTACTTGGCTCTCATCTAGTTAAAAACTGGTACTCTTAATTGATCACTCTGATTTCAGACTATAGAGTGGGGAAATCCTACGAGGTCCAAATTTTTACTATCGTAACGTGACAGCCGAGGTGTATGCTCGCATGTAACGCTAAGAAAATTTACCACCAAAAATTGACTTATGATACAGAGAGCGGATGATTTATTTGCTCTTGCTTCGGCTCTGTGAAAATAATATTCGTAATCGCGATGCTATAACATATCCCCGTCCTGCGTACCGCTGAGTTGACACCAGCGTGTTATGCGAAAGACTGGAAACATTCGTAAACGAATTGACTAGGTCTTACCAGACCTGGTTAGCTTTTATCGCCTTCAACTAAGAAAAAGATGCAGGTGCTTAATTTAAAATAGGGTTATTGTAATTGATATTAGAGAAAAATTCTAAGTTTACAAACGGCGATGGTTACTAGGACATGTTTCTGAATTTCACTTCTTCATTAGCTAGCTTTTCGGGAGCTGATGAAGAAGTGAAATTCAGAAACATGTCCTAGTAACCATCGCCGTTTGTAAACTTACAATTTTTCTCTAATATCAATTACAAAAACCATTGTATAAAGCAATATGAGCAAAGCTCGCTAATTAAATACATATAAAATAGGGTTAAATGAAATAATATTGGCATGATAGTAAACAGCGGAAGTACTGCTTGTAAAAACACTGCTATAAACACAATGCTACTAAGCTTTTGAGAGCGCGCCTATAAGTATTCCACACAATCAGGATTAAAAACATATGGAATTTGTATGTACCTTATGCTGTATAAAGGAATACCAACAAAAAGGCAATACTTAGATAACAATTGCAAAGCGAGCAGCAGGGCATTGATTCGGCTAGCATAAGTTATGCAAATTGGAGATTACGCGTACAATACTCAACTCCCGAGAAGTTAGCTGTGACGAAGTGAAATTCAGAAACTTGACCTAATAACCGCATCGCCGTTTGTAAACTTTTCAAATTTTCTCTAATGTCGTTAACTGAAAAGTTTGTAAAAGAAAACCACCAACAGATCACAATAAAATTTCTCATCTTGGTACTATTTTTTCAATCGCCACTGTATGATATGCATGTGTGGCTCAATAAGTGCACAATTGTATAGCCCCTGTAGACTTTTACCCTTTGTATTTTATGGCTTATAAATGGAAAGTTGAGGCAAATAAACAATGCAAAAAAAAAAAAAACAACAAAGCTTCAGCGCTATTTTTACCCAATCGTTCCGCAGGCATCTTTGATGAAATGCTCACTGGTGCGAATATGCGGTATGTTTTCTTTTGGCGGATTAAGCCTACGAAATTCAACAAAGGCTGTTTTATAGTTCTTAGGTATCGAATATTATATTCCTTGCGAACTTCGCCAATTTTGTATCAATACAATTTGCTCATTTGTTAATATATGAAAATTGATGTTGGTGCCAAGAGTTCTGTCGAATGTTGATTTGTTTTTGTTTGTTTAACATTTTTCATAGGTTTTGTTATTTATCTACCCATACTCTCGCATACACATACCAACATACATAAATAAATTTCATCATACTATTTAGTTAATAAAAACTGTTATTCTTGTTGTTGCACTATTTGAAGACAAACATGTTGGCGACGTTTCCGGCATAAATAACCGTTATTAACCAATATCCTTGTGGAAGCCACAATACAAATGATTCGCATACGCAGGAAGTGGTTCGTTAATTTTTATACATCAGCGGTTAGTTATTGAAGGAAAACTAAATAAAACGGTTCATTTCGTTTATCAGAGCAATGGGAATAAGTGATGCAGTCTTTTTATACTCAGATGAGCAGAGCTCACAGAGTATATTAACTTTGTTCGCATAACGGCAATCCGTAACGGCATAAACTAATCGAGATAGATATAGACTTCTATATATCAAAATGATCTGGGCGAAAAAACAAACTCATTTAGCCAAGTCCATCCGTCCGTCCGTCCGTAAAGACGATAACTTGAGTAAATTTTGAGGTATCTTATTGAAATTTGGTATGTAAGTTCCTGGACACTCATCTCAGATCGCTATTTAAAATGAACGAAATCGGACTACAACCACGCCCACTTTTTCGATATCGAAAATTTCAAAAAACAGAAAAAGTGTGATAATTCATTACCAAGGACGGATAAAGCGATGAAACTTGGTAGGTGGGTTGACCCTATGACGTAGAATATAAAATTAGTAAAATTTTTGGACAATGGGCGTGGCACCGCCCCTCTTTTAAAATAAGGTAATTGGTTTTGCAAGCTGTAATTTGGCAGTCGTTGAAGATATCATGGTGAAATTTGGCAGGAACGTTACTCCAATTACTATATGTATGCCTAATAAAAATTAGCAAAATCGGAGAACGACCACGCCCACTTAAAAAAAATGTATTTAAGTCAAATTTTAACAAAAAATTTAATATCTATACAGTATACAGTAATGATATGGTGCAACAAAATACAAAAATAAAAGAAAATTTCAAAATGGGCGTGGCTCCGTCCTTTTTCATTTAATTCGTCTAGAATACTTTTAATGCCATAAAAAAACTTTACCATTCCTTGTGAAATTTGGTATGGGCATGGATTTTATAACGTTAACTGTTTTCTGTGAAAATGGGCGAAATCGGTTGAAGCCACGCCCAGTTTTTATGCACAGTCGACCTTCTGCCCTTCAGCTCGGCCCTTAACACGATAACTTGAGCAAAAATTGATATATCTTTACTAAAGTTAGTTCACGTACTTATCTGAACTCACTTTATCTTGATATAAAAAATGGTCGAAATCAGACTATAACCACGCCCACTTTTTCGATATCGAAAATTACGAAAAATTAAAAAAAAAAAAAATGCCATAATTCTATATCAAATATGAAAAAAGGGATGAAACGTGGTAATCGGATTGGTTTATTGACGCAAAATATAACTTTAGAAAAAACTTTGTAAAATGGGTGTGATACCTACCATATTAAGTAGAAGATAATGAAAAAGTTATGCAGAGCGAAATCAAAAGCCCTTGGAATCATGGCAGGAATACTGTTCGTGGTATTACATATATAAATAAATTAGCGGTTATGGGTCACCCTGGTCCACATTTAGGTCGATATCTCGAAAACGTCTTCACATATACAACTAAGGGCCACTCCTTTTTAGAACCCTCATTAATATCTTTAGTTTGATTCCCATAACGTACAAACACATTCTAGAGTCACCCATGGTCCACCTTTATGGCGATCTCCCGAAATGGCGCCCACCTATAGAACTATGCCCCACTCCCTTTTAAAATGCTCCTTAATACCTTCCATTTGATACCCATGTAATACAAACACATTTCAGGGTTACCCTAGGTTCATTTTCCTAAATGGTTATTTTCCTTTATTTTGTCTCCAAAGCTCTCAGCTGAGTATGTAATGTTCGGTTATACCCGAACTTAGCCTTCCTTACTTGTTGTTACACAAATTAATTCTCACATACATTCATATGTATCTTTGCAAGTGTGTGTATACGACATCTTTCATTATTTATTTATTCATTGTACAATAATTTTAAAACAACTCGTGCGTATTTTGTTTTTGGTGCGTTTAAATAAATTTTTACTGCGGTCAGCCGCAAGGACGCCAATTTTCAATTTTTATTGTTGAGGTTTATTAACGTGCCGTTTTTGGTTTACTATACTTTAATTTATTTTCTTTTTAATTATAAAATCGATGAGGCCACTCACTCAAACTCGCAGATACCTCGACACCATAGACATTTTGCAAAGAAAAACAATTTTCATATAAGATTGCGGTTCCCTCTAAGAGTTATTTGTAGGTATTTGCAAACCCTTGTGTTAGCATTGAAACGTTTCACTCCATCTAATTACTTAACATTCTCTTAATGAGACGCGCAGTAAAGTAGTAAATAACCTCCGTAAAGCTTAAAGCACTGCAGCCGAGAAAGAAGCCGACAAGGCCTCCAATGTAAACTGTAAATTGTAGAAAAAAATATAAAACATCTTAAGAGACAAGGAAATTTTAAAGGGTAATTCATATATTATAATTCCAGTACGGGTACTTTTAAGAACCGGATACCTTTTCGTAACCCTGTATTTTTTTAGGACTGGGTACTGTTTTTGATTCGTTCCCTGTTTTTAAAATGCAGTACTTTTTTAGAATCGGGTACTCATTCAATTCGGTTACGCTTTCGGATTCGGCTAGTTTTTTAGAACCGGGTACCTTTTTAAGAACCGAATACGTTTTCAGAACCGGTTAGTTCTTTAAATCCGGGTACTTGTTTTAGAACCGATGGAATGATTTCTATATACAGCCACTAGTTCCTAGTCTAACGGAAAGTTACATATGGCTTAAACAGAAACAGTACGTCACTTACTTGGCGGACAAGCTAGAAACTGCCAACTGAGTTGGTTGGGTTCATATAACGATAAAAGCTAGATAGAAAATGTATCAACATTTTAAACTACGTCAGGGACTTCACACATCGCACACCTACATAAAAACAGCGACAAATTTAAAAAGTTAAGCCGAATCATACATTTTTAGAGCTTTTGTGGCCTGTTCGAATGTTTGTACCAAGATCTTTAAAAAAGTTTTGGAATAAATTTAAAGCATGTTTCCATTGAAATTGGACCAGGCCTAAGTTAGGAGGGGTGACCTTACAGGAGAAACCTTGCACAAAATATCTAGGAATCATCCTAGAGAGTAAGCTGTCATGGAAGCTCAACGTGGAGGAGAGGGTCAAGAAGGCCTCAACGGCACTCTATGCATGTAAAAGAATGCAGGGGTGTATGTGGGGCCTATCGCCCTCTCTTTCTCATTGGGTTTTTACAGCGATTGTAAGCCCTATTCTATACTATGGAGTTCTTGTTTGGAGGAAAGCCACACAAAAAACAACATACCTCAAAAAATTAGAGGGGGTATGCAGACAATCAATGCTTGGCATTTCGGGATCCCTGAAAACAACCCTGACGGCTGCACTTTATGCCATTCTGCAAATTCCAACTGTAGACCTGGTAGCAAAGAACAAAGCATTAACGACCGCAACCACGCTCGGTGCTTCGGGGCAGCTTGAGCGCCGACCATATGGCCACAGTAGTATAGCGTCATTAATCACAAGACGAACATACTATCTGCGCTTCGAGGGAGATCTCAAGGCCTCAATAGAGGAGCACGGTTGGCGCAAGGGTGCGCAAATGGCGGACGAGGCGATACATGTGTACACCGATGGTTCCAAAGTAGTGGAAGGAGTAGGGTCTGCGGTATACTGCGCTGATCCGGAAATAAGCAGATCCTACAGGCTGCCGGATTACTGTAGCGTTTTCAAAGCGGAAATATTAGCCGTAACCAAAGCAGTAGAAACCCTGGAAGAGAATAGCTTAAGCTGCAACCGTGTTAACTTTTATATTGAAAGTCAAGCAGCAATTAAGGCAATAATCTCGCATATCACAGCAACTAAATGCCTGTTAGAGTGTAAGCAGTCTCTGGAGAGAATCGGGATAGGGAGAAGCATACATCTATATTGGGTCCCGGGGTATATGGGAATAGATGCGAATGAAAAAGCGGACGAACTAGCTAAAAAGGGCGCATCCCTTGAAGCTTGCTCCGTAGACGTCCCAATTAGTTTGGGCGAGATTAAGCGAAGGCGAGAGGTGCACATGATCGATCAAGTGGGAAAGGCGTGGGTTCAAGCGCGTGGCTGTAAAGTGTTGAAGATTATGTGTAGGTCTTACAACCTTAGACTAACGCAGTTGCTTCTATCACTAAAAACAGAGGACTGTAGACATGACGGGTATTCTGACTGGACACCGCCTTCTTGCGTCACATGCCTTTAAGTTAGGCTTGGTAAGTGATAGCAGATGTAGGAAGTGCGGGTTGGAGGAGCAAACGATCGAGCACGTTCTGTGCTCGTGCTCTGCACTTGCCAGGCTAAGACTCCAGCTATTAGGAGTGATACAGCTGTCAGATATAGAAGCAGCAAGTGCCTTAAGTCCTAGGAAGCTTCTAGTATTTGCCAAGAGGATGGAGTTATTTTATAACATAGGTCCTGGTTTTGGATAGGGTTTTTCAGTTTAGTCGTTAAAACAAACTTCTGGTAACACTACGGACTCAATCAGTCTATGTGAGGTCCTCATGGAACGGCCAGTTCAACCTAACCTAACCTTCCATTGAAGGATTTGTCAGTGGCCCAACTTTAAGCTAAGCATATATGTATAATTTAAAAGACCATATTAGACGACCAGGAGTCTACTAAGTCTATTTAGGACCGATTTCAATAAATTTATAGCGTCTTACACCAGTCATTGGGCTTTTATGCACGCATGCGGACAATATGAGTACTCCGCACAATGGCCAATGCAGAAGTTTTACAGACGCAAGTACGCAAAAAGACTATGGTGCCATTTCTGTGTAAATGCGCGGCTGTCGCTAGAATACGTCCATGATTCTTGCAAAGTCCCTTTTTCCGATAATCTTCCTAGATTTCCAAAAAAGTTTAGTTCTCTAAACAACTCGGGCTGGTTGTAGTATATATTCGATGCAAAGAAGATGAGTTTTATAAAAACAAAGCGGTTTGCAGAAAAATTGAGATACAGTCACACAAAGCAACATTAACGCACTACAGATCTAATGGTTTTTTTCGAACTGGTGCCAATTGGATGCAAAGTGCGACAGTTGGTAGCCACATTTGAGTCACCTAAGACTGAAACAGTTAAGAACGTGCTCAAAAGGTCTGCAAAGGGGGGCAATTGCCATTTCGCAAAATATCAGTCAATAATCAATCTTGAAAGTGTCAGCTGAAAGCACTGAGAGGGGACTGAGTTGCCATTAGTAATATCTCATAATGGGATAGTTCTGAAATTCTGCGACTCATTGCAGGGTTTCTTCGAAAAAGATCTCTTTAAACAACCATGAACAAGGGGAAGGAGACACTTACCAATTAACCACAAAGCATTTTCATTCATAAAATGAACTGCGTAAGTGAAACATTTGATACGATTACAACATTTTAATTTTTTCGGGAACGAGTTTCTATGCCGCTCAACATCAATGATAGATATTGTTATGAACTTTCTGCAAATTTTACTTACCCAACACATCTGCGAATGAGAAGAGTACATCACGTCTTAGCTGCATTTTTGGATAGTCTATAATGCCCCATTGTAGATTTGCGCCCAAGAACCAATCTCTGGAACGCTAAAAGGAACATGGAAATACTTTAAAGAAATCTCTTAAATGGTGTCATTAATGTAAAAATATCGATAAATATAGTACTGATTATAATTTCTTCTCGACCATAATTCAGAATTTCGAGACTCGAAGTCCTCCCATGAACCAGATAGTCGCAAGAAATATCTTGTTAGCTTTAGTAGATAGCAAATATGTGTTGTGTGTGCTATATTGCATACTTGTTGAAGAATTCTTTTAAAAACCACATAAGGACTTACGGTTATAATAAATTGATTTCTAATCGCCTTGCAGTGCAGGCCAACCACTACAAAATTACCATTACCGATTGCCACTACCGTTTTGAATAAAAAATATATGTGACCCGGTCTATGAAAAGGTAGCTTATGACTCAAAAAAGAAATTGTGAGAAACAGCTGCTAAAGATAAAGAATGCATTTCTTCAGGACGTTTGTACTTTTCTTTTTTTTTTGAGTCATAAGCCACCTTTTCATAGACCGGGTCACATATAACGATTTATCCCTCTTCATTCTTTACAAAAAAAAAAATTTCAAACGGTGTTCGTTTCCCAAAACAAACCTAAAATAGTTGTTAATAAACTGAAAAATTCTACAATATTTTCGTACTGCTAGAAACTCAGAGAAAGGAGAGCATTATGCGAAAGACTCCAACACATTGTCACTTTTGTCAGAAAAAAATGTGAAAACGAGAAAAAGAAGGAAAATGTTGAGTATTCAACCAAACTCGAATGAGATCAAAAAATATTTTTATCGCCAATAATTCGGCATACAAATTGTGGCAGTGGAAGAAGAAGGAAATGTTGGTAACAAAACTATTCCAAACTGTTACAACAACAAATGGGTGCTAGCATCGATGATGTAGCAAAATGCAAAGCGAATGAAATGCGGATGTGCATTTGGGAAAGTCAGAATTGCTGGCTGATGCAACGCATGAGTTTGCATTGATTTTTGGTATTACAAAGTGATTGCAGTATTGTAAAGAATTATTATTGTAGTTTGTGTTATTGTTATTATTGTTATTGATACAGCAGCAGTTGGCTTTGTCGTTGTCGTCGTTCAGAGTTTGTTGAATCGCTTTATAAGCAATTGTTGCTCAACTGAAAAATGACACATTGCAAAAGCTGACGGTGAAGTAACGGTGCAGACTGCTCCATATGGATGATAGAATGGGATATGATACATGCACGTGTATGCGTGTGTGTGCGCGTGTGTGTGTGTGCTTATTAGAATAATATGAGTTATTGAAAACTTTGTACACAGATTTTACAAAAAAAGGGAAGAAAGGAAGTACAAATAAATTCGCTTATGGCACTTACATAGGATTGCACAAAGAAATTAGAGTCATCGCAATTTGACAGGCAATGACAGTCAATTTTATACCGGTTGGACTTGAGCGAGATTATTTCTCCTGCAAAAGAACAAATTTTTAATACATGACATAAGTGAGTTATGAAAAACTTATTAAAAAACTGAAATGGAACATTGAATTATTTCGTTACTAAAAGGTAGATGGAGCTTGTGAGGTAAAGTTTAAATGAAGTGATTTCCTGCTGTTTTTAGTCTGCAGAAGATACAACCTTTCAGTACGATAAAAGAAACTTATGCACATAAATAATTTTAACAGAACTAAACTTTTTTAGCTAAATAAATAGATGCTGAGTTTTTCTCGATAGTTTTAAATTTTTGTCTAGAGGAGGATTGTTAAGCGTTGGCCATGACGTTAAGTTTATTTTTCCAATTATAAGCTCATTAAAAAATTATCCATCGCGGTGTGGAATTTGAAAAGTGGTTTGTTAGATTGAAAGGGATGCCATGTTCATTTATATAGTAACATATTTGGCATATCCCTTCTAAGAGATCTTTAAAGGTTGCTTGCAGGGGGCTGACTCCCATTAACCGCGGTTCGGCTATGTTCGCTGTACGACGAATATGGTTAAGCTGAGCTAAATTCCATCGGTGAGGAAAGTTTTTATCACGTCTCTCCACAGATTTTAGCCAATCACTCTATTCTCGTTGTTATTAAACCAACAGAAGCATTCATTACTCTTTACGTAATGATCCAAGTTTCTATGAAAAGATCTTAGACATCTCAACATACCCTTTTTATATAAACAGATCAATAGAAACAGCTGTCCATTCGGTTGTCAAACTAATAAAGGGTTTCCTCTGCAGCAAGTAAATGATATTTTTTTCTGGGAGCCTTTCCTGACATAGAAGAAGCCTTAAAAAATATTCAACAGTGGCAGTTGAAAGAGTCCTTTTAGCTCTATAAGACGACCCGATGCTGGTAAAATTCATGAGAACATTGTTGAGCGGCAGAACTGTAACGGCGGAGTGGAGAGGAGCGACGGCTCACAAAAAGTTGTGTAAAAACACGACCCAATAGAATGCCGTGTCTTCCTGAGGTCGTGGTAATGAACAAAATGCTTCAGGATCTTGAGGGTAGAGGCTGCCAAAGTGTAGTTTATGCCTATGACCTAGACACTTTTGTCAGGGCAAAATTTCTGAATACACTGAGGGACCGTTAGCAGGGTTACCTGGGTGTAGTGACGCAGAGGTGCAAGATTGCTGAATTTGTCTTGCTTTCGAAGGTCAAACGCTGGGAGCTTCTTCAAGCGTGGTGCAATATAGTGGGCAGGCCGATTCTCTTCCATGGCGCTTTGGTCTGGTGGAGAGCATTACAAACTTTTGGTTGGATGCAATGTAGAGACTGACGATGGCTGGAACGTGCGGGATTTTTCGTGCAACACTGGTACTTAACGTATTGCTGAATCCGTACAATACAAATTATCAATGTTCCAGTACATAAAGTTATCCCTGTCAACTGTCATGCTGATCTTTTCGTCCGGGAAGGTGCCTAGAGCCGAGTAAGCAAGCGCTGAGCTGCCACCACCTTTTTGTGTGTGTCGCAGTGTTTTTAGCCCGTTGTTCACTCCCAGTGCTCGGCGTTTTTATAAAAGCCTTTCGAGTATTATTGAAGTGCTACCTGTAAGCTGCCCAATTGGAGTTCATGCGTAATAGACTAGATAGACTCTGCTATGTGAGGTGTTTGGAGGACTACGAGGTGGAGTAATCCAGTCACTATGTGCTCAGTTGCCAGCCTTTGCGAGGACGTAGCGGAAATATCTCGGTCGGGTTGTATTCGGAGGATATTTCCGAAATTGATGTGTGGTTTATTTGTAGCTTTGTCGTTGCCGCGCAGCGATGCGCTAAATATGTAACTGCAAGCAAGTTTCACTACTAGATTATGTGGTAGTATATCACAGAAAAGTTCATAAATAGGACAGTAGTCAACCAACTTTAGCTAGGAGCCTCCTTAAGGATTCTAAGCCGTGGTAACTTTATTCATTCTCATAACAAAAGATAGCCTACAAAGCTATTGCGCTTTTATTCACTGATTATGACGAAAGCCTTGAAAATCTGACCAAGAACTATGAGATGGGTTATGATGTCAAAAAAGTAAACTTAATGTCGATAAAAGGAAAACATCCCATACGAAACGCTCGACTTTGTGAATGCTGATGAGCCCCATAGCGAAAATCAGATGGAGGTGGAAGGCAGCAAGGTACAAGAACTATTCGGAACAGGATCTCGGATCTCAGAAGTCCAACTTAGAAAAAGAATGTAAAGAAAAATTACTCAAAACAAACATGTATGACAGCTAAGCAACATAAACTGAGCTTTAAGCTCGATATTTCGGAGTCCAAGGCCAATAAATCTTCTGGGAGCAATCATATTACTCATACACGCGGTTGCCTATTTAACTGTTCATTCATATTTATCAAAAAGTTTGAGAAAATTAAAATTCATTCAAATGGAAGTTTCCGTCAGCAGACAAATGAGGTGTATCTCAAAAACGTACAAAGACACATTCATACATACTCCACATATTATACCAATTATAACAGTTAAATGCAATACCCCAAACCCTCCATTCAATACTTACACGTAGAATCATGTGTACCAGCTTTAAACGAAATTACAACTCACGTAGTGAGACTTATCAAATGTGTTTTGAAGGTAAGTGGGGTCAAAAGGCTAACGGATACGGGAAAACACTCTCCATCCATATTGAATAAAAACAGGACAACAAAAACACAGAAAACACACAACAGTAACTCGAGCAAAAGCGTGAAAGTGTCAAAAGAGTTAGAGTAAGAGTGAGACAAAAGCAGCAGGACTTGGACTAACAAGTCACACGCTACCAAAAGAAGTAAAGTAATTCAGACCAAAAAACAACAGAAATAATTTAAGCTAAAAAGAAAAACATAAAAGACGTTATTAAGGTTGCAATGGAACGAAGAGAGCTCAAGAGCGTGTACATGGGTGCAAACACGTCGACAGACAAATTCATGTTTTTGTGGGTATGAAGGAAAAGAGCTCTACTGAATTCGAAGAAATAGTAGATAAGTTCAAAAGCATGGGCGTAGTTAGTTTTGGCGCTCATCTCAGACTAATTTGTAACAGGGCGCTTCCTAAGGAGGCCCAAGTATTTTATTAATTGATATTTGGCTCGGTTTTATTAATAAAATCATATGATCTATTCTCTATCGTTAAAATAAGTATACTTTTAGATGAAGTTATTTGAAAGCGTATATAAGAAGGAAGACATTTTAGTACTATTTACTTAGAGTTATTATTAGCTTGATTCCAAAAGTTCTTAGTTGAGGGTGTAGATGGGTAGCAGATGGCATTAAAGTAGGAAGCCCTTGCCCTTAAAAATTTCTCTTGTGACTAAGTATGTCATTTGAGGATGTGCTACTTAAAAATAAAGTTTAAACTCCCACCTCAGCTTTGGCAAAAGTATGGCTACGCCCATGAGCACAAGCGTAAAAAATATGCATTATGACTGAATTCAAAATTATATTTTCCATGTGTGAACACCTGCTGCACTAATAAGTAAACATGACTTCACCTTCCGGCCGTCGACTCAGCTCCTTGCCACTTTCAATGAAAAACAAAAGCAAACAAACCCATGTATATTATCTCATCCGCATGGGGGAACGTGGCAAAATGTTGGCATTCATTGCTGTTGCAACAAATATGATGAGTGGTAGTTGGTCATATGAGCTCACAGACACACACAAAGTCAGGTAACTTGCCATTTGGTTAACATCATATGCAGCTCGAATCAAAAGCAGGAAAAAAGACTGCTAAGAAACAGTATTTGGCTATAAATGAAAGAGTTTTAGTTTCACTCTCATCATTTCACTTGGATCCCACTTAGGTCTCACTTGGCGCATGGGAATTGTATGTATGTATGTGCCATAAGCGTGTTTGATAATTGTGCGAGCTTTTGCTTGTGGCTTGATTTTTGTGTTTTGTTTCTTGGTGCAGTTTTAGTAGATGTACTAAGCGGTTTTTCGCTTTACAGTCGACGGTTGGTACTTCACTTTTACCAAGTTGAGGTTAATTAAACATTTTTGATGGAATTTTTAAAATTTTGGTCGCCAACAGTGTCTGAAGGTGTTTTAATTTGATTTTCCCTGTCTCCTTTTGTTCGCGTAGCAATGATTTTCTTGAGGTTTAGTACGAAAATCTGGAGGAGATCTTGTATTTTGTTTCTCGAGGAAGACGACGTGCGAAAATTTGTTTAGCTACACAATATGAAATTGCTTGGAGTTTTAGGTAAGGTGCTCCTTATGTAAGCAATATACTAGCATGAAATTTTTTTAAAGTTAACAGCAGCTAGAAGCTCAATGCCGACTCCGAAAGTAGAGCGAAGCATATATACGACAAGCGATTTTTTCGGCTGCTACCGAGAGGCAGTCTTATTTTGATAGCCTTTCGAAAGCACTTTTGTTGTAACGTACCCTGTGAGGGCAACCTGCGTCTTTGCATAAGGTAGGAAGGAAAACTAATCACATCCTCCATAGAGTTAGGAGTTAAAATATATCCACGGAAATGCATGCTTGTCGAAAAATTTGGTGCTAGGCTGCTTAACATTTTAGTGAATTTGACTCGCTTATGCTTAGAGCATGTTACGGGTTTGTTTCATAAGAGTCAACGCAGCCACCGTGTTGTGGTGGTATCGCCATCCGTCAGCTACACCGAAGACCCTATGAAAAGCAATATTGAAAACTTAAAAAAAAAAAACAATTTTAAATTGGCTTGGGTTGATTTTGTTTGGTAGCACTCGGTGCACCACGCCAATTGGAAGAGCAACTCAACAAAAATCTGCTCGGAGGTAAATAGCGCAACGTATTTGTTTGAAGTGTTGACTTGCGGGAAGGGAAGTCGCTTCAAAACCGATGAGTCATTGGAGCCAGTATTGAACAAATTTGAGACTTGCAATCAAAAGTATATGCGCAGTCCATACTGCTATTCCCGCTTTCAGAAGAATGAGGCGACAATAACTCAGCCTGTGATGGTCCGACGCAGTTTGAAACTCAAATAACTCAGTCAAAAGGGATTTCACATTGATATTGGGCGACTCACTTTCATGCTATTTGGTTTAGTAATGCTGAAGAAGATAACTTTAACCCCAGGCGTTTACTTCTCGGGCGCCATATTATTGTTGCAGCCCTCCATAGAAACACGTTTGTTCAGAAAATAATAGTGATGGATTAAACAGGGATATATTGAAGTAAAAGCTTCTGATTAAATAAAATAAAATGCTCGGGCGCCAAATTAAAGAAAAATGTGTAATTTTTGGTGTATACTCACATTAAAGAGGTAATTGAAATTTACAAGGGAAAGATAAGATACTCGCTACTATTACAGAAAAACATGGGTTCATTATTCATTCAGTTTACAAGATTTCATTATGATTTCAGTTCACAAGTGCCAGCAGTTAGCTCTTTAAACTGATTAAACAACTGATAAGTAAAATCTTCACTAAATTAAGTAATTTTTTAAATTCTACAATCTTTCTATAAATTTTTTTAAAAACATATTTTTTTTTTTTTTCGGACTCACTTTTTATGTGCTCCAAACAAACCAATCCATCGAAATCGCAAATCCGTAAAATACGTCCATTTTTCACTATGTTGATCAAATAAAACGGAATGTTTTTATTGTAAATATGAAAAAACCAGATACAAAATGGAAAAGTATGAAAAAAGTGATGAAAGAGTTAATTGTGATAAACCGATTTAATATCAAAAGAGAGACTTATTACATTGGGATTTTAATGAAGCCAGAAAAAAGAAACCAAAGCCGATGCAATTAAAAGCGCCTTAATTTTCTGGTTAGATTTCTGCAACAAAAAAATTTGGTTTCGACTTTAGAATTGACCGAATTGCCAACTAACGTGGTTTATTGTGTTTGTTTATATGACGCCATAATATTTGGCGCCAAACCATTGAAAATGGCGAAATAATTGGATCAGTTCACACATTCTCACATTACAAATACACAAACACATAAACCGCACATGGACGCGAAAAGTAGCACAATTCAGATAGCTGTGAAATTGCACATTGCAAAATTTTATTAAAAACAAAATAACCTAAATATAAAAATGAACGTAAATAGCAAATGTGAAAAAAGACAAAGTTGAAAAGTAAATAAAAACACATAAGTATATACATATGTACATTAGGGTGAAGCACGAATAAAAAATGTTCTCGCTTGTCGTATGTATTAAAAGTTTACGCATCAATTAATAAAATATGTTACATAATTAAGGTAAGGTACTATGTACAACTATTCTTAATGACAGCATAAACGGGGAGAAGAGCGATAGTTTTATATGAACTTTCGTTCAAAGTTGTTGAACCATAATTTTCGAGGTGGTCCCGGATATTAATTTAGGTATATAATTTTTTATGAAATTTTTTTTGAAGTGACAAATTTTAATTCCTACGTAAATCAAATAGTAAAGTTATAAATGCGGATATTTAACAATGGCTGTCCAACAGCTGAAATAACAACGCACGTACATAGGTGCGAGGCCGGATAGAAGGATAGAAGGAAAAGCCTATGAATGCGAACAAGGGTTTTAGCTCCAGTTTATCCAACTTCGTGCGACTGTAAATTTACTGCAACTCTCCGCCCGACGGAATACTTGACGGAAGTATGGGCGAAAATTGTATCTAGACGATGGAAGTTTTAGTGCTATCTTAAATCCCACACTGATAATTTGAGGCCTTCGATGCTTTGTCTGCTGAAAAAAAAATTACGTAAAACAGGTAGGGTTGCCTGTCTTTTCATTTTTTCTCCTTATATTTCTTTGGTATTCTAATTGTGTTCTTCGCATATGTTACTTGGTTTATGTTGACTCATTCAGTCTTATTTTTTCGATCAGATAACTTTCTTTTAATGCAACCTGGAGCTTATGCTAGTTGGATATGATGGTATCTAATGCTGGATTAAGTTTAAATTTCGAAGTAAAAGCTACAAGCTTACAAGATTCAAAACATTTATGAGAGATTTTATAACTTATTTTCTACCAAGAGAGCAGTGGAGAGAAGTTTTGGTGGCGTATTTCTCTTGAGCACTGGGTTTGCCATAAACGCAGATTATCAGATGTACTGCACCATCTGTAGAACTGAACTTTTGGCGCTTCTGAATTCAGTAGGCACATTCTATCTATTCTTAGATTGGGTAAACTAATGGCCTTTTCAGTCCCTGAAATAATATAACTCTGTTGATTTGAAGGTTTGTGTATTCCTTTGACAAAATATTTACCTTTGAATAGGTAAAGGAGTACCATTAACCACAAACTCAACCATTTTTTAAAATATTAAGTAGTATAGTTTATTAGTTACAAATTAAGAGCGTAACATTAAAGTAAATTTTTTTTTAGAAAGAAAACGCTTAAGGGAGAACCTTTTCACGATAATTGATTTCGATATAGGCCTGAAAAAAGTATCAATTTACGTTAATCATGTTATGATGAGCACGATTTGATTACCCTCTGAATATAAGTGTCGAGGATGTTTGTGAACGACCGTCGAACTTCTTCTAGATGATCAGGGGAATAGTGGGTAACAACTCTTTGCGCCATTATAAAAGATTAAGAGCTTTATTTTTATACTCAGCTGAGCTGAGCTCTCAGAGTATATTAACATTGTTCACATAACGGTAATCCGTAACGGCATAAACTAATAGACTTCTATATATCAAAATGATCTGGGCGAAAAAAGAAATTCATTTAGCCATGTCCGTCCGTCCGTAAACACGATAACTTGAGTAAATTTTGAGGTATCTTGATGAAATTTGGTATCCAGGTTTTTGGGCGCTCATCTCAAATCGCTATTTAAAATGAATGAAATCGGACTGCAACCACGCCCACTTCTTTGATATCGAAAATTTCGAAAAACAGAAAAAGTGCGATAATTCATTACCAAAGACGTATAAAGCGATGAAACTTAGTAGGTGCATTAACCTTATGACGAAAAATATAAAATTAGTAAAATTTTGGACAATGGGCGTGGCACCGCCCACTTTTAAAAGAAGGTAATTTAAAAGTTTTGCAAACTGTAATTTGGCAGTCCTTGAAGATAATCTGATGAAATTTCTCAGAACCTTACTCATATCACCACTTGTGTGCTAAATAAAAATCAGCAAAATCGCATGACGAGCACGCCCACTTAAAAAAAATTTTTTTGTGATGTCAAATTTTAACAAAAAATTTAATATCTTTACAGTATATAACTAAATTATGTCAACATTCAGCTCCAGTAATGATATGCTGCAACAAAATACAAAAATAAAAAAAAAATTCAAAATGGGCGTGGCTCCGCCCTTTTTCATTTAATTCGTCTAGAATACTTTTAATGCCATAAGTCGAACAAAACTTTACCACTCCTTGTGAAATTTGGTAGGGGCTTAGACTCTGGGACGTTAACTTATTTCTGAGAAAATGGGCAAAATCGGTTGAGGCCACGCCCGGTTTTTATACACAGTCGACCGTCTGACCGGCCGTTAACACAATAACTTGAGCAAAAATTTATATATCTTTACTAAACTTAGTTCACGTACTTATCTGAACTCTCTTTATCTTTAAAAAAGAGATGAAACATGGTAATTGGATTGGTTTATTGACGCAAAATATAACTTTAGAAAAAACTTTCTAAAATGGGTGTGGCACCTACCATATTAAGTAAAAGAAAATGGAAAGGTTCTGCAGGGCGAAATCAAAAGCCTTTGGAATCTTGGTAGGAATACTGTTCGTCGTATTACATATGTATATAAATAAATTAGATGTACCCGACAAATGACGTTCTGGGTCACCCTGGTCCACATTTTGGTCGATATCTCAAAAACGCCTTCACATATACAACTAGGGGCTTTAAAAACCCTCATTTATACCTTTAATTTGATACCCATATCGTACAAACACATTCTAGAGTCACCCCTGGTCCACGTTTATAGCGATATCCCGAAATGGTGTCCACCTATAGAACTATGACCCACTCCCTTTTAAAGTATTCTTTAATACCTTCTATTTGAAACCCATGTCATATAAACACATTCCAGGGTTACCCTAGGTTCATTTTCCTACATGGTTATTTTCCCTTATTTTGTCTCCAAAGCTCTCAGCTGAGTATGTAATGTTCGGTTACACCCGATAATAGCCTTCCTTACTTCATACGTTTTTTAGGAAGAGTTAAAAATATTTTATCTCGTATAGTAATTCGCTCCACCCTAATGCGTCTACGTTGTAGATATACAAAAAAGAAAATTGCGTCAATGGCTTTTAGCAAATAAACGCGAAGTCATTTTCGTTTATATAACAAATAAATATACATAACTCCAATTAGTACAACAAAAACAATATCAACATCAACACAAATGTGTACGTAAATGAAAATATTTTTAAATGCAACTGATACCGCTACAATGAAAGTTTTTAAGCGAAATTATATTTAAATTCAACACAGCATAACGGTTAATAATTGTAGCGGTAGATAATTGTTAAATTTCGTAATTAATATAATGTTCCTTATAATGTAATTACACTCAAATTACCAAAAAAGTTATAAGCTTTGTAAATATTAAATACTTACAATGATTACGATAGAAATGTGGTACACAGCCACACACTTTGAGAGCAAAAAACATTCGACATTCGGACAGGCAAAGGCCAAAACTGTAAATGGGCATCGTTAGCATATCATCAGCCTCGTGTTGGTATCGACATTTGCGTTGTTTGATCGTGAAGCTGTTGAAATATAATTAATTTGAAAATTAAATATTTTTGAAATAAAAAGAAATTGAAATTTATACAGGCACCATTTTAAAGCAACTTAACCAAGCCCAACGAAATTCGCTTATTTGAAGAATCAGGAGAATGGAGGGAGGGAATTTAATGGAGAAAGCAGAAAAGACGGTAATTGCAGAGGGAGAAAGGGAGGAAAAAAACAAAGTGATGGAGAACGAAGGAAAAATAAGGAAAGTGAAGTGGAAGAGAGAGAGAAAGAGGAAAAGAAACAAAGTGATAGAAACGATGAAAATGAGGTAATCTATCGTTTGGAAAGGAAGAGAAGGGGGCATAGAAAGTACTCACGATTAGGACAACGATGGTAATGGGTATACTTATACCTAACCTAAATGTTGAATTATTGATAATTATAGTCTAAAAGATACCAGTTAATTTACGGGTATAAGATGTTTAAGTGGAAAGGAGGATGGAGAGAAACAGCGATTAAGGAAGAGAAAGTATTAGAGTATTTGTATGTTCTATTTCATTATCTTCCATTCATTATATTAAACTTTAGCCATCAAGGCAATTTTAGCCATCCGGAACACCAGCCATACCTCCAAAACAAGAGACACCAAATAGTCAAGGCCACTCTTCAACTGTATTTGAAACACACTGAAGATTTCTTGTCTCTTGCTTACTATAGTTTGGGTGCCATAAGGACTCAGCCCTGTCCAGGAGATATTGCCCTTATTTTCCAAGAAAACTTGGGTTTTCTCATTCTACCAGGCACCATGAGTGAGAAGAGTGCTCTCAAACAGCCGATGCAAAAACCGAATGAGTAATAGATTTGTTAGCTGTTCGGTAAGCAGCTTCTCGACATCTAACTTTCTGGTGTCGGCCCGAGCACTTCTTTCGTTGCACAGGTAAGTGTGCTTCATCAATATCACAATAAAGTGCTACCCTTAAAGAAATAAGCATCCGCTCTATCGATGCGTACGAGCAGATAACCGTTATTTTGAAGATCCTCGTCTTGATGTGAAATATTCGCTCACAATCGTGAACAAATGTATCTAACGGAAACTTATCTTTGTCATCAATATTTCCTTTTCCACGCAACTGTATTATATGTCTAAGGGCTCGAATGTCTTGATATCTTATGGAGTACATCCGATTTCTTGTAGGGCAATGATGTTGGTATTGCCTTCACCTAAAAAAGTCTATTTAATGGATGCGTATCCTCATATTATAGTTAAAACGTAGAGAGATTTCTCATCCAACGCTTTTTATTTTTAAGGGGGGTGAATGAGTTCAAGAAAATCTGTTTGACATTTTACACTTACGCTCTCGCCTCCTCAGTGGTATAGATCTCTAATGCGATCAGTTCTACTGTTGTGTAGACAGTTTCGGGGAAAGTATAACGTTGCTTGGATATAATTGGTATATCGCTGGCGCCATGAAAGTAAACGTCATAAGCTGTCGATAGATTAATAATTTGAGCATATATTTCACCATCGAGAGGATGGACAGTGACACGATCACCGTGGTCTAACACGCTCCAATCGTTGCGCTTCCAGTACCTTAAAAGAGGAAACATTTCATTGGACATGGAAAGAAAAACAGAAAAGGATTTGAAAAATAGGGACAAAAAAGGAAAGAAAGTAAATAAAGAAAGAAAGGAAGAAGAAAATAATTAGTCACAGGGCTAAAGTACTATTACTTACTCATAAGAGTTGTAACGAGCCACCAGCGAATTAACCGAATGGCACACACCAAATTCAGTGAGTGTTTCATAAATGTACATTTGTACTGCAGCACCGCTACTCATCTCTGGTTCAAAGTTCCACTTGAGATCATATAACAAATCCAAATACTGTGCGCTTGGTATGCCAAAAGTTTTATTTCGCGGCAAAGTTTCAATATTCTCATAGGTAAGACGTGCCAAATGCTCTATGAAGATGTGAAAATCTGCGCGATCTTCATGAGATGGAAAATTTTTGGGATTAGCGCTGGTGAAAAAAGAAATGAATCATTTTCAGTAGGGAGCTATTTAGAATTATCAACTTGTATTTGAACTTACTCCATATATTCTTCGACTTTCATCTCATCGATACGCTTATGTGGACATACAGTGAGAGAGGGAAAACTCGTGTTCCAAACTAATTTATTACGATCCATTGATATGACCATGGGTGAGGTTTGAAAACGTTCCCAAGTGCGTTTACTGAGAGAAATAATGGCGAATACAGCAACGCAAATGAAAGCAAACCAAATCATTCTGATGCGGATGCGCAAGCGGAAGAGAACACAAGAAAAAGGATATATTAAACGAAATGTAAAATTTGTAAAGCTTGGAAATCAACGGAATTTTCTGAGTGTTGAGCAAAGGAAGAGTTTGATTTGATTCGCTTGAAGTTGCATGTGTGGATGTTTGAGCGCTCTTCTCATACTCTTTTGATTTTTCTTTTTTTATTGTTTGATGTGAATGACCGTCGACAGTAAAATGGCGTCATAAATCTGAATATTTACGCGCATTCATAAAAATCTATTGCGTGTAAATTTATACGATGAGCATTCGCAACTTTTTTTTTTTTTTTTGACTGCTCATAAAAAAGTTGCAGCCGCAAAAGGCAAAAAGCATACGCCAAGCCAACGAACTGTAAATGCGTGTATGAGAAAGCAATAAAAAAGTACTTGTTTCGGATATAACGAAATTTGAAATGCATAATTCCAAAAGTTTGCGCCACATGAAAGAAAAATATAAAAAAATTAAGTCATTGGATAGATTGTGTTAAAAAAATACCAAAGTTGTGTTAGTGTGTTTGTGAATTTTTATGAATACAAGGTGCCTCAAAGTATGTTCGATAGCTTCGAAATTTATTATGTTTCAAAATGATGGAATGTTTTTCGTATTTGTTGAGCCAAAAAATTTAAAATTATATAGAGGAACCAAAACACAACGTTTTCTCAAAACGTAAACAGAATTTTGTTTGTCACTTAGCCTTTTTTTAGTTTTAGTTCAGAAGACTAAAATTGAAACTCAGAAATTTTAAATTCAAGTTCAGAAGAATACAATTGATGTTCAGAAAGATACTATTGAAGTTCAGAAATATATATTTGAATTTTTCTGAACTTCAATTGAAATTTTCTGAGCTCAAATTCTAATTACCTGAAATTTAATTGAAGTTTCTGAACTTAAATTGTAATTTTATGAACTTGAATTGTAATTTTCTGAACTTAAACTGGAAAAGTTGTCGTCTTTTTTGGTAGTGGAAATGAGAATATAGTGTACTGTGCCCAACTGAAAGTGTACTAATAAAATCCAGTTTGAATTTTGGAAGTAGCTATTTGTCCGGATATTTCTTCTTTTACCATGCATGATTTGTTGTTGTGGGTTGTTTCCTCTACAAATACAATGGTAGTAAAATAATTTGAAAAAAGCAGAAAAACGTTCTACTACGCTGAAAATTTAGTGCATTGCGCCCAACTATGGTTAAACTAAACGCAAGCGAATTCTGATGGCTTCTATAATAATTTGCCTAAATAAATTATACTTTGTAATAAAATAAAGGGTTCGACAACTTTTTTAGGGGCTAACATGCAGTAGAGCGTACCAAGCATACAAATAATACCCTATCTAGAGTTTCGAATACACTATAAAATTCAAAAAATAGGGGCCGAATCTTTCTTTTAATATTTTGAGTGAATCTAATTTCTTTTGATATGTATATATATTTGTTACGATATGAGGGAATATGGAATGAAAGCGTAAAATAAGTGTAGGCGTGGTCTTTGGAAGTGATATTCTATTCCTAATTTTTTTTGCTTTTAGTATCATTCAAATCTATGAACTGTTGAATGAATAACTCAAATATAGAGTATACCAAAATGTTCTTTGTTTACACTACTTTGGTAGTAATATTTCACAATTAAATTACTCGCGTACTTCCCTGATAGCGTGTCAAAATCAAACGGATGAGTCATTCCTTAGCTTGCGCTGCTTTTATACTACCTGCTATCTCATTCGCCTATTTCTCATAGGCTGCAAACTTTTCACGAACAGCCTCCTCGTACAGTTCCTTATATATATATCTCATTTCTGTACTAATATTCACATTGGCATTCTTGTGGCATGTGTGTATATGTGAGAGTAATATATGTAGTAACGTCTGAGGTCCTATGCGCTCTCACTGTTGCCATACATGTATGTGTGTGTATATGACTGAGTAGTATGCGCCGTTTATTGCTGTGCACACTCTTGGCTTTGGTTTTAATATGCATGTGCGGTTATTTACTTCGCTGTTGTTGTACATTTTTTACTAGCAGCATAATGACTTATTGTATTTGCTGTTATTCACCACATCATTAAGGAATAGGGGTGATGTGTAGTAATGGTATTCTGCAAGGGGATTACAGGAGTGAGTGTAAGAGTAATCACTACATTGCGGGGTAATGTAGGAATAATGTACGTGGTATAGTTGAAATAAGATGAACGGTTTGTTACCTATGACCTATCTGTTTCTTATCGAAGGATTTTGAGCGTTTTGTCCATTTCTTATCGGCAAGTTATCGTTTGTTAGAGGTGTGTTATCAACGAGGCAATTACAAGTTATTGATTTGTCATCGAAATAATATAGATTTTCCTATCAAAAACGAAATTAACAGACGGGTAGTGATAAAAAACGAGCTATCGGTATTTGTTATTGATTTATTATCGAAAAATTATCGATGTTTAACCAAACATATATTGATTTGTTATCGAAAAGTTATCCACGTGTCAGCGATTTATTACACAAAAATAAGCGAATATTTAACAAAAATTTATCGATATGTTGTAATAAAATAATCTATTTGTTATCAGTTTGTTGTTGCAGTGTTGTCAGTTATCTGTGACTATAAGGCTTGAAAATATTAATATAGTTTAGAATTCGCTTTCAGTTGATACATTTTGCAACATCCTGTACCAACTTTTTTGTATGGTTTATTGTTATATTTCACATATACATACTTGGCAACATGCAACCAATGGCAGTAAACTCAGCCGCTTGTCTCCGCAATTTAGTTCTGTTTGGTAGCTCCTAAATAAAACGCTTGAAAAGTCAAAGTAGGAATGCAAAATGTTATTGAAGTGAAATCTGAATTTCTTTACGAAGCAAACAATTAAATACCGATGTACTAAGAACAAGAAGCCAAAGTCAAATAGTCATGATAGTCGCATTTCCGCACGTCTTCATTTGCTTGCATAAAAAAATCTAAGTTGCCCTTTGAGTCTTCAAGACAGAAATGTCGCCACAATGGCTCATAAAGCTTTCGATGCGAATCATAAAAAAAAAAACGATTGCAATTCGTTTTGCACTATTTTTTTGCAATAATTTTGTAAAATTTATAAAAATGTGCAGGCTGGGCCTTACATCTCTAAAGGGAGAATTACTCCTTTTTAAATACGACGAGTTGCATTGTTACTTCTGCATGTACGGCATAAGTCCACATATTTGTAGCTGAGCGGTAAACAGTGGTAACACCACTTTTTTTCTAGAATCGATTTGTTAATATAATTTTTAAACTTTATTTTGGCGTCTTGATCTTCTGAAAATCGATGATAGCTCAGATTTTATTAATTTGCAAATATATACTTTTTAATTTAAAAATGTTGTATCTCCATTTATCACTGAGGTAGAGAATTTACTCGCTTTGCTCATTTCTCAAAATGTACTGTTTTGGACATACGATTGTTTACCTCTCAACTACAGATATTAAAGTACATATATCTGTGGCATATAAACACTTACTTTGCTTTAATGCATTACGCCTGAATCATACGTAACAAGCTTTTGGCGTACCACTTTGATATGTCTTTGACTTTAAGTAACGAGAAATAAATTTGAAGCATAGTTTTTTATTGAGCTAGTTTTTCTTTGTGTCACCAGCTACTCACATGTAAAGCTAATGAAGCCCATCTTGTTATTATTGTAGGAGGCTAGAGCGCTCTTAGTAAGTTATCAAACTACAATGATCCATACCAGGAAGAGCTTCATAGTTCTAGCTGTTGATATTCGGCATTTGGAAGTTTGATCATCAATACGGTACCAATTTTTTAAGAAAGGGGTTCAAAGGGTATCTGGACTTCAGAAAATAGAGGATTGGTATAAAATGGAAAGAACACGCTCGTTACACGTAAAAGTAAGAAAATTGGGCCATATATTCGCTACTCTGTAGAAAACCAATTTTGATGATGAGGTTATTGCGTAAAATATTTGCTTTATAGGTATTCCAGTGGTCATAAAGTGGCTGAGAAATGCAAATACACCCTCCTACATATGTTGCGAAAGAAATTTTCTGCGTCAGTATATACATAGGGAACGTACCCAAACTACGTGAACCATTTTCTACAACTTTTTATCCCTCTCCCCCTCCTCGGTGGCCCCCGGTAGTATATTTTAAGATCCCCCCTCCCCCTTTAGTTTTAACGTAGTAGTTCATAAGTATGATTTTAAATTATTTTTTGCTAACTTAAAATAAAATGTATTTGATTTGTATTTGTTTTTATTAATTCGGCACCCGCCGCGTTACGCGAAGCTTGCGTGCATACATCTAATATATGTATAAAATTCTGCTGTCACGGTTTTAGAGGCTGAACTCCTCCGAAACGGCTGAAGCGTTTCTCATGAAATTTTGTGAGCATATTGGGTAGGTCTGAGAATTGGCCAGCGTCTACCTTTTTTCGCTAAGTGTCTAGGGTCTTGAGATCAAAACGTGAACCCGGGTACCCCTAGAATGTGTTTATACAATATGGATATCAAATGAAAGCTGTTGATGAGTGCTATAGTACAGGATAATTCTCATACAACTGGGAGGCTAGGGTCTCGAGATATAGCCCAAAACGTGGACCCGGGTACCCTAGAATGTGTTTATACAATATGGATGTCAAAGGAAAGCTGTTGATGAGTGCTATAGTGCAGGATAATTTTCATACAACTGGGAGGCTAGGGTCTCAAGATATAGCCCAAAACGTGGACCCGGGTACCCCTAGAATGTGTTTATACAATATGGATATCAAATGAAAGCTGTTGATGAGTGCTATAGTACAGGATAATTTTCATACGTCCTATTCGATTTGCCTGAAATTTCGTATATAAATTTGCCTATATTAGTATTTACGATGCCTTTTTCCGGGAAGTTTAATAGAGACGGACTTGGACTGGGATTAGGACTAGGACTGGGACTGAGACTGAGACTCGGAGTGGGACTGGGACTGAGACTCGGAATGGGACTGTAACAAAATACATGACACCCTCTGGGACTGGAAATAAGAGATGAAGAAGAAGGAGATAAACTTGAGAGAAGAGAAAAGAGAGAAGGATACTGAGAAAGAGATAGAATGAGATGAAGATGGAGATGAAGCGAAAAAGATGGAGGGAAGGGTGAATAAAGAGATAAGGAAAAAGTGTAGAGGGGTAGGGCAGAGTTAGTTGAAAAAGCTTATTAAAATGTATGCAGATCGGCCAAATTTAGAGCAGAACAACGTCTGCCGGGTCTGCTAGTATAGTTATAAGTTAATAATAAGTTAATAATATTAAGAAGAAAAAATTTATTTAAAAACATATCCGAACAACAACATTTATAAAGTATTTTTCTTTATTATTTCTTTTCATCTAATTCAACTTTAACGATAACACTTCCAGCATCAAGCCACTGGGATACATCGTAGATTATGGAAGCAGTAGCATCAAGAGTTTCCTCAGACGTATTTATTATTTTTTTTCCTCGTCGACAGCCTCGTTGTATCCACTGCGCGCTTTGCTCCACGATACATAAGATCTCTTTGCATTACCGTGCACGTTTTTCTGATGATTTTTTCATGGAAATTTTTGACGCGAAATAAATTCTACAAAAAAATTGCAAGATTTTCTAGAGATTATTGACTACGTGACAAAGTCTTAATACCTCTCATCCTCCTTGTGACCAGGTGTAAAAACTAAAGAAACACCCTCCCCCCTAAAGGGTTTACTTAATTTGGGTACGTTCCCATACATATATAGCAGTATTTGAGTTTAGCATACTTTAAGGCGCCGCGATACTTCGAACGTCGATTCATACAAAATTTAAATGTAAACTCTTTAAAACTAGAAACTAGCCACGAAACCAAAGAGCATAAATATAATAAGAGCCGTCACTCGTTATTTTTTAGGCATTTACTCGATGTAAACTATGAGGTAGTCGCTACTTTTTTTAGGGCGAGATGTTTATAAATGTCTTCTATACATTTTCATGGGGTATTTGTGTTTATTTTTCCGACTATATTTAATTAATTATTTAATTCACGTTTGCATTAAGTGACAACACCGTATGGATAAATGGAAGGCAATTCAAAAATGTCCCTCATAAAACAAAAGTAGCGACTACCTCACAGTTTACATCGAGTAAATGCCTAAAAAATAACGAGTGACGGCTCTTATTATATTCATCCTCTTTCACGAAACTATTCACGAATGAATTTCTACATACACGTATACGTATATATGTATGTGTGCATCTATTAAATTTTGGAGATTAGAATGCTTAACGCTTTAAGTGTGAATAAAACTTATACAAAACTATTTTATTTGTTTGAAATTGCACTTTGCCAACAAAAATGCAAACAAATTGAGAAATAATTTTGAGTGGATGATATTGGAGAAAAACTTTTCAAAATACATAAAACCATTTCAGTAGTACAAAAGAGAACAATCATGTCACTAAGCAGTAAAATTAAAGTGTCAAGACATTAAAGTGACTATTTCTTTGTTAGAGTTAAACACAATGGAAATATGTATGCATTTGGAATTGGCGCCTAAGAGCTTGAAGTTTTCGACAATTTTGTACCATGAAATGCCAGCACATATATTAAACACAAAAATGTTTGCAAGTATGTGTAGATGTATGCTTGTGTGTGCCCACTACTCTTGTCTGCGTTATTTGTAGAGACAGTTGAGATATTAACTTGGGAACAAATATGCAATAAGTTACTAAGAAATAAATAAGAATTTTCGTAGCTCAAGCTAAGTAATAACGAATTTTGTGTACTTAAATTGTTTTGTTGACAATGCGAACAAAATGTACATACTTTTGGCTAAAAGCGTTGGACACTCACTTTAATATATGTATGTATATGTGCCTCCACATTTGAGTTTAATACACCGTGGTGTTATGGTAGCGTGCACCGCCTACCACATTGTATGCCCTCGGTTCACACCACGAGCAAAGCAACATCAAAATTTTAGAAATAAGGTTTTTCAATTAAAAGGAAATTTTTGTAAGCGGGGTCGTCCCTCGGCAGTGTTTGGCAAGCGTTCCGAATGTATTTCTGCCAAGAAAAGCTCTCAGTGAAAACTCATCTGCCTTGCAGATGCCGTTCGGAGTCTGCATAAAACATGTAGGTCCCGTCCGGCCAATTTGTAGGAAAATCAAGAGGAACACGACGCAGATTGGAAGGGAAGCTTGGCCTTAGATCTCTTCGGAGGTTATCGCGCCTTACATTTATTTATTTTTTTTTTTACAAACAAAAGTGGACATTGGTTACTGTTTCTATATTTACAAATCTTTCTCTTAGTTTATTAAACGTTTCTTCTTCCTCTTATTGTTGCTATTTGTACGCCTTCGCAGCATTTGAACAAGTTGATGTTATATATTTATTTTGCTGCTGAAATATTATGTACTTCGTTCGTTGTATTTATATAAGTCATAAGCAAATAGGTACTCGTACATACGCACATATCATATTGATTGCTATACATGGGAGATGTTATCGTTGGTATGTTTGTTGTTTGTGTTCATAATTTGACAAACATTTTTGTGACAGATATTTTTCATGAAAGTTTAATACGTACTTTTTATAAATAGTGGAAGTGAGAGGTGAAGTGAAAGTGAGAGTGGGAGTGGGAGTGGGAGTGGGAGTGGGAGTCCGTGTAAGGGTTAAAGGGGCAGTGGAATTGATAGGAAGAGGAAGGAAAAATGTGAGATAGAAAGAAGAGAGTGATAAGGAGGTGAGTGGAAGTAGTAGTGAGAGTCGGATCGGAGGTGTAAGTGAACGTGCGAGTAGAAGTGAGAGTGAAAGTGTAAGTGTGAGTAAAAGTGGTAGTGAGAGTGGGGGCATATGCTTGACTGGGAGTGGGAATTGTGCTGGAAGTGGGAGTAGGGTTAAGAGTGGGAGTAAAAGTGGAAGTGTGAGAAATCTCGGAATAGGAAGGAGAAATGTAAGACAGAGAAAAAGACAGTGATAAGGAGGAGTAAGAAAATTTTTCAAATGTAGAAAGCCAATTTTCGGGAGGACATAGCCTTGTGCTTGTATTTGTATAAGAATGAGGACCCCTTTAATTCTTCGTCATTTCCTGGCCTATTATTATTTCTAATTCTGAGTTTTGAGAGTTTCCAGCGCTGTATTTGTGCTTAAATTTTGGGGAAAATATTTCTTTTATCGCGTGTCTCAAGTGGAAGCGAGAAACGTTGCTATAATATAAAGACAGAAATTATTTCTTACGGAACATTCGAAAAGATTTCAGGGTATCAGAAACGTTTGAAGCTTTCTGCCAGCCTACGTATGTACCTCCTTCTTCGCATCGGTATAACGCAGACTTATAACGGGTCTTTTTTCGAGACAAATGCGTGTAGTAATGCCTTAGTTATATATTGGGCTTTGTGAGCTTTGAGGCTGACTTTTTTGAGTATTGACCATGAGTGGGCGTCCACAAGAAGAAGGCTTATTAATTCTTAAATTGCTTTTTCGCTGTTTGATAACTCTGCACCCCAATGCCCGTAATGAGCAACAGTGCGATCATCCACGGTTTTCATCACTTTTAATTGATCTTCGCGACTGCCAACCTACGTCATTTTCCACCCACATTTGGTTCGTGTTCATGTTCCTTAAAAATTTATAAAATTATGTTTATTCATTTCCATTTTCCATCATAGTTTAAAATACTAGTTCTGTCAATTTCCGTCATATTAAGAACTAATTAAAAGTTTACAGAAAATTTACGCCAACGAACAGCGAGAGACCAGTTATCATTTTATTTATTTTAAATTCTTTTTTAGCGGCTCTATATTAGTTGCATTTTCCATGTAAATTTGTTCACGACGTCACTTAATCTGCATCAGAGATAATTTCGAGCTGCGTATTTATTTGATGGTTATGATGAACGCTCGGATGGAAGTTTTGCAAAGCTTTGAACACACGCGCATAGGGTAGACGGTGTTGGGTGTACGAGTCTGAGCAGCATTTGCTTCTCGGTAATGGTAATTTCGTGGAAAAAAGGATTTTTTACTATTATAACATACACTGTAGTAGGATCTGTGTGTCTTTAGGAATATGTATGTATGTGTGTTAGCATTAAATAAAAAAATACTCTGCAGGCATTAGGGTGTCATGGCAAAAAAGTGGATTACAAAATTGAGCGAGAAGCAGAATGAAAATAATGCTGGCAATAATTCAGCAAACTTTCAGCTCCACCCAACAACAGCTGCAACACATTCACATGCTTACATAAAGAAATATGATGTATCCTACTATAGAAAAACTAGCCTAGTAAGTATAACTAGTAGTTAAAATATAATTAGAGAGTGTCATTTCAGTTGTTTTAACCTAGTATGTTGAATAAACCAACGGTTCTTCGAGGACAGGAAAATTCTCCCGAAAAATAAGTCGTGTCTTTTATGCTCAAGTTCCAGCCAAAGGTAGCGCAGGAAGTATATTGGAATATTACCCCCTTTAGGTTAATAGATGAGTTCATAACCAAAAAAAATTTACTCGAAAATCAATAGATTCAGAGTTTTAAGGTTCGGATAACATTTTTTCAGCAATGCTACAAAAAATCGGAACTGAAAAACAGAACATTTTGCTGGAAGCTTCGTGGATGGAACACAAAACCACCAGCAGGTTAGGGGGCTTATAATATACCCACGGCAGGTATACCTATGGTAAGGGGGGGAGTGAATTTCCCAAATGGTTTTGTAGCGCAACCCTTTCAAGAGGTGGCTAGCGCAAGCTAAATCTCCAGCCCAATTGTCAACCTCAACTAGACATGGCGAATTTTGTTTCTTTAGCAGCCGAGGCTCTGGCAACCACAAGTTACTGATGGAAAAAGAGGTGAGGACTTTCAAGTGGGACAACGGTGGGTCAGGAGACAATCTATGGGGGCTAGCGACTAGCACACTTGATAAATTTCAAGAAGCTGCCTTTGTTGTTATTCCGTTAACGTAATTTCACGGTGTCTTCAAGGGTTTGAAAGTTGTAGCTATGGAAAATTGGCGACTAGCGAAAAATGAAATTATTACTAGTTATGTCGCGTTTCACAAATAATTTCTTTGACTGCTGGGTTCATTTTCTATGCGCTGATGTTGAAAGAGTAAAAAAAAAGAATAAAATTATTCCAGAAAAATCTCTGCGGTGTACATATGTGATACCATGGCAGCTAACAACAGGTCAGTTGATATGGTAACATATATATGTATATGTAAACGCATATCTTTTCTCTAACAGCCTCATGCATATTCATTTACAGGGTGTACAGAATTTTTTGACTTAAGCTCATGAGGGATCAGAACGAAAATCGGCAATGACAATGGATGGCACAACACCGAAACCGGTTTGTCTCGAAACCAAATTTGACAAGGGATGACGAAAAATCGTTCCAATATACGTCGTTTATCCATCCTGTCGGAAAATCAACCAAAACAAAATAAGTCAGTTATGCTGAATATTTGCTAAGCTAAAATGGAGATCGAAGTTATTTATATAGTAAATTTATACTAGAAAAGCAACGATGATCAGAGCTTTGGCATTGAGAGTGATCTTTTACGTGATTTCTTGCTATCACCCAACGCATTGTTTAGAAATTTTTATTTTTTTAGAAAAGTTATTTTGTTAAGAGGATACTTATAGTAAAAAACTACATTTCACAGTTCAACTTCCTTTCTCCCAATTCCTTCCCTCTTCTAAATCTATACTTATACAAATCTCTTCTCATTTAACTCGCTATTTCGATCCTGCCAAAGCCCCACCCAGAGTTCAGGGGAGTTTCTTAATCAAAAACAAGCACACAAAAGTCTCGTGCATAGTACAGGTCTGCAAGTAGGATATGTAACAGTACGCATATACACAGCCACGTTCACCTGATAAAATAACTTGTGGATGCTATTTGGCACTGTTGTACTTCTTAGGTCCAAGAAAAGTGTAGTAGCTGCTAACGGAAACTGCGTAAAATTTTTATTGTAAAATTACAAAGAAATATCCTTAATTACTTTCAAACGAGCACTTAATTACATCTCTATTTAAAATCCATATGTTATGGACAATTTTAATTAACAAATTGTGATACTTTATTACCGGGGACGGTTGCTAAAACACGACCAAAACCGTCGGTGGAGGTATTAGTAGACGTGTTTTTGCCTCGCTTCCAATAACTCGAATACTTTTTCGCTTTTGGACTATTGATAACAGGACAAGACGCGTCTTTTCATTTCTCTTTCCACATTTTTTGGCAGGTTGTTGCATTCGGCCTGGGTTTCAAATTGTTTTTCGCGGAGAACTTTTGAACTTGTATTCTTAATACTGGAATAACTACGCGTCCTCAGATAGCCAAAATCAAGACTTTTGTATAATTTTCTGTAGGACGCATATAGGTGCACTACATTTTCATACTAAATTCGTTCAAAAAAATCTACCATCACAGCAACCCATATCTGATATTCCGCTCCTTTTTTTGTTTCACTACGTCGCTTTTCACGACAGCAACACCGGTAATTTTGACACTTCGTTCAGTGTCAAACGCATGTTCCACGCAGGTTCCACTGAGTTCCACAATAGTTTGACACTGACCGAAGTGTCAAACGGCAGTGTGTTAAAAAGAGAAAGGAATTGTTTCCTTCTCATACATATTATACTTGTAAACCTATACTATGGTCTCGTGCACAGGGTAGCACATATGAGCAGAATGGGTAAGCTCTACTGCATAAAGCAAATAAAATGAAAATGCGCATAACAAAAACAACAACGGGAAAAATGAAACAAGCTGTAAACGAACAGACGCAGTTATAGCCTAATGATAGGCGTGCGGCAGTGGAAATCTGAAAAGTCGAGTTCGATTCTAAGCTCGGGGAGATTACAATTTGTAATTTAAAAGCACAAAGATATTTGAAGAGATCTTTGGCATATCTATATCAGTCAGTATGTTGAATTATTTTCAGTTTTTTTTTATCATAATTAAATACAGAAATTATTGTGCAATACGTTAAAACTCATTAAATTTTAGGAATGTAAAAAATATTACTATTCTAAATACCCCTATGTTCTGGTATCACTATTCTGGTAACACTACGGGCTTATTCAGTTTATGTGAGGTCCTCATGGACCCGCCAGTTCAACCTAACCTATCCCCTATGTAAATATGTGGCAGTCCTTTATCATTGAAAGACTTAAATTATGAAAGTCGGCTCGGCAGATCGGCTATTTTGCTCTACGCAAGTCGGGGTCTTTAATTGTTAACATACAAAAAAAATAAAGGCAGGAGTGACTATCCGGCCGGGAAAATCTGGGTCGGCACGACAGGAGGAGAAATAAACCTTACATGCGGTAGTGCACCGTTGAATCTTTGCTCCATTAGAGCCACGTCCCTCTTATCCATCCTGTCTGAAAATCAACAAAACAAAATTAGTCTATTAATTATCTTGTTTTACCCTAAGCTATTCTCAGCCTGGTGTACAAAAGCTGTAATTCCGCATATGTGAATTTCTGCAAAAAAAAAAAAAAAAAAAAATATTGAGGAAAAAGGTAGTATATTCGCATTTTTGTTTTCATGTGCTTTTACTGTGCTTACATTAACTCTTTCCTCCATTACTAGTGAAGGAAAAAACTGAATAAAATGCGCGTTGTTTGAGATTTTATTATTTTTTGGGACAAAAGTTGGAACCAATATACATATCTATATATATTATAGCTACAAGAAAAAAATTCCGAAACTCCGTGAACATTTGCAAGTAAATGAGCTTTGATTCCGGCATGCACTCGTAAGCTCCAAGCGCAGATGTGCTATGTGAGCACTGCCCATAAAAGTTCGTTGTGTGCTAATTTGAAATTTATTAATGGTTAATCAAGTTTTTTATGTTCTTATTTTTTTCGATTTGTATTTCATCTTCACTTTCCCTGTAGAATATTAAATTTTAGGTCATGTATTTAACCTGTACTCATATTCAGAGTGATAGCGCCCAACGTTGGACCCTTCGAGAATGCCGACGAACTTGTTTTTAAATTATACATAATTTTAAGAGAAAAAACGGGCTTATTTTGGATCCCTCCCACAGAATCTTTAAATTAGAGTAGGAAATATTGTGGCTGCACTTCTCTCAGTAAACAACCGCGGTTGCGGCTAGCCAAGTTTTAGCAGTGGGTATGTGACTCTCTATGCAGAAAATAGTTTTCATAAAAAGCAACAATTTTTTTTTGTATGAGCGGACAATTCTTTTGATGTCAATAAGCGCAAAGAAATCTGGGACTACTCCTATTTGCGTAAGTAAACCTGAAGGATCTGCATCCTTAAAGGCAATGCTGCTCCATTTACTTAATGTTTTAAAGGATTAAAAAAAAGTTATTCCAATTAGAAAAGTTTTTCTAATTGACTTGTGTCTATTTCTACCATTAAAACTTCCTAGTGAAAAATCATCTTCCTTGCAGATGCCGTTCGGTTGGCATAAAACAAACACATCCCATCCTGCCAAGCACCACGCAAATTGGAAGAGAGCCTCGGCCCAAGTCTCCTCGGAGGTAAATTGCGCTAAGTATTTTTGTTAATGCTAACATTATGGCTTATACAAAAATTAATTTAATATGTATTGGATCAAGTTCTTAATTTTATATTTGCCTGAGTGTATTAAACCTCAGAACACCTATACAAATAATCATTTAATACGCTTAAATTAAAATATATATAAGAGGTGAGTGGGTGGAAACCGTTGAACTGAGAATATAAATTAAGAGAAGAGAATGATTGTTGTGGTTGAAATGCGGTTTTCGAAGGCAGCTTTACCTGTTTTCTCTACAGCTTAGCTTCTCACACGTGAGCTAGTTCAACTTTTTGTCAGCTTAAGCCAGTGACATTAAAATAGTTTGGTTAGACAAAATGTAAGCTATAAAATTGTAATTAGAGCACACGCTGGTGGGGGTAATTGAATTACAAAAAAGTAGATGGAGAAATAAGTTATGTGAGCCTTAAAGCATGCAATGCCCTTCAGGTTGCTAAATGCAAACAAATTTGGGCCCAAAATGGAAATTTCATAACTTTGGATCGCAAATGAGCATTTTGGAGAGAATTTTGCAGAAATTTCTTTGTTAAGGTGTTTTTGCAGAAAATTTTTAGAATTGGGTACTTTTGAGAAAAAACAACTGAATGAAACATAATCTAATCTGCTATGAACTAATATATTTGCCGCGGGATATTACAAATATGTTTCATACGAAAAATATGGGAATCCTGGCATATATTTAGTCTTGCAGTAATCTCATTGTGATACGACTAATCTCACTGAGCTGTAGCGGAAACGATTTCTTTTATCCTACGAACCTTCAAAGGTACTCACTCTGGCCTACCTCTTCGCCAAAAGGTTTTTGGTTAACAATGTTACCTGTAGTGCACTCGAGTGGAGCAACTTACGATATTCCAATATTTTCCTTCAGTTGCTGGGGTACGAGCACATCACTCCATCTAGAACCGGACCAAGCACGCTTCTGGGTAGAGATCTTGTTCCATTGTATATAAATAAAAATATCAATAAGGGACCTACGTATTTTATGCCGACTCCAAACGGCATCTGCTAGGCAGATAATTTTCCCTGAGAAGCTTTTCATGGCAGAAATACACTCGGAGTGTTTGCCAAACCACTAACGAAGGGCAACCCCTCTTAGAAATACCTTTTTCTAATTGAAACGATTATTATATCAATTTATGATGTTGCTTTGCCTATGATTTTAGCCCGGGTCGTTCGGTGTGATAGGCGGAGCACGCTTGGCGGCTAGGATATCTTCTGTCTTCTATTGGTGTAGTCTGAAGTTTCGGAGGTTAAACAGGAACGGAGACTACGCCCTGGAGAGACTATCTTCCTTCTCCATCCATTTCCCCGTCAATTTTACTTAATTGGGAGAATTTGGTGCCCTGAAGGTCCGAAGACCAATCTTAACTTAAATTCTCCCCTATTTCCTCAAATTTGCGCTACTTTGCGTAAAAGCTATAGGCTTCTGCGATGGTAGTGGTTTCTTATCATTGAAGGTAGTAGACTTTTGCCTAAAGTTTCAGCTTAGTTTTAAGTTTTCATCCACTCGATGTGCTATCAAATCGTACCATAGCACATAACGAAGCGAAGCCTAGGCTTTTATTTTTTTTGACTTTTTGCCCTCTATCATGAAACTTATTGTTGCATAATTTAAGGCGCATTAGATATAAGACTTTTTCTTATCGAGTTTTAGCGATAGTAGTTTCTGAAATTCGATGTTACATTTGAAAATATATACATAAATTAAATATAAATAAATATAATAAATTAAATTATAATTGCAGCTTTCTTTAAAAGCTTTCCGCGAAATAAAAGCAATGTGCAACACTTGATAATATTAAATAGCTTATTCGTGTCACAGATAAAAAACAGTTAGCTTAGCAGTGATAAGAATGTACTAAACAGTATTTTACATGCGCAAGTGACACTTTCTGGCTGTTTTTTCAATGTTTCCCCCAAAAAAGCTCGTCCCCTATAAGTATGCCTCTTCAGCTGTATGCGTTGAGTGGTGTTAAAATTTCTGTTACATTTCATGCATAAAATCGCAAACGAAATGTAAGCGTGCAAAGTTTAAACTGAATCTATTTCCGCATTGATTACAGTACGTAGTTGTTGCTATCTTCTTTTTCCTAGAGCAAAAAGGCGAGTAATAAATTCTTAAAAACTGACACGACATGACAAATAGGATTACAGAGCGAGTGCATGAGTTTAAAAACACGTTGCTTGGTAGTCGAAATAAACCTTCGTGCAAGTCTTTTTATGTGAATAGAATTTGCGAGTATTAGTTACTTAGGTTTTCGTGAGAGATCTCACACAACCAAGCGTGTGGCACGTGAGCTGTGTGGTATTGTAAACGTTTGGCTTAAAGCGGATGTAATTAGCGTAAAGTGTTTGGCGCTTGGAGGTTGAAGGTTGTTTGCTCTCATACCATGAGAAAAGAGACAGACTGTTTGTCTCCTCAGCATGCAGGGGGCTGCGAGAACTGTGTTTGTGCTGTAAGATACATTTGTCAGATAAGTCAGTTGGATGTGGAGAACTCATGCTGCGACTGACCAGTAACTGACATTACCATCGACCAAATAAATTTTGTGTGGATTAACCTACATTTCACAAAAGAACATATCATGGATGGGGGATATGGTTTGTATCTAATTTGGTTGTCTGCTTCTGGGTATTTATATTTTGGAAATATTTTGTAAGTTTCTCGTTTGGTTCATCCTGCTTCGATAGAATATCATATTAAACGCTTAACTTCAGTGTTATATTGGAATAGTGATCAATGAAATGTGATAGCTTCCGATAGCACTTAAAATATTACAAACAGGTACTCTAAGTTGTTCATCCATTCAGGTGAAAGAGGGTATATGAAATTCAGTCGCAATATGCCGAGATGTTCTTAAAAGTTCTTGATAATAGAGTACGAAGGATTTTGAGATTAAATGTACGTCTCGGCCGGCCGAACGATTAAAAGTCTACCAGATTGGAGTGCCTGCATTGCCTTACTGGTGCAAAATAGACAAAATGGGCTTTATCAAAGGTTCCAGTAGCACTCGCTAAATTAATGACTAACAATTGGATGGATAAATGAAATGAGTAGTTCATTATAACTCTTGGGGTTTTAAAGAGAACGGATGACTAACATTTAAAAACTTTTTATCGCAGTGGTAGCCATTCTTTACGCCACTGTTGGATAGCATGTTTAGGATGCTGGCACTATCACAGGACTAAGTGCCCCCTATAGTTGCTTACTACATAAAAGGTGCCCAATAGAAGGTAGAGCTTTACCAGCCAGGTAACATTGGGCTGATGTTTGAAAAAAATTACAACAAAATAGCAGCATGCGAAATGAGCGTCTATTAAACTAGAAAATCACTACTGCACTGATAGTCTGATATGCACCGATTTCTGGGTACTATTTAGAAGCTTTGAATATAAAAAAAACAGGCTGAGTCTTGCGTAATTGGGACTCGTTGAGTATAGTATGCTGAGCTTATGTCTAGTCATATGGTGAGTCTTTTTAACTGACCCCGAAGATTTATAAGAAAATCCCTCAAATAATCGATAATACTTCAGTGTGAGTTTTTTTTTGATGGGGTTACCTAAACATCTGCTTCCCTCAATAGGTTCACTCGGAAGTCTATCTCAAAACTGCTTTTTTTCCTATGTTTCATCAGGGTATAAGCTTTGTCCAAAGCTTTAAGTGATTTAATGTATTAAATTTTGTTTAATTTTGAAAAATTATGTTAAAATTGATCAAGTAAAGCTTCGAAGATAAATCGAATATGGGAGCCGTGAGAAGGTTTTTTTTTTTTTTTACTTTTTTCAGTTAATCAACTTAAAGCTGAGTATAAAAAAGGCGTGCTCTGATTAAATGATTTTTGAAGAAAAACGTGAACTTTAAATTCTGCGAGGTCAGCCTGAAACTAGTAGATTAACATCATTAACACACTTTTATTAGCTTGGCCTGTATCTATGTATGCAACGGAATCTTTGAGCTTAATTTTTGCCGATTTCTAGAAGTCTGATTAATTTGAAACTTTGTATACGTATCAAGGCTCGATGAAAATGCATTAATGTGATGTTGCGGTGACATAAGGTCAACGGCTATAAGGTCAATTGGCCTTATTACCACTTTGAATGGCCATATGTTTGACTGAAACTTTGCATGCGTATCAAGTCTCGATGAAAATGCATCAATGTGATGGCGTGGTGACATAAGGTCAACCGCCATAAGGTCAATTGGCGTTATTACCACTTTGAATGGCCATAAGTTTGATTGAAACTTTGCATGCGTATCAAGGCTCGATGACAATGCATTAATGTGATGGTGTGGTGACATAAGGTCAACGGCCATAAGGTCAATTGGCGTTATTACCACTTTGAATGGCCATAAGTTTGATTGAAACTTTGCAGACGTATCAAAGCTCGATGACAATGCATTAATGTGATGGTGTGGTGACATAAGGTCAACGGCCATATGGTCAATTGGCCTTATTACCACTTTGAATGGCCATATGTTTGATTGAAACTTTGCACACGTATCAAGGCTCGATGACAATGCAATAATGTAATGGTGGAGTGACATTAGGTTAACGGACATAAGGTCAATTGAACTTATAACCACCCCAAATGGCCATAGATTTGAAACCTTGCACATAATGCGAAAAACGCATTCATTTATTAATGATAGAAGTGGATGCTCTTACAACATTCAAAATATCTCTGCATCAGTCACACCGTCAGCCATATGGGCGTTTTCCAATTACGCATTCCATTTGTCACATACAAAACGGTAAAGTACGCAAAATCTTTCGCCCTCCAACTCATCATCAATGTAACCCCCACTCACTCAAATTAAACTCTCTCTTACCTCTCTACAAAGCTAACGCCAAATTTTGCCAAATAGGTCAACCCATGTATGGATGAGCCTTGCAAGAATTCCAAAATGAATTTACGTGCTTTAGAAGATACACCTGATGGCATAACACGCGGTTGAGCTCGAACTCGTGAAAATCGTTGCAGCCATTGACGTGGCCTTCGTATGCGTCTTATTATACCAAGTGCCTGTGATTGAGATTTCACTGTTGGCATTAGTTGCTGGCGTGAGTGCTGATGTGCTAAAGCTTTCACTTCTAATTTTCTATCGTTTTGGTGGCAAGTGGTGTGCTCAACTTTCCTTGCATCTGGGTCCATATCAGCTAAGTCCTGCGTTAGCTTAGTGTCGGAGTACTGTAATTTAGAAAAGTGTGGCAATTTTTGACGTGAATTGGTCATCGCTGGCGTAACGAAAGTTGAGTGTGTCTGTAGTGGTGCTGAAGGTATTGATATACGCCATGGCTGAACGTTTCCGTGGCCTTTCATTGTAGTTGATTGTGCTAGTGTGGTTAATCCATACCTCCTGGTATATAGTTGGTTTTGTTCGTATTCATGCAACAGCAATTGAGCTGTTGAGTTGGTCACTGAGTCCGTTGTTGTACTGCCACCTGGTGACTCTTCGCTTGATTGCGCATATGGCGGTGCATAGTTCTTGCTCCCATATTGATTTGTCTGGTAGGTGCCCTTGTTATTGTAGATATTTTGGTTTTTGTTGTTGCGTATGCTGTTGCGTGCACGTATCATAACTGAAATTATTAGTTTGGTGATGAAGGACTGGTCGTAATTTCTGTGATTTGCATACTTTGTGATTTAAGTGAATTGTACGATGTTTGAATGGAGCCCTTAAGGATCCTTGAAATTTTTTTGTGTGTATAGAAAACTGAAAAAGCAAAATACAAGTTTTGTGAAGCTGGATGGGTATGCTAGGTTTGTACATATGTAGATAAAATATAGGCGCCAAAGAAGCTATTAGAGCCGTTTCGATGTAATAGAGCTCGTACATATCCAAAGTATTTATTTAATTTTTTACATCTCCGTCTCCTTTTCCTTCTCCTTCACCTTCTCCCTCTCCCTCTTCCTCTCCCTCTCTTCTCCCTTCATTTCACTCTCTATCTCCATCTTCATCTCACTATCCCTCTCAGCTTTCCTTCCCTTCCCCTCCAGCTTCCAATGCATTGTTATCAGCCCGGATCTGTTATCAGTCTTAAGTCAAACAGAGAAGAATGCTGGAGTGATCATCGAAAGAACATTTCGTTCAATGGAAAAAAGTCTGCAATCTAACAATTCCTTGAATCAAAATTGTGGAGCACTGAATTTTAATTTAAATCCTTTAATATAATGTTTATATTAATACCAAGCTAATTAGAGTCTAGGTGCCAAATAATTTAATTTGTGTGGGCAACATTAATTAAGAGTCCATTTGAGCTCCACAATTTAATCAACACCAACTATTTAAAGTAATTTTTGCAACTTCGAAGCTCAACGAACAGCAGAGTTACATCAGCAAAAACCGCACCCATTTGCAACACCTTTCTGCCATCTCTACTAGACCAACAAGAAACATTTAGAGGATGAGAAAATGAGACTGTAAATGGATATTTGCTTAAGCTCAATTCGCTGACGGACAAGTGAAATGTGCAGATCAGCCGCATTGGATGTCAAAGTGAAGTGACAGTGCATATGAGCTCATTTACCTTTGCGACTATTATCATTACCATACAGAGCTTTTACGGTTGCAGTTAAAATATTTTTTGTTTGTGTTTCCTATAAACCATCTTCTTGCTTCACCGGCTTGCTCGCTTTGTCTTTGTTTGGTGGCAAAATGTTTTTCATTTACTTGCTTAATTTTCGCTATCAATGACGAGTTAATAAAGCCCTTTATATTGATGACCGTCATTTATACGCAGATACTCTGCATTCATTCGGTGCTAATGGACCACAAAAGGAAATATATAAATGTATAAATACAAGGGATCCAATAGCCAATATTAAAATATTTCGAAAATAAAAGAAAGGCGAGAAGAAAAATATTTCATTTAAAAATACACACCAAAAGAGGAAATTAAAATGGGCTCAATAGACAAAGTGAAATTGGTGGTGAGGTGTAAATAGGTTTTTACTCCCTTCCTTGAAAGAGGCTCTCAAGGGATTATTTTACGGAGGCATTTTATTACGTTCTGGGAAATGTTTTTGGAGACCGCAGAATTATAGCTTAAATATTATTGTTTGTCCCCTAAAGAGCGAAGCTGCTAATGAGATAATGTATTTCGCTCATACTCGTTCCAAGCGTGAAGAAAAAGTGCAAACTCAAATGAAAAACACAGTAATGTATTCACACGACTTATTCACAACTAGTACTGAAAATGCTATAATAGTTCCACAATAAAAAATTGGCGCACAAAGTGGGGCTTTGATACTATCATATAAATCTGTCACAATCTATTAACAATGGGCAATTCGAAGTGAAAGATATTTCCAAAATAGAAATGTGGTGCCCAACTTGGGGCTACACTGTTACAAATAACAGAATTGACTTTCACATCGCCAGAACAAGCCAAGTAAACTCTTCTCACCATCATATAATTGCCAAAATCTATAAATAATGAACAATTTGTAGTGAAGGAAATAAAAAAGCAAAATGGCGCCCAACATTGGGCCCGCGATTACTAAATAGTGAAAACAAGCTATGATCAGTTATTTTATGACCAAGAAAATGGCCGGTTATGACATCATCCGTAACAATGGCCTTAATTCTTCTCCTAGTCGACTTATACCTAATCGTCAGCAGACAAGGAGTACGTTTGTGAGTTTCATAATAGAAAACTGCACCCAAAGTTGGGCTTGATCATTACATAAATGCGCTTCAATGAGTATGATATATCATGAGGTATCAGCAATATCCATGTTTGATTTTATATAAATATGCTATACCAGAATATAAGTAATGCAGATACATGATTTTCTTCTTCTTCTAGGAGCGATAAGGAGACTCTCCGAGGGAGAGATGAACTTTCGGGTCTTGTCAGTTTTTTGCCTCCTCAATAAACAAGATTTACCACGAGTAAATGAGGTTGACAATTGGATTGGAAAAGCTATGAATTGCGCTAGCAATACCTTGAGCTCCGCAGATACATGATAAGCTGTAGCAGCAAAAGCACCTGCCTGCCATCAGCGTCATGCAAGACCAATTTTCTCACTGGGCAACTGGTTCAGGTAGTTATGTTTGCACGTCACCCTGTTCATTTGTTATCCAACATGCTCTGTACGTGCAAATAGCAAACACAGACTATCAGCTGTTAGCTCTGCTCATGACCATTCCATTTAACACTTAGCTTATTTTAATGCAAATTTAAATGAAATTGTAATCAGTTTGAAGCCCACCGTGAACCGGCTGATTGGACCTTATCAGTGCGGCTTCAGACCTGGTAAATCTACCATCGACCAGATTTTCACAATGCGCCAAATCTTGGAAAAAACCCGTGAAAAGAGAATCGACACACATCACCTCTTCGTCGATTTTAAAGCCGCCTTCGACAGCACGAAAAGGAGCTGCCTATATGCCGCTATGTCTGAATTTGGTTTCCCCGCAAAACTTATACGGCTGTGCAAAATGACGTTGAGCAACACCATCAGCTCAGTCAGAATTGGGAAGGACCTCTCCGAGCCGTTCGAAACTAAACGAGGTTTCAGACAGGGTGACCCCCTATCGTGCGATTTCTTTAATTTGATGCTGGAGAAAATTATACTAGCTGCAGAACTTAAGCGCACTGGAACAATAGACTATAAAAGCGTGCAATTACTGGCATATGCTGATGACATTGATATCATCGGCCTAAACACCCGCGCTGTTAGTTCTGCTTACTCCAAGCTGGAAAAAGAAGCGGTAAAGATGGGTTTGATGGTGAATGAGGACAAAACGAAGTACCTGCTGTCATCGAGCAAAGAGTCAGCGCATATGCGCCTTGGCAACCACGCTACTGTTGGCAGCCATAATTTCGAAATAGTAAAAGACTTCGTTTATTTGGGAACCAGCATCAACACTAGCAACAACATCAGCACTGAAATCCAGCGAAGAATCAATCTTGCCAATAAATGCTACTTTGGACTAGGTAGGCAATTGAAAAGTAAAGTCCTCTCTCGGCGAACGAAAATCATACTCTACAAGTCACTTATCGTACCCGTCCTGCTATATGGGGCAGAAGCATGGACCATGACAACAGCAGATGAAGCGGCTTTGGGAGTGTTCGAGAGAAAAGTTCTTCGAAAGATTTATGGACCTCTACGCGTTGGCGATGGCGAGTACCGAAGAAGATTTAATGATGAGCTGTACGAGCTATACGCAGACATCAACATAGTCCAGCGAATTAAAACGCAGCGGCTGCGCTGGCTAGGCCATGTTATGCGAATGAAAGATGATGCTCCGGCCAGGAAAGTGTTTCTATCGGAACCCGCCTATGGAAGCAGAGGTAGAGGGCGGCCCCCACTCCGTTGGAAGGACCAGGTGGAAAACGATTTAAACTTCCTTGGTGTGACCAATTGGCGCCGGTTGGCGGAGCGAAGGAGCGACTGGCGCGCCTTGTTGGACGGCCATAACCGTTTAGACGGTTAAGCGCCAATTAAGTAAGTAAGTAAGTAATCAGTTTAAAGTAGACGCTGGTAAGAAAAATAAAGGGAGCAAAAGATGATGAACGGAGTGCACCTGTGCACAGTGATTGGTGTTGTATGCAAATATTTTGGCAAATGCTTTGAGCAAAAAGATTTTCTGATCAACAGCTGATATAAATGAAAACTTAATTTATGTTCGAATAGCAGGTTTTGGTTCGTACAGAGTAAAGTTAAGGTTGTTCAAAGCGTGGCGATTAAACCGCTTTGGAATTAATACTCAAGCCGTCATTATCATGTAGCCAAATCAAAGAAATATTAATTAGGTAATCTCTTACAGTTACCTTACAAGAAAATGCTGGAAAGGATAATGAAATCGTATAACAAGGCGACTATACTTGATCCAAGATCTCTAGTTGAACCTGAAGAAAGAGCCGCGCCTATCCAAACTTAAAACTTGTGAGCGATCCACTACAAAAAAAACCGACCAACTTTAAGACTCATTTAACCATAGAGCAGTCCACTCCGACAAGCATGTCCTTTGATGTCCCCCCAAACGCGGCCGTCGAAGTCTGGAATATAGCTCAAATGAAACGTTGCACCAATAAACCCACACACATACCCAAATTACCATAAATACTATTTAAGTATGGTCATATGTACACACAGAGCTATAAAGCGATAGGACCATAAAGGGATACATTTCCACAGAGAAGTTATTTATTTTAAGCCGAAAATCGAACTGAGTTGATTTGCTTTTTTGTGAATTTAATGATGAAACACATACATACACACATGCATGAGTATATATTTAAGTATAGTATCGAGCCAAAAGAGTAATGTAGCATTATCCGTGAAGCTCACGGCTGGCCATATGAAAGTGTGGTTGCTTGGACTGAAAGTAACTCAAGGACATGGAATTAATCCATTGCAACGAGTGAATGAGTTTAAATATAAAATCCGCTTGTGTGTATGTACTCGAGCAGCAGCATAAAATAAAATGTGGAAATGATATTCGTAAGTCCATATACGTATGTAATCATATGAAAGTAATTGTTTGTAAAGGTCCACTAAATGAAGAGTTTGGGTTGCTTGCGTGAGACCACAACAGTTCCCCAACCCAACCAAATATTGTTACATATCATGCATAATCCTTTGTGTGTGTGTGAGTTTACTTTTACATTAAACGACAGAAAACATAAGAAAAATTTACTTAATTAAATGCACAGCAACAACAACAGAGATGTATGCAAAAATAAAACATTTTAAAATATTGACAAAGTTACAGAGAATAACAAAAATCAACAATGCGCTCGAAATTCGCTTCGAATTTTTTTTTTTGTATTTTGAAAATAGGAATATGTTGTTGTAATTTTTTAACCAACAGTTACTGCAACTACGGTTTCACAACTCATTAAGTTGCATTAAGGTAGATCAGACATTCGAGAAGAGAGAAGTTAATACTAAAAGAGCTTACAGGAAGAGGAAAAATGTGTAAAACCCAACCTATAATCGTAACTGAAAATCGTGGCTGAAATCGTAGCTGTTATCATAATCATAGTCGTCATGAAGATGTTAAAAGTAAAGTTACCATAACCGTAACAGAAACTTTAAATATAACCATACACGTAACCCTTCCGGCAACCATACCCGTAACCATAACCATAACCGTGGCCATAACCGCAACCATACCCCTAACCATAAACATAACCGTAACTACAACCGTAACCATAACTGTAACAATAACCAATATCTCAGTAATACCAATGCCACATCCGCGGCCGTAAAAGTTACTCTTAATCTACCCATCATCTCTAAATTAATATATATATATATATATATATATATATATATACGTGTAAGTAAGTAAATATAAATTAGTTGCTTATAAGCGCAGATCGGAGACGTATACAAATGTATGCACATATATATATTTGGATAAATCTGCTTTTTAACGGAGTCTAGAACTCGGTGGTGTTCTGGAACTCCTTAAATCCTATGATGACTTCATCAACAATATCGGCCAATAGAGTAGTACAAAGACGAAAAACAATATGGGAAATACAGCACGTGACACTTTATCGATCTCTCCCCACATAATCTTCTCCACTCCCGTATCTATGTCGGTGCATGCCACCGATATAAGACTTTGACGACGTGCGGGCTTGTTGGTGTTTATGTGGATTTACGAGAAGGTACCACAGCGCCCTCCCAGCTTGCAACCCCAGGACATTAGCCCTTTTTCATGTTGCTAATTCGGTTGGAATTGTAGGAAAACGGCAATTACATATGCTTAGCTTCAATATTAGCAACGACAGTGGTAACTTTGAGCCGTAGTCACTGCAGCCATAGCTACAATGGTAGCCGTGGTAAGAAAAGGTCTAATTAAGTATAAATGTTACTAAAAAAGGACTATATGAGGGATACTTGTTGTTGTTATATTAACGATAAAGAAATTTCCCGAGGGTTTTGCATCGCCTTTTTACGTAGAAAATGTGTCCCTAACTTATTGGTGCGAATTAAATTCAATTAAATTCAGTAATTTATGAGTGAAGAGGGTGGCGTAGTACATCATTAGATGAGGATTAACTAAGTACAATAATGAGCATGAAAATTAATAAACTGAATGAGAACCCTTTAGTTTAATTTCTTTATAACAAAAACTAGAAGAACCGGCAGACGTTGTTCTGCTCTAAATTTGGTCTATCTGCATACATTTTAGTAAGCTTTTTCCGTCTCACTCTGCCCTCGCCACCAACGAATTCTGATGTCCCCCCCTTTGGGTCGAACTTTTGGGTAGGGGCAATTTCAATTCTATCTGCTGTGTCTTGTGGTGGCTTAAAAAAAACAACACAATCAATTTTACGACATGCAAATGCATCACAGTGATGCCTTGGTTTTAAAAGGGGGTTGTAAAAACGCTAATTTCTAATAATTTTTTTAAATTTCTTTTCTATTACTAAGTTAAATTCATTTTTTCATTTACATATGTTCTGACTAAATGAATTTCTAAAGAGAAAAATAAACTCCAAAAAGAAAAAACATAGGTATTTCAAAGTGGGATTTTTCAAAATTTGCCCTTACGACCCAAAGGGGGGGGGGGGGGGGGGGGGACATCAGAATTCGTTTTAGAGGTATGGTTCCTTCGGCAAAGTTTCTTATTTTGATCCCTAGAGTATGATTTTCACAGAGCAATGGGCGATTTTTTTGCCTCCCCACAAATCGCCCCGGCCTCGTGTGTATTATTAATTCATGTCTTTATTTCGGCTTCGCATGCATATTTACCAGTTTTGCCATGTTGATGCGACTAAATCGAATATCACTATGAAAATTACTTTAAAGCTCTCAGCAACAGCTTTTATTTGATATCCATAATACACACACATTCTAGTTGTATCCGGGTCCACGTTTTGGCCTAAATCTCGAGACGCTAGTCACCAATAGGTATGAAAATTACCCTCTACTAAAGCTCTCATCAATATCTTCAATTTGATACCCATATTGTAGAACACTATCTAGGCGTTCACGGACCCACGTTTTGGCCTATATGTCGAGACCCTAGTCACCCAGGGGTATGAAAATTACCCTCCACTAAAGCACTCATCAATAGCTTTCATTAGTTATCCATATTATATACACATATTCTAGGGGTACCTGGGTCCACGTTTTGGCCAATATCTCGAGACCCAGTCACCCAGGGGTATGAAAATTACCCTCTACTAAAGCACTCATCAGCAGCTTTCATTTGATATAAGCTCTTCATATAAACACATTCTAGGGTTACCCGGGGCCACGTTTTGGCCTATATCTCGAGACCCTGTGCGTCGATCATGAATTTTATATATATATATATATAAACCTCACAGAGCCCGGGACCTTTCCAACGAATGTAAAACCGTGGGAATCGGTTTGTGCGTTCTGGAGTTATAGCGTCAGGAAGGAAAACCCGACTTATTTATGAATTGTAGATGTAAATCATCTTCAATCGATGCTTTTATTATAGATATAAAAATAATATTTTTAACATAAATATTTTATTAAAACTCCCTTTGGTGCTTGCATTCGCTTTCACCCTCAACATTGCACTCTCATTCTTACTTTCTCCGCCCTCACTGTAAACATGTATTTATCTTCATGCCTGCTGAAAAGGCGATTTTTATCTGGTGAAAATAATCCTTACTACGGATATTAAAGTAAAGCGCATTACCGTTGCAGGATCGTTGTTATTACCTGAGCATTTTCTTTCTTGCCACTGTATCTACAATTTAACCGTTGTTTACTACTCCTTTTATTTTCACCAAGTTTATATTGTAATTCTTTTACCTGGTTTTTGTTCTTTTTTTTACATTGCATTTATATGGGCAATTTTTCATCATTATCCTTGTTTGCCTTTGTTGGTGATTCTCAGACTTACTTAAGTAAGTTGCCTAAGAAAACACATTTCCAACTTTACAGGTGAACGCTCCTCATTGTTTTTGTTCATCTTTGTAAGTCCTTTTGTAAATAGTTTCATGTGGGCTGTGTGATGTGAGTATCCATTTATAAGCGCATAAATAAAAGAAAATATTTAATATATGTGTGCAAATTTAAATAGCATTTTTGGACTTTTAACTGGTGTTTTAACGGAAATTTCGAAATGATTCAAGTTTTTGAACTGAAAGATGTTTATCTATAGGAAAAATAGTTGTGGAATTTTTTTTTTGAAATTTCTTTAATAATTTGGGAAAAATTTAAACAACGTGACATGAGGACGGACAAAGCGACATCTGTTTCGATTATACTGTTACGAATATTAGCAAAACTAAGGGGTGCTGGAGGGTGGGGCCGTGTGTAGAAGTCCACGAAAGTGGGGAAAGCTTCTGACCGCCATTCACCTGGGAATTGCCAGAGCGATTCTTTTGCATGCGGTTCAAGCAGCTCACTACTGCCGGTCGCTTGCGGCCAAGTATCCTCTGGGTAGCCGCTAAACACCCGTTTAGCGGTGAGCTAATGTGAGAAGGCGACAACCTGGCTAGGCCACTCTGACATAATCGGTTTAAGGGCTAGCCGGGGGAGATTTCATCGGCAGCGTCTGTACACCTCTAGGTGCGGCTGCAAGCGGGCGTCTGTCTTGGAGCAAGCGGCTCGCTATATAAACGTGCCAAGTAATATTTTCACCCCCGCTGAGCGGGTTGTGCGCTGGGCTTGGGACCCGCCACGTAAAACCATACTCCAATGAAATATAACAACAAGCCTCGGATAAATACGCTCTCTATTGATGACGACCATGGCAAACGTTTGAAGGACAATGAATTGAGGGCATGCACCTGGAACGTCCGCTCCCTGAATGGGATTGGTGCAGATGCCCGGCTGGTTGATGTCCTCGTCAAAGCAAAATCTGACATCACCGCCATCCAAGAAATGCGTTGGACGAAGCAAGGAAGAAAGAAGATCAAAAATTGTGACATATATTGGAGTGGCCATGCGAATAAGCGCAGTTTCGGCGTCGGATTCGTGGTGGGAGAGAGACTTTGTCGCCAAGTGCTGGCGTTCACGCCTGTGGACGAGCGTCTCGCCGCTATTCGAATAAAAGCAAAATTTTTTAATATATCATTCATCTGCGCCCATGCGCCGACAGAAGAGAAAGACGATGAGGTGAAAGACACCTATTATGAACAATTAGAACGCACATACGAGCGCTGCCCCCGTCATGATATAAAAGTCGTGCTTGGCGACTTTAACGCCAGGGTGGGCAAAGAAGGTGTTTTTGTCCCTACAGTCGGAAAGTTCAGCCTACACAATGAAACTTCTCCTAACGGACTGAGGCTGATACATCAAGCTACATGGCTGTCTCCTGATCGAAATACTCGCAATCAGATCGATCACGTTGTGATAGACGGACGGCATGCCTCCAGTGTTTTAGATGTGCGAACGATCCGAGGACCTAACATCGATTCGGACCATTATCTCGTTGCAGCCAAAATACGCACCCGCCTCAACGCGGCTAAAAACAAGGAACAAAAAACACAAGGAAAGCTAGACGTCGAAAAGCTTCAATCACAACAGACTGCCAATGATTTCGCAACTCGACTCTCACACCTGCTCTCTGAGGGCACAACTCATCCTGAAGGAATACAGGAGCAGTGGGAGCATATCTCCAAAGCACTTCATACTGCCGCCGAGGAAAAAATTGGTTACCGGCGGCCACGAAAAAACAACTGGTATGATGAAGAATGCCGCGTTGCAACCGAAAGAAAAGACGCTGCCTACAGGGCTACGTTAAAAGCGAGCGCGACAAGAGGAGTGTGTGAACGCTATCGTGAGTTGAAAAGGGAAGCGAGGCGCCTTTTCAGGAAGAAAAAAGCAGAAGCAGAAAGGCGTGAGTGCGTGGAGCTTGAGCTGCTAGCCACCAGGAATAACGCCCGAAAATTCTACCAAAAAATACGGCGACAGACGGAAGGTTTTAAGACCGGGGCAAACTCCTGTAGGAATGAAAACGGCGACCTTGTAACTGATGTCCAGAGAGTGCTTAGATTATGGAGGGAACACTTCTCTGCTCTCCTAAATGGAGGCAGCAATTCACCGCGCAGAGATGTAGAACCCGATCCCGCAATCGATGATGATGGAATATATGTCCCCCCGCCCGATTATGACGAAGTTAGAATAGCAATAACCAGATTGAAAAACAACAAGGCCGTGGGCGCTGATGGATTGCCTGCGGAGCTATTCAAGTTCGGCGGCGAGGAGTTGGTAAGGTGCATGCAGCAGCTTCTTAGCAAAATATGGGCGGACGAAAGCATGCCCGACGGTTGGAATCTAAGTGTTCTTTGCCCAGTCCACAAGAAGGGGGATACTGCAAAATGCACCAACTATCGTGGAATCAGCCTTCTTAATATCGAATATAAGGTCCTTTCAAGTGTATTGTGCGAAAGATTGAAGCCCACCGTGAACCGGCTGATTGGACCTTATCAGTGCGGCTTCAGACCTGGTAAATCTACCATCGACCAGATTTTCACAATGCGCCAAATCTTGGAAAAAACCCGTGAAAAGAGAATCGACACACATCACCTCTTCGTCGACTTTAAAGCCGCCTTCGACAGCACGAAAAGGAGCTGCCTATATGCCGCTATGTCTGAATTTGGTTTCCCCGCAAAACTTATACGGCTGTGCAAAATGACGTTGAGCAACACCATCAGCTCAGTCAGAATTGGGAAGGACCTCTCCGAGCCGTTCGAAACTAAACGAGGTTTCAGACAGGGTGACCCCCTATCGTGCGATTTCTTTAATTTGATGCTGGAGAAAATTATACTAGCTGCAGAACTTAACCGCACTGGAACAATATACTATAAAAGCGTGCAATTACTGGCATATGCTGATGACATTGATATCATCGGCCTAAACACCCGCGCTGTTAGTTCTGCTTACTCCAAGCTGGAAAAAGAAGCGGTAAAGATGGGTTTGATGGTGAATGAGGACAAAACGAAGTACCTGCTGTCATCGAGCAAAGAGTCAGCGCATATGCGCCTTGGCAACCACGCTACTGTTGGCAGCCATAATTTCGAAATAGTAAAAGACTTCGTTTATTTGGGAACCAGCATCAACACTAGCAACAACATCAGCACTGAAATCCAGCGAAGAACCAATCTTGCCAATAAATGCTACTTTGGACTAGGTAGGCAATTGAAAAGTAAAGTCCTCTCTCGGCGAACGAAAATCATACTCTACAAGTCACTTATCGTACCCGTCCTGCTATATGGGGCGGAAGCATGGACCATGACAACAGCAGATGAAGCGGCTTTGGGAGTGTTCGAGAGAAAAGTTCTTCGAAAGATTTATGGACCTCTACGCGTTGGCGATGGCGAGTACCGAAGAATATTTAATGATGAGCTGTACGAGCTATACGCAGACATCAACATAGTCCAGCGAATTAAAACGCAGCGGCTGCGCTGGCTAGGCTATGTTATGCGAATGAAAGATGATGCTCCGGCCAAGAAAGTGTTTCTATCGGAACCCGCCTATGGAAGCAGAGGTAGAGGGCGGCCCCCACTCCGTTGGAAGGACCAGGTGGAAAACGATTTAAACTCCCTTGGTGTGACCAATTGGCGCCGGTTGGCGGAGCGAAGGAGCGACTGGCGCGCCTTGTTGGACGGCCATAACCGTTTAGACGGTTAAGCGCCAATTGAGTAAGTAAGTAAGGGGTGCTGCTATCTCTAAGCCGATGCTAAACAGTGATATCATGCACATCCATAGATCAATCATTATGTATCTACATAAACGAAACAATAATTACGTCTAGACTTATGTACCATGTACGTATACGAGCAGCGGAGAGTCAATGCACAAACACATGCATATATCTGAGATACTCCTGAAAGTATGCAATGAGAGAGGCTATAAAATTGTGCAATTGTAGTTACAGCAAAGAAGTTTGAGAGCTGCTGGACTAGTAGATTTTGGAAGCGCCTAGAAGATGCGAAGGTTGAAATCAAAGAGTATAAAAGGCGGCAGTTGTAGAGGCGCTGGAGTTCAGTTTGATTTGAGTTGTCAATCAGTTTCGATTAAGACGATATCTAGCGAGCAATAGCAGCATTATTTTGAAAGTCAGTTTCATTTAAGCTATCAGTTTGTTTATTAAGCCAGTTAGTTGCAAAGTATACGTGTTATTGTGAAGTACTTTAATAAAGGCCATTTTTCCATTATTCAATATTGGAGTTATTTATTCAACAGTTTAGTGATACGAAGAGAGCAAAAGGCCATATAAGAGGATTTCCAAGTAAATTCGTTGCAATACCTTCTAAATTTCTTCAAAGCCTTTTTTCCCGGGAGTGGGATTTAAACCCGCACTCCTACGATGGTCTTAGTTACAAAATTTATAGACGATTGTTAAACTCAGCGTGCTTTGCTTTTTAACTTTGGTAACATAAAGATTGATCGTAAACAAATCGAGATAAATATAAAGGGAGTTCAGAATTTTGTGTATTTGGTGTTGGAAATGTTGCTATAGCAAATTAAAGCTATCGATCGTAAAAAACTTTTTTCCGTTTTAAATTTTTTCTTTGCATATTTTGTTTTGTTTTAACGTTTGTTGATTTGCTATTCAAAATTGAAAAACTAAACTGCGATTTTTGAGGTTGCGTATTTGCCATGACGTATAAAGGGTCAGTTATACTTTCAGTGCATTGCATGACAAAACAGCACATTGCATGTAAAACATAAACGTGATTATACTTTACGTAGCGTACATAGACTATCGCTGACAAGGGCAAGTACACACACAAATAAATTTTTTTATGTAAAATATACACAACCACAAGCAAGCAATATGTGCTACTCTGTACACGCAAATCTCATTGAACAGGTATTGTTTGTGAGAGCAATGTTGCTGTGCCCTGCTGTGCTATGTAAGTATAACTGTCCCTTAAGTTTTTGGCGTTTCGTGTAAAAGTACTACACCAGTTTGCAAATGCAATGATGCTAGGCCATTTACACAAAATCCTGAACGCCCTTGTTGACTTCCATATATCAAAGTGCTCAGGATGGAAAAAGGAATTGATTTAGCCATGCCCGTTCGCCCATCTGTCCGTCCGTCTGTCTGTGCACACGATAACTTGAGTAAAAATTGATATATCTTATTGAGATTTCGTATATGGGTTTCCTGGCACCAATTTCCTATCACTATTTAAAATAAGTGAAATCGGATTGTAACCACGCCCACTTTTTATATATATAACATTTTGGAAAACACAAAAAACCTGATTATTTAGTAAATAATACACTTAGTATTTTGAATTTCTATGTTTGGACTGGTATTGAGACTCTTAATAGAAATTTGAAAAACAAAAAAAAAAAAAAAATAAATTGAAAATGGCCGTGACACCGCCCATTTGTGACAAAATCAATTTTACAAATATTAATCATAAATCAAAAACCGTTAAACCTATCATAACAAAATTTGGCAGAGAGGTTGTCTTTACTGTAAAAAGCTTTATATATATAACATATAGCAAAAAATTCAAATTTTTCAAAATGGGCGTAGCATTGCCTCTTTTTTGACTAAGCAGTTTTCTATGTTTCGGCAGCCATAACTCGAATAAAACTTAACATATCGTAATAAAATTGGGAATACATACTTTCTTTGGAGTATTTTAGGAATATGTAATCCAAAAACGCATTTGACTCTGTTAGTAACGAGCTCTTAGTTCACAAACTTGATCTTCTGGGCTTTCCAGCGCTTTTATTAGGTTGGATTTCAAGTTATCTTGAAAATAGGACTCAGCGAGTTTTCTTCAACAACAATCTTTCAAAGTCGTTTGACGTAACATCTGGCGTGCCCCAGGGTAGCCATTTGGGTCCATTACTCTTTACCCTGTTCATTAAGGACGTACCAAAAGTTATCTTACATTCTAGAGTTTTTATGTACGCAGATGATGTAAAACTTTGTTACACATATCTGCCTTCAAACTTTTTCTGTTTTAATGAGCTTAAGGCCGATCTTGACTCATTTCAAAGCTGGTGTACTGCGAATTTACTTTTTTTGAACTGCTCTAAATGTAAGCAAATGACTTTTCACCGTGTGAAGCCGGTCCTTTCATTATACTTAACGGCAACCCTCTTGAGCGGATATCTGTTGTAACTGATCTAGGTGTTATTTTTGATCCAAAATTAAGTTTTCCACACATATTTCAACAACTATGAACAAAGCAACTGGTGTATTAGGTTTTATCAAACGTTGGGCTAAAGAGTTTGATGACCCTTATTTCACAAAGATCCTTTATACCTCGCTGGTACGTCCTATTCTCGAGTACTGTTCATGTGTTTTATCTCCAATTTACCAAGTCCATATTGATCGGATTGATTCGGTCCAGAGACGGTTTTTAATTTTTGCAATACGAGGTCTCAACTGGGACTCAAGTACTCATTTTCCACCATACAGGAATAGGCTTCTTCTAATTAATTTGCAATCTCTATAGAATCGTAGAGTATTATTTGGCGTTATGTTCATTCACAAGCTCATCATTGGCGTGATTGACTCCACTGACCTAATCAGTCAACTAAATTTTGCGGTTCTTGCTAGGGCCTCCAGACATTTTGCTCCCTTTCATTTACCTCTATGCCGGCAAAATTTTGCGAGAAACAGTCCCCTGTGTCATTGGTGCTCGCGTTACAATGATTTGCATAACTGCATTGGCTTTGAATGTTCATTTGCCGCTTTTCATAATGCTATACTCTTAGGTTTAGCCTGATATTTTAGTTTTTTTTTCTTATACAATGTGATGTCAAATTTTTATAAAATTCTAATTTTCTATGTACCTCTTTTAAACTTTTTAATTTTAAGAATGGCTCTGAATTTACATGTATATCTGTCTATTACAATAATTAGTCGACGGCTTTGTCTTTGCGTCGACGTTAAATAAATAAATTAATATTGCGATATCCAGTGCCAGGATCACCTATTCCAAGGAATATCTGCGGACGAGAAATTTCTAAAAAAATTCAAAATGTTATTAAATGAACTATTCGCAAGTAAAGCTTGAGCTGGGCTATGTAATTCATAATGAATTACTAATATAACAAATATTGTGCACATGATCCAATCATATTTTCCAGGCTAGCTGGAACAATGGCACCAAACCTGCTAATTCTATAAATAGAAAATAGTTTGCACACCAGAATGCACAATGTCCAATAAATTCCAATCCAAAAAGCATTGATTCCAAAATATTTCGAACCAAAATGTCGGATATAATGAAAATCATTCCACTTAATTAGAACAAATTGGTCTTTTAAAAATACGACTACGCTTTTTAGAGATTCACTACGGTATTTTTTTTAATATAATTCTCCTAATAGATATTTTGACCTCATGGAAGTTTTCTTTCCTAAACGTTGATGCTATTCCTGCCGTCGATCAAGACATGACCAATTTGGTTGCGTGTTCTTTGAAAAGGAGACTTTCTGATCTTTGTTAAGCTTGATAAGTGTTTTCATCATCTTTTACTTCTGATGGCAACATCAAGAGTCACGGTGGTAATGTGCTACCTTTAACATTATTTAATTTTAAATTACAGTAGATACTTGGGTTTAACTTACATGCTTCAAAAATTACCCGTAAGCCAAATTATTACTACCAGCGCGCTAGAGAACGGCACTGACACTAAAGCAGAACGGCAACAAAAATCGACAGGTGAAACAATTAACTACAAGCTTACGTTTTCATAAATCGAGTTATGTTTATTTTTGGAAAAATTCGTTTAGTGTAATAAATATTATATGTTTCTAAAACTTATATAATTGAGAATTTAACAGCTGTCATGCCAATTACGAGATTGATTTATTTGATATTTCATTTTGTGTCGAGATTTGGAGATAGTTTTATAGAGTATAATATTTATATGTATGAAAGTGATATATGCACTCGTAGACATGCAATGTAATACTTTTATACGTAATTTTAACAGCCATCGACTTTGGGAATATTCAAGCGTTGAGCTTAGAAGCTTGAAACAAAAATTAACCTTGCCCAACAGCTTTTCATATTCAAGTGGTCACAATATAAAAACTGTTTATTTTACACATTTTCATATAAACATACATATGTACAATAACAAGTACATCAATATATAGTGTATGACGAGTATAAATATACTAGCAGTGGCAATAGCGTCGACATCCTCGGTGGCAGTGGGGGCTTCCATGCCTAACCACTTTGCCTTTTCAAGTTGTTGTGCGCCACTAAAAGGCATAGCGTCGTTTTGAAAAGCACTCATGTCGCAAGAATATGCTCGAACAAAGCCACAAGTATCAACACTTGATTTCCGCTGGTTTTGTTAATGTCAGTGAGATAGCAAAAAAATAAATTCAGTGTGAGTAAACAAAATAGAGCAGTTTAAAGTTCAGTAGACAAGAAAATTTTAACCTAAAAATTGAGCTTAAAACTAGCGGTAAGGAAAGAGAAAAGTGACAGTGGTTTGTTAAATTTTTCGTTTGCCGCTTTAGACGCTCCTTCACCGAATTATTTAGCTTTGATTCAGGTAGTCCTCAGACTTTTTAGTTACAAATCCGCCGTTCAAATTGGTTCGTTAACCTGAACTCTAGCCATAGGCATAGGAATGGCGAGAGTTAAAGTGGGAGTGATAGCAGGACTTAAGAGAGTAGCAATAATGAGACTAAAATTAGGTGAGTGTGATGGAGTCAGATAGAGAATGGGAGAAAATCAGGAGGGACAAACGAAAGATACAGAATCGGAAGGTGAAGAGAATAACAAGAAGGGCGGGGGAGTGGAGTATGGGCAAACCTATTTTACGGCATTAAAATGTCTGCTGGTATTTCATGAATAAAAACTTGTGGTTAAAAATATAAAGCAACGCAGATCTTTATCAAAATTGCGTAGAAAAAGTAAGGCGCATGCCGATGAGTTAACGTTTTCGTGGCAGTATTGTTATATAAATAGGTTGGGGTTTATTTGCGGATAATAAATATCAACTTTCCAGCTTGGAATTCAAATGGTAGAACAACCAACCCAAAATGTACATCAATACTAACTAGGGTCTGGCCATGTGTTGTGATCACTCTATCAGCTCTTGAGGATATCATCACTGTACTAAAGAGGGCCAGAACTAGACTGGTTTGGAATCGGCCATCGTTGCAATCATATACCAAAATCTTTACATTTTTCCAGTTTAAATCGAAATATGGTGGTAACGAAAAACAAAAAAAAACAATTAAAATATAGAGAACATTAAACGGCATGTTTGAGGCCATCCGACATCTACTGGCACTCCCAAGGACACTCATAAAATACTTAACAGCAACGTCACGCAGATAGCGCCGTCACGGTGTATGTCCTTTTAAAGCCAAGTTTCTGCTTTTAGTAAGAATACTGTTTATTTTTAGGCACTTTTAACTTCTTGTTTACTTAGCTGTTTCTCTTGCTTGTTTGTTGCCGCGTTGCTTTCTTTTTCTGTTTATTTGTCTTGCTGTGAAAAACGTGACAGTGATGTGGAATAAAATGAGCAAACAGAGAATCTTCGCTAAACATCTCGTGAATTTTGTATTTATTTATTTTTTTCATAATGTTTTTTAGGCCATATATTTTTTATAGTTTCCACAAGCCTACTTATCGAAATATATACTTTATGGTATTTGCATTAAACATATTTGCTTTAAGACCGCATTTCATCCCTTCTCATTCTAGCTGGCGTCTACCACTCATAAGCTGCTTTCATTTTCTGCCTTAAAATAGAATCATTATACCTAAATCAGTAGTCCCACTCTTATACCTTTTATCTCTCGCAAATTTAAAATGCCCACAACATTTCAGTAATTTTTCCACCAATTCTCCCTTTTTATATAGTTTTGTATTTTTGGTTTCTTCATGCTTTCAATTCGTTTTGCTTTTATACTCGCATATCACTTTGGGTTCTCGCTTTCGAGTTTTCAAGTGTTTTCGTTTCATTTTCATTTCATCAACAGAAAAAGAACCACAATTCGCATTTTTTATACTCAGCTGTACTATGTATCATAAAACTTGTTTTAAATTGATTTATATAACTAAGCATTACGTCCTGAAGCGTTAAGAGATTTGTGTATGTAAATAGTAGGAAGACTGTGCCCCAAAACTTTTATGAAGTAGTCCCTTTAAGATCCAATTTTTCGGCAACAGGTTATCAATAGGAAAACGCAAGAGGCAGCGGTGGGAGCCCCAAGGTCTACTGCAAATTTCGTTAAATCTTTAAGAGGAATGATAAGGCGAACAATGGAATAGACGGGTTCAAGTGACATGGTATAGAAGGAAAAGGCGCTGTTTTTTTATTTGATGTCCGCATACAGCTCCTAAAGCTTATCGGCAACGCTCAAGAGCTCCTTAAGTTTACGTACAACTTTTCACGCAAACACTTTCACAGCCACCTTTTCTGATGCTGTCAGTGTTCATAGAGAGCTTGATTTTCGTTTGTCAACTTTTAAATTTTCTACCCTGACCAAAGTAGCATGAATAATACTCCAATTTACTGAGCTAATCTATTTAAAGCTGAGCTAAGAACCAAAGGGAAGTAAGCTCACTGCCGGCTATCTAAAAAGCGTAGCATATTTCGAGTATTCACGCAGCGAAAAGATGAAATAAACTGCAGCATAAAGGGCCCATTACTGATACTTAGAATATACTTGACTTGACTTGACGTAAACTTGGCAATTTAGCCACGATTATACTCCACTTAGCGCATACAATTTGGCATCATAATCAATAAATGTCAATTTGTATGACAAAATGTAAATGTGTATAAACGTCACTTAGAACTTACATAGAAAATCAAAATTCAACAGACTTCCAAGTCAAGTGTTGCTAAGTGTTGTGTAATCAGTAACATGCAATGTTCATTTAACAGAACTGTAAGTGACAGGTCCCAAGTCAAGTCAAATCTATGCTAAGTATGAGTAATGGGCCCTTAAGGGTCCAAATCGTTGCTGATGACCCAGCGAGGAAGACCACTAAACAGGGCGAGGTGAATGAAATCATAAAAATTTCGCTTCCTCTTGCAAACCTCATAGCACCAAAAAAACTAATGCGGAGCCCACATCTGAGTATGGTGTATGTTTGTAGTAAACGCCCGGGAGTTCCAGCGAATGTAGTCTGTATCAGTGTCTCATGTATATTAAACCTACATAAGTACTTTATCGACTGTTTGGCATAGTTGGAATCAGAGTACAATGATGAATTAATTTTTCGCTACATTTGAAAAATTAAGTGATACACGTTCTTGCTCGTCAAGAAAAGAAACATCTCCGGTCAATATCGGTGGTATCGCTGGCGACCAGCCGGGCAAGTTGTGTCCCTATTTTTCGATGAGAGAAAAAAAAAACGATACGATTTTTCGCCATTCCTTGCCATTAATAGCTTCTGTATTTTTCTTTATTCGAACAAAATTGATAACGTAGAATTTTTCCAATGTGCGTAAAAATTGGCAAAATCCAACTGAGTCAACATATTCCCATTCTTTATAGTCGGATGGTCTAGAGTAGGTTCCATCGTCAGAGAATTTGATATCGGATTTATTTTGCTCACTATTTCACAGGGCTTCCTCTATGACATATGTAAATTTTGTATGGCATCTACCACATCTATTACAATCTAACAGAGTCTAAAGCTTAATTATTAACAGCTAAGTATATTAACTTCAACTTATTTGCTTTTTATTTATCTTTTGAAGCATTCAAACCGCAAAATATATCAAACAAGGTGCACTTGTCAAAATAGTGAATAGCAAAAGACCATCAACGTTCACTTAGAAACGCTTGTTGACAATATTTTTTATTTATTTAGTTTTCATTCATTTTGGTGGCAGCACTTTTATCACAATTTTATTGCGGTTGCTGATTTTGTTGTTGTAATTTTTTCTTCCCACTTTTTTGCTTTTTAATTTGCTCACACCTTGTCACTTGCTCTTTTGTCTGTTTTGTTTGTATCATTGAATGTCAGCGCTTCTTGGGCTTTTGTACAACGACAACCGTTTAACTGTAAAAGGTTTTCTATTTCTTTTCAGTAGTGCAACTCATGAAAACTCGCAAGGCCGCGCAAAGCGCGTACATCTAAAATTATCTGCGCGGTTTTCGTAGCTACGAGGCATTTGTGGGGTTGAATGAGCCTTAATATGTTTTATAAAACTACTTTTTACTTTTACATTTTGTTTCTTCATTTTCGTTCTTTGGCTCTTGCAGCGCACTACCTCTTCTCACTGATACCGGATGTGAGTACTACTAAATGCCGGATATTACCAATAAAGCGGTGTTTAATACTGCATTAAACGGTTTTAGGGTTCTTAACGTTGGCTGCATACAAGAGTGGCTCAGGTGGGTTTTTGAGTTTTTCGTAGCAAATGGTTAATAGAGCAGGTAAGTTTGCGTTAGTTTGAGTACCATAGCCCTAAATGCGGTCATGCCTCCCTTTTGTAAAACTTGTTTATATTTAAAACATTCAGTTGAGCGCAAGACTTATGAAATTCTTTTTAAAGTCTCCTGATGTCACTGTAAGTAAAATTTTAGTAGGATGAAAGTAATCCAGAACAGCCTGTACAAGCTGTAAATTACAAAATCATCAGTATTGCCATTTTGGCCCACCAATTTAAGACACGACCTTTACCGGTATTAATTACTGTGCTCATCATTTTTTCATACTCGCTGGCTCGACGTATTGTAGGCAATACCACCAAAGTCGATAATCAAAAGGATTCATCGGTTCTGGTACATTCATTGAATCCAAGAGGGTCCCAACATTACCAACACTATTTAACAGCTCTCACAGATAGTGTTAATTCTCCAGCTTCCACAAAATGTGAGCACATACACAATTGAGAAAAAATTAGCGGTGGTGTCATACTCACTGACTTTAGTGAGTGAAGTAATTTCATCAACTCAAAATCATCAACTGATCGAACTTACAGAGGAAAAGGAAAAATGCGAAATGGAATCGGATAGAGGGAAGGGAAAAACGGAGAGCACAAAGAACAAGAATAAAAGGAAAGAGGAAAAGTGACATAGAGCGAGTGAGATACGTATGAAAAGAAGGGTCAAGGGAGAAAGAGGGTGTAGCAAGTAAAGGAAAAAGTGAAAAAGAGGATGAAAACTAAACATAAGTGTTGGAAAGGCAAGCTAGACGGATAGTGATATAGAAGCAGGCAAATGAAGGGTTAAAACAGATAAGGTGAGTTTGAAGGGTAATAGAAATGTAGTTAAATTCGCCTTTCTTGGTGAACAAATGAGGCAGGGTAAAGGACGTGAGAAAGGGACCGAGGAAAGCAACTAAACAGAAGGAAGGTCAACAGCGAGGAGGTGAATAATTTCCAGAAAGGATACGGTAAGTGTAAAGGAGAGAGAAAAAACGGAAAAGGGGAAGAGAAAAAATTAAAAGGGAAGGGGAAGGGAAAGACGAAATATATGAGAAAAAAGTGAGAAAAACGGAAAAGGCTACCGAAAGGGAATGAAGAAGATAAAGGAAATGAGAAAACCGCAAGGCGAAGGAAAATGAATATTTAAGGCCAAATTTAACGGGAAAGGAAACCGAAATAGAAACGGAAAAACTAAGGGAAGGCATGGGAAGTTCTACTAGATGTCAATTTCAAAATATTGGACAAAAATGCAACAGTCTAAAATTATACAATTGAACATCATTAAAATTTTGCCAGCCTTGGTTGTTATGTATTCGGCTCATATGAAAAAGTCATGGATTGGAGCCCAGATTGTGAGCCAGACTATACTTCCAACAGCCAAATGACCTGCAATGACGATAGGTTAGGTTAGGTTGAACTGGCTGGTCCATGTGGACCTCACATAGACTTATTGAGTCCGTAGTGTTACCAGAAGTTTGTTTTAACGACCAAATTGAAAAACCCTATCAAAAACCAGGACCTATGTTATATAATAACTCCGTCCTCCTGGCAAATACTAGAGGCTTCCTAGGACTTAAGCCACTTGCTGCTTCTAGATCTGACAGCTTTATCACTATTAATAGCTGGAGTCTTAGCCTGGCAAGTGCAGGGCACGAGCACAGAACGTTCTCGATCGTTTCCTCCTCCAACAAGCACTTCCTACATCTGTTATCACTGACCAAGCCTAATTTAAAGGCATGCGACGCCAGAAGGCAGTGTCCAGTCAGAATACCCGTCATGAGTCTACAGTCCTCTCTTTTTAATGATAGAAGCAACTGTGTTAGTCTAAGGATGTAAGACCTACACATAATCTTCGACACTTTACAGCCCCGCGCTTGAACCCACGCCTTTCCCGCTTGGTCGATCATGTGCACCTCTCGCCTTCGCTTAATCTTGTCCAATCTAATTGGGACGTCTACGGAGCAAGCTTCAAGGGATGCGCGCTTTTTAGCTAGTTCGTCCGCTTTTTCATTTCCATTTATTCCCATATGCCCTGGGACCCAATATAGATGTATGCTTGCCCTGTCTCGATTCTCTCCAGAGGCTGCTTACACACTAACACGCATTTAGATGCTGTGCTATGCGAGATTATTGCCTTAATTTCTGCTTGACTGTCAATATAAAAGTTAACACGGTTGCGGCTTAAGCTGCTCTCTTCCAGGGTTTCTACTGCTTTGGTTACGGTTATATTTCCGCTTGGAAAACGCTACAGTAATTCGGCAGCCTGTGGGATCTGCTTATTTCCGGATCAGCGCAGTATACCGCATACCCTACTCCTTCCAATACTTTGGAACCATCGGTGTACACATTTATCGCCTCGTCCGCCATGTGCGCACCCTTGCGCCAACCGTCCACCTCTATTGTGGCCTTAAGATATCCCTCGGAGCGCAGATAGGGAATCAGGTAGTCTGTTCGTCTTGTGATTGATGAAACAAACGTGCAGTGACGTTTAAACAATCCAACCTTTCCTCCATGAACCACCTATCAAATTTCCTGCTCACTTCTGGGATTTAGAAACTGGAAGTATACATACATATATTTAAAATGATTACTTAAATATATTAATATATTGGCACATAAATGTCAGTGCAATAAACAAGTGCAGACAAATAGCTGCCAAGTGCCAAGTGCCAATTTTCCAAATATTTCTAAAATTAAATTTCAATATAATTTTCAACAGCTGCCAGAGGCTACAATTTGGCAGTTGAAATGCTATTTAGAGATTCGCAACGCATTTTTGGAAATTATTATATAGACACATAGAAGTAGACGAGATCATAGGAAGATACATGCACATATACATATGCACATTTACACTAGCGAACAGAAAAGAGCAGTGTTAATTTTTATTAAATTTCCTCATTTATGTTTTTCTTTGATTATTTTCGATATTTTAGGGAAAGACTTCTAAATTTTATAAATTATAATTATAAATTTTGTGACTAAAACTATGCAAATCAATCTGAATAGCTCCCAGCGGGTTAGGGGATCAGAATATACCCGCGGTAGGTATGCCTGTCGTAGGAGGCGACTAAAATACCAGATTCAAGGGGCTGTGTAGCGCAACCTTTCAGGTTGCCAGCGCAATATATAGTAGCTTCTCCAAACCCAATTGTCAACCTCACCTATCCGCGGCGAATCCTGTTTCACTAACAGACGAGGCTCTGGCGACCCCAAGCTCCTCATGGAACTTGGAGGTAGGGAGGGAGGGAATGGCCTGAAGGTTTAATGTGGCCACATAAATCGTTCCCGAGATGGTCGGGCTAGCAACTTAATGGTGCTATGGTACCGGAGCGTACCGGATTTGTATCCGGCAAAGGACCATCACATCGATAACACTCCCCAAAGCCTTCGGGGAGCAACCTTATCGCTACAACAACAACAACAACAACAACAATAGCTCTTTCGAAAAAATTAGTAAGTTCGAAAAAATTTTACGAAATTTTCGAATTTTTCATTTAGGGCTTTCAGAAAATGTTTGAATATGTAGTTTTGTAGCTTAATCAATCTTAATATAATAAAATACAATTTAAAGGTCTTTCGGAACTTGCATTTATTTTGACAATTATTTTTCGAATAAAGTCTGAAACACCTTTCAAAAAAAAATTTCCAAAAATCACTGCGAGTCTAAAGAGACATATACGTTGCACTTTGCTGGACCAAAATTGGTTGGACAAAAAACTGCATACTCAGAAATTTTCTGAGAAATTCGAAGTTTCCGTAAAATTTTCTCGAACTTTGGAAGTTTTTCGAAAACATTTTCGAGATTGGTTTGCATTGTGTCAGTTACAAATATTGAAGATGTATTTGCTTGCAAATCGAAAATAAAAAAAGAATAATTTAGTGATAATTTGTTTGAAATCAGTCAGCCTCATGGTACAAAAATGGAGGTAGTTCCATTTAGTGTGACGTTGGCCACTTGACTTTTGCGGGGACGATAACAATTTCACTAAAAACAAGCGACCAGATTGAAAAATTGTACGTATTTGTCTAATTTTGATGGATTTCATAATAACGGATACGACTAAATTACTTTCATATTTATTTTAAATGAAAAAGAAAAAAATGAGCCGCATGGATTGGAAATATTTTAATACGAAATATCAGCCTAGGAAAGAAGGTTTTTAATAAGTTTTTCGAGCTCCCGAAAATTGCTTTGGTGGAAGAAGCATTGATCGAAGTATACAAAGCATATTCCCTTGCTTCTTAAGTGTCCGTACGTTTACTCAGAACATGTTGACAAAACATACACGTTTGTCAATTGATTGCCCAAAGGAGGTTCTTATAAACCGAAACCGCAATTTCTAAAGAGTTTATAATTCTCAAACGCAATTTTTATGAAATTGATTGGTGATAAATTGGCTACAAGTACACATGCCCTGTAGCTCTGCAGATTAGCCACTAATTATGATAGTTCTTTTACCCGTTGTACCAGGAATCACCTTGGGGAAAGCCCCGCCTATACACATTCTGTGCCCTTTTAGCATTGAAACAGATGTGGCTTCCCACAAACGTAAAAAATTAAAAACCTACCACTCACTGCAGACTTTGGAGGTACACATTTTCTCAACATGCCTTGAGAAATATCCACTGTAGAGGCATGATAATAGGGCCATGCTAGAACAACAGGATTTTCCGTGTATTTTTTTTTCTGTCTAGGGGTCAAGCTGCCATAAAGTTATGAGTCATTAACCAATGTATGAGTCATCCAATATTTTTCAATAAAATTGCATATTTTACTGATTCTCCATAGATATGCAAGCACATAAATCGTGGTGCTAAAGCATATTATTATTGTCTCAGATGACCATTGCGTTTTCATCCTGAAGAATATTTGCATCCCGAAAAACCACAATTTTAAACAGTAAAGGTATGGCAACGCTTCTAGTAAAACAACAAAGACTGTGAAACTTCAAAAATCCCCAAATACGTCAAAAAATTTTGAGTGGAACTGCCTTCTTTTTTTATACCATTGTCAGCCGTATAAATAATTCTTTTGCCATTATTATTGTTGTATTTTTTTTTTAATTAAAAATTCTTTAAATTAGATTAGAAGAAGGAAAATGTTTTTCTAAGTTTTTTTATATATTTTTTTAAATAAAAGTTTACATCTTAAAAAAATAAAATAATCATGCAAATGAAATAGGCCGACAAACAACAACAATTGCAGAAGAATTCAATTTGCGAAATTTGTAGAATGTTGGCACTGCTATTTTTCTCTTTGACGCTGTATTTTTATATATTTATTACATACATTGTTAACTTACTTGTGCATATGTAAATCAATTTGTAAAATCATATCCATTATTACGCTATGTCTTTAGCATAAGCGCCAGTACGTTAAACGCCCTCAACTAACCAAATGAGGAGATTTGTGTGTTTGTCGCGCTTATCAACTGAAAAGTATCTGCAATATGCAAATCTTCCTCAGAAAACCAATCAGCCGACGTTAAAAATAACGAGTCACCCTCTAAGTTGGTCTAATGGGCGGGAGTGTCTGGTGTTTTGTTTGCGAGAATGTCCTCTGTATTGAATACGAAAATCGTAGCATATGTTCACGTTTAATATAATCGTTCAGCACTTGACATTATTTTTAACAATTTCTATATAGTTATATACATATACACCGTTGTGCAATACACTAGCGCGACAACTTGTAAGCCATTAAAGGGGAGCACCATATACCACCAGAGCCAGCACTGCCTCTCTTTTGTCCGAACATGTAAATAATAGTATAAAAGAACAAGTAAGGAAGGCTAAGTTCGGGTGTAACCGAACATTATATACTCAGCGTGAGTTTCAATTGTATATTTCATTTCAGATAAATTACTTTTCTACATAACACGTGGCAATGCCCGTTAAAAAAAATGTCTCCCCATTTCCTCTTACAATAAAACTTGATAAGTGAAATATCATTGATTCAAAACTATTTTTTGCTAAGATATAGCTTATTTTATTCGTCCACGACCCTTTTAAAAATCTTTTATATAAAAGTAGGCGTGGTCCTTAACCGAATTTGTTAATTTTTCTTCAAAGCATTACTTATAATAAAGGCAAACTCTCTGCCTAATTTTGTTACGACAGGTTTAACGGTTTTTGATTTATGATTAATATTATTTGTAAAATTGATTTTATCACAAGTGGGCGGTGCCACGCCCATTTTAAAAAATGTTTTAAAATTTTTTATCAAGAGTCTCAATATCAGTCCACATGCCAAATTTCAATATTCTAGGTGTATTATTTACTAAATTATCAGGTTTTATATGTTTTCCAAAATTTTATATATATAAAATGTGGGCGTTGTTATTATCCGATTTCGCTCATTTTCAATGCGAATCTATTCTGGGTCCAGATAAGCTAGTGTACCGAATTCGGTGAAGATATCTCAATACTTACTCAAGTTATCGTGCTAACGGACTGACGGACGGACGGACATGGCTCAATCAAATTTTTTTTCGCTACTGATAATTTTGATATATGGAAGTCTATATCTATCTCGATTCCTTTATACCTGTACAACCAACCGTTATCCAATCAAAGTTAATATACTCTGTGTGCAAAGCACGCTGAGTATAAAAATGTTATATTTTACAAATCGCAAAATGCTTGCCAAAGAATTAGTAGCAGAAAAATGAAATTCATACAAAATAAGTAAGTAAATGTGTGAGATTCCGGAAATGGCAAGTGATTTGCATATGAAATCTTAGTGCGGAGTGTATGTATGTATGTGTGTAGTTGTAAAAATTAACCAAAGCTATTCTACAACTACTCGGTCAGCCTCTCAATAGCAATGGCAAGGAAGTTCAAGTGCTTTCGGCTAAAGCAAACTGTAAGACTATGTGCGATCCATAAGAGGGTGGTTTGCTAGACGACAGCTAGTTGCTAGAGCCGGAAATAAGTGGCGCGATGTCAGGCACTTCCGTTCGCAATTGACAATTGGCATTTGTAGTAATATTTAAAACAGTTACGTTTGAAATTCAAAAAGTACAGTGGGTACAATAGGGAGTTAAATGGTGATGGTAAAAATAGAAAATAGTAAAGTCCACCTTTTGAGGAGGGAGAGTAAAGCCGCATTCGTGACGAAAAGAGCTGCGGACTCTACCAAACCAGGTGAGGTTATTTTAAAGTCAGCAAGCGAGCATTACTGGAATGAATCTGCTGAGGATCTACAAACGATAAATAAGCGTAGCAAAAATATTCTCATGAGAAACATCTGCGCAGATATCGAATACTCTGACGAAACAGCCGGACTACTTAAAGTCCTCTCTAGGGGCAAAATTGTTATGAGACTTCTAAGAAAAGATTATGTGGAATGAATATGTAGCATTGAACAATCTCTGAAGGTGTTAACTGATACAAATTTTCCATTGCCAAATGACGCGGAAAAACTCAAAGATTACTCTCACATTAAACTTAGGGGCGCGAAATGTCTGGATAAGCTATTAATACCGGTATATGGTGGGCGGTAATAACTTTTTAAAGGTTTCAATCGATGGATCGGTATGGAATAAATTGCACCTAAAAAAGTTACGAAAAATCAGATGTTTGTACGCCAAGGACATTTTTCTGATATCTTTCTTGCTCAAAGTCCTTAAGATGCGAACGGAACTAAAGGCAGGTTTTTTCAGCAAAACACCCTTACATTAGAGGCAATTCCTTATACACTGTAGATTTGGGTTTAGTTTGAACAGACCATACTCCTTAGGCGTCTTTCTTGGTATTGCGGTACTTTCAGAAATATCTTAGTGCGGCCAATTATAGAGGGCATCAATTCCACTGAAGTATGTAATGCACTGAGGATTTAGATAGGATGTATGTAGAGTTGCCGAAAGACGATTTCGTAAGGAGGTTTGTGGAAATACCGTATAGCTAGTAATCTGAGTCATCTTGTCGTTGTTGTAGCAATAAAGACACTCCCCGAAGCATATCGATGTTGACGGCCCTCCGCCTAGTATAGATCCGGCACGTTACGATAGCATTCATCAAAAAGGTGACCAGATTGGGAACGATTTAATATGACCACATTGATCCTTCTGGGCCCTCCCCACACCCAAATGCCATAAGGAGCTTATGGTCACCAAAGTCTCGCTTTCTAAGCATGTGTTTAGGTGAGGTTGACAAGTTGGCTGCGGAAATTGGAAAGTTGTAAAGCTTTTGTATTACGCTTATGAATCCCTCTTGTCTGCGGTATTGAACATCGGCTGGGGAAGGGATGTATTGTTGGTATACACCGCCGTCGAAGCATCGATGGACTCCTGCAGTTATCTCTGATGAAACCTGCAAATATTCCCACTATAGATTTGTTTATTTTGAAAAAGTTTATTGTACCTGTTTATATTCAAATATAATCACAAGGATATCGAAACCTCGTAGTCATCTCGCTTGGATCATAGTAAATTTATTTCCATAATAGTGTGCTTTACCCGATTTTCCTTTTAGGCTCAACACCTCCAGTTTTATAAGTTTGGATTTTAACTCCTGTCTGTTAACAAATATCGGAGTTGGTATCTGCAACTGAATTGTCCTCTATCGTATACACTTCCGCTTTTACGTTACAGAAAGATTCAGAAAGTGGGGTAGAACCGTAAGCAAAGATCAAAAAATGAATTCGGGTTGATCAACAATGCTAAGATGACTGGTCTGGTCTTGCTTGCTTGAAGATCTACGGTTCCTAACTACCCTAAAGCTAATATAGGAGAGCTAAATCTCTAGGAGACAAATAATATAGGTGTAAGTCCAGAGAGAAAGTTGTCGTAGAAGTACAATATAGACGTGAGAGTGAAGAAATCCCCCAAGCATGATTAGTATGTAAAACAATTCTGGAGTGTACGTGAGGATTTTAGCACTGCCTTCAGGTCTACACAGTTATTGCTTGATAGACAGTGTAGCATCATCCATCACGCGGCAAGACTACTTGATTCCGGGCCTACGCTACTTTATGGATATAAAAGCCACAATACGTGGGAAAAGGTGCGATATGTATATCAAAATGTTATCTGCAATATGCCACCAATCAATTCCTTTATAACTGAGGAGGCACCTCAGTGTGTTCGCCGGTTATGACACTAGGCACCACGCAGAGACCAAAAGAGCATGTTTATGATATTTGCACTCAAACAGTGACGTACTAAATACATGAAATGGTAGTCTTAAACAAAAATTATACTATTTTATTTCTTATTACGATATGTAAGAAAGATGGGAACTTCGATGTTTGCGCTGCCGCGGACGTACTCGAAATGGCTGTGACGTAAGAACGGAAAACTTTGCGGTTCTCACTTTCAGCATGCTGTTTCGAGTCGAAATCTTGTTATTTAAAGGGCGTGCAAAGTATTACTGACTGCTATTACTACTATGACTATTTATTCTATCCAGAGTTGCAACCCTTTATTACCCACTGTCCATTGTTTAGCCGCAGCTGCACCTCTGCGTTGACACACACTCGAACGCGCATTTTCATTTAAATGTCTCAATAATATTTATGGCGACATTTTTTCGTAATAGCCACATGACGTATGCAAGTATTTTGTTGCGATTTCCTGTTTGCCCTCCTCTGGACTACGTTTATATAGCCACAATACTCACATACAGACACTTTAAAATTTATTCAAAAGACTTTACGAAAATAAAAATTGTAGCGCATAAAAATGTCATGTAGAGAAATTGGCGTTTTCTACAAAATACACGCCACCTTGGCCGCCAAATCACTGGCGGGACAGCAGAGGCAGATCATTTGCATTTCCTTTCGCTTATTTAAAATGTCAATATTGACAGTCTGCGACGACAAGTGAAAGTACATGAAATTTTCTTTCCTGCCAATTTATACGTTTCTCGCTTACCCAAAAGCAATTCAATTGCATTTTTATAACTTCGCGACAGCTTTTACAATTCGGTTTATTGCTTTGAAATGGTAATTTTAATTTTTTCCCTCCACCAATTTCCACTTTACACTTTTCAAGTCAGCCCTTCATGTCAGTTTCACACATATGTGGCCCCAACGCTATATCCTTTACGCTTATTTATTGAACTGTTATTGAAAGAAGGCTCAATTATTGCATACTTTTGTGCGCATTTCGTTTTTAGTTGCCGAAAAGTGTGTGTAGAAGAAAATGCAAAAGAAAATTAATACGCAAATTCTGTTGTAAATTAATGGGTTTTTGTATGCACAAAGTTGGGGTTACAAACACCGATATAGACATATGTATGCAGGATATTGGAATTTTAATTACTTTTGCGTCTAAATGTATACTTTCCATTTCTGAAGTAACCTTTTACAAAAAATGTTTAATTGGGGCGGGCAGTTTTTATTCTCATTTTTTCTCATCTTTATTTCAAAACAGATTCGTCTCAATCTTTCACATTCTTCGTTTGTTAAGCGAAAAAATGGCCTGCAATAAATCAACAATTACACAGCAAAAACTCATATGTGTACTTTTGGGCGCCCAGTTCACCTTTGGGAATCATCGTTACACGAATGCTGCACACAAATTCTCTCTACTTTTTAAACGCATAAAAACTTCACTCCATTATCCAAAAAGAACTAACCAAAATACCCAATCGTGCCTCAAACAAAATCCAATGATATCTAACCAAGTTTGTTGTTTTAGCATGACAACCCTCATGGGCTAAATTCTCACTAACTTTTGTATTTTATTTTATTTTTTTTTTTTTCAATTTAAGCTTTTTTTTGTGGCTTTGTTGAATAAATTTTTTTTTTGTGTTTGTCGTATTTATCTTGATTAAAAATAGCTTTGGGCGTTTATGCTTTTTGAGTATTTAAAAACATTCCTTGAGTTTACTACTTCGCTTACCTCTCCCTAAAGTTTCTGTTGTCTTCCAATTACCTTTAGGTTATTTATGCCTTTTTTGCGTTTTCATCTCAAGAAAGCTCACAACTGAATATGGTCATTGATACATTAAAGATCATCAAACTAGTGGCCGAGAAAACATTGTCTCGATGAAGTGGTTCTAGAGGCAAAGATATTTTATATGAGTTAAGGGCCAATTACTGCTACTTAGCATAGACTTGACTTGACTTGAGAACCGTTAATTACAGTTCTGTTAAATGAACATAGCATGTTACTGATTACTCAAAACTTAGCAACACTTAACTTGACTTAGAAGTCTGTTGAATTTTGATTTTCTATGTAAGTTCTAAGTGACGTTTATATTTTGAGATTCCATTTGTTTGTTTCCATTTCATTTTGACATTTTGTCATACAAATTGACATTTATTGATTATGATGCCAGATTGTATGCGCTAAGTGGAGTATAATCGTGGCTATGTTCCCAAGTTTACGTCAGTCAAGTCAAGTCTATGCTAAGTATCAGTAATGGGCTTTTGGTCCAAACGAACTTATGCAGAGGATGCTTGATTTGAAATAAAGTTTTTGACGGTAATGAGCTGCATTTTGTTGAATAAATGGTGAAAAAAGTTTATAGATCAGAGCACTTGGTGCTATTGGAGAATATTTACTTTGGAAGTTACTAGAAAGCTATGACATAAGTAGGTTAGTCAAGGCAAAAATGATTGACTTGGTGTTTGCACTCTCTAATGGCATGATATCTGATATTTCAGTAGAATGTAGGAATACTAAGAAGAATAAGACCATTCATTCACTAATTGGTGCTTAACCGTTCAAGCGATCTTGGCCGTTTCGTAACAAATCACGCCAGCTATCTCTGTTTCGCAATTTCGCAATAACTGACGCTATTTAGAAGCACCAAGCACCAAGTGAGGTGAGGTCTTCCTCCACCTGCCTTCCAAGCTCATTGTATGTCTGCCTCTTCGCCTGATCCAAACTACGTTGCCGTTGCCAACGAAACCTTTAGGTTTTTATTCACTGCGCTATCTTCATATCTGCGTAAAGCTCAAGCAGCTCATCAGTATACCTCCTTCGACATTAGCCCTCGGAATTACGTACAGGCCCATACATCTTTCAAAGAATTTTTCTATCGAGCACTCCAAGCGCCATATTATCTCGACATTGTCCATGATTCTGAGCTATACATCAAGACAGGTATGAGAGTGACTCGTTGAGCACGATTTTTGTTCGTTGGGAGAGAACTTTGCTTTTCAATTGCCTACACAGTCCAAGTAGCACTGGTCCGTTTGACTTCTTAGCTTACAAAGTTCTGCTGCTTCCAAATAAATGAAACACTTCACAATCTCACGAAAGGGTGTCACCCTGTCTGAAGCCTCCCTTGGTTTCGAATGGTTTGGAGTGATCCTTCCACATACTTATGGAACTTGTGGTGTAGCTCAACGTCACTTCACAGAGTATCTGGTCCATTGTGAAGATTTGGTCGCTAGTATATTTTCTAGGTCTGAAGCCCCACTGACGCGGTCGAATCAGTTTATTGACTATTGGCTGCAGTCGTTTGCATAGTATGCTAAGTAGAACCTTATACGCGATATTAAGCACGTTGATTCCGCAGTTTGCGTGATCGCCTTTCTTGTGGATTGGGCAGAGCATACTTAAATTCCAATGTGAGGAATGCATCCATCCGACCATATTTTGCATAGAAGTTAATGTGTGCTTTTTAAAAACATTTCCTCTTCGTGTTTGAACAGCTCGCTAGGTATTCCGTCAAGACTATTCAGGTATGATACAAACATTTCCGCAATTAGATGGATGGAAACTTAAGTCACCTTATTGATAAGCTTCATCCCTCTACAAAAAATGGCGTGAGTACCAAGTACTTGCGAAGTTCGATAGTACCGATGCCAACAAGTTAATATTTTACTATCGGCTTTTTCTTGGTCGCGAGTTATTATAGCCGAGTTATCGCTTTGGCATCACCGATTCGTCGACTTCTTATTGGTTTTATTTTGAAGTCTTTTCGGTTTTTGGCAATGATTCCGATGATTCCTTGATAACAAATTTTCGATATCATATCGACAATTCTTTAGTAACAAATAAATAATTTTTCGATATCGAATCGATAACGCTTTTATAACACGCAAATTTTCAACATCTCGATAATAAATCACTGACTTTTCGACTTCAAATAGATAACTTTTTTAAGACATATGGATTTATTTTAAATAATTAAGCTCTTCTTTTACAAATCGACAACTTTTAGTACACAAATCGATGATCTTTGATGATAATGATAAATTTTCGATAACCAACCGATAACTTTTTATTAATACTTTGAGAATACATCGACACTCTTTCAATAACAAGCGACAAACATTTAAAACATATTGATAAATTGTCGAAAAATAGTCTATAACTTTCCGGTAATAAATCGATAACGTGTCAATAATTCCAAGAAAAAATCGACGATTTATCAAAATTATATGTTATTGATAACAAATTTATAGCACTTCAATAACGATTCAATAACTCTTCTATACGGCGTCGATAACGCTTCAATAACAAGTTGATAACACAGCGTTCGGTTTCACTTCCGGCTACGGCGTTGGTTACGGGTTTTACTTGTAATATTTCCTTTTATCTTCCTTCATTTTAATTTTCCGTTCCTCTCCTTTTGTTTGCTTGCCTCGATTTGCTGACTGTATTTTTACCTTCCTTCATTTTCCGTTCCTCTCCATTTGTTTGCGTGCCTTGATTTGCTGACTGCATTTGCTAAGATCAACTCTATTACTTACATTACGCTACAGTGTAGTAACTACAATTACGCTTACATTCGTGAGCTAATATGTTTACACATAAAATTGACCTACTCAAAAGGATTATGACCCACATTGTTACAGCGCAAATTTGTTCATAAGTTTTGTTAAACCGCTCAATTTCCACAGAAGTTCAATAAATAATGGTTAAGGTTTAAAAGGCCAGCGCCAAACCCTCACAGCTCGCAACCACGTACAAATTACATCTCTGCTTCCTGATTGCATTATAGTCACAAATATTTCATAATTTCTTTGTTCTACTTCCGTTACCAATTTTATCTGGAAAATATAATAAGTTAAGTTCACGCTGTCAAGAACTTCAGTTTTCAACTGGTTACTTATATGGAGGTACATTAGACCGGGCCGAAAATAAAACATTAAAAATAACCGCTTCTAAAAGTGAAAACTTTTATTGAAAGGGTTTCAGAACAAATCACTTTGTTTAAAACTCTTCAAAACAGAATGGATTTTTGTTTTTTTTTTTTTGCAATTTGGTTATTTGACATCTCGAGAATTATATATTTCTTCTTTTATCCTTACGAATTCTGAAGTCGATTTCTCACAGTTTTGACTGCTAATCGAACTGAAGTACCTTTATATTATTTTCACATACACGGCTTATTGAATAATAAAGGCAGTTTTCTACATTAAGACGCTTATTGAGCTCAATCTTCCATACAAGTTTCGAATCTATAATTATTTCATTAGTGACTAATCGAATGCCTATTGAAATCAAAAGCTCAATGCAACTCTGTTGGGAGCGTTCAGTTTCTTAGTTTTTGGTGTGTTCAGTGCTTAAAAATGTCATTTGTCAAAGCAAATGTGATTGTCTGTCATATAGAATTGTCATTTTATTCGCCTGACATTTCATCCTTCATACTAATCGAGCAGATTTCCTTAGAAGGTGAAATGAGATCATTAAGTTTCTGTGTGAAAACAGTATTAAAGTAGGCTTCCCACACTTCTTTCAGCAAACGACGCGAGGAAAATCCTAAAAGCACATTGCAGGGATTATAGAGTTATCCAAGGCCAAAATAATGCTATACCAATTTAAAAACCCGGTGTCATTTAACTAAGCAATAGAATAGATACACTGAAAGAAAAAGACTGGTAAAATCAACTGAAATACGGTTCAATTCAACCGAAATGTCAATTTTTATCCATCGCAACAAGATGTTGAATCAACTGCGCACAAATCTTTGATTCGTAATTGACCGTTTTAGTAGTCAAATGAACAAAAAAAGTTGTTGCTACAGTTTTGTACGAAATTACCTATGTTGCGGCATTTGCAAGGCAGATGAGTTTTCACTGAGAGTTTTTCATCGCAGAAATACACTCGGAGTGCTTGCCGAACAGTGCCGAGGGGCGACCCCGCTTAGGAAAATTTTCTTCCAATTGAAAAACCTTATTTGTAAAGTTTTTATGTTGCTTTGCCCGGGTTGTGAACCCAGGGTCTTCGGTGTGGTAGGCGGAGCACGCTACCATCACACCACGGCGGCCGCCATATACATACGTAAATAGTACACAGCATACATAAGTACAAAGTAGAGAGCGCAGTGAACGTAAAATTCGCTTTGAAATTTGCTCATATATTGACTGTTGATCGCTGTTGAAATGACCAGTGAGATAAGTTGTGTTAACAAAAAAATCTGTTAGATTGATTAGGAATCTGTCAGTTTTACAGAATTTTGTTAACTTAAGAGCGACAATTTCTCTTCTGTTGAAATGACTAAACTAATTTGTTCGCTTGACGAAGAACTCGGTCGAATTAGCCATAATTCGGTCAATTTCACCGAATCTCCGTTCAGTCAAGAACAAAAGAACCGATTTGTTCATTTTACTAGCACCATTTCTTTCAGTGTACCTTTGTTATTTAAGAAGTTCAAAAAAATATTTCTTCCGAGAATTTTTCTACATAAGTTTCTAATTTAAAGCGGCCCTTGCAACCAATGGACCCAATCTAATCTAGTATATTTATAAATTTGACACAGCTTGGTAGTTGGTTCGCGATGGCATCATCAGTTTCACTTTATCACTGTCTTCTAATAATATTGTTAACGAATAGCTTTTGTTACAGTAATGGTAGCAACAAAAGTCTAAGTGGACTTTTATTACTTTCAACCAAATTATTTGTGTCAGAAGCTCATCTAACTATGTAAGTATATATGTTTTTTAATTTGTAAATTCTATCATACATAAACTTTTGTGTGTATTTAACCTACATACTTTTGCTCCAAAAATTCATATGAAAAACTTAATTTTAACTTAAGCGTATATGACAGCTGATTTTATGACTTTTCGACGCCAGAGTTTTGTTGTTCGGACATATCCTTTTGCGTGGCAAAGAATTTTAGTTTGATAAAATGCGCTACTAAAATGCATCAAATGAACCACTTCCCAAGAGAACGCCATGCTTAAATGTGAGTTTATTACTATATACACACAAACATATAAACACACAATAATATAAATTAACGCTTAAGGGAGCTAACATTAAGTCATTTATGCTTTTGAACCAGTTTAAGGGGTGGAGCACATTCGCTATATTTTATGAATTGCTCCACAAATGCATATTTGTATGTGTGTACGTATATCTTTATAGGGAGTTTTTAAGAGCAAAGCATGTGTGTGAGAAAACACCACCACTTTCCTTATACATACATACATACACATGCCCTTGGAAAGCGTCCAATTACGAGTGCATAATGGCAAGATATTAATTTTATGCGAGTGCTTTTATTATGTGTGTTTTCAAAAGGAGTGCATTAGTACCCTGTAGGGAAAATCTTTACATTGATGCGGTCCTAGTAAATTAATGAATAACCAGTGTCAGTCTACCAATGCTTTTCTTTATACATGACTTGATAATTCGATTCAACGATTTTTTAAAGGAATGATAATTAAAAAAATGTATCTTCTTGTAGTTCCTTTGCTCTCCTCTTTAGAATAGTGATAAGTTTTTTTTTGAACGTGACGTCACATTATTAAATTGCGAAAGCGCGCGTTCTTTTGAATCTCTAGTCAAACAGCATTCTTCAGTTCTCTTTTTATTTTTATTGTATTGGGTTTATTGTTTCAATGTGATTTTGCGAATGCGCTTCCACCGTGGTGTGATGGTAGCGTGCTCCGCCTATCACACCGTATGCCCTGGGTTCAACTCCCGGGCAAAGCAACATCAAAATTTTAGAAATAAGATTTTTCAATTAGAAGAAAATTTTTCTAAGCGGGGTCGCCCCTCGGCAGTGTCTGGCAAGCGCTCCGATTGTATTTCTGCCATGAAAAGCTCTCAGTGAAAACTCATCTGCCTTGCAGATGCCGTTCGGAGTCGGCATAAAACATGTAGGTCCCGTCCGGCCAATTTGTAGGGAAAAATCAAGAGGAGCACGACGCAAATTGGAAGAGAAGCTCGGCCTTAGATCTCTTCGGAGGTTATCGCGCATTCCATTTATTTATTTTTATTTAATTTTTGTGAATTTTTTCACTTAAGTATCTGAGTTGCGAACCAGTCCTGTTAAGAATCTCCTATCATAGTAAAATTTTAAAGAATGCTATATTTCATATTTTTTTTAAGAATACCTTATTTTGCAAATTATTTCAAACTGAGGTCCCAATATAGGCCGTTCTTGAAAGAAATTTTGCAATAGGTTATTTTCAAACTGGCAGATCTACTCTCAAGTCATTGTTATCTTCTTGTAAGCAAACTACATCAGTTTTGGTAGGGTTCTTAGCTCATATGACCCTCCCTTTCCCTTCCCAAATCAACTAAAAAAACTTTATGCACGGTATAGAAATTCAGGATCAGAAATGCCAGGTCACCTGATTTGGCAGCCACAAACTTTGAGGTCCTCAAACAGTTCGCCTTCAACCAGAGTAGAGAGGATAGAGCTCTGCTGAGATATTTTGACTTCCAGGCTACCTGCAATAGCTCCTCTCAAGACATCATTTATCACCGTTTCTACGTTGATTGAACAATTGATATGTTTTCTTCGATCGACAATGGACCAGAAGCAACGCAACTGCTACAACTAACGTTAATTGTTTGTGTCTTCGAAAATATTATATTAGGTTTTATGGAGTGATGGGTTATTTTCGTGGCATGCTGTGTTATCAGAAGTCGCTTTTGCAGAGTGCAGTCTTGTATGAATAGATCAATTAGGCGCGCAAGATATTTTAAAGAAAATCACGAGATTTTTATTGTGTGAATGATAGCCAGTCAGCTGGTGAAAACCGTAAGAGATCTCAAAGTGTTGCCATCCGGCAGTGCAGTCTGGAAGGAATTTAGAGAAGTAATACACCATAAAAATTTGCCAATCTGCCCTTAGATGACAGGCACTTCCACATTGCAGTCAAACGTTTGAGGTGCAGAGAGAGAGAGAGAGTGATTGCTGTGTAAACGGGATCTTAAAAAAATGTGTGTAGAAATGTTTCGAGGATTCATAGCCGTTATTATTGTTCCCAAACAAATGCTCTAGACAGCCAAAGGAAAATAATTTCTCATTAAAATTATAATTTCTGAGGTTTACCCTAACCATCAACATTTTCGCAGAGACCTGTGTACACATTTCATTTGGCTATAAGCCAGCCCGGGGATGGCTCTTTTTAAGAGCTGTTTTCGGGATGATCTGAAGCCGTCAAGTAATGTTGTACACAAAGGATGTATGACCTACTCTCTAAATATTGTCAATGAGCAGAACTTTTCAAGTGCAGTATTGAGAAGACTTCTTTAAGAGCGTTCAATGCAGTTTCGAAAGACCTTCAGTCCAAGTCACAAGTACCTAGATGCATTGAAATTGCGTTTGCTCCAGTAAATAATGTAATGTATGTTTGCAGGCGATGGATTAACAAAATTTATATATGGCACCAAATAACGACGTATACTTTTGTGAACTCTAGAGATATACTGGCGTTAAAGTTAGTGGCTTGGTTTAAATATATATTGAATATAAATAGTCAATTCCATATCCATCAATTCAGAACCCTCAGTTTGGTTGTTCAAAACTTTTGAGAGCAGACCAATGCTGCCTCTAGATTTCAAAAACGAAATAGAGCTTTATACTATAATCGATAAAAACTTCATAAGGAGAACTTGTTACAAGTTGTTATTGGTTTCCTGCAGAGTACTTACAAAACCGGCCTTACATTCATATATGCCACACGTAAAAGAAAATATATTGCATACTTTAAGGCGTAAGCTTAAAGCTACCAATTTGGGGGTTGTTTTTTTCTTTGTTGGTTACCTCCCTGAAAGTGAAATTAATCCCATCAGTTGGAGTTTGAGTTATGCAAAAAAGTGATAGCTATGCTTTTGTTCACAAAATTACTTATTGCTCTTATAAGTGCAGTGCAGCGGCAAGAATATGCTTCAGTTGAATTCAATGTTTTACATTTTACCTATCACTTAAATTTTTTCTTTGTTAAGCTTCCCTCTCTTTTGAATTTTATCTTAGCGCTCGCTCTTTGCATGCATTTGAAGTAATACATTACTTAACGCATCACTTTACTCCAGTGCCATTCATTGTTTGAAGTACTTCATGTGACACACTCTCATATGATAATCTGCCTAAAAGTATGCAATTACATGTACACCTCGCCAATTTGTGTTTTGTGTTCGAGTACTTTTAAGCTTTGAACATTTTTTAAATTTTATGCGAAACCAGAGTTTTACAAATATTTGTTGTGTAAATAAATTAGGAAATGTATGTTAGGTTGAAAAGAACTGCCAATATTCCTACCTCTTTAAAGTATGCAACGCCAAAAATATTTTTTTTATGAAAAAATTACATTTAGTGCGTGAAGCTCTCGAGAAAAGTAGAATTTCAAACCGAAAATATGACAACTGGGAACTGTTGCAAAATCTCATCCGTACAGCATTGAATTGAGTCTGAAAGGCTATAGCACGTTTTGTAGCTCAGAGTGGCATGAAGACAGTATTTCTTTAAGGAGACTACTTGTCTTGGAAATTATATAGATATTTTATGAACGTGTTATACTGCTTGGCATTAAAAATTACAGAGCTCTTGATTTCTTCATCATTGTTTTACAACAAAAAGACGTGGCTTCAATCGAGTCTGTTTGTTAAGAGATAGATCCTAGAAGGAGTATGCGTTCGAATCTCAGCTGTCGACTTGTGATGATATTGCTCGCAAAATTATTAAGCAACTTGGTTTAAATTTGCTTAAGCAAACACATCCGCTATACCATGAAACAATCATGGACTTTGTAAGATATCTTCGCGTTCATGAATATTGTGCCAAAGGTCGCAGTGCAATCTACGAAACTTTGCGGTAGTCTTTTTTTATAGCGGTAAATGCTCATGTTTCTTATCTGTAACCATGTTTTACCACGAGCCCTTTACCTGCTGAGTTTCATACATCGAGGAAAGCTTCTACTACATAAATGCAGGGTATTACTAAAAGCCTCAGACATAATGAAGTATTTCAAGTACTACTAAAAAACATCAATAAAAATCCATGACTTATCATTAGAACCAAGAGTGACTAAAAATCACTTTGGAGTGCGCGAACGTACGCATTTGGAAACAAATGTGAACATATGCAAATTTCTTAAAGTACAGACACGTGACTAAACAAGGACTATATCAATGTATACGTATAACAACAACAACCCACACACCATCACCTGCAATCACATCAGTTTAACGGGAAACAAGCAACATATCACACTTAAATATGAAATTCGTATATTTCTGTATGCCCTCATCTCTTTTACTTAAGTACTCATACACTTTTCCATTGCACCTTAGGATGTGGGTCTTCATTATGCGCGACTTGTTGCCAACAAAGACGAGCAAAGCAGCAACAACAACAACAAGAGCAACACAAGTGCAATATCAATGAACGAAAAGTAGAATTAATAAAGCGTCGTTGCTGTAAATGTCGCTTACGACTGATTGTCATTGTCATTGTTTTTGGTGTTGTTGGTATTGTTTTTACAACTCTTGAGGGTTGACTTTTAATACCTGCACGTTGCATTGCACCCCAACAGAGATAATGTTATGTATGTGGTTGTGTGTAAGTGCGCTCACGTTCATGGAACTCACTTGAAGTGTTTATTAAAAATGCATTTTATTCATTTCGACGAAAAGTCGCCGTCATCAGCTTTCGTCGCATAACGAGTGTAATTGTTTTGACGGCTTTGTGTTTTTTTCTTTTAAGTACGGGAGATGAATTCGAATTCAACGTTTTTGATCAAATGAACCCTTTTGTATGTTTTAAGGCAAATATCCCTTATAAAAGGGGGAGTCCTAAGCTTTTAGGTAAATTAAGGATAATATTTGAAGATTGTATATCTATGATAAAAGGAGTGCGGTATAAAAAATAAAAAATAAATACAAGGTGCGATAACCTAGGAAGAGATTTTGGGCCACGCTACTCTTCCAATTTGCGTCGTGCTCCTTTGAATTTTTCCTACAAATTTTTTCTACAAATCCGAACACCATCTGCAAGGCAGATGAGTTTTCATAGAGAACTTTTTGATGGCAGAATACACTCAGAGTGTTTACCAAATCACTGCCGAAGGGCGACCTCGCTTAGAAAAACTTCTTTTATAATTAAAAAAAAAAACCGGTTCTTAATATTAGATGGAATCTTGAGGTGTTCATTTAGAACAGAACCCGTTGGGAAAGCGGAAATTCCGATATTGACCCTGAATCAAAGATCTGGTTCACGCATAGATCAAATTTTAATGAAAAACAAGTAAGGAAGGCTAAGTTCGGGTGTAACCGAACATTACATACTCAGCTGAGAGCTTTGGAGACAAAATAAGGGAAAATCACCATTTAGCAAAATGAACCTAGGGTAACCCTGGACTGTGTTTGTATGACATGTGTATCAAATGAAAGGTGTTAATGATTATTTAAAACGTAGTGAGCCTTAGTTCTATAGGTGGACGCCTTTTCGAGATATCGCAATAAGGGTGGACCAGGGGTGACTCTAGAATGTGTTTGTACGATATGGGTATCAAATTAAAATTATTAATGAGGGTTTTAAAAGGGAGTAGCCCTTAGTTGTATATGTGAAAGCGTTTTCGAGATATCGAACAAAATGTGGACCATGGTGACCTAGAACATATTCTGTCGGGTACCGCTAATTTATTTATATATGTCATACCACGAACAGTATTCCTGCCAAGATTCCAATGGCTTTTGATTTCGCCCTGCAGAACTTTTTAATTTTCTTTTACTTAATATGGTAGGTGTCACATCCATTTTACAAAGTTTTTTCTAAAGTTATATTTTGCGTCAATAAACCAATCCAATTACCATGTTCATCTCTTTTTTCATACTTGGTACAGAATTATGGCATTTTTTTAATTTTTCGTAATATTCGATATCGGAAAAGTGTGCGTGGTCATAGTCGGATTTCGGCCATATTTTATGCCAAGATAAAGTGACTTCATATAAGTACGTGAACTAAGCTTATTTAAGATATATCGTTTTTTGCGCAAGTTATCGTGTTAACGGCCGAGCGGAAAGATAGATGGTAGACTGTGTATAAAAACCGGGCGTGGCTTCAACCGATTTCGCCCATTTTCACAGAAAACAGTTATTATCATAGGATCTATGTCCCTACCAAAATTTCACAAGAATTGGTAAATTTTTGTTCTACTTATAGCATTAAAAGTATTCTTGATTAATTAAATGAAAAAGGGCGGATTTACGCCCATTTTGAAATTTTCTTTTATCTTTGTATTTTGTTGCACCATATCATTACTGGAGTCGAATATTGACATAATTTACTTTTATACTGTAAATATATAAAATTTTTTGTTAAAATTTGACTTAAAAAAATTTTTTTTTTAAGTGGTCGTCTACGTCATCCTATTTCGCTAATTATTATTCAGCACACATATAATAAAAGGAGTAGCGTGCCTACCAAATTTCATCATGATATCTTCAACGACTGCCAAATTACAGCTTGCAAAACTTTTAAATTATCTTCCTTTAAAAGTGGGCGGTGCCACGCCCATTGTCGAAAATTTTTCTAATTTTCTATTTTACGTCATATGCTCAACGTACCTACCAATTTTCATTGCTTTGTCCGTCTTTGGTAATGAATTATCCTACTTTTTCGGTTTTTCGTAATTTTCGATATCGAAAAAGTGGGCGTGGTTGTGGTCCGATTTCGTTCATTTTAAACAGCGGTCTGAGATGAGCGCCCAGGAACCCACATACCAAATTTCATCAAGATACCTAAAAATTTACTCAAGTTATCGTGTTTACAGACGGACGGACAGACGGACGGACGGACATGGCTAAATGAATTTCTTTTTCACCCAGATCATTTTGATATATAGAAGTCTATATCTATCTCGATTAGTTTATGCCGTTACGGATTACCGTTATGCGAACAAAGTTAATATACTCTGTGAGCTCTGCTCAGCTGAGTATAAAAAAATGGCAGCTGGCATCTATGGTCCGAATTTCAAGAAATCGATACCAATGGGATGCTACCCCCCTTTACTTGCAGGCAGAAATCATTGCAATAAAAGTTTGTGGTAGAAACGTTAACAAGGGTTTGTCGTCGTGGAGTGTTCTCATTATGTCAGACAGCGTTGTTTGCTTTTCAGTCTTATACTGTTAACACTTCAATAATCATGGACAGATGAGCTTTTGTATCTCCTTTTAGCGTTTTGAGTAAAAAATGGGTCAGAACGGCCTCGACAGACGGCAATAAATGGTGTTAGTATAGCGTTTTCTAAATTGACCCTAGGCTGACCAGGAGCAGAAAGCAAGTGGTCAATGGAGTCGCAAAGTTTTCACTGACATACATGTTCATTTAGTTCGCGCCAAGAGATCAACCCAACATTTGCCCTAGCAACTAGATTATTTCTATAAATACATGAGGTCAAGCAATCCCTCACAGCCCTTGCTCTAATCTCGGTAGATCTGAGCGCTTAGGTAGTTGGCTGACTTTATTAAAAGATGTGAAATTCCCTAATAGTTAAAGCGGTGGAACATCCGCATACTTTATAGCGACGCTCTCCACCTGAAAGATGCTTCAGTGATCCGACAGCCAAAATTTTTGGATAACAAGGAACTCATGGCAAAATAGTTCACCCAAACATGCAGACCAGCCTGGATCCACCCGTAAGCAGGTCCTTCAGATTTTCGTTCCATATTAATTTTCCACTACATTCATTCCTTCAGGGAATATGAGTGGTGAATTTCACTACAGGAGCGGTAGATGGGGAACAGTAGTCTTTCCTACTAGGGATGTAGTCGAAGTCGGTAAAAACTGTATTTGCTACATGATGTCAACTGGACACAGTTTGAACCTGCCGTTTGTTGCCGGTATAAATGTTGTACGATGGGCTCCGCTTATTCCAACCATCACTAATGGCTGGACTATTTCAAATCTTTGATCCGGTGAGAAGTGTCTGGTGCTCCCTACCGTACCAGATGGCCCGAGAAGACATTCGGCTTAACCACTAAATCGTACAGCCAATGTACTCTTCGTTAGATCTGTCCCGTTTGGCGATTGCCCCTCCATAGCAGTACAAGACAATCGAAGCCTTCCTTGCCCCTTTAAATTTTCATAACCGTTTGGTTGCATCAATAATCCCAAGGTATTTAACCCTATATGACAGCTCCAGTCAGTGGCGTAGTGAGATTTTCTGCGCCCGGGGAAAAATATTTTTTTTTTCATGGAAGCAGGGGGTTGGGGCGAGATGGCCTAGAAAGTTCAGGGCTTGTACCTTAATGGTGCTTGTTACCAGAATATAGGTAGGTAGGTAGGTGAAATGGTCGCCCAAGTAGCTATTTAAAGCCGTTTTGATGCCATGTAACTCGTCTAAAATCCTACGGAATGTTACGGTCAATTTATTACAACCAGCCAGAGTTGTTGGTAAAATTAAGAATATTCGAGATTGTTATCACAGATAACCCTCTGAGGTCTTCTAGAAACGGGATTCCAAGGAACCTTAGCCGGGCTCTAACTAGAGCCGGGCATTTACACATAAAGTGTTCTACTGTCTCCCTGGCATTTGGATCTTTGCAGCTTCGGCAGTATTCCAGAATACCAGAATATACTGAAAAAAAAAACTCATATTAATAGTCAAAAAATCAATTTCTTAGTCTAATAAATACACTGGAAAAATGTATCGCACACTAACTACAAAAGAGTCATAACTTAAAATTTTTCAAAATCGATTTTTTTCCATAAACCAATTCAGAGTACACATCTCTAATTGCCCCTTAAATTTCGTTGTCATTAGTTTCCAGGGCTGCCGGAATTGGTCTTTTGTACCAAAACTGGTACTTTAATAACGATTTGGTACGTTCGTACGTTGTGAAAGCGATTATTTACTTATTTTAATCTAACTTTTCATATACTACTTTTGTTAGTCAATTAGAAGTACTGAGATGTAAACAGAAACGTTAACACATTTAAATCGACAACACTGTCAAAGTTATCGCAAAGCCATCGATGTTCGAAAACATCGACTCTCAGTGCGAACTGCGCGAAGTTTATTTTTAACAAATATTGATTGAAGAATAAAGATGTTGCATGCGCAAACTTCAGTGGAAAGCAGCGGAGCTTCACAAAATTCTAGTAGGCCACTTCCACCACACCACCAACTTTAACACAATTTTCAACAGAATTTAAGCACACAAAATACACTGACTGGAGTTTTAGAGTGTAAAAATGAAAATTCTGAACACATTAGCTGAATAAAAAGTGTACAAATAATTGTCAAATAACAAATACAGACAGTGGTAGTTTAACAAATTCTGCTGTGGTAAGTGGTGAATGTGACCTACTAGAATTTTGTGAAGCTTGCTTCACACTATTTTTCGTCCCTGCAACATCTCTATTTTAAACTTGTCTCTGTTTTTAATTTGTTATCTTTGCTGTATAGCTCTGCAGCTGCAGAAAGAAATTTTTCGTCGCTTAACCTTATAAAAACAAAACTTAGAAATAGTTTAGGAGTTAGGACCATCCATAATATTATGGTTTGTAAGGAGTTAGTTAGAAATGAAATGCATTATGTATGGTCTGCTGAAAAAAACAATAAACATATAAAATAGTTAGTTCATGCTACAATCAAAAACATGAAAATATCCCATATATGCAAGAAAATTTTCATTTCTGAACTCAGTATTGAAATTATAGTTCATTTTAATTTTTGCATTTCAAGCTTTAATATGCTAAATCATTTTTCTTTAAACTATATATACATATATTTAATGATGTTAATTTAAGTTGTATATGATTTGATTCTTTATTGAAAATAGTAAATGATAAAAAGACCATTTGTCTTTTATTACTGGGAAAAAATTTTTTTGGTACTCTCAAAAGCCTTTTGGTACGTTTTTTGGTATGAAAAAAATATGTGAGTGGCAGCCCTGTTAGTTTCTTCTTTAACTGGAAAATTACCGTTATGCCAGTTTTGGTGTTGATTGCATCGCTTGCGCTGTATCAACTAATGAGTACTATTTTTAGTTTTGTCAATGTGCTTAAGAACAAGTGAACAGTTTATTACGTATAGAGCGTATTATTTTAAATTATGATTATCTTGTTGCAAACAAGTTTTAACTTTATTGTGTATTAACTAAAATTGTGTCTTTTTATACGTAAAGAGTAAGTAAATTTGATTGTATTTTTGTGAAATGTGCATTTTTTGATGAAATAATTGTGAATGTATGTTTAATTCAAAATTGCTATATATTTTGTCCGTAAGCAAATAACTACAACAAAATTTCCTCAATTTATTTTATAATGACGGTCTACTTTTTGTAAAACTAGATTTAAGTATAATATTACAGACGTTTTCACATAAACCGTTTTTCTTCTCTCCTGAACATTTAAATTTTTCAAGTTGTGACTCTTTTGTAGTTAGTGTGCGATATATATAAACAACATTTTGCTTAAAGAATCAAAATTGATTTGTAATGCTATGCAAATCACAAACAAATTCAAACCATCTACCGAGTCTTTCAAATTCATATTTGTCTTATTGTTAATGCTCGCTTTTTTCATAAAACAAACCACAAATTTCACCATTTTATTTTGCAGATACATCTTGTGATTGAATGAAGAAAAATCATGAGTCCCAGTGGAAATTGAAAGCGCCATTAAATAGGATGATGGCAGAAGCTGAGAGGGAGGGGAGCAAACAACCGAAAGCAAATGAGCGAAACGAATGAAAAATATAAATTTACAATTTGTTTTCAAACAATTTAACATTGGCATTATTGATACTGATGCAGTAAAAACAAAAACAAATAACGAATCTAACGAATCAACGAATATCTAAGTTGCTTTTAGCTTCCCTCGAGCGCTTTTTTTCGCATCTCAGTCGCTACCAAACGGTTTTCTGTTTGCTTTGCTTTCTTACTGATTTTGCAATATTTATGATTAGCAATTTATTATTCATCAGCAAATGACGAGAGCGCAGCGAAATATTTGCTCAGCTTTATTCAAGCGATAAGCAACAAAGCGCAAATATATCGATTTAGCTAAAAATCTGTTTTGTGAAGATATTTTGCATGCGAGACCAGCAGAGTGACAGGGGTGTTTAAAAGCCTTTTCGAGTCTATGACACAAACAAAGTAACATTCAATAAGCGTGCACTTAATTTGATTAACATACAAAATGTGCACGCGAAGCAAAATAAAACAACAAAGAGCTAGAAAAACAACGCAAGTTTATGAATAAAAACAAAAGTAGCATTATACACAATTCCGGATTGTTGTTGAATAAACAAGTAAAATCGATCATAAAAGCATATCAGTTGAAAGGCCTTCAACTACAACAATACTCCCCTACGAGAAAGACTTTTACAGAAAAGGGAACGATAATCTTTTGAGAAATCGCAAATATAAAACAAAACGAATAAACCCATATAACAATAAAAAATATTAAAAAAAGTAGCAAAAAATTGCATTGAGCATAAACATCAACAGATATCAGTAAGAAATAAAGCCAACAAACGCTGCTTCGAATATGATGAATAAAGAAACAGACACAGCAACATAAAACAGACAGCATCATCATCACTACTGCAATCATTTCGTTACTTAAATTATTGCACATATCTCATAAGGCATATTCGAAGATATAGCAGCTGCCAGGCTTTGATGCTGATGAGATTCTTCTCCTTGACACCTTCACATCACGCGGAATCATTTCACTTCATTTCATTGCCATTGCTGTTGATTTCTTTTCCGTTGCTATTTGTTTTCTTTAGTTTTTCCATCTTGTTGTAAGTGCGAGTGCGTAAACAGACAGAAATAATGAAAAATTGGAAAGCGATTATAGAGCTGAGGGGGTAGTGGAAAGTAGATAAACAATTGAATTGACCTATCATTCGTTATATTTGTAGGAGTAAATTAAAATGAGAAGCTGTTAATATGCGAAAGTAGAAAACGAAGATAACCAAGTGAATAAAGAAATAGCGCAAACAGTTCTTAAAATTGTAATATGTCAGTCTAGTCCCTACAAGGCTGGCGTTAGGCATGCCTGTCGTAAGAGGCGACTAAAATAAACAGACCTAAAATGTTCGACTTGGTCATGTCAAATCGCTCTCGAGTTGCTCCGTCTAATAATCGATACGTACTACTAATTTTCTGCAAAAAGGCCATCCTCATCAATAATACTCCCCAAAATCGGCGGAGATTGTCCTTAACGCTACAAAAATAATAAAAAGGATTTCGGGTTCAAGTACCGCGAAGGGTAATATTAAAATACTTTAGGTTAAATGCAAAACACAGTGGTCCTTCGGCAATGGTTTGGAAAACCTCCCGGATGTGTTTCTGCAATGAAAAATTTCTAAGCAAAAACTCATCAACCTACCACAGATAGGAATAGAGGCTCTGCGGAAATTTCCTAGTTACTATTTACTAATAATATTATATAGTAGACTTATGTCACCACTGTGATCCATATAAAAAATATCATTGATCTTGGTCAAGTAAAAGATTTGAAATATAATTAAAACATAACAAAAAGGGGGAGTAGCTCCTCCTCTCGTGTGTATGCCACATTTCATACAAATCCATCCACCGTCCTGATAAAAATAACTTACAAAACCATTTCAGCAAGCTGTTCAAAACTTTCTTATATGACAACTTTTTCAATATGTTGAAATAAGGTAAGGCGTTTTCAACGCCTTTTTTGAAAAAGGTGGAACAAACTCTTAAGTAACTCACTTTGATCTGAGAACTGACTGTTTAATGAAACCTCATTCGGCACGATGACTAAAAGATTACAAAGTATTTTTAATAAAGCTTCCTAAAACGACAGACTTAATAACGCTATGTGGAAAAATACTGCGGTTCCAATTATTCACTAAGTCTGTGGTTTTTATTAGAGCTTCCGATTTTTTCTCGAACACAAGCGGTATTTTCGAGACCCGAGAAATCGAGAACTCGACTCGAGAACTTATGACTTTTTTGTCCATTATATTGCTTCAATGACATTTTACTCAAAACATATTTATTATACATATAATTTTGTTCGCAATATTTTATTTTTAAACGAGACATCGAGAACACGGTTTCTCGCGAGATTCTGGAATCTCGAATTACTCGTAATACTCGCGATCTTCTCGACTTTCAATTCAGTCGCTGTTTTGGCAATATTCTATACATTTCGGGGTTTTTCACTTGTGGTTTTGTGAACATTTTGGCTTGTGCTCCAGAAGAAATCGTAAGCTATATATAAGAAAGCCAATGAATCGATTAAGTTGAATGTCGAGCAGCTCGCGAGCCTTACGAGCAATTCGAGATTCCAGAATCTCACGAGCCTTACGAGAAATTCGAGATTCGAGAATCTCGCGAGAAGGCGAGACTCGCGAGAAATCTCTTCTCGAACATGTTCGAGAAATCGTAAGCTCTAGTATTTAAAGGTCTAAAATAAAGCAAAGTCATAAGTGATAAAATATTAGTTATTAAATAGCGACAGAAAAGCTTACAGGTGAACAAAAGTAACAACTGACAAAAAAGTCACATCTAATAAAAAATTCCCAAGTGAAAAATTAGTCACCAGCGATAAAAAATATTAGAAGTTACAAAGAAGTAACAAGTGACAAAAAAGCGTGGATCGACAAAAAATTCACTGGAAACCACACGTGTAAAATGTTTTTTATTGTTGTGCCACAAATGAAAAGGAAGTCACAAGTAACAAAGAAGTCACAAGTGACACAAAAAGCCAAGTGTCAAAAATTCAACAGTAACAATTTTTCAAGTTAAATAAATTCATAAGTAAAAAAGAAGTCGCCAGCGAAAAAAAATTTCAGAAGTGACAAAAAAGACACAGGTGGCAAAGAAGTTACAAGTTACAAAAAAGCGTAAATTTACCTTTACAAAAAATTCACAGAAAATCACATTTGAAAAAATATACTTTACAGTTGTGTCATAAGTGACAAAAAAGTCATATGTAACTGATAAGGTGACAACTGACGAGAAAGTGTCAAATAACAAAAAATTCAAAGGAAATTACACTTGAAAAGAGTTTTTTTTATTATTGTATCACAATTGACAAGAAAGTTACAAATGAAAAAATGACAGGTGAAAAGCAAATCACAGGAAGTCACACTTGGAAACATTTTTTTTATCACAGACTTTTTGAAACCGTTGATTTTTTTAACACCGGTGACTGAATGCATCGGTTGAATTCTTTCAAAAATTAACTTCCTGGTCTCTATAGTGATTTTTTCGGAATCAGGATAATGTCAAAATATGTACTTCTTTGTTGATGTCCAACTTGCGCCGAAACCATGCCCATATGATCCTATCAAGGTTATAAAAATATTTCCGTCAAACCTGAAGTTACGCTAAAGAACGAATAGTCCCGGGAGAAGCTTAATATGTTCCACCAATGATCTCGGCATGTATTTTGTTATTTCGTACTACACGCCCAGGACTCTGTGATTCACATTTTTCATTCATTATTACAGCAATTTATTGGGCAATCACTCGTTTTTGAAAAAAAAAAAATAATAATAATAATAAAAGCAAAATTTTAATGAACTGAAAAATGATTGCAAGATATTTTCATATAGGAAAATAAATACAAAATGAAACAAAAAAACACAACTCAAAATAAAACACAAACAATAGAAATGAAGTCGAAGTGAAAATGAAAGAAAAGAACAAATGCACCAGAAATGCGCTTACGTTGAAACTGAACTGAACGCAATCAATTGAAAAATATTGCACTCGGTAAATGAAAATGAAACGAAAACAAAATGCCGAAGAAGTAAACAATTTGAGTACTGAAACTCGATACAAAGATGCAAAAGAAAAAAGCTAACTAAAAAACAGAATGTTAACATTTTAACTCACACACACACAATCGTAGCAGCGAGTGAATGAATGCATTGAATGCCAAAGTATTGCGAGCGATTGCATATGGAAAACGCATCTGAAGTGCAATTGATGGCAAATTGTAGGGCAATTACTTAAAGTTGCCAGCAAATGAAACGAAATTAAATGAAAATGTGTAACAAAAGAAAAGCAATGTGCAGCTCTGCAACATGCAATTACTGTTGGATATGTGGGTGAAGTAAGCAATTTAAAGGAGAATAAATACTGAAGCTGTTATGCCTAAGAGTAAATATAAAAAAAAACTTTCTTATAACATTTATATAAGAGTTTTTTTCATATAAATGTGCAAGAATGTTACCAGATCTAGGCATATAGCTCCATTAAGGCTGGTTGGTTTACGAAATTTTTTACAATTTAAAAACTTAAATTGATTTCATGAATGTGATTTAAGAAGAGATATTTACTGCAGTTATTTATAATTAGCTATTTAAGAGTTTCAAGCTTTTTCGATCTAGCCTCTTTGGCCGTATGATGTGACATCTGGCACATTCCTCTTTATCGATGCGTACGTCTAGTTAGAGACGACAATAACCAAAGTCTGATTTCTTCAAGTTAAAAGCGGTTACAGTCTAGCGGGAGAAGCATCACATTATATAGAAATTTCCAAGTGGGGATGATGAATTTGACGTAAGGAAATTTGGAGTCTCACTTCTGGTGGAAGATAATTTGGACCTGAGATAAACAAGAACCCATAATAGCACTTCGCTTGCAAAACAGCCTTAAAAGAGAAAGTTGGAACTGTTGCCGTATATCAACCTTTAACCGACACCATATAAAAAGGATATGGGACTATAAAAGCATTAGAGAAAAACATTGAACAGCAGTTGAGAAGGTACAAAAGTGAGAAAGTCATTCTTCATCTGGGGTCTTTGCATGCCCTCGTCCAGAGTTTAGACGCCAAAAGTGGTCTAAGATGGTCAAGATTCAAAATATGGAAATTTTTGAACTATTAGGAAACTAGGTGCTGATGAGAAGAAAAAGAAATGTGTAGAAAGGGATATATTGAGTAACAAAATAATATAAGACCGCAATTGGATTGTCGTGGTACGTTAAGGGGCTTAGGAAACTCCGCAGTATGCCTGTCGGTCATTAATATCACGATCAATGGACCTAAGGAGATACGATTATGATTGATAATAAAGCTACTTTAGTAGTCATTTGTGCGAGGCCGAGTGTGTCTAGATCCTTAGATGTGACTTCCAATGTCCATATCGCATTGGATTTCTCGGTTAACATAGATATGAAGAAGTGTTTGCATATGGAACTTGGTCTGTTCTGTGGATTTCCTCGCTTGTTCATCGCAGTACCCACGTACACCATTTTGTGGTGCGCCGAGAGGCTGGTTTGTTCAGCGAAAATCTGAAATCAATTGCTCCGTTTGAGGAAGTGCTCCTGCCTTGAAAAGCTTTGATCGCTGCTTGGCTGTCGCAATAAAATTAAGTAATCTGCCGTGAAAAAGCAAGGAAAAATTGCTAGGAATTGTTATGGAATTCTTCACGAAAGTCAAGATCTGCTTTCTCCAACTACACAAATAGGCCGTGAAGGTGTGATATCATAGGATATTCTGATTTGTTTAGAATTTCCCGCTTGAGAAGCTGTCAAGGTAACAACGAAGATTTATAAAGCGGCTCGGTGTATAATATAGTAGGAAAATCTGGAGCCGAAAGGAGTAAGTGAGAGGAGCTCAAGTTGCCGGCTGATAAAAGTGTCGCCCGGATTTCCTCGATTTAATTTTGGACTTGCTGCAAGAATAAGGCGACCTGGTATTGGTATCTAGCACGTACTTAAATTATGAATTTAGCTCATCTCAGTTTTAGATAGCTAGGGAAATGTTAGACCTGACCTAGAGTCCCTGACAAGTGAAAAAAAAAGTTCCACAATCTGACTCTGGCGGAGTAAAAACGAATATATTCCGGCTCAAAAGTAACAAAGTGTGGCTGCTTGCTTCGCAATCTACGTTTGAAGTATGCCTTTTTTTAGCACATCATAAGTAATGACTCTAAGAAGTATCACATTAACACTAACGGGAATTGACTTATGCTACTCCTACCAGAGCTACGCATTTCACCTTGCCTTATACAGCAAAAGCGTCAGAGCAAAATTTCTATGAAACCTCATTACTTAAGAACTTTGAAGTAATCTGTTATAAACGACTTTCATTTAGATTTATACCAAAATTTGCTTCTAACTTTTCTCCATTCCTGTACAATGTGTACACACACTTTTATCGACAACTGTTTCATACCCATCAGTGCACGTGTTTTTGATTAAATTCAAATTTGTTTCCTCTGATATACACGCTCTCAAATTACTAAATTTACTTACCAGCGAATCCTTGTACATTACACAAAACATTCTATAAAATATATTGAAAGAAAATTTGGTATCAAATTTGTACAAGCACGAAAACGTACGCACACATGCACACAAAGCGGCAGGAATGATTGCGTCGATTGCAAATTGCAAAGGGTTGCCACAACCCAATACATTTATTCTTTTTTATTAGTCAAAGAAAATTATAAACAAGAGACGAAAGAACCAAAAGCTACCGCAGGCAACAGAAGCGCCGCCGATGTTCAATTTTCACTTTAGCTATTGCTTGAGTGAATTCGGTTTAAGGTGCACAGTGTGGTAAATTGAGATGCAGAGGGAAGAATGTAGATATTTGGGTATTAAAAATTTATTTTATGAAATACTTTGGCGATTGTTACCAAAGAACGCATGGCACTATAGAACTATTTCTCCCTCTATTATGGTGTTTTCTCTTCTAAAAATAATGACATCCAGAAGGTTTTTCTCAGCTTCCTCGTAAGGTTGTGTGTTGCTTTCATAAAATATTTCCAATTTAACAAGAAAGGGGGTACCATTACCTACAAATCAAGCCCTCTTGCACAAGTGTCCTAGTTCAAAAGCTTGAATATAAAAGTGCAAAATGAGGCTTAAATTTTTTCTAGAAAAGAAAACGCCATTAGTTAGCGAATGCTGCAAGAACCACACTCATAAAGTAAGTAAGATAACGGAAGCTATGCATATACACACATGTATGCAGGAACGAAGGCAGCAGCGAGTCTCAATAAACTCAAGATAATAAAGAAACGCCGATACATTAAAAAGGGTGTTCGAGAATGTGATATGCGATTGACCAAGATGACTGCGTAAACATCATTTCAGGACATTGCAAGAGCCTTATCGATTGGTAATCCGCTTATGTAGTTTCACAAAAGCTCAGCATGACTTTACATTGTCCCATATCTTATCTAATCTATAAAACTACATATTTATTTAAGGTAATATTAAAAAAACATCTGTTATGAAAGCCTTATCTGTCGCACGTTTTTCATTTCGAAATAAGTGGCAACGTTGTAAAAAAATATATACAATAAACTGAAATTATTAAAAACTTGGTACAAATTTAGCCATTTTCAAAATAGTGGTGAATATACAAATGAATAAATATATTGAAATTAGCTGGCAACCCTAGGTGGCATATCTGCTGAGAAAAAATTATTTTTGAAATGCGGCATAAAATAACATTCGTTTGATATACATACCGGAAGAACCAGAACACGCCATGAGCGAACCCATAGCACTATTCTGGCAAAAAATGTGGAAAACATTCATGAACTAGGTGAAATTACTCCGACCCTTCTTCTGAAAAACTAATTCTCTAACATAACGCCAAAAACTACATAATCAGAATTCACAGCAAAATTCACGAACGGCTCAAAACTCAATATCAATGTGGGCCGTGGTATCTACTCGAAAGATCTCTCGCTCTTCTTGGATATTGGGTTGCCGAGCCACTGCAGCACCTTTTAAGTAGAATTAACAACCATAAATAGGGCTGCTTGATGAAAGCTTTCTATGAAAAATTAGGTGATTACTTAAGTAACATTGCTCCTCTTCTTGCCACGCGCAAACACTTCCTGATGTCTAAGTTTAGTATGAAAACTTATGTAAGATTGGCAATGGAACCCAGTTTTGAGGTATTTCTACAAACTTGACCTCGCCTTAATGGGAAACGAACTAGCGTCCTTGTTATTCTCAAATGTCCGTCCTTAGATCCATTAACCGAGACACTGCCTGATGATAGCGTGCGGTAAACATATGGGAATTCCAACGAATGAATTGTTTTGAACCTCTAGGGATGAGAAAGAGATAGAAAGTTCTGAAAATTTGTTCTGCAGATGCCCAGCTGTAGTTTTAGCACGTATGGAATGTTTAAACAGACACTTTGTCCACTATTTAGCTGAGCTTGGCTCTGCTGAAATTAAAGGCTATAATAAAATACAAATTTTTATAATTTTTACATATTTAAAGGAGAAATGGGCCGGCTAGCATAAGTGTGCCCCACAGCCTTCCTGGGCGCCAGCCATTATAACCTCACCTAACTTTATCTACCTAAAGGAACACCTAATTAAATTTTCGAGAAAAGTTTTAATAAATTGCCCCCTTGTGAATCAGCTTTAATAGGCAAGACCTAGGCAAAGAATCTTACACTATCTATACATAAAATTTCATCCAAGTCCAAGATAAGAGCATAAAGGTATGTAAAGAATAAATATAAGGTGATGGCCCTGAATGGCAAGATTCAGATTTCACCGGATGCAAAAATATACAAGAATGCTCATTTAATGTTCTGAGATAAGCATTATCCCATTATTATAGTTTTTTCCATAATAAAATTGTCATTTTATCCCACTGTGCCCCAAAATCGACTGCGCGCTGCGTCGTTTAGTGCACCAAAATTGCTCTTGTACTACCGTTGTTGTTTTTCCTTCTCTGTTATCTTCTGCATTAGCGTCGGCAATACACTTGAGCAATACATCAAGTCTAAATTACATTTTTTTTCGGTATTTCACTACCATCCAAACCACACAGCCAGCGCAACGTCCATATATGCAAAGATACTTATATTGTTTTATAATGTATATATAAACATTTGTTTTAACCATTTTGTTGTTATTGTTTTTATGTCCATACATTACATTGTTGGAATGCACGTGCATTTACGCGTTTACTCCCAAAAGTATGCTAATGTATTTTGTTCTTTATGTTTCCTTGTTGTAACTCATACGCTTTTGCTAAGTACGTGCCCAATGTTGCACACACGCACACATGCACACACGAAAGTACACCTACGCAAATTTTTGTGTATGAATATTGCTTTTATGTAACACTTTGCCATAAAGCTACAAGGATTTGAAAAATTGCGGTAATTTATAATGTTTATTTGATGCGAAGGAAGTGCTGGAGTAAATTTTTTTCGAGTGTTTGTGTATGTGTGCAAAGCTGCGAAAAGTGGATGAAATTTATTTACATAAATTGTTTAGAAGGGTAAAAACGTGAATACTTTAAGGTTAAGCTTGGTTTTAAAATTTGCAAAAGAATTCAATTTTCATAATTTTTTATTTTATTTTATTTTTTTTAATAATTTGCCAATGTTTGACTGGGAGTTATTTCTTTATAGTAGGCGGAGTTAAATTTTAGTGATTTATTCAAGTTTCGAGCAGAGCGCAGAGTATTTTTCTTGTAAGGTGGGAAGTGGGAAGAAATTGTAAGTTATTAGAAAAAAAAAAACAAAAAACAAAAAAAAAAAAAAAACAATATTTTGCCGCATTCTGGTTTGCACCTAAATATCTGATTTTTCAATATCACACAGCAAAACTTGTCTGATATTCATCTTATTTTAACAGGAAAAAAAAAACTGCCAAAGAATAAAAATTTATGTTATTTTCAGATAATTACATGTTGGCAAACTTTTTTTGGGACACACTGTATGTAAATCTTTAAAATTAAAGAAACAGTTATTTAAAAAGCGTTAGCTTCCATCGGCAAAGTGGAAAATGAGGTTGTATTCTCACAGTGGGTGTTGGTTTTACAATTTATAAAATAAGTTCACAATTGATATGTCCTTATTATAAATTCACATACATTCACATGTTCTTTTTCTGATTTACCGTTAACTTATGAGTACAGAAGAACAACGCAGCGCACCTTAACGTTAAGGGAACAAGTAAGGACGGGACTATCTTCGGCTGTGCCGAAGACTTCATACCTTTCATGAATGGGGCTGAACAATAATCTTATCCCGTTCGTATCTCCAAATAATAGGATGTATAAGATAAGAATTATATAGTGAACAGATAGTGAACAGAAGTAGATACCTAAACGATTTTTAAGATACATTTAAAATAAAAAATGGCAAAAAACCCCCTTATCTGAACGATCGGTTGTATGGGATATATATTATATATAGCTCCGATCCAAATGATTTTTACAGGAAATATTCTATGATATATTAGAATATATATCACCAAGTTTCACGTTTTTATTTTGGAAACTAAGGTAGAAATGGCCAAAAATGTTTCTATCTGAACGATCGGTAGTATGGGATATATACTAGATATAGCTCCGATCAAAGTGATTTTTTCAGAAAATCTTCTATGATATATTAAAATATATATCACCGAGTTTCACGCTTATACTTTCTAAATTGCGGCAGGAATGACCAAAATCGTCTTATCTGAACGATCGGTTGTATGGGAGATATATGTTATAGTGGTCCGATCCTACCGTATCCGACAAATGTCTAATATAATACAAAAATACATCCTTGTGCCAAATTTCATTGAGATATCTCAAAATTTGAGGGACTAGTTTGCGTTCAAACAGACAGACGGACGGACAGACGGATATGGCTATATCAACTCAGTTCGTCGCCCTGATCAATTCGGTATACTTAATGGTGAGTCTATCTGCTATATTTCTCAACGTTACAAACATCGGATTAATAAACCATTTCATGTTCATGAAAGGTATAAAAAGGTCGTAAGAAGGGGCTGAAAAATAAACTCAGCCAAAATGGAGGTGTTTTCAACAAAACAAAAAAATTTAAAAAATTTGTGCGGTTTCATGTTTTCCAGGCTACCGCTAATGCAAAGAAAAATGTGCAAACTTAGAATCCCCAATTTTCACAGGGGTTGAGTTTTCAAATTCAATTCGATAAAAATAAATTGCTTGACAAAGCATAAAGTGCAGAAGAAAGATGATAACAAAAGTGGTGCCAGAAATTGTGATAAAAGGGTGAGGTGAAATTCAGCTAAACAAAATTTACATTTACATACACAAGCATTTACTTTAGGGCGTTCCTTATTAATCAAAAAAAAAAAAAAAAATTTCCTCAGTATATCCTTATCAATTAGCGATACCGAGGGCAGAAATATGGCATACAAATTTTGCCGCCAAACAAAGACGGTTAACAGTTGTCGCACAGGGGTCAACGTTAAAATTCCGCTATGCAGAATTAGTAAATTAAAATTGAATTTTTGGATCTTAAATAGCCAAAATATGGGAAACTAGAATTTGCGATATCACATGTGAACTGCGCGATATCTCTTTACAGACTCCTCTCAAGACACAAATTTTTATGTGATATCGCTCACCATAATAGATGTTATAGATGTACATATTTATTTTTTATGTTTTGCGTCTTCATGGAGAAATCTTAAGTTTGAACCATTTGAAACACCCTTAAACCATCTCCAATAGGGACCAAAATGTGCATCTGATATTTTTGTACTTGGGATTATCATATCAAGCGGTGTGGCTGGAAAGATTCGGTAATTTCATTTTTACTTACCACCCTAATACATATACTGCAGCGACTATAAAAATAGCAGTGAATTTTTTTTTTTTCTAAGTTCGGCAATTAAATTCTTCCTTTTTATTTTGGATATTTGTGGGGAAATACTTCAATGAATTTTATAACAGAAACTATGCAAACCACTCCCAAAAACGTTTTCGAAAAAATTGAGAAATTAGATATAATTTTATGAAAATTTTGAGCTTTTTATTTGGAGTTTTCGAATATTTTTGAATATGCAGTTTTATAGCCCAAACAATTTAAGTCCAACACAGCACAAGTTAGAGATCTCGCAAAACTGCTGTTTTGATATTCTCCTCCAATAAAAGTGAAACAACTTTTTTATTTTGAAAAAAAAAAAAAAATCTGAAATATCAATTGTATTAATCAGAATAAAGTTTAAGTGCTTTGTTTGACGTTAATTGATTGGGCTAAACACTGCTCACAAAATTCAAAGGATTCCTAATAAAAAATATGAAAGTTTCGTAAAATTTTCTCAAATTTTCGCATTAATCAAAATTATTTTTGAGCTTCTTTGGATAGTTTCAGTTACAAAATTTATTGAAGCAACTATTTAAGTTAAGCTCTTATTGAAGCTGCGATACCAGATTTTGCAGCCGCGCGAAAAATGAAAGCAAAGATTACAATTAACTATTTTTCGCTTGCCCTCTATTTAGAATCAATATAAAGGCACTTTTGCTTCTACAACCAATCTGAAGTCAATTCCTAGCTATCTTCTTTTCCTGCTGGGATGCTTATTCTACAAAAAACAAGCATGTAAATTTCAATAATCTTTATCATACATACAAACAACAACAACAACAGAAGCAACATTATTCATATAATAAATAAAATTACAAAAACAACTATTGGGAAATATGAGTTAACAAAATCATACAAGTCTTTCGTGAATGTACTTAAAGCGTAAATTGAGTGTCAATATATTCGTCGAATTTTGTAAAGTTCTTTTGAGTACAAGTGAATATGATAACGGAAGAGTTAGCTTACATCAAAAGGAAAATTTGCATTAAAAAAATTTGTAGAAATATATTTTATAGCGTGTGATAAATTTTATTGAAAAAAATTCAATAAAAATTATGTGTTTTATCTCTTTGTATATAAATAAGATTGAAACCCCTTCTTCTAATAAAAAAAATCATTCTAAAGCAGTACTAGTCATTGCTTAGTTTTTGCCCTCTGCCGATTTTTCCCCACTTGCTTCTTCCTTTTTTTGTAGCTTTGCTTTTGCTCATATAGTACTCACTTTCCCTATCTTTTTTTCATTTGCTTGCTTCTGCCCCACTCACACCTAATTTCTTGAGATCTTTCACATTTTTTCCTTTTCTGTCCGCTTCCTTGCAGGGGGAACTATTTGTCTATATATCTTCTCTTGTTTTTCTTAACCCATTTACTTATCTTTTTGCTTCAACGTCCTTTTTTCTCATCTGTTCGTCATCAATCTCACCTCCCTTTACATCTCGTCTTCCACTTCCCATTCCTTTTAATTGAGCTGATACTCCTCCATCATTTTATTTTACAATACTCTTTACATTCTTTGTATTTTGTTGGCAATTATCTCCCGTTTATTCGTAATTTTCCACAGACTACCCTCTTTAGGCTTGCCCTCGTGTTTTCTTAATCATAATCTTCGAATTCCTTTCTTTTTGTCCCTCTTTAAAACACATCTACCTCTTCATATTCTCTCTATAAATTATGGCATTCTGTAACCGTTCTCCCCCTCATACTATTCCTTTGATTTATCTTTCTCTATGTCCTTCTATCTTTTTTCCTCATCTAGTTCTCACTTCCTTATTCAAAAAGCATTATCTTCCACTCTTTTCATGAAGAGATCGCAGAAAATGTGAAGGAGTATTTCAAGCTGTGCAATATCATAAGCTGCATCGCCAGACTTCAGTATTAAAAGGACAAGGCATCTGCTGTGTAGATCTACTGCTTGTTCTCCAAAACCGATATCAGTCTGCACCGGTCACACCAAAGAATCTATTGAACACATTCTGTATAAATACTCGGCTCTAGCGAGAATACATCTAAGTTTCTTCGTAAACCCATTTCTGGAAAATCATGGTGAGTTATAGGAAACAGCGCCTCCAAATTTTATTGACTTTCATAAACGTCTCGAGCTGGAATTAATGCGTATAATATGTAGCCTTCAGCAGATTACAAGAAATTTTATAGCATGAAAACGGCTATTCATTAGCTACTTGGGTGACCTGGGTTGAAGCCATTACAACCCCAAACCGTGTTCCATGATTCTTGTTCGTTGGAAGATGACTTTCCTTGCCTACTCAGTGCAAAGTAGTCCTTGGTGGTTAAGTGAATCTTCGTTTATTCCAAAATTTTTTTGCAGAAGATATACAGCAAGGTAACACGACTTGCATCGATCGCGTTGGTTTACGAAAAAGTTCGTTAAGCAAGCAGATACTTCGGCGAGAGCACTGTGACATTGCGGAATCCCCAAAAATCTGAAAATATATTGGTAAAACCTCATTAGAAAGAACAAAACATTCCTTTGCTTATTATACATAACTTATAGGTAGCTACTGGCGCCCAATATTGGGCTCCTCGAAAATCTTTTCAGATGGTTTGACATGAATTGAAATTTTGTAAAATACTTCTAGCTGTCCAAAGACTCTGCTTTTGCATTTTCTGGCATCTTTAACTAATATGCAGCATCTTTCAAAAATCGAATACATATAAACATCTTTTAATAGATGTTGATCGATAATGCCTTAAAAAGTAGTAGTAAATGAAATGTGTGCATCATTGAGTTGAAGTGTTGCCGCCTTATACAAAAGATGAACTTGCAGTAGCCTTGTTTGACTGTGCTATTAGTGCCATTACGCGACGGCATCACGACATATTGTAACGTCGATATATATGCAATAACCAAACACAAAGCAGTCTTACACAAATTTACAAGAAAATATAATACCAAATATATTGTAACGAATATTAGCAGCACTAAGTGATACTATCATCTCTAAGCCGATGCTAAGCAGAGTGACTTGCATGCAAATCAATAATTCAATCATTATTTCTACACATATGTACATACAAGCAGCGGAGAAGCAACGCACAACCACATGTATAAATCTGAGATACTACCGAAAGTATGCAATGGTTATGCAAGTGTCGCTCACACATACAAACACATGTAGATATCTTATCTGAGATACTCCCAAAAGTATGCAATTATAATTGTGTTCACACATACACGCGCCAATGAAGCTAAGGAGGTAGTAATTTTATAGCTAGTAGATTCTGGAAATGGAAACGCCTAGAAGATGCGAACGAGAAATCACAGAGTATAAAAAGGCAGCAACAGTGGAGGCGCGACTATCAGTTTCATTTAAGCAAGCTATTGGTTGTGAAGTATCAGTTTTATTGTGAAGTACTTTAATAAAAGCCATTTTACATTACTAAATATTGGAGTTAATTATTCAACAGTTTAGTTATTCAAACTTAGCAGAAGGTTGCAAATAAGAGGATTTGCATAATTCCGTTATAATATATTTACATACGTATATCAAATCATGAGTTATTGCCTTCACAATCGGTTATCAACATTACCTAACTAACTATATGAATGGAAGTATAATAAATCATGCATGGCAGAAGATGAATATCTAAAATGTAATAAATTTCTCATAACTGCTACTCAAAACTTTTTCCGCTCTACATTGTCCTGCTTTTTTATTTCCAGTATATCATTCAATTTATGCTTGTTGTTGTTACTTGTTACTAAACACTCCACTGCTGCCTCAAAAGAGTTACACTGTGAATGAATTAACTGCGATAAAATTTAGCATGAGCTAAAAACGATGAGAAACTCAAAATTCTATAAATTTAAAATGACTGAAAGTTGCATTTAAATTAAAAAAAAGTATTGCTAAAAATTTGCATGCAAACTGCTCCTCGCCTTACATGCTTGATTTCAATATCAATTACAATTAAACAAAAAAATTTTAACTACCGATTTTCGAATACCTGAAAGTTATAACGAAGTTAAACACCGAATGTAAAAGTATTTAAATTTATTAAAAATATAAACTTACCAATCCACGAAAAAAATACAAATTTTCAGTTTCTTAATGCTTTTAGTTTTCAGACAAAAGTGCACTCACTTGAAAAGTTTTTTGTTCGCTTACTTAAATTCCTCTTTTTGTGAGTTCTTTTATTTACTATTTTTTGTGTACACAAGTAAAAAAGCTCAATAGTTTGCTGCTATCACTTTAATGTTTGTTTATATTTATGCGCCGCCAAAACCCGCAGTGAAATGCTGTAAAAATTGTTTCTTATCAATAAATATTTCAAGTCAGATCTTGTGTCTAATCTTTTGAAATAGGTCTTAACTAAAGTGAAGCTGAAAAGATTGAATAATCAGTGCTGTGAAGGTAAACATTTTGTATTCATTTACTCTTAATTATATTGTGTGCAATATTGAGGAGACTCATAAAGGTTGAATCAGTTGTTGGAATATATCTTTTAGAAAGTTTTATCTGAATGTTGTCATCACAATATCATAACTTCCAAAGCAGCATGGACTATGATCATATCTTAGCCCTTGTTGACTGAGTCAATTCCTACAGTATTTTGTTGGTTGTTCTTGTCATTTTTGAACAAATTCTGGAAAAGTGGCGAAATTATGAAAAATTAAAGTAAAAATTCAAAAATAAGTTAGACCTTGAAATTAACCCAAAATTACCCCACGTATTCCAAACATTATTCAGAAATTATACCTTAAAGTTTGCCGAAACAGTCTTGAATCAATTTAGAAGATTTACCGAAATAATACCTGATATTATCGTGAAGAATTATTGAAACAGTCTTGAAATGGTTTTGAGCTGATAACAAAATTGTTTCCAAAATAGTATCTAAATAATTCCGAAATGGTCCCATATTGATCAAAAAATGATCCTGCAGTTGTTACGAAATAATCCTGAAGTGATTTCTAAATTGTTCAAAATTGGCCTCGAAATGATTCCAACACCTGAAATGATCTTATAAGAGTCTTAAAATGGAGTTCGGATTTGTCCAATTATGAGTTCGAAACAATATCAAAATAATATAGTAATTGACGTCTCAAATTTTCCCAAAATAATTCATAAAATTACGCCAATATAATCCTGATACAAACTAGTTCGAAATAGTCTCAATATTTACCAGAATTTATTCGAAAATGACAAATAAAATAATCCTAAGGTGATGTTGAAATTGTTTCAAACTAGTCTCCAAATAATCCCGAAGTGATTCTGAAATGACCCTCTAATTGTATCGGAATAAGTTTGAAAAAGTCTCAAAATTATCCTGAATTAGTCCACTAATGAGTCCCTAAATATTTCAGAAGTAATCCTAATATTTTCCATATTGTTTCCGTAATAATTTACAAATAATTCCGAAAATATTCGCGAAGTGATCCTATAGCAGTCCAAAAATTATTTCCAAATGGTCTCAAAATCTTTCTAAAATGCGTCAAAAAGGATCTTGCTATTAGTTCAAATTATTTTCGAATCAGTATTAAATTAATTTGAAAATAGTCCCGAAGTGATCCTGATATAATCCTACAGCTGTCCTAAAAGGGGTCAAGGAAATCTCGAGGTTATTCCCTAAATACTCCCGAAGTGATCTTGAAATTTGTCTCGAAAATATCTCGAAATAATTCTGACTCAAAGGCTGAAATTATCCCGGTAATGCTACAAAAGCTAAGTGATCCAATGATCCTCTAGCTTGAAGTGGTATACAGAGCGAGTATCGCCTTGACATATATCCCACAAAGCTGGAGAAAAACAAAAGTAATCTTTCTGCCAAAAGCGGGCAGACGCACACACGAAAATGCCAAAGACTACAGACCAATAAGCCTCACATCCTTCATGCTCAAGGTCCTTGAGAGGCTTCTGGATATATATATTAGATCAATAATAACAGGACCAAACCTGTCAAAGGCACAGCACACCTACATGAAGGGAATATCTACGGAGACTGCCCTCCATGAGCTAACGGACTTTGTGGAAAGATCACCACACTACACATAATTCAAACTAGCAGCTTTCCTACATATAGAAGGCGCCTTCAACAACATCGAAACCGGCACAATTGTGAAAGCCCTCAAAGGGCCGGAGTTGACAACAACATTTGTGGATGAACTCAATCAATGCTGGAAAACAGAACCATACAAGCGGATATGGGCTCAGTGATAATGACCCGTAAAGTTGGGAGAGGTACACTCCAGGCCGGGGTCGTCTCGCCACTACTCTGGGTCATTGCACTGAACGAGATACTACTCGAACTAGACAAGAATTGTGTTAAGGCAGTAGCATACGCAGACGACGTGGTCATTGCAGACTCGGGGGCTTTTCCCTCCACGCTAAGCGATATCCTTCAGGGTACGCTAAGCAGGCTACATACCTGGACGGCATCTTGCGGCCTCAACATCAACCCTAGCAAAACAGAACTGATACTGTTCAGTAACAGAACGAAAATACCAACATTTCGACTTCCCTCACTAGATGGTACGGAACTCTCGCTCTCAACTAGAGTTAACTACCTAGGCGTCGTAATAGACAACAAGCTAAATTGGAAAACCAATATCGAAAAAAGGGTAGAGAAGGCGTATATCGCATACTACTCGTGCAAGAGAATAGTCAGCATAAATTGGGGGCTAAAGCCAAAACTCATGAAGTGGCTCTATACGGCGGTCATAAGGCCCACCCTGACGTACGGAGCCATACCATGGTGGCCTGCCCTGAACAAGCAATACAACACTAAAAAACTAGACAAAATTCAAAGGGAAGTGGTAACAGGTTCACTTAGATCATGCTCGACGGAAGCACTAAATGTTATACTTAACCTGCTGCCATTGGCACTCCACATCAGATATACAGAGACCATCACAGCCATCAGGCTAAGGAGTCTGGATGCTGGACAGAAAAACGATATGGCCACAGTGACATCCTAATAAGGCTCGCCGATGTGGATTCGAAAACAGACAACAAAAACACTGATCTTCGACAAAAATTACAAGCTGCAGATACCCTCTAGATACCCTCGACAAAGTTGGCAGGGAGGGGGTCACCTCACTCTACACTGACGGATCCAAAATGGACTGCGGCGTCGGCGCAGGTGTCTTCTCCAACCAACTAAATGCCGAAATCCCCATCCGCCTTCCAAACACAGCTAGCATCTTCCAAGCAGAGTTGCAAGGAATAGAGAGGGTCTGCATCTATCTGCTGCAGAACCGGATAGACGGCGAGGTAGTCATATACTCCCACAGTCAGGCGGCGCTAAAAGCGCTAGAATCACCGTACACATCCTCAAAAGCTGTTGATAACTGTAAGAGAGTGCTACGCGAAGCAGCTAACCAGGCAGGTATCACACTCAGCTGGGTACCCGGCCACAGGAAAATTGACGGAAACGAAAAAGTGGATGAAATAGCAAAGGCGGGAGCATGATTAGACATCACAGAAGCAGTCGCGGTGCACCGACCACTCACATCAACTAAAAGAGACATTCTCACCTATCTTAGGAAAACAGCAATCCGTGATTGGTACTCTACGGACACCTGTAGAACCACCAAACTAATCTGGCCAGAGTACAACCAGAAAAGAACCGATGATCTACCAAATAGGTCTAGGCGGGAAATATACAGAATCACGGTCATTATTACAGGGTACTGGCCGTTTGGCCCGCACGCGAGTAGAATGGGTATCCCCTACAATGCGAGGTGTAGGAGCTGTAGACAGGAGGGTGCCGAAGAATCGGTTACCCACTTCCTCTGCGAGTGCCCAGCCCTCGCGAACTTTCGGTCCCGAGCTCTAGGCAACTTTGTGTTTCCCGACTTAAGGGCGGTGTCAAACGGCCCCATCAAGGACATCAGTAAGTTTATAGTTTTACCCAAGTGGTTTGAGTAAAGCAACACGCAGGGTACATCAGCCAACATATAATTGGTTCCAGGAGAAAGTGCATCAAAATGGCGCCTAGAGCGTTACTTGGGCCCGGCTCCATAGCCGGGAAGCACAGAACCAACCAAGGCTGAAATGATCTTGAAACTGTCCAGAATGAGTTTGAAATAGTCTCGAAATGATCCTAGGTTTGTCCCTAAATGATACCTAAAATAATTTAGATGTGATCGAATTATTGTTTCAAGTTGGTTCCGGAAGAGCCTTGGAATGAGTCCCAAAGTGTTTTTGGTGTCATTCCGAAATGTTCATGAAATAGTCACATTGTAGTCAAAAATTGATACACGAATTTGCAGTAGAATTCCATTCCATTCAAAGTTTATTATAGTCCGTCAATCCGTTATACATGTGCAAAGCTGACACTGAGTTTCATATTAGGTAATGTGCACACGAGACTAAGCGTCATAGACGCGTACTAGACGCTGAATACGACATTTGTACGCTTTGATCGACTTGTTTGTGGAGCTGCACACGAGACGTCAGTTGCAAGAAATCGACATTGCATGAAAGCTGCACGTATCTAGCTAAGCGTACATCAATGTTGCTCGCTAGGTGTACGTATGCTTGGATAAAAGGAAGAACAAGACGTTTTCGTAAATTTTCTAATTCTAGTGTGATTAGTTAGAAATGGCGGCCGCCATGGTGTGATGGTTGCTTGCTCCGCCTATCACACCGAAGATGCTGGCTTCACAACAAGGAAAAAGCAACATCAACATTTTAGAAACAAGATTTTTCAATTAGAGGAAAATTTTTCTAAGCGAGGTCGCCCATCGGCAGTGTTTGGCAAGCACTCCAAGTGTATTTCTGCCATGAAAAGCTCTCAGTGAAAACTCATCTGCTTTGCAGATACCGTTCGGAATCGGCAAAAAACAAGTAGATCCCGTCCCGCCAATTTGTAGGAAAAATAAAGAGGAGCACAACGCAAATTGTTAGATAAACCCGGCCTAAGCGCCTTCCATTTAGTTTTTTTTATTTGGTAAAGACCTCATGTCAAATGCGTGAAATATTAATACAAATTTAATAAACATAGTGCAAAAAAGTATTTCGAACAAAAAAGCTTGGCTGAAGGCTGAAAATGTTCAAAACTAGAAGTCCATTTGTTATCAGAAACTACAAGCACCTCCCTTCAGTAAAATTCACTTTTATAATTTTTAAAGGGGATGATCACAATTCTTCTAACTTATTTTTCATGAATTTCATTTATTATTTTTTAAAAAATACTTGCTTTTTTTATAGCTTCAAAGTAGCTTCGTATGCAGATCTTGAAACGTAAAGCAATCGTAGCTGCATGACGCTTGACATCGTAGCATACAAGGGTGAGTCGCCGTTTTATTGTGGGAATCGAAGTGTCCTCATTTAAATGCAACAAAGCGCTAAGTCCCGTTTATAAGTTCCGCTTTTATTCACTTTTAATATAAGTAAGGTTTTGACGGCTAACTACTCATATTTATTCTTGTACCTACTTGAGGAAAAGTGTTCGAATAAAAGGACCTCTATTCTAGCTCAACCCGCAATAAAATTTCCAAAGTTAATACTCTAAACTCTACTGCTGGGTATACATTAGAGCGGGTCGATTTAAAAATCGCTCATTGCTCTGTGAAAATCGTATTCTAGGGATCAAAATAAGAAACTTTGCCGAAGGAACCGTACCGCTAAAACGAATTCTGATGCCCCCCCCCCTGGGTCAAACTTTTGGGTAGGTGCAATTTCAATTCTACCTGCTGTGTCTTGTGGTGGCTTAAAATAACAACACAAGCAATTTTACGATCTGCAATTGTGTCACAGTGGTGCCTTGGTTTTAAAAGGGGGTTGTAAAAACCCTAATTTCTAATAATTTTTTTTAATTTCTTTTCCATTACTAAGTTTTTTCATTTATGACTAAATAAATTTCTAAAGAGAAAAATAAACTCCAAAAAGAAAAAACATAGGCATTTCAAAGTGGGATTTTTCAAAATTTTCCCCTACGACCCAAAGGGGGGGGGGGGGGGGACATCAAAATTCGTTTTAGAGGTATGGTTCCTTCGGAAAAGTTTCTTATTTTGATCCCTAGAATATGATTTTCACAGAGCAATGGGCGATTTTTTTGCCCACAAATCGACCCGGCCTAGTATATATACTTCACCAATTTATGCGCATGTGTGCTTTACTTATTCCATGGAAGTTGCATCGCATATGCATTGCATACTTTTAGGCAACCAGCATACATACACACACATATGCATTGGGTATGAAACTGTGCAATTATTCACTAACCGAGTCACGAGTAGCAAATAAATACTTCGTACGAATTGCTTGCATTGCATACGCTTTCTTGAGCGCTTTCGACTTCTTACTTTTTCTCGCTTATTTCACGTATTTTTTTTCGTTTTTCTCTTCCTGCTTGATATTTAAACAAAAAATGCTCTACTTCTTGTATGCTTGCTTTTGCTAGAGTCTCACTGCTTCCTTGCGACTTTCAGTATTGTCTTTCGGCAAAAGTTTATTACGTCTTTATATTTGTTTTATTGTGCTACTTAGAGTAAAAATATTGTTTGTTTTGTTTATTTTGCTTTTATTCCTCATTGCACGATTGCACTTTCCAGGTTGTACATCTGTTGGATTTAATATTTACGTTTCAATGCGGAAGTTGCGAATTCGAAAGAGTTTTTTTTACTGTGTTAAGAGCGCATACTTAATAGAATATGTTTTTATAAAATTTTTGGCAGTGGGTAATTTTGACAAAAATTTTGTATAGAAAAAATTCACACTGTTGAGAGAGATTAATACATGAGATACCGTAGCAGCGGACACGATATAGAATAAAAATTAGCCCTTCCAATATTCTGTACCCAACAGTATGGAGAAAGACTGACAGATACAAAGGTTGAAGACCAGAACTTGCAAAAAAGTTTGGAGCTTTGTCATTTTTTATAAGGTAGAAAGGTGTTATTGTAAGATAAGATAAGACGTGCTTTAGCACTACGAGTTGGTTGGCAATTTGTCATGGCAATTAGGGATTAAAGAATCATAAGCTGGCCATTTTATGTCACAGTGTTCTGAATACTGTTAAATGTAGTATGCGCACAGTTCATAAAGCAGCTTCATTATGATATGTGATGGAGTTTGTCAACAGCAAGTACGAAGTAGCCGAGATTCATGTTGAAGTTTTCTAAACTCTCAGTGAACATAGAAGCGCAAATACATGAGGCTTAAAGTGCTATGAATGCAGACACAAAGCATGGAACTGTCCTATCAAGGTGAACGTGGTAGTTGAGAGTGGGCGGAGCTTGCTAGAAAACAAATTCTTTTAAGAAAGTATGGATTAGGACCTGAAATCACGAAGTAAACGGTTAGGGTGGATATTCGGCCAATGGCTTGGATGGAAGAGGTCGGGGTGAGTAAAATATAATATACTATATATATCTATAATACGCTTGCAAAAGTTCTACGATCTGCCTGTGGAAAGATTGGATCAAGCCTTGATTACTTAAAATGTGATATGCAATATCCCACCGATAATTTTTTTTTTACCAAGCGGCCATGATTGTCAAAAAATCTATGCCACATGTAGTAAGTCAGTCTTCGATGCAAACTATATATATAATAATCTTAGCTGGAAGGAAAGATTAGAAAGGTGCGAAGCTCAGTCAGGGTTTCTATCTCTGTTTTCACAGATGGTTTAAAAATGGCTTTCGGTGTAGGAACGAGGATATTTGCTGCATAACCGACCTGCCCATACCCAATGCCTTCTATTCTCGGTGGGTGTGCTTCAATTTGGGGTGTTGAAAAGGATTTATTAAGATTTTGTTTGGTACTCCTCAGACTTTATACAATTCAGGTTCATACGGTATGAATGGATTTTCGCCATCGGTAGGTACTTCTTCTGGATCGACAGTAATTTTGCTCACTGCCAACTCTAAACTGCATTACTAAATAAAGATAAATAAATGTACGGCGCGATAACCTCCGAAGAGATCTAAGGCCGAGCTTCTCTTCCAATTTGCGTCGTGCTCCTCTTGATTTTCCCTACAAATTGGCCGGACGGGACCTACATGTTTTAAGCCGACTCCGAACGTCATCTGCAAGGCAGATGAGTTTTCACTGAGAGCTTTTCATGGCAGAAATACACCCGGAGCGCTTGCCAAACAGTGCCGAGGGGCGACCCCGCTTAGAAAAAATTTCTTCTAATTGAAAAACCTTATTTCTAAAATTTTGATGTGGCTTTGCCCAGGGTGTGAACCACGGGCATACGGTGTGGTAGGCGGAGCACGCTAGCATCACACCACGGTGCATTATTGGCTCATTGATATCGCTAATGCCTTGAGAAAGTGGGGGGGGGGGGGGGGGGGGGGGTAGCTATGGCTCTGAAAAGACAAGTATGGTAGATTGCTGCTGTTAAACAGATCTTATGTGGCTTTAGTCAGCTACCTATTGGTCTAACAAGGGTCCAAGAAATAAAGTGCTATCAGGCTTAGTTTTGTTAAGGGCTTACTATTTGTTCTTTAAATTTTCACATTTGGTAAATTGTAACCACTAACATAAAACTACCGCATCCACCTCTATCGCCTTTCCTATTGTTGTCTGTTTCGATTAAAGTTGTATATAAAATATTTTTAACTATCTTTATGTATGTTAGTGTGTATATAATACTCTATTTAGTACACACTTACACTCACTTGCATGGAAATTTAGTTCCTTATAATTTTTTCTTTGCTTAACTCACATCCTCCTATCTTCTTGAAAGATTTTATATTCATGTTCACTACTTTTGTATGCAACTATGCATAAAAGCCCTCCACATATATTCCCTCTCAAATATATAGCGCAACAAAAAAATAAATACCAACATGTCGGCATGCAACTAATGATAATGGTTTAGTGGTTTTCGTGTTGCACCATCGTTGTGGTTTGGTGGAGAGTACTTTGTTGTTCAGGTAAACAAAGTACGACAAGGAATGAAGAGTCTAAGAAAATTAATTTTGTGAGTTGTTTAAATTTTTTGAACAAATGTCTTAATGCACTTTATTTAAACTTATTTATTACAAACTTCTATGTTTTTTTTTCTTAGGCGACTTGGCGGAAGGTGAAAATCCTTTATGCATTGACCGTGATATGTAAGCCTCACTATGAGATTCTCTGACTAACATCTTCAATTAAAACCTTGTCTACCACAGCCCGCGGAAGTCCCCATACCGGGGATAGCGTTTGGCATTACTTCGAGTATGGGTGCACGCTACGTAAGCTCCATGGCTACTCTCACGCTAATAGTCTAGGCATCCGTCGTTTCCCTTACTGATACCATTACATTACAACTATATTATGTTTCCTAACTATCATATTTTAAAACTAATGTGAGGTCTTTGTTGAAGGACTAGTTTAACCTTTCTACCTTACCATCGTCAAAGTAGCGACAAACCGTGTTCTTAAAAGTCAAATCCGGTATGTTTGAAGTTAAAAATTGCAGACAAAATGTTGCTCCTTAAACAACTTCTTCTGAGGGATGTTGTTCATGTACGCTATTGTTGAAATTTGTTATGATCTATATTGACGAATGTAAGAACGCTTAATGCAGATTTGTATGGTGTGCGAAAAAGCTCGTTCTTTTCTCTATGTTAACACGAAAGCTCGCACCATTTTTAGATGTAATGTGAGTGTATTTTGTGACTTTTCTGGCATGATTTCCTTGGTGGTCGAATGGAGCTGTATGCCTCATTTGAACTCATTTCGGAGCCCTTTCTGGTGATCTCGAGATATAATTCTTTCCTTTCGATACTGTTGTAATTTAATAACCAGAACACGAAGAAATTTAGATTCCGCATAGGTGCAAGCGAGTTCAACGCCTTCGTTTTTTGTGTGGTTATATTTATTTGGGCTCAAATACCTTTAATGCAATCTTCCTGCTGCCGACGCAGTGCTATACTGGAGGAATTTAGAGCTCCACCTAGAAAGACAATAAAGGGACAAGGCAATTGGCAGGGTATTTAACCAGCCCTAGTTCCCATTTCCATTTTTCGGCTGTCCATTGTGTTAGTCCAGCAGTTTGCACTTGTGAGGTAAGGTGAAAAGATAATCAGCTGCAAAGTATTGCGCAATTGATTGATGGTGCGTGTGGATGGTTGTTAACCATTAGCAGTATAAAGGTTATCGGCGGAATATTTAAACGGCGTCAAAGATACTGATGCATAGCTGACGGCTTGTAACAGCAGCCTTATGATCTCACCCTGTTTCCCACTTGGTGCAACCCTGTTGTCTATTGTGAATGGACAACAGGTGTTGAAACAAGTTGGAAACGAGGTGGTTGGCACGAAAAAGAAAGACGGCCAACATCATTATGGAATATTGAACGAAGTGCGTAAAAGTAGAAGCTAAAACTAAAATATTATATTATTAAGAACTAAATAAGTCTAGTGAAAATAACTAAAAACTACTTAGTATACTACAAAACTAAATTTAATAAATAATATATACTAAAAGCTACTTAAATCAACACAAAGCAAAACTAAAACATAAAATACGTGTTTTTGGTGTTTGAGTGTGGAACGTGCGTGCATTAGAGTGCGCACAAGAACACGCGTAAGAACAATTTTTTGAAGAAGTTCCGAAATGGAACTTCACATGGCGATCGTGAGGCAGTGTGCCGGATCGGGTGCAGGAAGGATAACCATGCCACCTACAAAAGGCCACTAATTGGGCATGCGAAAAAATTTTAATTTTTACAAAAATACAAAAAAATTTAAAACAAAAATACAAAACCTACAAAAAAGTATACTTATAACGGCACAGAAATCTACAAAATTCTTTATAAATTTTCACACTACAAAAATCCAACATATAACATCAAAAACTGCACCACGCCATAACGGCATGTAATATCCCAACCAGCTCGAATGAACATCAGCAGCAGCATCGACATCGGCAACAGACGTAGCGGCAAAAACCAAATAAGTATATACATATATGTACATAGGTATTCAAAATTATTTTTTCATATGAATGTTAATATATATGTATACTTAACTTCACAATTTTTTTTGATTAAAGGCGGTGCGTCCGCATAACACATTACATATTATATAAAACATTTAAATTTTTTTTTCTGAATTTGAAATGAATTTTGGAATTTTTTTTGCATCGATTAAAATTATCCACTAAAATGTACAAAAAATATAAAATAAAATTCCCGATACAATGCGAAAAGTGAAATTGGTGATACTATACATTTTCTTTATAAAACATACAAAATACAACGTAATATACAGTCCATATTTGGAAACAATAAATCTGTATAAATGTGTGTGCATATGCATATAATAAATAAACTATGGCTAAAAGCGAGTATGTGGCATTTAAAAAAAAAAACACGTATGCATATACACAGATAAATTGTGTAAAAATTTAATATATTAAAAATTTTATAATTTTGAAAACATTAAATACTTTTAAAATACTTTACTACTTAAAAAAAAAAATTAATACAACTTAACTGGTGACATACATAATACAGGAATTTATATTTTCCTTACAAAAAATTTACAGTAATGCATAACAAATTACATATGCAAAGTCTATATTTGGAAACAATCAAATTTTTATAAAGTGTGTCGGTATATGAACATAATAAACCAAATATGTTGAATTTTAAAACAAAGTATACATATACATAAATACGCTTTATGAAAATTTAGTACATTAAAAACTTTATCCTATTACATTCGATATTTTTGAAATACATTCAAATACTAAAAAAAAAAAACAAATTTTAATATATAAAAAAAAAAAAAATATTTTGCTGTGAAACTGTGCGGCCGACACGTTAAATAATATTGTAATAAATACTAAATTGCAATAAACATATCACGTTTAAAATTAATATCGTCTTGCGAAAATTGTGGAAAAATAGATCAGGATTCTCTCTTGTATAACGTGTATGGTAGCACACCCGGTATAAACAAAATTTTTTTAAGCCAAATTTAATTCGTTGTTCACAGGGAATACAACCCAGCTGTCTTTCAAAAAACCATTTCAAATTCCCTTTCAATCCTAATTTGGTTATACTCATAACTGAAATCTTCAATTTTTTCTTAATTTAAATTAGGTTACAAAATCATTTTAACTTTTTCATTCAAATTTGGTAATACACAAACATCTCAATTCCTCATATCATCACAATTAAATATTTCATTACGAGAAACCACAGAAGTTGCTTTCGAAAACCCAGTCGTTACATCAAACTATTCTTTAGGGCTTTTAACAACTTTCTCAAATTCCAACCAATATCGTACCAATTTTCTAGAACCAACAATAATGGCTACACCAGAGCAAAAGAAAGAGTTTATTGGATCGTGGGCGCCCGTATTTAGGGAAAACTGTAACGGTGACCCCTTAACGCTAGACTCCTTCATAGATAAAATTGAACTAGTAGAAGGCTGTATAGATCCAGATCTTATGCCAAATTTCACTTCACTCTTTAAATCAAAGCTCGAAGGGAAAGCACGAGAAGCTATTCCGACAGATATAACATCTATCCAAGAAATTAAAGATACGCTTAAAAGTCGAAAAAAGCCAGACAATTCAAAAGTCTTTGCAGGGAAAATAGCTTCACTAAAAGTTACGAACAATAATTTAACCGAGTTTGCTAAACGAGGAGAGGAATTATCTGATGTTTTAGAGAGGTCTCTAATTATCGAGGGAATATCAAAAGCCAAAACGCACGAGATGGCAGTCGAACAGTCAGTAAATGTTTGCAGGCTAAATTCGCGCTCAGACTTAGTCAAATCAATTCTTGCATCAACCTCTTTTAGTGACGCAAAAGACGTCGTAGTAAAAATGATAGTCGAACAAAACAATCAGGCTACAGAAAGACAGGTATTAGCTTTTCGATCAAGGTTTAACAATCAAACCAACTTTCGCAATAACAATAGAGGCAATAACTACTACAACAACAATAATAGATACAACAACAATAGTAATTTCAACAGGTTCAATAACAATAATAATTTCAATAGATACAACAACAATAATAACGGTAGATACAATAATAACAATCAAAATAGGCAAAACAACGACAATCGAAACAATAGTAACTCGCGTAACACTAGCAACAGCCAAAATAGGCTAGAAAACCGAACCAATACTAACGCAGGAAGTTCAAATACGCGAAATAATGCAAACGTTCGCTCTTTAAACTTGGACGCCCCTCAGCAGCGAACACTGAGTCACGAGGAGATAAACGAATAAATACTAAAAATGTTTTCTGCCTGAATTTAAATTACTCGGATTTTGTCGAAGTTTATATAGCCGGATCTAACAAATTATGCACATTTTTGCTAGACACACAAGCTGATATTTCTTTGATTAAAATTTCAAGCTTAAATAAGCAAATTCCAATTAATTCTGACGATATAGTTAATATCACGGGCGTTACATCAAATTCTGTTCCTACCATAGGTAAAATAAACATAGACCTACATTTTTCTAATAATCTAGTCGAACATAGCTTACATGTGGTAAACGATGACTTCAATATCAGACGATATACTGGGAAAAGATTTTCTTCATTATAACAAATGTGTAATAAATTATTCAAATAGTAGCATCTTATTCTGGGCAAATAAAGAAAAAGTCATTATGCCTATCCTACACGGAACAAAAAGAGATATGTGTGTTATACCACCAAGATGCGAAGTTTTTCGAATTTTCGACTTAGGTCACTCAACAACTCCACTTTTCGTTGAATCTCAAGAAATACAAAAAGGCGTATTTACCGCAAGATGTATTACAAATTCCAATAATCCAGTCATAAAATTAATCAATACCACAAGTGATGTACAATTCGTACACAAAAATTCTATTAAAGCAGAAAACTTATCTAATTATCACGTCTACGTAATCGACAACACTAAGTCAGATGAGGAACTAATTAACGAAATAACTTAAATTTTAAAAGATCAAATTCCAAAAGATGCACCATCTGAACTTTTAGATCTATGCATACAATATGCTGACATAGTCGCGCTTGACAACGATAAAATGACGTTAAATAATTTTTATGAGCAGAAATTGATGTTAACTGACAACGAACCAGTATATATAAAGAACTATCGTCTACCCTATTCGCAGCGGGAAGAAATTAACAGACAAGTTACAAAATTATTAGAAAATGATTTAATAGAAGAAAGCTATTCTAACTACAACAGTCCTCTTATCTTAGTTCCTAAAAAGAAAATAAATGGCAAAAAAGCATTCCGAAGGTGTGTGGACTTTCGCGCAGTTAAAAAGAAGCTAATAGCAGACAAATTTCCATTAGCACGAATCGATGATATTGTAGACAATTTTGGCAGAGCCAAATTTTTCTCAACCTTAGACTTTTTTCTGGATTCCACCAAATACCATTACACGTAGATTCACGCCATATAACCTCATTTTCTACTGATCGCGGAGCGTGTCGATGGAAGGTATTGCCATTTGGTTTCAACATTGCACCAAATTCGTTTTCTAGGATGATGACCATCGCATTTTCAGGAATACCACCTAATGTAGCTTTTCTTTATGTAGATGACATTATAGTCATCGGCTGTAGCGAGTCCCATCATATTAAAAATTTGTCTAAAGTATTCAATACTTGTAGATCATTCAACCTTAAACTCAATCCAAATAAATGTTATTTTCTAAGACCAGAAGTAACATTCCTAGGACACAAATGCTCAGCTGAAGGTCTGTCACCAGACGAATCTAAAATAGACGCAATTCGTAATTATACTAAGCCAACAGACAAGAACGCTGTAAGACGGTTTGTAGCTTTTGCCAACTACTACAGACGCTTTATTCCAAACTTTCTATCTCTGGCAGCACCTCTGAATAGACTGAATAGAAAAAGAGTAGAATATAACTGGGACGAAGCATGCCATAAAGCTTTTGATGCAGTAAGAGCATCCCTAATGTCACCAAAGATATTTCAATACCAAATTTTTCCAAACAGTTTACCATTACAGTAGACGCTTCTAAGACGTGATGTGGAGCAATACTCAGCCAAGAATATCAAGGCAGCGATTTGCCCATATGTTATGCGTCAAAATCTTTTAATGAGGCCGAACAAAAGAAAACCATCATTGAGTTAGAAATATTAGCCATTTATTTTGCCATTAAACAATTCAGACCATACGTTTATCGAAATCACTTTATTGTAAAATCAGATTACAGGCCTTTAGTCTATTTATTCACTATGAAAGACCCATCTTCAAAACTTTCTAGAATTAGACTTGAGTTGGCAGAATACAATTTCACAATAGAGTACATAAAGGGAAAATCAAATGTAGGAGCTGATGCACTTTCTCGTATAACCATTGGCGAAATAAAAGAATCAACCAAAAATATATTTGCAGTTCAGACTGGGGCTATGAGTAAGGAAAAGGATAAATGTAGTTCTATCGAACATATAGACTTATGTGAAAATATACAAACATTAAACGTGTATGATAAATTTACTCATAACTTTAAAAAAAAAATTCCTCGTATTAGATCAGAAATATTTCATGATAAAAACAATAAACAAGTTTTAGGAATATGCGCGCGTATATAGCATAAAAGAACAATTTTACTTGATTTTGAATTTTCTAACGAAATAAAGAATTTCGATACTTTACTTTCGAGGCTAGAAAAAGAAGCCGGAAAACTTAATATTAAGGAAATAGAATGGCCAAAAAACGATTTAATTTTCAAATATATTACAATTACAAATTTTAAAGAAAGAGGAATAAATTTTCGATAACAGAGCGATAACTCGTCGATAAAAATCGGTAACTCATTGATAGACTATGTTATCGATAGCAAATTTATATCACTCCGATAATTCTCTACTTTACTCTTAGAATACTAAAGTGAAAAATAATATTTATCTCCTTGCTTCGCAAAAATTTTAACACCATTTCACCAGTCCCTTCGTCAGAACTAGTTAATTCATATGTACTTAGCCTTCTTTCATTTAACGAGTCAAACACGCAACCAGTCGCGTTTTTTTTCTTTTAAATTTTGGTTCAGTTTTGATGACCTACTCTCTTAATAAGCTTTGCATAAGTGATAACCACTATAATCTATAATCTTATTAAATTGTTGGGCATATCGAACATTATCCATACTAAGCTTTTGACCACACTTTCTATATACACAAGAAATCACTTTTACTTAGCATTCCCATCAATCGTAGTATTATGTCGTCTAACTTTACAATTGGCTATCTTTCTCACATCCAGACATATGTTTTTCCATTTGTCTGTTAGGGCAGAAGACAAATTAGGTGTTTGAATTTAATAAAATGGGTAGTTTGACATTACTTTGGCTTATTGAAAAATCGTTAGCTATAAAATAAATAATATGGTACAGAAATAGCCTTTTTGATGCAACCATCAATTATCCGAAGAGCGTTTCTGTGGTGGGCAGTGAAAAGAGGTCAGTTTGTGGAAGCCACAAATGTAAGCGTTGAAAGCTTGTTTATTCTTTGGTTTTGCTTTTCGTTTTACACTCACACACTTACATATGCGTTTCCTTTGGTTACTCGCCTGACATAACCTCTAATATAAATATCATTTATATCAATTTAAATAATGACCATTCAATTTATTTATTTCGCCTTTTAACAAGCCATCCCTTTTATGTTGCTCATACGACATGGCGGTCCCAATTTTGAAATGGTCGATGAGTTGTACTTTAATGGGTTTTATTCGTTGTTTGACATTTATTTCTTATGCCTTTTCTGGTTACATTTTGAATATTTGACTGAAATTGGCTTCGGATGTTTTATGTACGTACACACAGTTATGGAAATATGTGGGTATGTGTGTAAAGAAAGGTATCGATGTTCAGTACACCAAAGTTTCAAAAAATTAAGAACATTATCAATTTTTAGTGGAAGTAAACAAAATCTACAAAATAATTTTTTGGCACTGTCAGCCACTCCGTGCTAGCTTTAATTTTGCTTGAGGTTAATGTTCTACGTTTGCAGCGGTTGGGGTCAGCCTGGGTTGCCATGTGAACAGCAATACCTTTGTATGCAATTTTCCTTACTATATTTCATCTACGCTGGTAGGCACTTCCTCCAGGTCTGGAGCGGCGTCACCTGTGTGATAGTTTCTTGCTTGTTCATGAACTTTGTTTTGTTATTGGAGAAGGACGTTGATAAGTTCATGGCTTGAGAAGTAAAATGCAACTTATTGCTCAGTCCCTTGAGAAAAAGAATAACAATCGGTTTTGGAAGTTGTCATTTGATAACCCTAAAAGTATACGTGCAGGTGCTGGCAGCAAAACACGCTCTAGGACTAAGAGAATCCAACATGTGTAAATCAACCGATAAAGAAAAGGCGACGATATTAAACACAATAAAGAGGTGACTACTAAACGGGATCATAACTGAGCTGACATCCGACACGGACCATATCATGGCGGTTGTTTACTTCCAGGTGAGGAACTTGACTTATCTTTATATCAAGCTACACATATGGCTCGAAAGGTCCTGGAAAGATTTGAAATGGACAAAAGCGAGGCGGAAATTTTCGTTTGATCGACACTGGATTATCTAATGAGAAAAATTGAAGATTATGGCAACCGACTTGCTGTCAAACTGGGATGATTGTGAGGTTTCAAGGCCCTTATGACCATAAAAATAAATAAATAAATGTAAGGCCCGATAACCTCCGAAGAGATTTTAGGCCGAGATTCTCTTCCAATTTGCGTCGTGCTCCTTTTTTTTAATTTTTCCTACAAATTGGCGGGACGGGACCTACTTGTTTTACGTCGACTGCGAATGGCATCTGCGAGGCAGATGAGTTTTCACTGAGAGCTTTTCATGGCAGAAATACACTCGGAGTGCTTGCCAAACACTGCCGAGGGGCGACCCCGCTTAGAAAAATTTTCTTCTAATTGAAAAACTTTATTTCTCTAAAATCTTGATGTTCTTTTCCCGGGGTGTGAACCCAGGGTATTCGGTATGGTAGGCGGAGTATGCTACCATCACACTACGATGACCGCCCTTATGAAAATGTTTGGATATAAATGGCACTAACTTCCACCTCAAGCTAAATTAATATGCAGTGAGAGTACTTATGGTTGTTATTGCGGGGTAGCAACGCTTCGAGGGTGGTGCATACCAACAATCTCCCTATGCAGAGGCTGTGAGGAGGAGGAGCAGATAACTCCTTACTTTCTTCGTAGATGTCCAGGACTGCAGACCAGATCAGATTTCTGGGCGCACCTTTTTCCGACAGTCTGGCAGACGTTGGGAAGATTGATCTTTCGCTTCTACTCATGTTCAACAAAGAAAACAACTGGTTTGTTGCGGACAAGTAGAAAGTAATCTAGTTGGATGAATGTTCCACCCCACAGTACGTGCTTAAGATAGTCACAATGGACAAGAATGTATCCGAGTGGAAGTGTGGGAAGTTTTCATTTCATTAAGCATCAGTTTTGACAACTTTCTCGATAGCAAATCAGTTTATTTAGAACTTTCTTTGCCCCTAAGTGACCTGAATGGTTAGAGAAGGTGGTATTTCTTACTTCAATTTGGATAAGTTGAATCAATTTTATTGTAAATCTAAGATTTAACCTCACAGAGACAGTGTCTGCTAAACCCTTCCCCTTCATGTTGTCAAAAGCTGCTTTGAAAACAATGTAAGGTCGATGTCTGTCTATTCAATTTGTTACGAAAGCTTCCTTAATACTCGTGCAACACTTTAAGAAATCAATTTTCCTAATTATTGCAGCCAACTTTTTTTTTTGAACAATTTTAGTGTTTCTATTTTTTTGCCAGCGTACTGTTTATATGTGAACTTACTTACGCATATCTACTTGCACAAAGTATCATCATGTCAGCCTCAAAAACATACATATTTCATTGATAGCATCTTAAATCTTTCTAATGTTATTGGCAAATATATGACCATATCCTCATCGACCCACATTCTTCACCCTTGTTAGCTATTTTGTCCTCCTTCCTCTTAGAACATATATTGTAGTATCGCTTACACTGCTCCATACTTGACCACAACTTCGGCAAGATAACTAAATACCTCGTTGTTGGAGCGCTGAGATAGCGTTGACAGTCGTAAGCCATAAGCCACACAAACAGGCAGTCGGGCATAATATTAGTTAAGATGCTGTCAAAGAAAGTGGCAGCTAAAGCTAGGAAACCTTTAAGAAATTACGCATGAAATAGTACGAAAAAAGTGTGCTAAAATCTTACTCACACTGAAATGTTTAAGAACGACTACAAGATAAGAGTTTCAACTTAATTTTTAAAGTGATTTCTTCCTTTTCCCCCCATCTCTACGAGCTTAAATATTATGTTACACGCTTTTATATCTTAACATAAGTGCGTCCGTGCTCGTGTGCCTTACATTCCCTCTCATTCAATTTTGCTATTACGTGTCCTTGCCGTCTTGACCGTTATTTTCGAACTTCGTTTAACACAATTTGACAGCTAACGAGTGAGACCGCATCGTGTCCAGCGATAAGAGAACACATTCATCTTATTTTTCGTCTTTATGCTTAACTTATTGACTATTTTGCTTCCTTCTTACGTTGTCTGCGCGTGACTTTATTTTCTTACAGCAAATTGTTGGTAGAATTATTTATCATGTGGGTTACTTATCAATTGCCTCCTCCACGTATTTTTCGAAGACATTTGAGAACAAAAATAAGTAGGTAATCAAATTATCGCAAATTGTAACCAAATTGTAGCAAGTATGCACTGAGAAAAATAGTTTCCATCAAATAATTTGAAAATCAATATGCAAGCCCCGTTTGCAAAGACTTGCAATGCATATATTGTTGGTGTAGCATAAGAAGGCTGTGCGTAATGGCCGCGATAATAGGATACACTTGGGAGTGAGTTTCGCTAAGAACCTCTCAGTAGCCTAGAGCGCTTAGAATATACCCGCGGCAGGTATGCCTGTCGTAAGAGGCGACTAAAATACCCAAATAATTCAATTTATAGCTTCTCCAATCCAATAATCAACCTCACCTATCAGTGGGGAATCCTATTTCCTGAGCGTGCAAGGCTTTGGCGACCTCAAGTTGCTCTTGGAACCAGCGGGTGTTGGGTTAAGCTTCTTTCTACGCAGTTTTCCTTTGGTTTTGGGTCGGCTCTTTTCAATCTGAGTCAGGCACTCTACCGAATTTCCTACGGGGAGTTTTTTTAATTCAAATTATTTAATGATCATACATAACAACAGAAATTTCGCAAAAAAGTAACCATGGGTTTTTCTGAAAGGTGATATCATCTGCGAGTACATATGCTCAGCGGAAATGATTTGTACGAACCCCGTAGTTGCTCCGATCAAAGAAAAACGACATACTAAACATCGGCCCAAGTATTAAGAAAGCAACACATTCTTCCTCTTCTTTTTTTTTTTTTTTCTTGGACGTTGTGGCAGCGCACTGCCCTCAAGTGGCCCGATGAAACCAGGCTAATCCTGTTTTTGTTTTTTTTTTTTTTTTTTTTTGTAATTCTTACATACTTGTTTGTTTTTTTTTTTTTTTGTTTTTGTTTGTATCCTAATTCTTATTTATGTGTTATTTATAATTTTTTTGTTACCGAGTCTTTGAGAGGCAGTGGCTCCTTAAGCGCCGAGATCTCAAACCGCTCAGCTACAGAGAAACTCATCAGCTGAGAAATACAATAGACTAAAAGTATAAATATAATTTTTTAATTATTAAGAGAAGATAGAACCGTCTTTTTTATGGCAAAGAGCGAGTCCGAAACATCAATTATTCTCTAGTGAGAGTTAAAATCTTCACACAAACATAGAAAAGGTTCGTTTAGTTGGAAATTGCTTCTGCATTGTTTAAGAATTATAGGTTTATAACGCCTTGAAACTCGGCATGGAACATTCAAGTTTACTTCGTTCAAAAGAAATGGGCTTGAAATTGATCCATTTAAAAGTCTAGCCATAAATAGTACACCTAGCATTTCTCTACGACTTGCAAGGGTAGGAAGATTTATTAGTTTTAATCGATTAGTGTAAGGAAGAAGATTATACGGAGAGTCCCATTGAAGATTTCTCAAGGGGAAAAGTAAAAACTGTTTTTGAATTGATCAAGTTAATGTGAATAGACTAACATGAACTTGTCAACGCGGATTCCAAATTATCGATCCATATTCTAATATCGGCCTCACCAATGATGTAAAAAGGGTTTTTGCAACGTAAGGATCACTAAACTCCTTTGCCCATCTTTTCACAAACGCTAAAACTCCTCTCGCTTTATTGAATGTGGCATTAATATGAGGGTTGAAACTAAGTTTGCAATTCATTGTAACTCCCAAGTCGACAAAAACATCAACGCTTTCCAGAGTTTGGCCATTAATTGTGTAGGAAGCTGGCTGTATGTTCCCACGTGAAAACACATGGATTTACATTTTTCTATGTTGAGAGGCATAAAATTCGCATTACACCAAGTAACTAAACGATTTAAATCCGCCTGGAGTGCAGAACGTTCTTCAACCGACGCATATGACTTAAAAAGTTTTACGTCGTCGGCATACATTAAAATTTTAGATTATTTTATAGTTGTGGAAACATCGTTTATAAAGGTCAAAAACAGATCAGGACCGAGGTGGCTGCCCTGAGGCACACCGGAGGGAACATCGATGACATTCGAACAAATGTTTTTAAAAATGACTCTTTGAGTTCTACCGGAAAGATAGGAGGAGATCCGGCGAGTTAGGCCAGGTTGAAAACCAAGCAATTCGAGTTTATAAACAAGTAATGAGTGGCGTACTTTGTCGAATGCTTTGCTGAAGTCAGTGTATATAACGTCGGTATGATGATTGTTTCTAAACCCATTAAAGACGTGAGTTGTAAATTCAAGCAAATTGGTTGTGGTTGATTTGGCTCTATAAAAGCCATGCTGAGAACTATCTATCAATGTAGAAATCGAAAATGTAAGGTGATTAGTAACGATTGCTTCGAAAAGCTTAGGGAAAGCGGAGAGCTTTGCTATTCCACGATTGTTTTCAATAGACGACTTGCTTCCTTTTTTTTGGAGTGGGATAAGAAGAGATTCCTTCCAAGCCGTCGGAAAAATGCCATTTTTTAAAGAGAGGTTAAACAGATCAGTAAGGGGCTGGTAAATGTATTCCGCACATTTTTTAAGAAAACATGTTGGGATCAAATCGGGACAGTATTTGAAGGATTCTTTTAGGGTCTTTAAATGTAGTAGAACATATTCAGGCAGCAAATGTGGGGTATGTATTGAGTTACTAGAATGGAGCTCATACGGATAATTTGTAGGTGATGAATCAACCACAGCAGAGTAATTAGAGTGAAAGAATTGAGCGAAGAAGTTTGCAATCTATTGATCGTCGCTGGAAATGCTATTTCTAAACTTCATGGCAGAAGGAAACCCGTTAGTTCTGCGTTTAGAATTAACGAAATCAAAAAAAGACTTCGGGTGGCAAATAATGTTTCTTTTAATTTTACAAATGTAAGATAACAGTTTTTATTAAGTTCAAAATACTTATGACGGAAAATAGCGTACTGTGCATAATGAGATTGTATACCGGTTCTTTTATATAATTTGAATAAACGTGATTTCTTATTTTTTAAAGCTTTTAAATCTTTGGCGGGCACCGTGGTGTGATGGTAGCGTGCTCCGCCTACCACACCGGATGCCCTGGGTTCAAACCCCGGGCAAAGCAACATCAAAAATTTTAGAAATAAGGTTTTTCAATTAAAAGACAATTTTTCTAAGCGGGGTCGCCCCTCGGCAGTGTTTGGCAACCGCTCCGGGTGTATTTCTGCCATGAAAAGCTCTCAGTGAAAACTCATCTGCCTTGCAGATGCCGTTCGGAGTCGGCATAAAATCATGTAGGTCCCGTCCGGCTAATTTGTAGGGAAAATCAAGAGGAGCACGACGCAAATTGGAAGAGAAGCTCGGCCTTAGATCTCTTCGGAGGCTATCGCGCCTTACATTTATTTTTTTTTTTAAACCAGGCTTGCACTGGTTCAATGTACGAGAATGTGTGTTTGGGCACATGTTTTTCAAATAAAGTATAAATGATTTTATTAAAATGTAAAACGTTTTCCTCTACATCTTCTTTGTATCGAGGCCACGTTATCTCAGAAAGCTCTTTATTTAAATATTGAAATTAGTTTTTGAAAAATCAAAGCATCTGGTAGAGACACGTTCTTTGTTAGTGCAGCCGACTTCGTTGCTTATGATTTCGTAAGTTATCTCAAGAGAAGGATGGTAAACGTCTTCTGGCAAAACAAGAGGTTCACACCGATTTATAGAGAATTTAGATATGTCGTCAACAAATGCTAAGACTAAGAATTTCCCATACTTATTCGGAAAGAAGTTGATCTGAGTAAGGCAAAGATCAGTAATTCTATCCAAAAAGTCATTGTTATGCATCTTGGATGATACGGGGACAATATTGTGATCAACGGTATTCCAAGATATATGTGGCAGGTTAAAGTCGCCTAAAACAATCATTGAGTCCGTGGGCTTTATCATCGAATTGACTGATTGTAACAGTGAAATATGGTGCATATACACTGATAGATCAGAAGACGGTGGAATATAACAAGCGGCTAAGTAAATATGGCCCGGCCTAGTAAGATTCGGATGCATTTAAACTCGATGGAATCAACTTCGGCTAAATTAACATCTTCAGATGGAATTGAAGAATGTACAGCTAGCAAGACACCACCTCCGGTCCCATTTAAGCGATCATTTCTATAGGTCTGATACTCACCGCAAAAAATTTCGGAATTTAAAACATTGGGTTTCAGCCATGTTTCGGTAAAAGCAATAATATTATAGTTACAATGAATGGTTTTCAAATATAAGTCAGTTAATTTAGTATTTAAGCCTCTAACGTTTTGATAGTAAATGCTTAAGCAAGATGTTAAATTCTTGACCTATTAAGCAGAATACTTTTTCCGTGTAGCTTTTAATTTTCCAAAAAGAAGCTTTATCAGTTAATTTTTGCACATTTGGTAACTTTGCCTTCCTTTCATCCCATAACTAACACTCATGGATTTTGAATGACCATGGAGGAACTGATAACTTTAGAGTAAAAGAACTTCTCTCAAGCAAATGCAGTATAATGAATGTGGTATGCATTTTCTAACGTGCTTTGATAATCTGTTATAAGATGAGTAGGCTGACGTCACAGACATATAGCAAAACAAAAGGTTTCGTCATGAATATTCAACGAGTTCACAAAAAGCCACAATCAGAAAGTATTTGTACCGGGTCGTAGCGGATTCATATATGGATTGGACTCTCCGTTGGTAATCCTCTCTTTGAACTTCGCGTAGTATTCGCTAACTTCTACCTTTCTCAGGTCTGGACAAAAAGGGAACACATGGATCCATGCAAAAATCGTTGGACCATGTGGTCCACTGGAGTATTTACATTTATACTCCACAGTAATGCAGCAATGGACCAACTCATGTTTCTACACGAACATATTGTAAGCCGATCATTGCTCCTTTTTAACGACTGTAATCACTATACGATGTTTATTGGACTGTGGGTACTCCATGGATTACTCTGATGTAATGCAGAGCTGGAGTATGTGGTCCAGTCCTAGGACATCGCAATGTTAATTGGACCATGTTTTTTGTATGAATTGTGGTTAGTTTTGGAGCACTCGCTTGGTCAATAGCGAGTACTCCATACATGCATGCATGGAGTACTCGCGATTTTTGCAGGGGATATTACTGTTAACGAGCACAAGACGTAGAAGGAATTTGCCTTACTGTCATTAAAGAAAGAAACAGCACCATAAACAGCCAGTATAAACACCGTAAGCAAAAAAAGCCAAACGAGAACCAATGTTGCCAACCAGTGTTTCTTTGGGCTGAGTAGACAAATGTAAAGTGCACTTTTTCTCGACGAACAAAAAACACGTAGTGTAAGTTTTTATCACTCATGTCCCGATGTATTGCTCGGAAGAAGATGATACTTTAATCTACCAAGTATTCAAGCGAGCAAGCCTTCGCGTAATTTATTATTCTTTCTGTGAGAGCATTACGCAAATTTAAGTGGACTTCAATGTAAACGAGCTCATTCGTTTTGCCATCTAGGTCTTCTAGTGCTAATGGATGTAAAAACTCCAAGTACGGAAACTATTCATATCGATAGTCAAATTTGACAGCAGATAAAAGGTGAGACCTTTACAAATTGAGGAGAACAAATATAGGGAATTTTATCTTTTCTGGTGCACCCGATTGGCGTAAGTTATCGCTCGAGGGAAACTACTTACATAACCTGAACCATTCAACATAACTTAGGTGCCAATGAAAAAGCGGATACAAGGCCGGACTTCAAAGTAGGCGCAGGAAACACATTGTTTAGAAATAAGTTTGATGGAGCCAGAGGGAATGGTTTAGAAGTCAGGATATTTCGGGTATAAACTTTTAAATTTTAGCGAGAATATCAAGGCTCTTACTGGATAATTAAGGCTCGAGTCGGTTACACTACCTAGGGTGAAGTAGCGAAGGAGTATACAGTTCATATCGAATGAGGTTTATTCTTGTTCTAAAATAGCCGGTGGCAGGGCTTCAACAGAAAATATGTAGTAAAAAGTTTGACTAATTTGCGTGGCTCCAATTGCTCTTTGAGTATCGCTGGATCCTGTTATCATACTAATGAATTATGTGCTAATTTGCTATACTTCAAGCAGGTTTTCGTATTGGATGCTACCTCATCAGATATAGTCAAGAAGATATATCGTGTCAATTCTTAAAGCTCGGCAAACTCATTTTACTAACATCTGCTGACAGCGACTATTCATCCAGTAGGGACCCATGTCAATGTTTGTAGCTCTTTTGTTTGATCTCGATTGCAGTAGAGCTGGCAATAGCTATTTAGTGCTTAGCTGAATCTTTCTCGCAGAGGAGTTTCTCAGTATCTGAGAGTAACTAAAGCGTGTCCATGTTATTGGTTCCAAAAAACTAGGAAAAGCTGTGCTACAATGCAGAGAAAATTATTTCATCTAAAATTTTAAAGCGTGCACGCTAATAAGCTTGCCCTTAGTTGGCGGCTATTAAGTGGTTCTATCGTAGCAAAAATCGACAACTTGAATTGTTCACAACTTTCATACCAATTTTCATTGCCAATATTGCTGTTGTTTGTTGGTGTTGACACTTTGGCAAGCGATAAATTACGATGCGTTTCCTTTATTGGTGTCGTTAATGAGCGCTGCGCTCGTTACTGCTTCCTATGACTCTAATGCAGTTATATATGTACATGGAAGTTTGCGGTAAATACTCTACTTTCATATATATATGTTTAAATCTCGCAAGAACTGCTATTCAGTAGCCAAACAGTTATTTACAACACTGCAAACATACATACATGTACTAAGATGAAAATGCTGTGCTAGTATGGGAAACTCTTACTCCGTTGCGCTGTTGATGTTTTATTATTTGCAGAATTTTATCGTTTTGCTCATTCTCTAGCTCTAACCGTTATCAGTGATTTTGGTAACTGCTGCTCTCTCTTCATATGACCTTTAACCAAGTGGTTTACGATTTGCCTTCCATAGGTGTCTACATGAACATTCCTTTGGCTTCTGTTTAGTCTTCCTTTTTCCATGTAGTTTGTCTCGTTTATGTTTATTTCGCTTCGCATTTATTTATTTGCCAATAAAAATCATATCTTTATGACGCCTCGTATTCGATTCATAAATCGTGCTTTTGACAAACTTCAATAAATTAAATGGTCTTGTTAATTGCTGTGATACGCGTTGATGTAAAAAAAAAATGTTATGATTTTGAAAGATGTTAAACACTTTAATGACCAAGCGCGATCGGAACATAAATATTTTTATTGGTACTAAAGTACCAAAAAGCAGGTGGCCATGCAGGTAAAAGTCAACTTTGATGGAAATAATCAGATGAGTCGCTACAGGTGGAGATAGTAGATAAACATTTTTTTTATATAGGAGAGAGCGTGAAAAGAGCTGTGGTAAGTTTTATCAAATTTCGTCAGTTAGATTCTTTTTTTATTTTTGCTAATTTAAGAAACCCATTTCAAGAATTCTGTAACTAAACCTGTGCAACCCAATCTGAAAATTCCAGAAAATTTAACGAAATTTTTTAATTTTGTCATTTTCCGGTCAATTTATTTATAACATTTACTAATGCTTACTTAGGCTCTTTTGACCATTAGCGTTTGGTGCAAATAAAAACAAACTTATTTCACCATTCCAACCCGACGTTTCGCTAGTCTCTCTAGCTTTTTCAAGGGCGATCTGTGTATTTTAATAACAAAAAGCAATACATTAATATAAAAAACAGAAAAGGCATAAGTGCGTAACATTTCAATATTATTAATCACAGTATTACATACAAACAAATATCACAAAACAAGAGGCAAAAAACACTTTGAATAATATAACACGATTTATATAGAAAACTCACATAATTGGACTATTTAAACAAATTTGTTAGAACTAGAATTATTTTCGGTACCATTCCATAGTGGTATCATTGTCATACTAAAACGAATTAATGTTAGAGACAGAGGGTGTAGGCAGCAGCAACGTCATCTGTATCTTCCTTTTTGTTTATTGTTTTGTCTCTTCTTTGCAATATTCGCAGGCTTTCTAATGTGTACCTGGCTTTTCCTTGTTTATTTTTGTCTATGATTCTTGTGTTTTGTAGATCAGCTGCATGCCCAGTTTGTGTTGTGTGTTGACATAATACTGTGCTTTGTTTTTTCTTTCGTATATCTGCTTCATGTTCTGGCAGCCGAACTCCTAGTGGCCATTTTGTTGTTCCTATGTATATTTTCTTGCATTCTTCATTTTCATTGCCTTCACATGTTATTTCATATATAACGTTATTTTGTTGGAGCTTTTCAATAGGGCTTTTAGTTTTTGTGAATATCAACGATAATGTATGATTGGATTTGTAGGCAAATGCAATTTTGTGTTTGTTGTTGGTTAGCGTTTTGCTGAAGTTCTCCGTAAGTTTAGGTATGTATGTTACGCTAAAGTATTGTTTCGTTTCTTTTTCTCTTTGCATTTTTGTTTTATTTCGTTCGTTTTTTATTTCCATTATTTTGTGATCAACTAGACTTTTTATTAGAGTGCCCGGATAATTATTATTTTTAAGGATTTCGGTAATTTTCCTTAAGTTTTTATCCTAAAATTGTTCGTCGCTTATTGTTATAATTTTGCTTATAAGAGTTTTCGCCGTGTTTATTTTATATTTTAGAGGTTGTGAAGAGAAAAAGTTTATCAGACGTCCTGAAAATAGGAACTGCCGTTTTGTGATAGAGTCTTCTTTAGTCTTACAAAGTAGTACAAGTATACGGTATACGGTCCGTTTGGAGGGCGCATATATTTGTTTTTATATGGAAGTTAATCTGAAACACTCTTCCGAAAAACTTGTCAAAAATCGAAGCGAATTTCGGTAAACCTTTTTACTTGCGCTATGTAAGACTAAAACTGAACTTGAACTCTCCAATTATTCCGAAAATATTTTTAGCACTGCCTTGCATAGTTTTAGTTGCAAAGCTCGTGGAAGTTCCAGACATAAGAATATCTGATTCCAAACGAAAGAATAGCGTAAGCGTTAGTTTATAATATGAGTCCTGGTTTTTGATAGGGCCAGTTGAAGCTAACCACAGTGTCATCGTTAGTTTAGTCTTTGGATGTGGAAAGGAAAAGAAAGGAAATTAAACGAAATGAAATGAAAGAAAAGAAAAGAAAATAAATGAAAAGAAAAGGAAAGAAGAGCAAAGGAAAGAACACGTAAGGAAACGAAAATAATGGAGAGAAAATTAGAAAATAAAGATAGATGGGAGGATAGCTTACATAGAAACCTGAACCCAAAACCGGAGCTGGTACCGAAACTGGACGGCGTGTTATCAATTCGTTATTCAACTTTTACCGGCTGGTTATCAATCAGTTGTCGGTTTGTTATACATACATGGGTGTGCTATCGACGATCAAATACGAGTTTTCAATTTGTTATCAAAGTTTTTTATAAATTTGCTATCGATGGCAAAAGTTATCAGTGCGTAAGTGATTTTGTTCGACGAATTAGGGGCGTATTATTGGGAAAAGTTCACTTATTATCGAAATATTGTCTATCATTTATCGCAAAATTATCGATATACTACGAAAAAGTTATCGAAAAATATGAATTTACTATCGAAAAATCATCGATATGCTTTCAGAAGAGATCGATTTGTTATCGACGTGCTACCAACTTGCTGTTGGCGTGGCATCGAAAAGTTATCGATTGGTTGTCAAAATTTATCGATCTGAAATCGAAAAGTTCTCCATTTTTATCGGAATATTTGTTGATACCGAGAAAACTTCTAAATACAAGCCGATAAGAAACCAAAGCATTAGTAGAAACTTATCGGCATATTTTATCTCAGATAAGAAGCCAACGTAGTTCTTTTTAAAGGTCCAAAATTATTTGTTTTTGATAAAGGTGCCTCTATTGTGGGCTGGCTTTAACTCCTGGGCGTGCTCCAGTTAATACTACAATTCCAAAAAACCCAAGACTATCGATTCTAGGATGATGATCCAAAACACTTTTTAACAAACCAAACTTAAGAGTATAGCAACATCACAATGGTCCAACCTATATTTTTTATTATTTTGGGTTTAGCTATCTGATTCCGAAATACGCACGTGAACTGATGGGGACTAAGATAATTCGAGGCTCATTGTCATCGCGTTGAAGACATTTCAAAGGTAAAAAAAAAGAAAACAAATGCTGCTCTTGACATTACACAAAAATCCAAAACACTAAAACTTCAGTTGTGAGAATAACTTTGATCAAAATTATGTCTAATGGAAGTATAGAAGATCCCTCCTTCTTTCATATTACCGACAAAATTGGTGACCTATTAAAGCTCACCAATGCGCACAAAAATTAAAAACAAATAAACAAAAAGTCGGCATGATTCTAAATAATTTGTGCATAAAATAGCATTATTACTTAATTTATCTTTTTTGTTTGTTCTTTTTTTTTTTTTTTTCTTTGACGGGAGCCTACAAAGAGGAAGAAATGAGAAATTGCTGATCATTTGCCTACAAAGGAAACATAAGCCAGTGAAGTGAAATTACATAAAGCTTAGTACATATTTATATTCATTTGAGAGTTATTGTGGGCTATATTTTCCTTTGTTAAATGTTTATTATAGTGGGCCACCTCCACATTATTCACATTTATCAGGCTCAGTAGGGACATTTGGGTATTTTTGTTGTTCAAATTGCTGCTTTCTTTCGTTGTTAGCCGTTGTTTACTGTTACTTTATTATAGCCATTGTCATAGAATTTTATAAGTGTTGTTTTTGTTGCTTTGTAATGTCTATTGTTGTTCATTTACCTATTAATCCCTACTGTACATTGTTCTCAATCTGGTGCAAAAATCCAGTTCGTTAGTCAGGTGATGAAGCAGAAGCTGTCAGTTTCCTTTATTGTTTGTACTCTGCTACGAATAGGCGCCTCATTTACCGTACTTTTTTCGAGTGCTACCTTTTTTGTTATTTTTTTCTTTTTATAAAGGAAAGAAAAAGCTTATCCATACACCTGACTTTCTTTCAATGTGGTTTGGAACGTGATTTGCCATTCACTTGAAACATCTTTCACATTATAAAGCAACTCAGCTGTCATTAATATGATAGTAGAGCCTTGTCCTGTCAATGGAAGTAATCTAAATAATGAGTAGGACTTTAAAGTGATGAATGGATGGTGCAGCTTGCGCTATATTAAATTGGCAGTGGATTAACTTGTAAATATAAAAAACTAATTTTGATAGAAATTTTATAAGGAAATGGAGAAAGAAACTTTAAAGAGCTAAATGTAAATATAAAGAAGAAAGTATGATTCGTCGTGGACATGGAATTAAAGAAAGAACGAATGGATCGGAACGACTCATATCGGCAACGTGATGTATGAAGAAAATTTGTGAAATTTAAGGACACTACATGAAACTTGAAGGACGTACAATAATATAATCCATTGATTACATAGTCGACGGAAGTAGTGAACAAGTGAACCAGACTATGACTGGGTTCGATATGGAAGTATTTGAAGCTGCCTCAAATAGAGCATAATGTTTTTAATTTCAGACGGTTTTAATTTTTTTACGGGCCTTGTTGGAAAATGCATAACTTATGATTATTTCTGCTATCTTAGTAACCGTAAACCATCTTTTTCTTTTTAGTTGGCGCCCATCCCGGGACCGGTTTCGCATTGATGTTATATTTCCAGAGAAGGTTTCTTAACCAAGATTTATGGGTAGGTGCTTTTTTCTAAGAAGTACTTACGCTGCTTTTTTAGTTCAGTACGAAAAGTTGATCACTGTGATGCTCTACATGTGATATATAAGAATGCAATTACTAAGATATGTTGCTTCTGGATTGGAAGCGGCCAACATTGCTGCCCAACTCGCGGTAATGAGAGCGTATCTAATGTCTAAAGTAGCATAGAGAACAACTTGTTAATTTTGGAGTTACTTCGTGGTGCTATTTCTACGCTTATAAGCGTGTCCTCTATTGCCTAGACCATGTTGCCTAAGCGATAGGCCTCCAGCTTGCTCATCCAAACTTGTCAAAATCACTACTCGTCTTATTCTATCGCAATATTGTCACTCTATAACCATGTACTCACGTCTTATGGTCCTGTGAAAAAGCTTACCACTGCATCTTTGGAGAGATGATGCTTCGGATTCGGTTCGGATATCATAGATGTTAAGCTAAGTCTTTTCATGTTAATTTGAGTAAAAATATACCTTACGTTACATATCTCAATGAAAGTAACTCAAGTAATGTTTATTTATTGGCTCTACTTCTTTCATCGTCAGTAGCCATTAGTTCAGTCTGAATGACAATACAGTAGCTTATACATTGAGAGGGGTGAAAACTTTCAAGGTAGAGAAAACTTATTTATTCAATTTGTTTCGGTGATTTTCCGTGGTAACTAGAACGATTTGGGAGAAAATCGTCAGCATTCTTTACTTAGTGTTATTTTCCTTTCTGATCCATTTGTCTTAAATTTATGGTTGTAGGTATCTACGTATGCAAAGCGTGAATTATGTGTAGCTACATTAGGATTATTTTTCGGTTCAGGTGGTATTTATCGAACAATAGTTCTGCACGAGTTCAGGCAGGTAAAAGTCAGTATAATTTTTCTGTAATTAAATTCGAGAGAAATTTCATTCAGACTTAAACAAACCCCACTATTTCCTGTTGTTCTTGTCCGTTTATTATAATAGACGTCTTTTTGTTGTAATTGTGTGTTTGATTTGTTTTTTGTAAGTAAGTTTCAAAGGTTCGAAAATTTCTTCAGAAATAGTACTTGTTTGTTCATTTGTTAAAAAAGCACGTTAGGTTGTCGGCTTTTACTTGCACGGGGAGTACTTTGCTTGTTTTCAGATTCGATTCATAACGCGAGTGGTATGATGGGTGGACTTGCTGACTTTTTCCTGCAGCCATCTTTGTCCTATGTAATTCAGTTGGCAATCGCAGGTGGACTTTGTCTGCTAAACGTGTCCTCTGAATTAGTTTTGGTTATTAGTTTTTATAATAAGATGGAATTTTATATGTCTGCGTGTTTCATTGTCGTCTTACTTTTGCGCTTTCTTTAACAATTTTGAATTTTTTGTGCTCTATGATCCTTTGCGGTTTTAAATAGTTGCCGGTTAGAACGCGAGCCTCACTTGCAGAGCTTTTTAAATCAGAGCTTATATTAAAACTTGTCAAAGTTGTTTCATCTTGGCCACACAATAGAATTTAACTCTAAGTTAAAAGAATAACTTGCCGTTCTAAAAGTAAGCCCAAGCATTAGAGGCATTCTTTCTGGTCTTTGGTCCTAAGTGGTTAAAGTTAGACTTATTGACAATTTTACCAATACTTATTATTAGTTCTCATTCTAGCTCATGGGTAGTCAATGCTCTATCATTGAACTTAATCTGCTTCTTCTGCAGTATTAGCTACCATTTTTTTCAAGCCGAAGAAATATTTTTTAGAGCAAAACACGCATTATTTTTAGTTTATTATTTTATTACAAAAAATTTTATTTTATAAATTCAAAATAATTTTTATGACAAAACTTAAATTAAAAATTATTTACATTAATCAGAAACTTGCAGTTGACTTAAAATAAAGCTCACTTAAATGATGAATATTTATAATTTGATTTATTATACTACGTATGTATTATTAGTAAATATTTTCAATATTTTTAATCCGTTCATTTTTTATTATTTTTATTTGTGTACATTACTAATTTATTATCTTCAGTATTTACAACATTCCTAGGCATTTACTTCTACAAACCTAAGAAGTAGAATATTTTTTTAATTTAAGAGAATTTTTTCTTATATTGTCCATTTCTTTATTTCCACGCGCGAAAATATTTTTATATTTTTTTTAACAAAACTATTTACTAAAGTTGAGTACTAAGCAGATATTGCGTTAATATATTCAAAGTAAAAGGTAATTCGTATAAAGAAGAAAATCATTATAAGAGAAATTGTGAAATAAGTTTTTACCTCGTTACTACCAGCCCTACAAACGAATAACTCGTACACGCACCGTCGCACCGTTATAATGCAACATTTGCTTAATAGCAATTTAATTTCAACATTTTTTTTTTGTATAAATCTTAGCTCAGTGTAATTTCAAACTTTAAGCCTATTTTAAAAAAGTTAAAAAACGTTTCTAAACATTTTTTAAAAATTTCAAAACTTTCTTATAAAAAAAACCGATAATTCCGTTTTGCAGTCCAAGAGTGGCCCAGGCATGCTTCAGGCATGCTTAACCAACGAACCGATATCATTTCGTTACGATAATTAACGTTAATAAACGAAACAAAGTCATTTCGTTTCGTTTATTAACGTTATGAACGTCAAATGAACGAAATGATTTTGTTTCGTTTTCTGCCATATCAAAACGAAATCAAATCGTTTATGTTGATTATTAATTTCAAACTATGCTGGCAAAGCTGATTGATGGCGGAGTCATTAAAGGTGAAAGCATTAGCCAAGCTGATTGAAACTTTTCTCATGAATTTTGAAAGTACGAACATTTCTCAGAGAATTTTTGACATTGCCACCAACGAATTACACAAACAAATTACATAGAGTTTGTGTGTATGTCCGCTCGCTGTTACCACCTTACGGCTTCACCATGGCTATAGCATTGTCAGCACAATTCAGACATAAAGTATCTCGTTTTTGTTAACGTTTTTAACGATAGCGAAAGCTTTTCGTTTCGGTTAAAAACGAGATACAATTTATCTTGATAATTTTTTTATCGATAATATTTCGAAGTGTTTCAACTGAAACGGTGGAAATTTTTTGATAAACGATTAGCTTAATGTTAAGGTGCATCCCTGGAGTGGCCTCAAGTTTCAAGATGGAATAACGCACTTCTTGTTGTATAGAAGTAAGTGCCTATACCCTATATGACAGAACTGTTTGGCTTAGAAACTCTAAAAAACTGGGGAAATTTTAAAAGTTGCACTTTAGACTAAAATATTATAGGAAAATTCGTTTTGTCTTTCAATCGGTGCAAAGATTACACAGAATGCAAGATTTCACGGTTTGTAAAGTTACAACAAAAAAGTACATGCAAAAAATTATATGCAACCCGTGCTATTTATAGTAATGTGGCGAATATGGTTATAGGCCGTTAATAAATAAATGCTGCGCAAACACAATAGAAATGTGTGAAGGCTGTTCGCGAAAAGTCTAGATCAGTGACTTGCTTCACTAATAATCTTATTCTCAATCGTTCAGTCGTTAGCGAGACAGCGGCAAATAAACACTGCGCACGGTTGCCGCACAAGTGTAAGGATTCCCTGTGAGAAATATTATGATGGGGAATGCAACTGTTAAGACGGCCTTTCCGTAATTAACTTATGGGCTACACATGTTTAGGGCGGATTTTTACATTTTAAGATTTATTATAGGTAATCAAAAAAAATTTTTTTAATTATTTTAACAAAGTTGCAGCAGTTTCATTCAGAACTCACTAACACATTTCTAGGCCGAAATTAACAAGAATGAATCTTTGTGTTTTCTTAAGTGAGCCACATATTTTTTAAAAATGTTGCAATTCTCTGTTTGCGGTACCCGTATTAGTTTAGGAGATATGATGTTTTAAGCATGTGACTATTTTTGCGCTATTTGCCGTATCTACCCGCTTTGACAATCCAAGTTTCATATGCATTTACATAAATAAATATCAGTTAACCTTTGAAGTGACTACAACTCGATGAATAATGGGACTTGTGATTGCTCAATATATTTCTGAGTCAAAAATCAAACTTACAAAAAGTTAAGCAAACTGTTTTTAATAAATGCACGTTGCCATTTTAACTATAATTTCCTGCTGGGATGCTTATGCTCTAGCTCTCACTAATACGCGTACATTTGCCTGGTCTAAACCCTAGCAGAAATAAGAAAACAAGACAACTGAGAGCTTAAAAGAGGCGCAGGAGAAGTGAAAGTTAATTAGTTTCACTTTAACTCGTTATAAGTGAAATACAGGAATATATTGTGAAGTTCTACTACCATAGTTGTGCGGCAAATAACGAGCATTTAATATATAGAATATTTGCGTGTATTCGACAGTTATCTGATTCGAATGATAACAGAAAGCAAAAATTTGTCGGGAATTCTAAAGATTCGCAATAGTACCCTTACACCTAAGAAATTTTGTTGCAATAAATTGTACGTAATGAAAACCAACCCTGCTTCAACGATATTTATCTCAATACACTCATTTCGCTTACGAAATGATTTGGAAATTTGCTTTTTATTTTTTTTTTTTTTTTTTTTTTTGTGCCAATTTTTTTACGCTTCATGCATATTTTGTCGCTGGACTTAAACAAGCCATGCCAATTGCAAAACAAAGCAAATGCCGCTAATGGGCTACGAAACCCTTAGTTTTTCGAAGATTTTGAAAATTTCTTTTTCTGCATATATGTACATATATTTCAAAGTTCAAAGATCTTAAATTTATACTGAACCAAGACCACTATAAAAATATTAGATAACAAAAATAAAAATAAAAATGTATGTTCTAAAAATAGCAAAATTTACAAATAATATTTATACAAAGTTTTTTAAATCTAATATCCTCCGTCTTCTTTAGAGTAGTCATATTCAAATAAATTTATATATTAATAACTAGATTATTTCAAAAATTTACACAAGGCAGTTCATTTGCATAACCAACTTAAAGTAGTTATAGTGAAAGTTTTATAAATTCGATTAACCTAATTGCTTTATCAAAATGATGATTTTGGGAAAGGTAAACAATTTTTTTTTTTACTGTGTACAACCAACTTGGAGCGCATTTTAGTGGCTGGTGCGTATTCGGGATAGCTCAGCTTAATGTAGTAAAAAATGATGTTTTAGAAAAAGTTATTTTTAACATTCCTATTTTGTTCTGTGTAGTTTTGCGACACTACATTTTTATTTGGGATCTAAATTTTACATAAAAAGGGAGAAAAAAAAAAAAAAATTACAAAAAATTAATAGCAAAAAGAAAATTAATATATTACAGCTTTTTTTACGTTTTGCGCTCTCTTTCAATTTCTACAAAACTCGTTTCGCGTAACGATTTTAAATTTCATGCATACCAGCGAAATGTTAGCATTTCCATTAAGTTTTTTCAAGATTTTTTTCTCGTTTTTAAGTTCTATTTCATAAATAGTTTTCGAGCTATAGTAAATTTGATTTGACTTTTTATTTAAGTTTACATAAGTTTTTGTATTTCTAGTATTTTTAATTTTTTTTTTTGTTGTATTCTATTACTTTTAAATTTTACTTAATTTTAATTTAGCTACATATTTTCGTTTTAACACTAAACGTATCCCTTGTTTCATTTTACATTTTTTCTTGTTAAGTTTGCGTAAATAGTATTTTTAAGTATTTTCTTTTAATATATTTTGTTGCTGTATTCTATAATATTTACTTGCTTAAGATTCGCAAAAAAAGGTTTCGAAAAAAAAAAATAAAATCATAAAAAACAAAATTTGAATTCGAATTTTTTGTGTATAGCGTGTCTGTTTGTTGCTGCTGTAGTTGGTGTTTTTGTTCATATTGTTCTTTCGTGTATGTTATGTTTGTATGTATTAATGTGCCATCTTTCGAACTTATAAAGCTAAGTAATTTTACCCTTGTTTCGATATTTTGGTGCTTAACTTACGACTGCGGTTTTTGTTTTAGATAAATTCAGCTTATTTTAGTAGCTCATTGCAGTTACAGTGCTTAACATAATTATAAGACCGCAGTTTTTAAACGTGTCATATTTATAACTCTAACCAAAAAGTTGAGATTGCATTTCCTCTTCAAAACGTAAAATAAATTAGGGAAGATTAAAAAGATTACAGGAACTCTAGTATTTATCAAAATGTCTCTACAAATGTTTCAATTAAAAAATATAATTAAAAATGCATTAAAAACAGAAACTGGAAATTTTTCACATTATATAATTTATATTGTATAAACAAGCTTTAAAACTTTGACGAAAACTTAGTTAAATTTAGAAATCCTAAAAAATCGAAAAAAATACAAGTTTGAACAAGATTTGAAATTTTTTGTAAACGTATATAATTTTTTTTAAAAACCAAAATAATTTATAAAAGTTTTTTTTAATAATTTTTATTGAGTAGTTTTAGGTTATTATTAAAAAAATTTTAATTGAAATATTTCTATCCTTTAAAAAAAGTTATCATAAACAAACTTTTAAGCATTTTTGAAGTAGCAGCAAAATTTTTGAAAAAAAAATTTGAAATCTTGAAAAAATTTTGAATAAAAATAGAATTTTTGAAAAAAATTTGGAACTTTTTAAAAAGCAAAAAAAAAAATTAATAACATGTCTTTTTTAATAATTTTTATTGAGTATCATATTACTTTTATTTCATTTATTTTAAAAAACATTATTTATAATTTATAATTTTTTTTTTAAGTGAAAAAAAATTGTAAACATCTGTTGAAATTGTTTTTGTTTTTATCGGCCTATTGATAAATGATTCAAGGTTCGATTCGAGCTCAAGGCCAGAACAATAATTTTTTTCTAATTATAATTATTGTTATTTTTTAATTTTTCTAAATTTGAAAAATTTTATTTTGTTTTTGGTATAGTAAGTAGAAATATAATAATAATAAAATAATATAATAATTTTTACTAAGTATTGCTTTGTGTAATTATTCAAAAAATTTTCATCTTATTATTTTGAAATATCGTTTTAACAAAAAATTTTTAGTTGTGTGAATTAAGCGAGGGTTGCCCTCATTGCTTTTAAATGTATGAAAACCTTTATTTGAAGCAATTTTTAATTTTAATTTATTCAATAATTTTTAAAGATTTATGCAACTTTAGTACAATTTTGAAAAATTTTGAATTATTTTGAAAACAGAAATTTATATTGAGTATCATTTTGCTTGTTATTAGTCAAAATTCAAATTTTAAAAATTTCAAAACGTTGAAAAAATCTGTTCGATTTTATTAAAGTTTTTAAAATGTTTTATTTGAAACACATAAAATTTAAATTTTTATGAGTATAACTTTCAATGTTAATATTTAAAATTCGTAAAAAAAAAATTTAACTAACGTCGTTTTAACAATTATCGATTTTCATAAAATTTTTTCAAAAAATTTTCATAAAAATTTAAATATAATTTTTACGTTTTTCATATAAAAAATCAATTTCTAAATCTCTATTTTCCACGATTTTCTTCTTCTTGGCTTTAAAGTACTATATGGAATTTTAACGAATTTTTTGGGATCTAAAATATCGATCGGTTTAGTAAAAAAAAAAAATTTTGCCAGTGAAATGAAAAAATAAAAATACAAATTCCGAAAAACGGGAAAATTGTTACAAAATCTTAATTCTTCTCAAGTCTTAACTTAAATTTTATCTTACAAATTAGCGGGATCTATATATTTTATGCCGTTTTGGAACGACAGCGGCCCCGTTTATAAAAGGAGATTCCTAAGAACTCCTACGTTACTTTTTCTTGCAATCTAACCCACGGATTTAGTTATAGTAGGCAAATACAATACCTAAATATATCGAAGGCGCCTTAACTAACATAAGCGAGTATGGAACTATCAAACATTTTATGGTAAACTACTGTTTTATAGTTATGTCAAGCACTGTAGCTGTATTATATATTCGATCACATTCAGCGTCATTTTGTATTTGATTTCATTTGCTTCCTTTTTTTTCATCCTTAAATTTTTTCTTTTCAATTGCCAGCTCAACGAGTGACTCTTAGATGATTCTAAACTAATTTCATATAACTACTAAAGTTGTTATAGTTGTTGTTGAGCAAGAAGCGTAGTTCGCCTTCGGCTTCCGAATTGTTATCGCTCACAAGTCCATGCTCCTTTTTACAACGTGACAAACCTTTGGCGCCAACACCTACTTGCCCACCCGGAAGTCATACATAGACAATATGCGGCTTGGTTGCTGAATTGCCACCACCACCACCGTTACCGCCTCCAACACCATTACCCATCAGCACGACGCCATTGCCGCTACTTTTAACGCTGCCATCATCGGAGATAAGCGTTGCTTGCTTTGACTTACTTAATGTTTGCACATCGGGATAGTCATAGTGATCGAATTTTTCATACAAATGTTCCGGTTCATCACTATAAGGATTCGCATCTTTAACTGGCGGCAGCTCCCACGGTTTCAGCGCACGATATTCATTAGCAATCGTTTGTGCTGCCAAATATCGTTCCAATTCCAATTTGTCCACTTGCGTTGGCAGTGTTTGTTGATATTCATGCGGATGTAATGGCATCATAGCATGATGTGTGCCAACTTGTTGTTGTAGTGTATGATGTGGGTATGTGAGTCCACCCATACCCATGCTGAGTGTACCGCCAGCGCTTAACGGCTGATGTTGTAATATGCGATCGTGTACATTTACGATCGATTTACCCGAACGTGTGAGTGAGCGATCATGCAGCAACTTTCGTCGACGCTTTACAAAGCGCAGATAGAATACGATGCTAGCGCCAATAGCAAGCACGAGTAAGATCGTAAAGATGGCACAGACAATAGTAACAATGTGCGCTGGGCATGTGATTTCACCTTCAGACATGCTGCTGAGACGTCGACGTAGGCGTATGTTATCTTGCCAAACATCGCAAGCAATACGTTCGGTGTCGAGTTGTAGGTAGCCACTTGACGTGCTGCTAGCATCGCTCTGTGTGCGTTGTATTGGTGTTTGTTTCTGTTGTGCTATATACGCTGCTGTAGCTGCTGCATCAGTATCAGCTGTACCTAATGCAGCTACGGCAGCTTCACGTTGGGTGTGTGTCACATGTACACCAGCTACATGATTGGATTCGCCATCAAAGTTCCCGGTAACCAGACGCCATAGCCAAAGTAGTGAGCAATTGCATTGCAGCGGATTATCACCGAGAAAGAGACGCTCCAACTGATCGACGGGAAATTGTGCAGAGTAAAGTGTTTGTAAGCTGTTGCCTTGCATGTAGATTTCGAGTACGTTCGGATTGCCTTGGAACAAGCGCATCGGTATGTCATACAGCTGGGGATTGTTGCTGAGGTGCAATGCTTGTAGGTGGGTGTTGTCGATGAAAGCTCTACAAAGATATAAGAGAAAATTGTTCATCATTTGAAGGATCTAGAAAATTAAATCTTATATATAAAAATCAATTGCTGACCGTTAGTGACGCCACAACTCAAAACCGGCTGCTCCGATTTGACTTATTTTGGTTTTGAATAATTTAAAGAATTTCAGGGATGGTTTAAGAGGTGAGTAAATATAAGAAATATTTTAGGAACTAGCTGACACGGCAAATTTTATACAGCTGCAGAATTTTTATATATAAAAATGAATTGCTGTGTGTTAGACCCGCTAAAAATCAAAAAAGGCCTGACCGATTGCGAATGTTTTTCGTTTGCTAAAGTTTAAGGATGGTTGAGCAAAAAAATTGGAAAAGTAGGCAATTGCCACGCCCTCTATTAGCAAAACTTTTAATTAGCTTTATCTCCGCAATTATTTGAAGCAGGTATTATATATCTGGTATAGAGATTACATAAATGAGAACATTGAGGAGGAGGTGGGCGTCGTAGTGGGAGTGAGATGGGAGTGGAAACGGGAATGGGAATGGGGGTGGGAGTGAGTGTGTGAGTGGCACCGGGAATGGTGCCGAGGAATGGTGGGAGTAAGATGAGAGTGGGTGTTGGAACGGAATAAGAGTAGGAGAGGAAATGGGAATGGGAATGGAAAGTGGAAGTGGGGGTAAGAGTGAGGTATGTGAGTGGGACTGCGAGTCGGATTGAGACTAGGTTTGGGATTAGGTTTGGAATTGGGATTAGGATAGTGAGTAGGAGTGGGAGTGGGTGTAAAAGAGGGATTGTGGGATTGTAAACGGCATTGGAATTGTGTGTGGGAGTAAAAGTGGGAATGAATGTTAAAGTGGTAGTGTGATTTGTAGTGGGAGGGGGAGAGTAGGAGTAGATGTTCGTTAGGTTAGGTTAGGTGGTAGCTGCTATGATAAGGATAGCTCACTTGGACAACACGAAGGTCCGTTGTGATACCACATACACCAAAACCAACAGTGACTTAGATCTAGCTACTTAGAGAATCGTTGGGTAGCAACGATAAAGCTCCGAATGATACCGATCTCAACTTTGGATAAATCCTCGGGAGACCCAAGTGAGTCGCGACCGAAGTACTTTCGCCTAGTTCTGGCAAAAGCTAGGCAATCAAGCGTAAAGTGATTTGGTGATTCCACCTCATCATCCTCCATACAGCTGCAGCAGACTGAAGTTTCCATATATTGAGACGTACCGCATGGAACCCCAACGAACATTGATAGGTGAGCCTTAGTGAACCCAATTATTTCAGCAGACCTCCTGCCATCCACTTTCGGCCAGAAAGATCTTGATACCCTGCAAGACGTGGTGTCCGCCCAACGTTTGCTGAACTGACTCAAGACCCAGCTATGAAGGAGCAATCCATAGGTGGCCAGCGGGATCCCGAAATCCCTACAGCCATTTTCATCCGGTTCCGTCCCTACAGCCATCTTCATTCGATGCGGGCTAAGAGATCCGCTTTACAGTTACCCGGGATATCACTATGGCCCGGGACCCAGATAATCTTAATTGTAAAATAATTCGATGCAATCGCAAGCGAGGTCAGGCACTCCCAGACTACCCTCGATCGCACTGTAGTTGAGCTGAAGGCTTTGATAGCCGCTTGGCTATCAGAGTAGATGTTAACTTCCCTAACCGTTATAGCACTGGATATCATTCCATCCACCGCATCCTTAATCGCAGCAACTTCCGCTTGGAATACACTGCAGTAATCAGCCGACTTAAACTTGCGGCTTACATTTAGCTCTTGACAAAATAATCGGTTTGACCACCATCTCATAAGGCAGTGTACTACTCCTGGCGAGAGTCCCCATCTCTTTCCGATAGCAGCAGTATAAGGCAATGACGGACTTCCTGGCCCGATATTTCACATTGGGCCTCCAGGAAAGTTTCTTGTCCAAAATAATCCCCAAATATTTAACCCTATCAGAAACTACCAACGGTACCCCTCCAATGGAGGGAGTTCTGAAATCTGGCATCTTATATCTCCTTGTAAAAAGAGCCAATTCCGTTTTTCCCGGGTTGACCGCCAATCCACATGATTCAGCCCACCTAGCCACAGTATCCAGGTAGCCCTGCAGAGCATCGCGCAGGGTGCCCAGAAATTTGCCTCTGACTTGGATAGCGAGGTCATCTGCATAGGCAACCACCCGATAACCATTGGCTTTCAGCTCCAAACGAAGCTCGTTGACTACCACAACCCAGAGCAGAGGAGATAGGACACCCCCCTGTGGCGTGCCCCTGCACAACTTCCTCTTAATTATGGCCCCTCCACACTAAGCTGCGACGATTCTGCCGCATAGAATTTTGCTAATAAATTCAACCAGAGCCGCCTTGACTCCTAAACCCACCAGAACTCTTTCGATTTCCCTCGGTAAGAAATTGTTAAAAGCCCCCTCGATGTCTATAAAGGCACCCAGAGTATACTCTGTGTGTTCTAGGGACCCTTATATTTGCTCTAAAATCGAATGGAGAGCCATTTCCGTCGATCTGCCCTTGCAGTACGCATGCTGTGAAGCCGACAGTAACCCCCGAGGTATCCTTTCCCATAGGTATAGGTCAATCAATCGCTCAAACCTCTTAAGAAGAAACGACGAGAGACTGATTGGCCTGAAATCCTTAGGTAATACATGAGAGCTTCTGCCGGTCTTCGGAATGAAAGTAACCCAAACCGTGTGCCAAGACTTCGGGATATAGTTAAGCCTGAAGCAGTTAGTGTAGATGATGGCCAACCAGCGGCAGGAAATCCGCAAAGACTTTTGAAGTTGCATAGGAATTATTCCATCCGGGCACGGAGACTTATAGAAGTGGGAGTGGAATGGAGATAAATGGAATATGGAATGGACAAGACTAAAAAGACAGTGGAAAATAAACTAGAAGATCATGGCATAGAGAGGGAAGAGGGGAACTGAGGATCACTTCTTGAATATAGGCAGACCGATTCCCTTGCAGGACAAACTCTGCCGCGTACACTAGTAACGATATAAAATAGGAAATATTTATGTTAGTAGTTGTCCAAGGGAAAACATCGGAAATAAAAAACAGTTTTTTAGAGATAAAGTTACAAGCCCTATTAATTTTGAGTTGGTAAATATCCGTTTAGAAGGAATAACCGTGATCAAATAATTGTGACGCAGCTGCTTCCCGTTCCTAATCACCCTTACCGACACCCTTATCACAGACTCAAACATAGCTCTCGCCACGATAAAAACTCGCTGCTATGCTAACAACCAATTAGCAAGTTACATAAGATGCGACTGAATACCACTATATATGGTCAGGTGTCATGTGGATGGGTGCTGCTCAGCTCTTAGCGCGCGATGTCCCGACTACGTAGCAACGCTCTCATGAATTTTGAGGTATTTGTGACTGCATATCAAAATTAACTTCTCAAGTTATTTCGAAATAAAAGAATACAATAAAGATACACACCCAATTAATCAAGCAAAATTTTAAATAACAAAATGCGCTGAAAAAATCGCTAGAATTAAAACAACAAATAACAAAATGCGCCAAAGCGCATTGTTTACGGCAAAGCAACTTATCAACAGTGTAAATTAACAAAATAAATGTTTGATACTAAATCTGTTGCAAAGTTGATTGCTTAAGTTTGCAAATGGTTGCACATTTCACATTTCGAACAGTGAAAACACTTAGAATATTGCCAACATTGTTGTTTATGTTGTTAATGGTAAAATGGCAAAATGGAAAAACACACAGACACACATACATTTCATCATATAATAAACGAACAGCCAATGTTGAATACATCATGTAAGTAGTTGTTGTTGTTGCCATTATTTTTCTTACACAATTCGAGCTCGTTTTCTTTATTACATGAGAAAATATGTTGGAAATTAATTTCAGTTACAAGAAAATGCTTCACTTGACTAAATTAATTGCCAGTGTGCATACAACATCAGCACTGCATACACCACAACTGGAAGAAGAAGAGGAAGACATCATTATAGAAGTACAATAGTAGCAATAATAATATGAGCTATTGCATGTCTACAGTTGCTTGCATTTGAAATGAAACGCTTTAACTTTTGAGTGTTTTGCCTCATTATGTCGAATATTTCGGGATGGAAAGTCATGTCCATGTATGTAGGGAGGATTTTATTATCAGAGACTACAAAAAAAAAAAAAAAAAAAAAACACAACAAATCATTAAAAAAATTGCTTTCCCCAACTGCGAGTCAAGGGGATATGTCCTTAAGAATGGGGTTTAAATTTTTTTGGATTATTTTCGTGATCCTTTGCTTCATACGGCTCACTTCTTAGCCCCTGGATTTCTTCATAGTGCTCACTAAGATGACTGCCTTAGTTCCTGTGAGGCAGGGCCTCTTCAATAAAATGTCTTTTGGGATGCTAACGCTTCTGGGTATTCAGCAAAAACTATTTGTTCAGTACTTCATTTCTCTCATTTATTAGCTGTACACTCAACTCACTGTGTAAAAGATATTCTCGTGACATAAAAAAATATTTCGTGTCGCTGTTTCAACAGACCTTACATAATGTTTCTTTAAGGCTCAGCGGCCATATTGGGGACGCGTAGCATATCTTTCATTTGAACCCTCTAGTACACCCCCTAAGCGTATTCAATTTCGACCAAAATGCATAATTGACATTTTTGAGCTGGGTAGTGCTATTTGAAAGGATGAGACTGAAGAAAACTATGTTTGATTTATAAGAACTGCCCTATGATCAATACTTCTAAAAAGAATTTTTAAATTACCTTATCTGAAAAACCATTTGAACCATGCTTCTGTAAATGGATTTCGAAACTACTCCGCAATAGTCAGCGTTCCATGCCGTAGACGATTTCTTTATGTATCCAAATTAGTGCCATTATGACTCTGTATTCAATTTCAGAATGGTCCTACAGTCATTCCGGCAGAAATTAGTCCAAATTATTCTACAAATGATCCCGAAATAGTTGCAAATTAAAACTGAAAACAGTCCCGAAATTATCCTAAAATTCCCACATGTAACCAAATTTGTTCCGATATGACTCTGAGAACAATTTTAGATAGGTTCAAGAATTATCCCGAAATAGTCATGGGAAAAGTTTTAAAAAGATGCTGAAATGACCCCTGAGTGATTTCAAAGTAGAGCTCAAATGATCGTGAAATAGTTACAAGTTGATACAGAAGACATTTCCGAAAGTATTCTGAAATATTCCCGAGGTGATAGCAAAATTATCCCTAAACTAATTCCAAAATGCTTCACAATTTTCTCCAAGTGGCCCAGCGACCGTTTCAAAAACGGGTTTGGAGTGATCTCGAAATAGTCCCAAAAATAATCTCGAGCAGATAGCAAGCCTGGAAATAAAATTTGGTAAATGCGACTAAAATAACTTTTCATTGAATATCCACATTGGAAATATTGCTGCTCATATTTGTTGTCTACCTTATTTTCGAATTTTATAAGTTACAAAATGACTTTTATAACGGATGTCAAAAATAAAAGCTAAAATTTTCCTTTTTATACAAAACTCAAAAATAGAAATCCGAACTGAGTTAAAGTCAATTTGGGACTTTTTTTCAAAAGACTGTCCCCCAGCAGTAGTTTTTGTCACCAGGTTTCGAATATCGAAAATAGTACATCTTCCTTCCTTGGTTCTAAAATAAGTCCAAATCTAAGTAAAAATTTATTCGATGTGCTGTACCATTTTGCTTTGAAATTACTGTACATAATTTAGCAACAACAAACACTAACAATAAATTGTCCCAAGTAATAGTAAAAGTTCTTATATCAATGCGCTTTATTTTAAGTATCACACATACTTGGCATACACACACGCACGCACCTAAGTCGGTGCAAATATACACATACGAACACACCCATACATGCGCTGTTTTATGTCATTTAGCTTTTCTACGAAATCGTATTTTCCTTACTCCTTAAACTAATAAGGAAATTGTAACAAATGACATTGTGCTGCAGTTCTTGTAAAAGCTGGAAATGCACTGCAGCTAACAATTTTTGTTGTTGTTGCTTTAACTGATGCTTTACGCACATATCATTTGACATTCTAGGGCTGACGTATAAGCTTAGTTGTAAAATTCTGTACACATTCTCGTATATGGTCGTCCTTGACAACTGAACCCCCGTCATTCTTTCGCTTTTTTGGTTATCTTGGAACTTCTGTTTGCTTATTTAGGTTGGATATTTTTTTTTTGTGTTGGCGCATACCGAAATTTTATTTAAATTTTTTCATGTGTATGTACATTTTCGAAAACTCTAAGGCTTATTGAGCTTTTGGGTGCTGACGTAACGTTGCAATTTGAAATAAAACAAAATCACAGACGAGCCACTGGAGATGTCTTTTTGTTTCTTAATAGTGATATATCGCATTTGAGCAGGTGACAAAGTGCAGACGCAACGCTCGCCCATTTTGAAGGTTCTGGATTCAAAATGTTTCTAAGTGTAAATGCTTATGTATTTCCGTTGCCGTTCGGAGTCGGTATAATACGTGAAGGCCCATGTAGGCTCTCTAATTTGTTGGAAATATTAAAAGCAGCTAGAAGGAAATTAGAGTAGAAGCTCGGCCTTAACCTTTCTTAGTAATTTCACATCAAGTTATTTTTATTATCAGAACCATGGCTCTACATATTTTTAAAACCACGTATTAGACGTTAAGCAAGCCACTGGAATAAAAATTTCGCGTTTGTGGAAAGTTTGATATGTCACCTTACAGATCCATAATCTCCCCAAAATTGCTGCCCTGGTCTCACATCTACCACCCATAGCAGACACCTTGTGCTGTGATTGCTTCGTAGGAGTGCGGCCGGGTAACAAATCCTAACCTCCTTATCAGGATGTAATGCGGAGCGCACCTATTGGGTAATTTGCAGCCAGGGGGTGTTATCGACTGTATTTGAATGGAGGCTAAGTCGCTATGGGAGAGGTGCAAGTCGCTATCAGCGCTGATTGGGACGCGAATAATGATGAGAATGGGCACTCCATGACAGACAGCCTGGTGAAGAACTCAAGTCAGAATGGGAATGAAACAGGTATTTTTGCATGGGCCTGGCATACAATGAAAGGCAGTTCACTGAAAAAGACTTTTCTACAAGCAAACAGCTGAAAAGCAAGAAGGCGCAAAGTTTAATGGATAGATCACGATACCAATTACCATGGTTTGGATACCAGCGTCAAAACTCGAATACAAAATAATTTATGTATTTCGATCCACAGTGGGGGCCCAGCAGGGCATCTACCAAATAGAAAAGGAGTCGGGAGGATGTGTAGCACTTAGAGCTTGGAAGAATGCCCTGAGCTGTGTACAGTATTTGTGTGTGCCTTGGATACAGAAGACCTAGGGACAAACACCACAATGCGAAAAAAGCAGGGGAGGTCGAAAGAGACGTCGGGAACCTGAAATAAATGGTGGAGAAGTTGGTAGAAGACAAACAGTTTAATGACCATGCGAGTATAGATGAGCCTTCCCCGCAGTAGAGCAGCATCTGGAAAGCTCCTTATAACAACTGAGGAGGGTCTGTTTGTTACGACGCAGATATAGAAGCAATGGCAATGAAAATAATTGGTATAATCCATGAAGACTCGAAATTTGAAGGAATTCCATCCATTTTTCTTTTTCTTTCCACTTTTGCACAAAAAAAAAACTTGTAGTGCATTATATTTAAATTTAAATTTGCACTTCAAGGTTGAAGGGATTCACAAAATGTCTCTAGAATAAACGTACAAAACTTTACATAATTTCGGCTTTAAAACCTAAAATCCTAACAAAATGGTTAAAACATTTGGAACCAATATTTGAAAGACCACAATTTCCTTAATTTTAATCAGATGAATAAATGTCGCTACCAAGAAACGATATACGAACACACACATGCACACTCAGGGACATGTAACATTGCATTAACGTCAACTCTAACGCTCTGTCACATTTGTAATCCGCTGAATGCCAACTTTGTCACTCATACGCCACGTTGCACATTTTCATTTGGCTAAAACTGCACTTGCAGCAAGACTTTTTTCAGCAAAAGGGATAGAAAAAGCTTAAATAAAAAGATTAATTTTCAATGCATTTTAAAATGTCGACTCTACTGCTGCAGATTGTTGCACCTTTAACCAAAATTCTCACATGCACTTTGCCTTTATATTTTTTCCACACGGCTAAAAATTTGAGTCTTAATCTGGAACTTGTGTCTGCCACACGCAAATTTTGTTTTTAAATTAGTTTATACAGTAAGGTAAATGTTTGCAGTTAATTTTAAAACTTAGACCGAATAAAACTAAAAATTTAAGCTGAAATGATGTGTTCAGTTTATACTTATATTTAAGAATTCATGAGCTTAACACCGGCTTATAATAATTGAATTTCAATTATTTTGTTTTCTAAGAGAAACTGAAAAGAAAGAAACATTTAATGGCATATTGCGATGGAACCATTTCGAAAATCGCCAACGTAATCATCATCAGGCAATTTTGTAATGTTATCAAAGGTCTCACCGGGATTCGAACCGTGAATCAGTTTCAGTTCAGTTTTCAGTTTCTCTTAGAAAAAATAATAATTGAAATTCAATTATTATAAGCCGGTGTTAAGCTCATGAATTCTTAAATATAAGTATAAACTGAACACATCATTAAACAAACATACATAAATATGTAAAACTGAGCCCGAGTTTACAAAGCTTCTCATTCGCAACGAAAAAGAACTTTACAAGAACAAATCTACATGGCACACAAATTAATATAGAGACAAAATGTCTCAATTGTGTTGTTAGTGTAGAAATGAGAAAAACTGCATTAAGCATGGCAAAAAATACCAGCAGGATAGCCTAGTGGTTAAAGGCAACTGCAGTTTCACCATGTGATTCACGGTTCGAATCCCGGTGAAACCTTTGATAACATTACAAAATTGCCTGATGATGATTACGTTGGCGGTTTTCGAAATGGTTCCATCGCAATATGCCAGTAAATGTTTCTTTCTTTTCAGTTTCTCTTAGAAAATATAATAATTGAAATTCAATTATTATAAGCCGGTGTTAAGCTCATGAATTCTTAAATATAAGTATAAGCTGAAATGTTTCACCGTGCATATATATTAATGTGCTTTATCACATATGTACCTGCGAAAGTATGCACTCACTCACTTGCATGGATTTAGATAATTTCACTTGCTTTTATTAAGTTCAAATAGATGACTTTAAATAAATCTTCATTCAACGACAACTGTCTTAGAGACGCTGTCAGCTTGCATTTAGTTTGTCTCTAAGTCGCTATTTGCCTTTAAATATGTTTATATGTTATCTTTTCAGTTATCCTTGCATCGCATGATATTGCCTTTACTACGGATGCAACATCTTCTTCTTCCTTTTCTTACAGGTTTGGTTGCAAGCATAATAGTTGCCTGCAGCCGCTTTTATTCAACCGACTCTCTGTCCGACTTGCTTGACTATTTGTGTCCTCTCTGCTTGCCGCCATCGTTTTAGGTTGATGAATTGCTGCACCATGATTCAGACTCTAAAAGCTGTTACTACATAGCAACAAGCTGCTGTTGCATTACCGGCCTTTGCCATGCGTGTGGTTTTATTTCTTGTTCTCGCTATTCATCGTATATTTTCTCTTGCGCTTCTGGCAAATGTTTCAAAAGTGTATGCGTTCTTTTTTATACCCAATAGTACTGCCAAACTAGGAAGATCTAACACTGGTAAACTGTAAAACCGGAAAATATCCGAAACGTTTAAAGTTTTCATATCTGTTAATTTTAAAGGAAGATATTGTTAGTTTGGATTTTCGAAAAAAATTGAAAAGTTGCTTCTTCGAATGTTTAGGAAGCTTGTGGGAATATATTTGAAGAAAATAAGGCAAACATTTAAAAAGTCAAAAGGCCCCTTTCCGAATTACCAATTCAGGGAACACACTAAAAATTAACTACTTCAGTAATATGCATACACACTAACTCGTAAACTTTCAAACTTTGGCAAATTTAAATAAAGTAGCGACTTTTTTCGACTTCGAAAATTTCGAATATCAATGAAACTATTTTCTGCGATAAATATTAATGTTCGAATACAGCTGTTTCATTATCGAATTTGAAGGTTAAAATAACGGATTTAAAAGTTACCCCGCTTGTTGTCGATTTCTAAATATTCGCAATATGTTGCAAATAAATATTCTCGAAACAAAGCAATACTAAAATGCTTATATTTGGTGAGCTCACAACTGTTTTTAAAAAGAGATAATTGGCAGACTGTCAAAATTTGTTCGACCTCGAAAATTTCGAAGATTATAAAAAGTGACTATTTAGGAAAGTTGTGGTATTAAAATTTCAACATTTGCTAGTGATTAGGTTACGTTAAAAAAATGCGACTTTACCAGTAAATTTTGGCAGCTTTATATATTCAAAATATTCGAAAATCATTTTCAAATATATCATATAAATTACTTTTTCAAATATAACTATTAATACGAATGCCACGCCTACTTTTTCAACATTGCATAAATTGTTATAACTTACTATTTCGGAAGCTTTTAATCCCAAAATGTCAAAGAAAATGAAACCAAGTTTTTTTCGATATCAAACAATCAAGCCCCTTTCTTGATTTTAAAATATTCGAGAGGCCTTTTGCTTATATTTGATAAATCGAAATTTTTCTCTTTCATAAAAGAATGCTAATGATATCTCTGCGCTTTTTTCGACCACGAAAATTTTAAAAATCGCGACATATTTGGCGACTGCGAATATTTCTAAGATGGCTAAGATTGATTATTTTGACTACTAATTTAATATACATAAATGTGTGCGACAGGGCTCCTATTGTGAAACGATGATATTGGAAATGAAAACACCTATATTTTTCGATATCGAAAAATTATCATTATCAATATTCACCAAAACTTTTTCGAACTCGAAAAACTTTCATTATAAATTTTCCTCGAAAATTTATCATTCTAACACACAGGAATATTTCGATATCGAAAAATTATCATTATCAACTTTTATCAAACATTTTTCGATATCAAAAAATTTTCGTAATCAATTTTCACCAAAACTCTATAATTAAATTTGCTTATAAACCTTGAATTAGTTGTTTTTTGGGAAAGTAAGTCTGATTTTAATTGACAATATAGACTATTCGTCACATATTTTTTCGAAAATATTTAAAGATTATAAATGCCCAAATATTGTGATATCGAAAATCTAGATTTTAGATGTTTATAAAGCTTAATACAATTACATGTGGAAAAAATTAACTAACTTTGGTGATAATCGCGCCTCTTTTTCGATATTGAAAATTTGTAAAACAATTTTTTTTTAAAAAGTATCTATTTGTCCGGAAGGAAGACTTTTTATCATCCAGAGCAAATTAAATGACAAAAAATGGCAAAAATTTAAAAAGTTTTGGAGATGTGTCTACTGAATTTTCCAGACTTATTATTTTGGTTGAATGCTAATACATTTGTACTTATCAATTCTTACTTAATTTTTCCCTTAATTCGAAAATGCAAAAACCTCAAATAAGTTAATCCTAAATTCGGCTATAGAAAATCACCCTCAAAATTTAGCACATCGCACTACAGGGTATATAATTTCGAAGTTCACTCAAAGATACTTTCCCTACTTCCCATATTTGGTACATATATTTGCATTACTGCTATTTGCGATTTAGTTGTAAACAAGCAACACTACCATGAATAGAGAAGAAGAAGCGCTGTGTTGGATGCTTTCGAGGTTTTTGTTGCAGAACATATTTGCAATTTCCTGTTGCTTAATTAAAGTGTACAATTTTAATGCGCAGAGTTGAATTACGAAAATTAAATAATCCAAAGAAATATATTTCAACAGAGCACATCCAAAAAAAAAAAAATAAAAAAAAAAAAAAAAAAACAGAGCACTGTAAGTGAGCTAATGCAAAAAAGCGGAATAAAAGAAAGTTTAAAAACTCACGGACACATTTCCGTGAATGAAAAATAATCAATTGAAAAAATATCTTTTGTAAGATGAAGCAAAATAGCAGCTAAACCAAATGGCAAGCCAAAAACGAAACAAATTCAATGCACTTACAAACGAAATAAGCACAAATGTAGCTCGAAATAGCGAATAACACAAAAGCACACCACAAAAGTGTGGCAACACAGAATAGCAAAAATCTGCAACCACAAAATATCTATGTATTTATGTAAGTAAGTTGAAACATAAGCAAAATCCTCTTGAATGTACTTAATAATTGCTTTTGGTTAGCAAAGTACTCGTAAGCAGCTTAAAGCATGAGCTGGAAACAAACAAACAACATAATTAATGAAATCTCATTGCATAATTTTAGGTGCAGGCGCAGTTCACTTGTTGCTTGTGATTATTTTGAAGTCTTTGCATTCTACACAAACGCATGTGTATGTATGTGTTTGCAATTTATTTAAGAATTTAAGTCGAGCAAATTGTTGGTTATGCAAATTTCAGTGGAAATGTGTCACATGCTGTGGCTTAAGAATTTTTTGAAATTCATTACGAAAGTTGCTTGCTAAAGACGTCAAAATTCACTTAAATGAAACTGATTGCCATCGTTGCTCAAACATGCCAAATTAAAGAACAACATATCAGCAAAGATTATCAATCTTATGACAAAAATACGTATGGTGATCGATATCGCAGATATTGCTTCAGCATCCTCAAACGCAGTTCGCGTGAAAAGTCAGACAAACAAAAACGCTCCACTGAAATACAAACATATGAGATTCCATAAATCCATACTATTTAAGCCTAGTATAACTTAACGTATTTTAATCGACCCCACAGTTTGGGTGAAGAGAAAAGCCGAGACATCCACTAGGTAGGGAGAGTCAGGTAGAAGAAGATTTGATTTTCGTTGGTGCTCCCAATTGGCGTCTGTTATCGCGAAACAGGGAAAGCTAGCGTTATTTGTTACGAAACGGCCAAAATCGCTAAAATGGTTAGGCGCCAATTAGTAATAATTATGCTGATATGCTGGATAGGATTAACTGACCGATTTGGCGGTAATTGAGGAAATTTGCAGGTGAATCAGACAGAGTAATCTGAAGCAGTATGGAAGTTCGTCCAACCATACATTGCGCAGAAGTTCATGCATGCATTTTACGAGCTACTCAATCGATCGAAAGTGTAAACCTAGTACAATTCATAACTACAATCGCTATTAAGGAGTGAGAAGAAATGTGTCCTTCATAATAAGAGTATAATCTGTACGTCGGGCGAAAGATCGCTATCCACCAGATTTCCTTTTAGAATTTTCGGGCTTAGTTTCTATTAGGCACTATTCGAACCTTTTTATTTCTATGATCACGAGATAGCTAAGTGGTGTGGATCTATTTATTTTAAACCATGTACAGCAGTTGGTAAATTGAACATTTTAAAATTTTTGGGTTAAAACAGCATTCATGTGCCATTTTAATACCGCAACTCGCGAACTATGCAAGCGAATATTACAAAAAAATTGATGAATGTTGAAAGGACTAGCTGGGATTCCATCTACCATATCCGCATATTTGAGAATTTTTCCAGGTTTAATATCCGTTTGCTTAGGGCCGTTTCGTTAATTAATAAAGGAACAGAACGGTGGGTTATTTCACATCACGCTTAATGCCTCTAATTTATACGCATCTATGACCGCCCCGCAGGATGAACGTCGATCCCTTTAGCGTGTAATTTATCACGTCTACCTTGATAGACTTTTTCCACCAAATAAGTGGTTTATATGTTTGGATCAGTCGGCGGTATCAGACCCTACTACCATTCTTTCAACAACATACATAGTCCAGTAAGCTCGTTTGAGACCAAGCTACGTATTAAGCTCGCAGGTCAGCATAGGCGTCAGAAGCACTTCTAGTTATTTGGTAATGTGAGAAACTTGATAAACTGATATCACTCTTCATTATATTTAATTACTTTAGAGTAAAACACCGTTTGATAACCAGTATGAAGCAAACCTAACCCTTTGATATTTTTATGCCCCTATCCGTTGTTGTTCTCGTCTTATTAAAGTAAACAATGATGACGTCCTTAAAATACCTCAAACCGTTAATTAGGGAAAGTAAGGCCGCTACCAGCTACGTCAAGGGCTGCACTAAGAAACCAACCTCTCTCTGGCCTCTCATGCTTCACCATTCACTTTCAGTCATACCAATATCTACTTCTGCAATTTAATATCATCCTCTTGCAAATCCTCAGCGCTTTGGCACAAATAAATTTCTTGATATCCCCATAACTTTTGCTAAGCTCAATAACTTTGTAACTTATCAAAAGCGACAAAAAACCGATAACAAATACAAATATAAAACTCGAAAAGCTGCTAGTCAATTTTCCATGTAATTAATTTTAAAAGCACACTAATGGAAAAGTAATTCGCAAAGTAAAAGTGCAACATGCTGAGCACCCATCCATGCCACGTGAAGCGGCGCAACCAGGTGTTAAGCAACTTTTGCGCCCACAAAGTGAAAAGCTCAAAACATAAACAGACAACAACAACAGCAAACAAACAAACAACCAAATAAACAGCGCGACTAACGGCCGTAAAATAGGTAAAGCGGCAAACGGTTTTGAGAAAATTGCACTTTTTACAAAGCTTTGTTGGCAATCAGACAAACGTTGAAGCAAAGCAGGCGGCACAGCAAAGCTAAACCAAAGTTTTTAGTGCATATTGGTTGGCCCTGAGATAATTGCTATTACAGTTATATAAAAAAAATTTCTTTTTTTTCAACTTTATAGTCACCTTCTTTTCTGCGCGCATACCATATTTAGTGTAGCGCCAGCAGTCCTAGTAATAAGTGGGGCATTTTATGTAAAATTGCATAGAATTTTTGTTGTCAGTTCAATTAGGAATTACGCTCATGTCTGCGGCATATATCTTAAATCATAAAATGATGCCCAGGCCGACTTTAGATTTTATATATTTAACATATACTGTTACGAAATTAGCAACACTAAGGGGTACTGCCATCTCTAAGCCGATGCTAAGCAGCGCCTTGTATGCACATCCATAAATCAATCATTATGTATCTACATAAACGAATCAATCATTATGTCTACACATATGTACGTATACGCAGGGAGAAGCAACGCACAAACACATGCAGATATCTTATCTGAGATATGCAATATAATTGTGGAAGTGTCGCTCACAAACACACGCGCATATGATAGCTATACACGTACATCTGTAGTTATATTTATAACAGATAACCAACTAGTAAATTCTAGAAATGGAAGCGCCTAGAAGATGCCACGAGGAAATCAAAGAATATAAAAGGCAACCACGGTAGAGGCGCTGCAAGCAGTTTTGATTAAGCACGCAATCTGGCGGGCAATAGCAGTATTATTTATTGTGAAGTACTTTAATAAAGGCCATTTTTCCATTATTCAATATTGGAGTTATTTATTCAACAGTTTAGTGATTCGAACTTAGCAGAGGGTTGCAAAAAAGAGGAATTGCAGTAAATTCGTTACAATACTATACTGGTGGGTATTTGAACATTGTGCATGACGTTAGCAAACATTTTTACTTATCTTAATCGCCCATACTTAGGTTCACTGGTGTGTATCAAAACGGGTAATTGGCTGATGAGAGTACATATTAACCCTGGGCCAATTATTGAGAACTGTTGAATATTTTCTCTGTAGATTCGGTACTCTAGCAGAGCTCAAAAAGTTGAGCTCTTTTAGTTCCACTATGACAAAGGCTTAAATTTAGAAGGGAGATTTAGATGTTTTTTAATAATTTTTCTGATATAGAAATATTTACACTATTTGCCATAGAATGACCCTTTAAAAATAGGAGCAGAAAAAACTGAGAGCGAAAAATTATGGCAGCATTTGCGCTCAGGGCAGCGGGGAGGTGACGGTCCAAAAAATAAATTATAAATATTAAACAACAACAAAGTAAATAAAACTAAAGCCACCATCAGCTATGCAGCGGCAAAAACAAAGGCAAAGTTTCGTGTCGGATGTTATGCATGAGTGATGCCGTGATGAGATTGTAGCGTGGCCCTAGCTGAGATGGACAAGCGGAAGAAGTGACAGAGGGACAAAGAACATAACGGAACACAAAGTGGAAGCATGCAGTTAGTTCATGACTGACATGAAAGCTACAGCGTTGCATGAAAATATAAACATTTTTAAATGCACGAACACGGCAACACACACACATGCTCACGTACACATACATTCATGCAGTTTTATATAAAAATGTTGACTCTGGCTTTATTTTGTTCTCTTATTATTTTTAGGCTTAGGCTTTGCATATTTACAGGCGCTGTTGTACAACTTTTTCTACAGCCAAGTACACGTGTGTGCGTGTGTGTGTGTGTTGCATTTGTGCTTGCGATTGTGAAAAAATTCTTAGGTTTCTGTGCGAGCTTATGCTTCCATGTTCCTAATCAAAATGTTGGAGTGTTGATTATAAATGCATTCGTCAACGTCAGCTTTGAATAAATATTGAAAAATTCCTAACATTTTTGACGCCTTTGTTAGTGTCATGTGGCATGACTTTAGACACCTGTTTGTATGTGTATTTACTTTTATAAGCTGACATGTTATTGGATAGGATAGGATAGGTTAGGTGGTAGCTGCCCTGATAAGGATAGCTCACTTGGACGACACGAAGGTCCGTTGTGATACCACATACACCAAAAATAACGGTGACCTAGATCCAGCTACTTAGAGAATCGTTGGGTAGCAACGATAAAGCTCCGAATGATACCGATCTCAACTTTGCATATATCCTCGGGAGATCCAAGTGAGTCGCGACCGAAGTACTTTCGCCTAATTCTGGCAAAAGCTGGACAATCAAGCATAAAGTGATTTGGTGATTCCACCTCATCATCCTCCATACAGCTGCAGCAGGATGGAATTTCCAGTATATTGAGACGTACCGCATGGATACCCATGGGACAGTGCCCTGTCAAAACCCCAATGACCATTGATAGGTGAGCCTTAGTGAACCCAATTATTTCAGCAGACCTCCTGCCATCCACTTTCGGCCAGAAAGATCTTGCTACCCTGCAAGACGTGGTATCCGCCCAACGTTTGCTGAGCTGATTCGAGGCCCAGCTATGGAGGAGCAATCCACAGGTGGCCAGCGGGATCCCAAAGTCCCTACAGCCATCTTCATTCGGTTCAGTTGTACCGATGCGGGCTAAGAGATCCGCTTGACAGTTACCCGGGATATCACTATGGCCCGGGACCCAGATAATCTTAATTGTAAAATAATTCGATGCAATCGCAAGCGAGGTCAGGCACTCCCAGACCACCCTCGATCGCACTGTAGTTGAGCTCAAGGCCTTGATAGCCGATTGGCTATCAGAGTAGATGTTAAATTCCCTAACCGTGGTAGCACTGGATAGCATTCCATCCACCGCATCCTTAATCGCAGCAATTTCCGCTTGGAATACACTGCAGTGATCAGCCAACTTAAACTTGCGGCTTAAATTTAGCTCTTGACAAAAGACCCCCCCACCAACCTTTCCATCCAGCTTTGACCCATCCGTGAACAAGTTAACCGGTCCCATGCCCCAGATAATTCCTCTTCCCCAATCCTCTCTCTCTGGAATAACTGGGGTGAAGGTTGTATAGGGAGCTGTTATCGGCATACAGTAGTCCGTTCTGTCCGGGATGAAGTCGAAACTGGTAAGAAGGCTAGAGTGTCCGCGGTCAGAAAGTCTATATCCCATATCACGAAGCCTGACCAACGACCTTGCCGCGGCCGCCTTTCCCGCAATATCTACTGGGTATATGTTCAGCATGACGTTCAGTGCCAAGGTAGGCGTTGTTCTGAGAGCGCCATTGATACCGATCAGCGCCGTCCGTTGCACTGACACTAACATTTTGGAGGTGCTCGCCGTGTCCAGTGCTTTCCACCAGACCAGCACCCCATATAGCAGAATCGGTTTGACCACCATCTCATAAAGCCAGTGTACTATTCTTGGCGAGAGTCCCCATCTCTTTCCGATAGCTCCTCTGCAGCAGTACAAGGCAATGGCGGCCTTCCTGGCCCGATCTTCCACATTGGGTCTCCAGGACAGTTTCTTGTCCAAAACAATCCCCAAATATTTAATATAAAATAAGGAGATAGGACACCCCCCTGTGGCGTGCCCCTGCACATGACATGTTATTGAATCAGATGAAAAAAAATGTTTAAAAGGACACTGCTTTAAGTAGACAAACCTATTAAATATAGAAACTCAATCAATTTCACACTGTTTTCAATAATGGTGCTTATGATGACAAGAAGTGTGAATGCCACCACATTTTCTCCACGTTCCTTCTATTTTCTATCCGTAACTCTCTCTTGCTTCCTGCCTCTCACTGTTACATATTTGCGCAAACTGCCCCAACCTTTTACCACTATTTCTCACTAATCATTTTTCAATACGTCCTTCCCAAACCAAATTTTTGCAATAATAATTAAGGAAGGCAAAGCGCACCTTAAAGAATATTTATCGAAAAGGTTGGTCCCTCGGAAGAAAGGCATCGCAAAGACAGAATTCTACCTAAGTACCAAATTTCAAACAAATCGAATCACAGATAATAATTTTTCTATCAGTATCTAGTCCACTTCCCGGAAAAGTGTTGTCCTATAAAAAGGTTTGGATAAAATTTGGTTTTTATATTATGTACTACTCACGGCAGTGTTTCGAAGCGAGCACAGGGAGCTAATATACTAAATAGAATAGCAGAACGGCTTGGATGGAGAAATACTGGCGCATTTCGCAAACGCGGACGCAGACGTGGAATACACTGAGGGGGTAAAAACTCAAAGCTTTCGCCCCGAGGAAGCTAAGGTGCTTAGCGAAACGTTGGGTCGCAATAGTG